>NC_080677.1:111749090-112400255 GCF_030445035.2 Dasypus novemcinctus | reverse complement strand
GCTTCCTTGCTATTGTATGCCAGGTCCTTTGAGATCTACCTAGTGTAGATCTACTGTCTCCCTCTGTCAAGGTCCAATCTTCCCCATACACTCTATGCTTCAACCACACACAAAAAAATGATTATTATTTCATGAAGGTCTAACATGTATGTGTGTATTTATTTATTTAACATCTTTTTCCTACTTTGAGTAAATCCCCTTCCCCTGGTCAGGTTAACTATCTTCCAATTTCAGTGTAAGGAGAAACCTTTTAACAACTTCTGTGACTGTTTAGATTTCCTCTTCCAAGTGCCTCAAAGTACTTATAACTATTAAAACTGTACCTGTTTGCATGCCTTGTCTTTCAGACACCTAGAACTCCTCCACATGTGAGAAATATACCAGGAGCAAAGTCTAGAATACAGTCAGGTCTAGAAATGTTGACTGTAAATTGTCACATCCAAAGTGTCAACTGATATTTTAATGACCCTAAGAAATAGGCAGGGAAAGTTTGGTAACTTTATTATGCAGATGAGTTATCTAGGACTTAAAAAGATAAAGTGACTTACCTGGTAAAAGCAGGATGCCTACTACTAGGTGTTCCTTCCACTAAACCACGATGCTCCCTAAACTACTCAAAGCACAAACAGAGCCTCAACAATATTCCACATATGAACATCACTAACCAACTGAACAGGGATATGTAAATTAGTTAACTGGTGCTGAAATCAGACATTAATGTGCAAACAAACAGGGACTTATTTGAGCTAAGTGGGCATGAATATGCAAATGAACTGGCTGCAATTCAGTAGATGTCATCGCAATTCTAGGAATGAACATCCTATATTATGACTATTACAATATTCATGTAGCATTCATACATACTACCATATATTACTGAATATGGGCTTTTCAAGTTTAAAATTGTGATGAAGCCAAAAGTAACTTGATGCATATTTTCATCCATACTACAATTACAAGCTAGAAATCAGATGTGAGCACAAAGTACTCTGCAATCTCAAAATATAACCAAGCTGCCATCAGAACTTGCAGTCCAAGCTGAACATTCTATTTTTAACCCATAGTACTTTAGAAATAGGTTGGACTGGTCATTTTGTGATCTGGACCCTCGAATCTCTCCAGCCTCATCTAACATGCACAATCTAATAAGACATACCACAAAAGATCCATGTAAAACAAAGTTATTTCTCTTACAGAAATTTTAGTAATAAAGTTTCATAGCTATAATACATGGACAATACTCAGAAAATCCAGTATGAGATTACTTCTATTTTTGCTCTAGTATAATAATGACCTTTATTTTTCTATCCTCACCAGTACATATTGATTTCCTATTTTTTTTCTTTTATTTTTAAAGAAGCTTTAGATTACATAAACGTTACATTGAAAATATAGGGGATTCCCTTATACCCCTCCTTTTCACCTCTTACTAATTCTTTATCATTCACTTGTTATTATGAACAATGACCAAAGCCATCCAGAATAGCTTTGGTGTCCCTTCTATCATCTCTGGTTCCCAAAAGTACAAATTATAATCAGTTGAGGTCTGTATATATAAACTGTGCTGCTTATTTAATTGGAAAAGTTATACTCAATTCAAGTTATAAAACTGCACATTATAAGATAAAAGTGTATATTCTAACACTTTTATTCATTTACCCACACTGTGCCCACTACTTGAAATCCTGTCCGTTCTTTATTTGGAAAGCTTCTCTTCATCCTTTGTAGCCAAGATTGAATCTCAAGTATTTATGGACACTTCCCTGTATATATATATATATATATATATATATATATATATATATATATATAAAGATGTAGATATATATCCCAGTTGTGTATATGTATAACAGCAACGTAGTACATATTCTATTATCACTTATTTGCTTGTTCAGTTAATCAGGATATAAGTAGGAATGGAAGTAACAGAAATTAAATCTGTTAGTGACTTAAAACAGAGTTTATTCATCTCACATACAAAATCTGGGATGATATTAAGGCTCTGATCCAGGAAGTCATCAGAGATGTGGCACTCGACAGTATCAGAAACCCAACCTCCTTCTACCTTCTTGCTCTGTCACCCCTATGGTACTGCCTCATTTATACGATCTAAAACTGCTCACCACCATATTTCATTCATATTGTGTATCTGTATGTGCGTGAATGTACACACACCGGCATGTGTCTGCATGCATGTACTGGACTGGGAGAGTAGAGTATCCTTCTTCCCTTAAAAGCATGACTGAAGTTGCACATATTACTTTTACTCACATTTTATTGTCCAGAATTTAATTACATATTCATGAGTGGCTTTAATGAAGGGTGCAAATGTATATATTTTCAGTGGCCACGTGTCCAACAAAAAAACAGGGTCTCTATTAATATAGAGGATAATGGAAACAATGTTGGGGACAAATGCCAGTCTCTGTGACACATTTATGGTCCCTTTCTTTTCCTTTTGCACTTCAAAGGTAAAACTTGGTTCTCTTCATTATTGTACCCTGAGAGCCCACTGAAGTACCCAGCATAAGTAAACATATAATAAATATATACCAAATAAATGCATAAATGGAAAGTCCTAGAAAATAAACTACATGATAGTTTATATTGTTACTGTTTCTTCTGTTTCCTTCTTAAAATTTCTAATTGAATTATAATATATATATAGAAAAATGCACATATATTAAATATAAGCCTTAACAGATTTTTACAAGTTGAAAATATCCATGTAATCTGAAATATTTTGTACTTTTTATACTCAGATTCATTATTTTTAATTTAATAGCATTCCTTCTTTACTCATATCTATAAGAATGAATGAATGAAATAAAAATAATGGAATTTAAAAACAAAACAAGGTTATACACCATCAACTGAATAAATGGTCCTGAGTGACGGCCAAGGATCTTTTCTTAAGAGCAGGATTCTTGAGCTTTAATTAATGGGCTTTGTGATGGCTATGCAGTACTCTCAAGATCCATTTTCAGGTGACCTCCACGCTCTTTTCCTTATAGTTCAAATACCAGCAGTTTGTCCACTAGGTAAATTGGATTTTGTATGAATTAGAGTTATTCATAAAACAACCCTATTTTATATAAATTAAATCCACAAATGGGGAACATTTTAAAATAAAATAAATTTCCACATGACAAAGATTATGGTTAAGAGGTTGTATACTCAATAGCAATCTTGGCATAAGAATATTTTTAGCTCCGAAATGATTTAAAATAATGCATTAGTCTGTTCCTCACCTGAAGGAAGTATATTTATTACATAGTACTTCTTAGGAACAGATAAAGAAATTAACATTTTTATAACTTCTATTATAATTTCATTTTAAAACAAATCTTACATAAAGTTATTTTTAAACAGCAATAATATAAATATACAGAAAAAAGAGAAATCAAATTTCATACACTATTTTGTGCCTAAAACAGAAGCAATAAGTATCAAAGATTAAGGTTATTTTGAAATAATTACATGCAATTTCAGGGGCGGGGGTGTGTGTGTGGAAATGTACTTTTTTCATGTCCCCTGCATACTGTTACACAGTTACTAACCAAGCCATTAAGTAAAATTTAAAAGGACATGAATAATTTTCTAATCAAATTTCAAGATATAAAGCTTTACAAGCACTTCTTAGATTTAGGGTTGTGGAACATATGTGTGGTATGAGTGAAAAATTGCTGTACTAAACAACTTACCTCACTTCTGCCAAAATGGCACTGAAAATGTGCACATAAATCAAATCCTACTTTAAATGTTCCATTATAGAACAGCCTGCTGTTTAAGAGACTCGTATTATAAATCCTTCTGTAAAAAGGATAATCAACTCATGGTTAATCTATTTCAAATATTGCCTTACCTTAAGGCAAGCACTTCCAAACAGATTAATTACATACAATGTTGTTAAGTATTCATAACCTCAGTCACTGACAACCCATTAGAGAGAGAAAAACTCAGAAAATTCAGGTCAGGTCAGCAGTAAGAGCCAGTTCTCTCTGATGCCAGTACTTCCATATTTGCTATGTAAAACAAGTCAATTCTCTTAGAGAATTCAATTCTCAAGTGGTTAGAGCTTTACAGAATAGTTTAATGTCATGGCCATAGAAATGCCACTCATTAAACTAATGGGAATGAAAATAGCACTCTAAAGGTAATATTACTGCGTACAAACAGAAGTGCTTAGTAGCCCCAAGATAGAAGAGAAAGTGTAAGAAAAATAGAGTATACATTTGTACTTGGACCAATGATGATTAATGTATTCTACCCATTCTTGAGTTTTATTATCTTTAAAAATGAGTGAAGAAAATTCCTAAGGACTAAATAATAAGCTTTGCTTATTAAAGCATCCACTAGAGAGTCTCAAATAAATAGAATTGTAACTATAAATTAGAAGATATTGAGGATAAAGTCCTCCCTCATCATATATGGTTAAGTGTCTAATTCAAGCCAGCCATTATCCTGGGCACTGGAGTAGACCAATGAGTAAGGCCTGCATTCTGGTTAAAGAAAAGGGTAGAAAGTAAACAAGTTAACAAGGTAACAAGATATGTACATAATATGAAAAGTATTATGAAGAAAACAGAAATCATGCTGTGATAAAGAACTTTAGGTTGTGGTGGGGCCGGGGTGGGGGGTGATATGCTGGAAGAAGCCAGTAAATAAATGGGATTTGGGCAGCAGATACAGCTATGGAAGTCCTCTACACTAAATAAAGCCTGGCCTTGCCTGAGATAGTCTGGGGAAAGGCTATAGAGTGAACACAGAAGAGAACTGTGGGACACCAACGGGTGCTTGAGAAGACTGAGAAGGACCATGAGAAAGAGAAAAGGAAAAGAGCTGCTAAAAGATGAAGTGAGATGAATGTAAAAAGGGAACACTGAATATGGCAAGACGTAGGTCACTGGTGATCTTGATAAGAGCCAATGCAGTGAAACAGTAAGACTGGAATTGAAGAAAAATAAAAAATAAGGAAGTGGAGGCAGTGACAAAATTTTAAAAGCACCCATTTTCATTTAAATCAATTATAACTGCTTAAATTTTTTGAGTTCTAATATCTAACTTTACAGTCACAATATATTTCCCTAAGGTGGTCAGGACTGACAATGGCTCTGTTTTTCATATGAGAGAGCAGATTTTTCTAACAATTAATTTTGGTCATAAGTGGTAGTATTCTGATTTTTTAAATATTAACTCTAAGATAATATTTTCATCAATTTTCTTATTCTCCTAAACAATTACACATTAAACCTGAGAAGCTATGCTCAAGTTAAATCTTCATTAAAACTAGAATCTTTTGTGTCCATATCACCTGCAATTGAAGTAGTAAAATGAATTAGAGAGATTAAAATAACCACTCTCTGATTAATATAAAAGTTAGATTAATATAAAAGTTAATATAATACAGATTAAAATAAAAGTTAGATTTCCACCTGTTTTCGTGCATACTTTGAAATGGCACCCTCACCTCCTCAGCCCAATTGCCAACTATCGATGATACCAAAGAGATCTCATTTTGTAACTCTTTCTTCCCTCTTGTGTTGTTAGGTTGGGTAATATTTTTAATTGCATGATAAATTAAAAACATTGGCAGGAACATAGAATTGCAAAATTTGACCTTTTCCTATGTTATAGTGATGGTCCTTCTAGTGAATATCTTTGCTGTTTCCCTGCAAAAGAAGGAAAAGCTTATCCTATGAGCCAAACTACCAGGAAGCAATGCATGCAGCTGTGTGGAGTTTACAGGAGAGACAAAACTCCTCCACTAGTCTTTCATGATTGGACTGAAATATTCATTGGCACCTTTTCAAGGATAAACCTGAAATCCAGATGTTACTGTGATCCTTAGACCAGTGAAATTAACAGAATACCTGTTTTTAATGCAACATAGGTGTGACTTTCCCCTTTTTTCCTACTGAAAAGTCAAAGGCATTCGTCAGTAAAACTTTTCCTCTTGAATGAAACACCATCAAACACTTAAAAAACCTGTCAGCTGATCTAGTCTCTCATCTCACCAAGGATGTGATGTATCAGCTCAGCTTAATTATTTTTTTAACAATTATCATAAACATGTGTTTGCTAACTACTTTTCTCCCCTTATAACCAGAGATAAATGTATTTTATGAACACTGGTAAGTACAATAGCATTTTGCTTGGAAGTTCCATATTTCAACTAAAGTTTTGAAGGTTAGGAAGTATCCAGATAAGAGTACAGTGATTCCTCGATTAACCATCCTCAGAGAATAAAATTCCTTTGTAACTTCTTTGGATTTTAAACTTTTTCAATTACATACAGCAGTACTGTACTAAGCCAGACAACTACAGGCAACATTTCCACTTAATAAAGCTTAGCTATAAGGTATACTAGGTATATTCTACCAGAATTGTATATCCATAGCCTCTACTTCTCCTTAAACTTGAAAACTAATATAAAACTGTGAAGCTGATGGTATCTGTCAGTGGTCCCAGCATCTGCTTTTGGGGCTTTCCTTGCCTCTCAAAAGTGATCTATTGTACTGTAGACGTCACCGGTCCTTACTCATTCTGTCAATGAGACAATCAACATTTAGTTAACGATTACTGTGCTAAGCAAAGGAAATAAAAACAGTATTTCCCTCATGGAGCTTATAGTTTTGTGGCAGACTCAAATAAGTGAGCACTGATTCACAATATATAGAAAGTGCTCAGAAAGGCAACAATAATATGTGCCAGAAGCATAACACAGGAGCCACAATACCAGAGTGTGAAAGTTTGTGGTAGGTTGTGGGAGAGGGTTGGACAGCAGGGAAGGCTCATCAAAATAGGTGACAACTAAATTTAACTCTGAGGAGAAGGAGGATCAGCATACCATTTACTCTATTGTCAAGCACTTTCAAAACGCTATTCATGCACAACAAACTCATGGGGTAGGCACTGTTATTTTTATTCCCATTTAGAGTAAGGAGAGGAACAGAGAATTGTATAATATGCCCAAAGTTACAAAGCTAATAAATGGGAAGGCTGATTTTAAACATAGGCATTCTGGCCTCAGAACACTTTACTCTTCATGGCTATGCTCAACTGTTTTCTCAAGAGATCAGTGACCACTGTGGGGAAATGAAAATTGTCCCGCAATGCTTGATCTGAAAATGCTCACTATTCTTACTTATTCTCTAACAACAACAAAAAAAAGATAGAATCTAGTATTGGTCCTTTATCCTTGCTAACTAATTTTGCCTGAATTTGAGTGACAGGTAGTATTCCTGTTCCAGTAATTACGTGGTCTACCTTTCATCTCTTAGTGCCAAAAGAAAAGCTTTGTCGCCATTAAAGGAATTTCATATATTTGAATCCAAGTGGAGAGAAATTATGAGGCAAATTTAAACTATTCATTAAGTCAACCCTGAAGAGAAATTGGAATTAGGATACTGAGTAGGGAAGATATCTCTAACTCTAGATAACTTTCTACTTCTGTAAGTCCTACAAGAGCAAATGTTCTGTCATCGCCATTTTCTTCCAAGTTTTGCAGCCCACACTTCTCTCCTGAGAGGTAGCTGCTTGCTAAAGCCCAGGTCAACCTCTTCCTTCATTCCTGGCCTAACCATATGTGACAGTTTGATATTATTTTATGGACCCCAAAAAAGAGAAAGATTATGTTTGTAAACTGGTCTGTTCCTCTGGGTATGATACTCTTTGAATGCATTAGATTAACCTGACATATTTTCATTAAATAACCTGATTAGGGCTTTGATTTGATGATATCAGTAGGGCGTGATGCAGGGTTGAGTCCTTGCCCCCCTTGGTAGGCTGATATAAACAATGAATTCACTCAAGAAGACACAAGAGAAAGAGAGCGCTCCATATACATAGAGAGGAGAGAAACTGGTCATTTCATTCCTGCCATATGACAGAAAGGAGAAGGCTCAAACAGCTAAAGCCCCAGGAAGAGAGATGAGCCCAATGCTAGCCTACAGTTGAGATCAGAAGAAGCTGGGTCCATGGAGCCTCAAGAGGAAGAAGGAAGGAGAGACCAGGTAGAAATTGCCTGCCATTTGCTTCAACATATGGCAACAGACTTTGGTGAAAAGATACCTCTTTTGGTACCTTGAGTTGGATTCTTTAGGGCCTTGGAACTGTAAGTGTTTACCCCAAATAAACACTGTTTATAAAAGCCAACAGATTTCTGATACTTTGCATCAGCACCCCTTTAGCTGACTAATACATCATAGATTGGCTTACCCTTTCATTTGTTTCAATTCTAAAAACACTCTGTACTTTAAGATTTCAAGATGCATACTTCATGTTTCCTACAACACTTTACTATTGAATAAAATGGTGGTGCTCTAACACTCTTCTCCTAATATCCTAAAATACATTCCTGTGCTTTTACTTACTGCATATATTAGTTGGGGAACTATTACTGAGCTATTAATGTGAGAGAGCATAGCAGAATCTTTGGAAAAAATCTATGGGCATTTAGATTAATAATGAAGGTGAAGGTAGGAAGGACTAGCCAATGTAATTTAAATCCACAAAGGATGACTGGTGTTTGATGTACAACTATGGTGAGTCTTAAAAAATAAATATTTCTTGCATAGGCTAATCACTGCAAACATTCCAAGTGCCCTCAAAGCATCAAAGACTGTAAAAGTGTTCTCCATGGAAAAAGCCCAGTTCTAAAATAATTTAAACCATCACTCCCTTCTCACAAGTCCTCCAGCAAACATACACATACCATTTACTTAGTTGTTATACTTTACAACTAATATTGTTACTAATGTTATTGCTACTAATGTTCTCATACATATACACCTTATTTTATAAATGTTCCTTAAGGCTTTATCTTAAATTTCTACGCATCCCACTTCCACGCCTTCCAATGCCTAAGATTAATGCCTTGCACTTAACAGACCCTCAACACATCTTTCCTAATGATTACATTTACCATGAGTAGCATTCTTTCTGTCAGGAAAGAAAATGTTATTGGTTTGATTTTATTTTTTATATCATCACATAATTTGTTTTCTGGGTGTTTTCTTTTGCAGATTACAACTCTTTAGTAGCCAATATCAAATATTCTGTATATTAAAGTTATATTGATTAGACCATACTATTTAAAGGCATCCTTAAATAATGACAGAAGCTGCATTTGCCCTTTTCCAAATTTCAGGTACTTTTACCATATTCCAAAAGGCATCAAAAATAATAATTAATAGTAACAGTGACAGTCACAGAAGACTAGTATTCTCCTGGACTGAGACTGGACTCATGTCTGCTATCAATTAGCAAGGACAGTTTGACTTCATCTGTTTGACTTTGAGCTCCCACTTGAATGATGGCAGTTCTATAAATCCTATGGCCATAGCTTTAGCTACTTGGCCACAGATGCTATGAAATGATAGAAGAAACTGATTGCCGAGTCTTTAAATTTTTGTTATCTTGAAAGAATCCTGTGAATACAGACCACAAACTCATATAAAATCTTCAGATCTTCCTCCAGAAAACTAATTTTTCCTCAGAAGTTCAATCACCCACCTTGAAGTTCTCCACTCCGACTATAGAGCTCCCTCCTCTGTTCTCGCAAATACGCACTCATACTGATGGCATGGGAGGACGATTCGAACCTGCAATGAAACACAGGGTAAAAAAGTGGTTAGGCAGCAACCAGAGAGATGGTGTCCAGCTATGTATTCCAACAGTATTCCACTCTGGTCTCTGGGACACTTCCTGAGGTTCCATGGCCAAGGCATTCTTACTTGTTAATGATTAAGAACGCAATGAATTCAAGATAAAAATATATCTCAAAAATGAATCAGTACAGGACCACCTCACACCTCCCTCAGACCCAGGCCCCATACCAGGCCTGGCTATTTGAGGCATGGCCAGACTTTCTGAGAGTTTGGTCCTTGCCTCTATTGTGGCCCAGAAGGGATAAGAATATCCTTGTCTTCAACTACTAGTCTGTGCTTTTGCAGAATAGGATCCATGGCTCCTTCAATGCTATAGCTCTATCACTGAGCTCAGTGCCTGTCATATTGGGGGTGAGGGGGGACCATACCCAACAGCAGATGGAAAATCACTGGAGGGGAGACTGTGCTGAAGGCAAAGCAACACTAAATGGGGTGACCCAACTGGTTTTCCAACTCTCTAGCTCTCTTCCCTACTGCCAGTTTTTCAACCTAAGATCCATCCAACAAATCGTTTCTGCTTCTGTTAGCCAAAGTCAGTTACCAATTCATGCTACCTGGACTGACATAAATCTGAATGTCCAACTGAAGGAGAAGGTTTAAATAACATCAGTAATATGGAATACTATACAGCAGTTAAACAGAATAATGTAGATTATCGTGTATTGTAACAGCTTGAGATTATATTTATGAATCCCAAATGAGAAAGACTATGCTCGTATGTAAATGAATCTTTTCCTCTGGGTGTGATACCCTTTGACTGTATTAAATTCAGTAAGGGGTCTCTGATTAAGTTTACTTGATAAAATCAGTTTAGGGCTTTTGATTGGGCTACATGAGTAAGGCATAACTCAGCTCTAATTCCCACCTCATTGGTGGGCTGATATAAACAGACACTCACTCAAAAGACACACTGGAAGAAAGAGGGCTCTGCCATTTTTGATCCTGGGACCCTGGAGAGAGATGAGCCATTTGCCTGATAGCTTGCAGCTATGGGAAGAGAGTCAAGGATGATATAGAAGGTCAGGAAAGAAAGGAGCCTTTGCCAGGAAAAAGAGGAAGCCCTGAGAGACAAGCCCTATGCCAGCCTGTAGATGAGAGAAAGCAAGCCCAAAGGGAAACGGTGAACCTTTGCAGAGATCAGTGACCATCTTATTTCAAGATGTGGCAACTGACTTTGGTGAGAAAGCAACCTTGAGTTGGACTCCTTAGGGCCTTGTAACTATAAGCTTTTACCCCAAATAAATACCCTTCATAAAAGACAACTGATTTCTAATACTTTGCGTTAGCACCCCTTTGGCAGACTAATACATGTACTGACAAGAAAAAATCTCCAAGGCATACATATGAGGGCAATAGGTACAATATATCAACATATACCTAAAAATGAAAACAGTATTATGTATTATCTTTAAAAAGTGAATCCATAAAAAGGCACTGAAGCTTCAGCTACTCAAAATTTAAAAATCCAAAATACTGGGAAGATACTTCTGTAATCACTTTACATGTACAGATTTATAGATACAATTGCTTAAATATCTATTAACCCCTCAGAAGAACACATATATCTGGAATTAGAATGCCAAGCTTCAAATCTTGCTTCTACCACTTGCTACCTATGTGACCTTACAGAAATTGCTTAACCTCTCTTCTTTCTCAACTTTTTTTATGTTTAAAGATGATTAATAACGGGACCCATGCCTATAAGATTCTTGTAATAAGTAAATAAAACAATCCATAATAAAAGTAGATTTAGAACCTTGGCTAGCACTTACTAAAGTCTCAGTAATTGCTAACTACTACTGCTGCGGCTGAAATTTGATATAATCTAAATTAAATTATGTTTGAAGATTATTTTGACAAACTCATCAAGTACAATGCCTAGAACATAGTAAGCATGCAATCAATGTTACCTCTTCCTATTATAAATACTAATAATAATATTAGTAACTCTTAGCTGCTACCAAAAGACATACACTTTAGGACGTGGCCTGGAGGGGTTAACTAAGACATTAATTAGAAAAGAAGAGTATACCGATTGTTATTTTATTAAATATCTAACCACTATAACTCTATACTACTTAGCTAAGGAGATTTGTATTAACTTCATCAACAAGTATTGTTTCTTGGCACCTGAAGATTTTTCAAAGGCTGAAATATTTCATTTCCCTTCATTTCTTATAAAACTCCCCAGAAACAAATCCCAGAATTTTTAGCTGGAAGTTCTAGACAGTTCAGTACTATAATTCCAAAATAGGTACTTCCCCTTACAGAAAGCAACTGTACAAAAATTTCAACATATTCACTTCCTATAAATTATTTCAAGTCACCTTTAACTGGAAAAAGTAATTGCTTTTAATAAAGTAAATGCACTCCTTGGGATCTGAAAGTTCTTGACATCTGTCATCATAGCAATAGATAGATACTTACTTGAAAAGAGAATTTTTTGGCCTCTGAGGTTTCTTCTTGGCAAAAAAAGCTGCAAACTCTCGTCCAGTACTGGCATAACTTAGTTGAGCTGATGGTTCAGAAGCCGTACGAGTATTCTTCATATCCAAGTACTCAGTCAACAGCATCTATACAATCAGATAAGCAGTTTAACACACACATTTATAGTGTGCCGTTAAGAAAATCCCTTTTATAACAATGAAAATATGATTCTAAAACCTCACCCTTAATATTCAGAAGCATATTAACCTAGCTATTCATTTTTCTAGCTGAACATCTGTAGAGATATTCATTATTGCCAGGGAGTCATTGATTTGCGACCTGGGTATGGTCCTAAAACTCCTAAAACTGGGAATGGGGTGTGGTGGGCATATAAACATGGGTATAAAGGGAATTATTCAATTGACTGTCTACTATGTGCCAGGCCGTATGCTTAGAGAAGTAATCAATATTCTCATTTAATCATAATTTCTTCCTTACTATTCCCAATTACAGCAGGTTCAACAGCAATACCATAATATTTACTGAGTATCCCAGGCAAAGTGCTAATTCATTAAGATGGATTATCTAAATAACCTTAAAGCACAAAATGTATTTGTTACAAATGTACCACACTAATGAAAGATATTGTTAATGGAGATAAATGGGGTTGGGGGGAGAAGGGTTGGGATATATGGGAATCCCCCTATAGTTTTGATGTACCATTTTACAATTTAAAGCTTCTTTAAAAATAAAAAATAAAAGACTATTATATACACATACACATTACTGAGTACTTATCAAATACCAAAAATTTTAGAAAAATATTTGACCTCAAATCTATGAAGAGTGACAACTGGCCTTTTAGAGCTTTGGGGAAAAAAAAAGTGAGAATTAGTGCTATTAAGAAAGCAGTCTATCCGGAGGGCTCTGGAGATACCCAGGCACTAATGGTCAGGGCAGACAGCTCATGAGTTTGGTACCCTGTCAGTGGGCCCTACTTTGGGGTTTGTGCTCCCCAGCATGACAAAATTGGACTCAGTTGTGGTTTCCTTACACATGGTTCTTTGGTCCCTTCGATTTCACCCGATAATTGGTGCCAGAGTTGATAGGTGTATGTCTAAGAGACTGAATCTTTGGACTGTTCATATGCCAGCTGGGCCCTGAGCCTCAACCGAGATGTAACACCTACTCTCCAGTTCCCTGGACTCACCCAGGACAACTAACAGGGAGGTGATGATGGACAATCACCATACCAAGGAACCGAGACAACCTACAACTGCAAGCAAGAAAATCCCATTGGGAGGGGAGGGGAGAGAGAAATACATAAATCTTTAAAGAAAAAGAGTCCCATCCATCAGTCATATGGGACTGAAGCCCGCTCTCAGTTAGAAGTGAAGTGGGCATCACCATCCCAGAATCCTCAGCATTGGGGAGTGAACTATGGACTAGAGTGGACTCACCAGTATTTTACTATAGATTTATTGTGATTCTAGCAATAGAAGAACTTATATCATTGATGTGAAGGCAGTGACCAATGGAGGTTCTGAGGTCAGGGAGAGGGGAGACAGGTGTAATCAGGGAGCACTTTTGGGACTTGGGAATTGTCCTGAATGACATTGCAATGACAGATATGGCCATTATGTATCTTGCCATAACCTACAGAATTGTTTGGGAGAGAGTGTAAATTACAATGTAAACTATAATCCATGCTTAGTAGTAATGCTCCAAATGTGTTCATCAATTACAATGAATGTACCACACTAATGAAGGATGTTGTTAATGGGGGTAAATGTGGGCAGTGTGGGGAGCAGGGCATATGGGAATCCTCTTTATTTTTAATGTAACATATATGTAATCTAAATATCTTCAAAAAATAAAAAGTAATATAATAATAACAACAAACCAATCTTAGATCTTGTAATTACAGAATAACAGGTCAGGATTTAAACCCAGGTTTAGGTGAATTCAAAGCCTATTCTTTTAGCCATAGCACTCCACTCACTGCCAGTAAGAGGATACAAACTGCCAATAAGAATGGGCCTATGGGTGACAGTAAATGGATTTTACTTATTTCATTCTTCTACAATAACAGCTGTACTGGGAAAGCACAAAACACATTAACAGATTGATCAACTTTTTTGTATTTATGAGGTCACTGGAGTACTATTCAGCATGCTGATGGAGTTACACAATGACAAATACTTTCTCAGTAAATACATCACCCAAATTGTCCAATAGTCAGGGAGAGAATTGAGTTGGGTCTCTACTTCAATAATAAACAACTCAACTGAAGCAAAATTCAATTATATCATAGATTTGGCACTACTGCGAATCACAAGCTTTTCAGGAATCTGTAATGAAAAGACTTCCACAATGTCGTACAAATTTCAACCACAGGGGCACGGCTTTGGCACAACACAGCTCATGTGACAGTAATCTGTATTCCACTGCTAGGTTGGTTTTGTTGCAAACTGTATGGATCTTATCCTAAGAGGGCATATTTTGATTTCACAAACTCACAGTTATATTTTAATTTATTAACACAATTTAAATAATGCCTCATCTAGTTCTGATAATTGCCAATTAAAAGAATCTTAACAGAATCTCTTTTTTTTTAAAGATACTTAGATTACATAAATGTTACATAAAAATAAGCGGCAATTTCCATATACCCTCCTCCCTACTCCTCCCACATTTTCCCACATTAACAACATCCGTCATTAGTATGTTACAATTGATGCATTTTGGAGCATTGTCACTAAGTATGAATTATAGTTTACATTGTAGTTTACACTCTCTCCCATACAATTTTGTAAGTTAGGACAAAATATATCATGGCCTATATCCGCTGTTGCAGTGTCATTCAAGACAAATCCCAAGTCTCAAAAATGCCCCCTTATTACAGCTATTTTTCTCTCTCTCTCCCTTCAGAACCTCCAGTGGCCACTGCCTCCACATTAATGATAACAGTTTTCCCATTGCTAGAATCACAATAAGTCTATAGTAGAATAATAGTAAGTCTCCTCTAGTCCATCATTAATTCCCCAATCCTGAGGATTCTGGGATGGGATGCCCACTCCACCTCTAATTGAGAGGGATTAGATCCCACAGGGTAGATGGATGGGACTATCTTGCTTGCAGTTGCAGATTCTCTCTGTTCCTTGGGATAGTTCTTGTCCATCACCATCTCCTTTTTCGTTATCCTGGGTGTCAATGAACTGGAGAGTAGGTGTTGCAATGCTGTTGAGATTCAGGGCCCAACTGGCACCTGGACAAACCCAAAAATTTAAGTCTCTTGGACATACACCTATCAACTCTAGTACTAACTACAGGTTCAAATAGAAGGTGCAGAAGAGCCATGTGTAGGGAAACCACAACTGTGTCCAACTCTGTCACACTGGGGAGCATAAATTCCAAAGTAGGGCTCACTGGCAGGGCACCAAACTCCTGAGCTGTCTGCCCTGCTTATAGTGTGTGGATGTCTCCAGAGCCCTCAGGAGCCCCACTATTTGAGGCAATATTTACTTTGGCAGTCAATGAGATCCTGCTGAGATGTGCATAAGCATAACCTCTGGAAAGACCTCCTGACTCACTTGAAGTCTCTTAGCCAAATAAACTCATTCATCTTTACCCTTTCCCCTTTTTGGTCAAAGTCTTTTTCCAGTTGCAATGCTAGTTGGTCCTTGGCAGTAATCCCTGGGTGACAGGAAGGCTCATCCCTAGGAGTCATGTCCCACAGTAGGGGGAACGTAATACATTTATATGCTGAGTTTCGCTTAGAGAGAGGTCACATTTGAACAACAAGGAGGTTCTCAGGAGGTAACTCTTAGACACCCTCTAATACTAAGCTAAGTTTCAATTTCAAAAGTAAAGTTCATAAGTACAGGCGACACTACCAAAGGCCTGTCAGTGGTTCATCCTCCTTCACTAGTCACTGTCCCTGTACTCAGGGATTCTTGTTGCCCCATTACAGAATGTAGCAGAGCTCCCCAAGAAGGGAATTCAATATTTTTTCAGTTATTGTGTGAATCTCCACCCACTGTGACACTGCCCCATGAACACGTGAACACATTCATATGCCTTATAGGTATGCTTCAGGTGAATCTCCTCCCATGCATCCCCCCATCTCTGTCACCCCACACCAATGATCCCCCCCTGCCACGGCTGTTATTGTAATGTGATCCAAAATTTCTTCAGAAATGAAGCTAACAAAATAACCAAATACAATTAATAAGAAAATGAAATAATAGTAGTTTTAAAAATAATGAATAAAATACAAACTTTTAAAAAAATTTTATATAAAAAATACAAATTCTGACATTATGTCTTTTATTTCTGAAGGATCTGTTGTCTTGTACGCACAGTGACATTTTCTTCCATTTATTCCCCTAGTGTCTTATTTTTTTCATTTTGTCTTCAAAGTAGCTTTAGGTTACATGAAAGTCATGTACAGAATATAGGTGATTCCCAAATACCCATCATCCTCCCTCTTTTCTCCTTTCCCCTATTAACAACATTTTACATGTGGATGGTACATTTGTTACAATTCATGTACAAATATTGAAACAATGCTCCTAACCATGGTCCATGATTTACATTATGGTTTACATTTTGGACCACACACTTTTATAAATTTTGATGAAATTTAACATGGTCTGTATCCATCATTGCACTATCATGTAGAACAATTCCATTGCCCCCAAAATTCCCCATGTTCCATCTATTCTATTCCTCCTTCCCCCTCCTCAGGAGACCCATGGTATCCAACAAGCTTAACTCACTGAAGGACAAGATTCATAGTTACTTGCAACAACACTGAGGGCTGGACAACTGGCCTGTTCTCCCCTTCTAGGCACTGCTATGCTCTTGAGAGACTCCTGCCCCTCTATTTGAGAACACAGCAGGACCCCCCAGGATGGGAGTCGAATACCTTCTTGCTCATTATGTGGGTCTCTGCTCCTTCCCCCAACCCTTCCCCCAGTTCCATGGATAGTCCAACCCACCTTCCCTACCCTACACCCTCACAGACCAGCACCACTCAAACCAATAGCATCACTGTACCACTGCTATGCCCATCCACTGCACGACTACATCCTTCCACCTTATCATAGATTTTGTCCATAGGGGCAGTGACTCAAAATGTTCTTCTTCCTTTCTGTCTCCTGTAAAACCTACCTTCCAGACTCTGTCTCTATGAGTCTGCTCAATTTGCTTCATTCATATCAGTGAGGCCATGGTCATAATATTTGTCCTTCAGTGTATGGCTTGCTTCACTCAACATAAGGTCTTCAAGAATGACTATATTTACTGTGTCTCCTTTTGCATAAATCAGTTCCTGTTTGGATTATAGCCTTAATACACAAATTTTTATGAGTCCCACAGTCTATCATCTTTATTCCTGAAAATACTAAAACAGCGAGGCAGAAACAAAATAATATTTTAAAAATTAGGACAATTTAAAATTACTCGTACTATCAAGTTTTCTCCCATAAGGTTGCAGGTAAATGGAAAAAAAAAATAGAAAAAGCTCAGAGCCATTTTTTCAAAATAGCTGTCTAATTTGTATAAGGACTAAAATATTCTGTAGTAAGGAACCAGAAGAAAAATAAGCACAGTCATTTTGAAAATGGAATGACTGCCTACTTAATTACAGTCATTATCAAAGGCAATGGTACAATTAAAACCACCATTAGGATGGTCCTGTGAATTGTTTCTTACTTTGCAGCAAAAGCAAACAAAAAATTTACAAGAGTACACATTCATTTTCTGGTCCTATATAAAATACCTGATTAGCAAAGCCTGCTTCATTTAGTTTTTTGGTTTTTTGTTTTGTTTTTTCAGTCGACAAAGAATATCAAGTTTCAATAGCTCCCAAATAGATATTTTTTATTTATTTTAAATTAAACATATACTTATTTAACAAAAAATAAGCAAGATATTGTTCTGGGTATGAAAATAGGAATCAAAAATAAATCCTACCCTCAATGCGTTTATCAAAGAATGGAAACACCCATGAATGATCAAGTACAAGGGAGAAAGTGGTAAGTATCAGGACAAAGAAATGTGCATTACAAGAGGACAGCATTACTCATAACAAGGGAAATTTAAAAAGGTTTCAAGATAATGGCACTATCAAAGGACATAAATAGAATCTAAAAATGTGTGAAACATTAAAAAAAAAAATGACTGAAGGAAAAGAATAAGAAAAGAAATAATGCCGCGAACATTCAGGATATCTTTAATAAACAGCAAGTAGTTCAAAAACCATAAAAATGAATGAGAAGTGGCAAACTTGGAAAGGTGGCAGATGGATGAACTTCTAAGGACTTTTAATACAAGTTTCAGGCACTGAAGTCAAATAAAATGGGGAGGTGGTAAAAAGTTCTAAATAAGTAAATCAAATGGTGATAAATATACTTTAAGTAAATCAATCTAGCAGTGTATAAAACAATAGATTGGAAGGTAATGGGGTTGGTGGGCAAATCAAATGATTAAGGAAATACTATAAAGGTGAGGAGGGAATACTTAAAAAGATAGTCGAAGAAACAAACAATAACAACATTTTTAATGAAAGTAGTGATAATGAGATTTTACAATTAGGGATAAATTTGTGAAACAAGGAAGAAAAAAAATGAAACAAAATTTAACCACTTATTCTGAAAAGGAAAGAAGAGAAATGAAAAATGGCTGAAAGATTTCACATCTGAGTGACTGAGAAGACTATGGTTCCATGGACAATAATCAGGGATGCAGGAAGAACAAGTTTAGGACAGACAATAAATATGTTTGGAATATATTCACTTTTGAAATGGATGAATATTCATATATACTCTCAAATACATAATGTGCAAGAGGAAATTATGTTGAGATTTCTATATTTATAAATTAGTTAACTTGAATAAGGACTGCTAAGCTCATAAAAAATCATCAGCCCTCTCAAGGATATATACTTGTAATATAACTATCAAATAGTATTTTTTCAACAGCTTTTTAAGGAATGATTCACCTACCAAAAAATTCATCCATTGTGATGTACAATACAATGATTTTCATTAAACCATCACCACAATCATTTTGGAACATTTCTGTCACTTCTAAATATTTTTTTATGATATTAGTTGCAGATTTTTGATAGATACCTTTAATCGGGTTGAGAAAGTATCCTTCTAGTCCTAGTTTGCTGAGAGGTTTTTGTGTGGCTTAATTATGAATGGGTCTTAGACCTTCTCAAATGATTTTCCATGTCTACTGAGATTATTTCATGGATTTTGCCCTTCATTCAATTAATATGGTATATAAAATTGGTTTAACATTTGAAAAACTCCACTTGATCAGGGGTATAAAACAGCTTATATTTGGTGGGCTCAATTTGCTAATTATTGTTAAAGATTTTTGTATCTATGTATATGAGGCTATCACTCTGTAATAATCCTGTGATATTTTTTATTTTGGTACCAGGAGAATAATTGCCTCATAAGCTGCATAGGAAAGTGTTCCCTCATTTTCTATTTTCTGAAAGAATTTCTGAAGGATTGGAATTATTTCTTCCTTAAATGTTTAATACAACATTTAGATGGTTTGTGTATGTTTTAACTGTTAATTTCTTTGTAATAGGAAAATTCATATATTCAATTTCTTCTTGTGTTGGTTTTGGCATTTTGTGTCTATCTAAGAATTTGTCTACTTCATCAAACTTGTCTAATTTTTGGTCATAAAGCTATTCATAATATCCCCTTATAATTTAATAGCAAAATGTCTATAGGCTCTGTAGTAATATCTCCTCTTTCATTCCTGATTTTGATTTTCTTTATATCTTCTCTTCTTTTTAAATTGGTCAGTATAGATAGAGATTTGCCCATTTTTTTATCTTATCAAAGAACCAACTTTTGTTTTCACTGATATCTTCTTATTGTTTTTCTGGTATCTACTTCATTGATTTTTCAATCTAATCTTTTAAATTTCCTGTCTTCTACTTGCTTTGGGTTTGATTTGTTCTTCTTTTACTAGCTTTTGAAATAGAAACTTAAATAGTTAATGTTAGAGCTTTCTTCTTTTGCCCATAGTATATTTAGAAGTTTGGTTAGTTTACAAATATTTGGGGAATTCCGAATTTTCTTTCTGTTGTTTGTTTGATTCTATTGAGACTGAAAAACATACTGTGTATGATTTCAATCCATTTAAATTTATCAAGAATTACTTTATGGTCTAGTAAATGGTCTATCCTGGAAAATATTCTATGTGCACATGAAAAGACTATGTACTCTGATGTCATTGGATAAAGTATACCATATATTTCAGTTAGGTCAAGGTGGTTGATAATGTTGTTCAAGTCTTCTATATTTGCTGACTAGTTCCTTTAATTATTGAAAGAGGAGGACTGAAATCCCCACCTACAACTGTTGAAGTTTCTACTTCTTTCAATTGCCATTTTTTTTAATCATAGAATTTTAATTCCATAGTATTTTAATAGTTTTGTACATTTATTGTAATTCATGAAAGAAAATTCTTATATTTGTATTATTAACCACAGTCTATCATGCACAACAAGATTCACTGTGTTATACAGTCCCATGATTTGTATAATCCTTCTAAAGTATACACTTAATGGATCTCAGTATAATCATGAGTTGTGTCGCATTCAATCTAGAATCACCACGTTCAATTCTAGAATATTTTCATTACTTCAAAAAGAAAAATCCCATACCTTATTATATCCTCTTATTGTTGACCCTTAGCACTGATATAGTACCTTTGTTGCAACTGATGAAAAAATATTACAATATTACTGATAAATATAGTCCATAATTCACTTTACTTGTACTTTTCCCGTATATCAACATATTATTAACACCTTGTAATAGTGATATACATTTTGTTCTAGTTAATGGGAGAACATTCTTTTATTTGTACTATTAATTACATTCCTCACCAACCACCAGTTTCACTATGTTAGATAGTATCAAGTTTATCTACTAGTTTTCCTTCTATTGAAATTTATGACCCTCGTCATCCATTTTAAGTCACAAACACATCCATAATGCAGTGATGTTAATTATACTCACAGTTACGTGTTACCATCATCTCTATTACTTCCAAACATTTACAATCAACCTTATTAAATATGCTACAGACATTATCAGCTCTCCCTTCTCAGCCTTCATCCTGTCTTTTGGTAATCTATACTCTAGATTTTAAGTCCATGCGTTTACTCATTGTAAACGTAATTAGTTCAATTAAATGGAGGCTCTCAGCTTCTTTATGACATGGGCAGGTTTATACTTTAGCTGTGTTCAGCATTGGAATCCAACTAGCCAAATCTGCTTATCAGTAGCTATAGTTGGTGCCTAGACATATCCTTTTCCTCTGCTTCTGGGAAAGGGGGCTTCTATTTCTTGCCAGAGAGCGGCTCCCAAGGTAGCCTGCCATGCCAATGGTGGATGGGCACTGGCCTCCACAGCATGGATGGATCTACTTACAAGTTTTCACCACAGATTGCCAGTCTCTTCCTTCCGCTCTTCCCCAGATGATGAGTGGTGCTCTTCTGGTCTCTGGAGCCCCCCAGAACAGTTGATTTAGACAGATCCTGGCCGATTACTAGCTGCCCTGTAGGAAGAACTAAATCCTAGAGCTCCCTACTCTGCCGCCATCTTGGGTTCCCCTTCAATTCCAAAATATTTTGATGGTTTGTTATTTCTGACTTACTCATAGAAAACAGAAGACAAATAAAAGACACAATGCTTGGGGAAGTCACAGCAGTGGTCTCATCACCAAAAGGCACATTCCTAATAATCTATTTACTTCAGCTTCAGGATATTTTCTGCCCACTTCTTTCAAACATATTTTAAAGTTCATTCTACCTATTTATATCACATTCTCCCTTTTTCTTATCAAAGTAGTCTGCCAACTCCATGATTTTCTTACTTCATATAAAAACTTCAGCTGCTGGATTGACAGTATTACTCTACACTAAGAACCATGTTTCATTACACTGTGTTAATGATGCCTACTATCATCACACAGTTTTTTTCAGTCTCTAGACATCCACTCTATTATCTTTAGCATTCTTTGTCCTTTGAAAATACTACATCTCCAAAATCTTCAACTATGAATTCTCCTCTTGTTTCACCATGTTTTATCTTCTTCCTTCTCCCAGCAAACATATACCACTTCTCAGTTTATGCTAAAATTCTGGCAAGATTGGTCTGCACATAGGAACCACTTACACACCTCCTTTAAAATAGAGACTTGACTGTCCCACCTTAGAACTACAGAATGAGGGGACAATGTAAAAATGTAGTTAAGAGTCGAGGCTTTGAAATTAGAAAGTCTGTGTTTGAATTCAACTATACCATTTATTAGCTATATGACCTTGGGCAAGTTATTTAATCTCTCTAAGCTGTACTTCCATCATCTATGAAGTAAAGAAATTAACAGAACCTACTTCATAAAATTAATGAGAATTTAAAAATACATATATCATGCTAAGCACTAGAGTATTAGGGATGGGGCTTAGAAATTTGTATTTTTTAATGTATCTTAGGAACTATCTTAGCTATAATATCTCTCTGTTCCCCAATTCCTCAGTTTCCTGATCTGTAAAACAGGAATAATTATATTACTTACCTCAGAGAACTGTTAGGAGGTTTAAGTGAGTTACTACTGTAAAGCACTTAGAACACTGCCTAGAATATAATAAGCACTTTATAAGTATTTATGTTAAACAGTAAATCAAAGTATCTCTATATTTTTATCACCCTCTGTATCAGTCACTCAAAGGGTTGCTGATGCAAAGGGCCAGAAATCTGTTGGCTTTTATAAAGGTTATTTATTTGGGGTAGAAACTTATAGTTACCAGGCCATAAAGCTAAAGTTACTCCCCTCACCAAAACTGCCACATGTTAGAGCAAGATGGTTGCTGACATCTGTAGGGGTCCAGCCTTCCTCTTCCTCTTAAGGCTCTGTGGTCCCACTTCTTCCAATATCAACTGTAGCCTGGGATAAGTCTCATCTCTCTCCTGGGGCTGGTTCCTCTCTCTGCTCAGCTGCTCTGGTCTCTCCACAAGGTCAGCCCTAGACTATCAGACTCTCTCTTCCTGAGGCCTCTGCAGTGTCTATGGAGCTGTTTCTATTCCTCTGCATTCTTCTCCTGTGTGTTTACTTCCTGGGACTCCAGGATCCAAAAACTCCAACTAACTCCTCTGCCGTGTTGTTTTCTCTGTAAGTCCCCACCCACCAAGGGGGCGGGGACACAACATCCTACTGGTGTGGCCTAATCAAAGCCTTGATCATAATTTAATCAAGTAAAAGTGAAATTTCTGAGGTTAATACAATCTAATTTGCCCAGAGGAACCAACCAGTTTATAAACATAATCCAATAACTATTTTTGGAATTCATAAACAATCCCAAACTGCTATGCCTTCTCACTGTTATTTCTCTCCTCCTCCATTCTTCCTCCCCTTCTCTCTATGCAAAAGGTCTCAATCACTATATCCAGGCTTCTATTAATACATTCTCCAAAAAGTCTCTAAAGCTTTTGAAATGGCTTTCTTTTACTACCATATTTTCATCCTAAAATACCTAATATCCTAACTCTTGATCTTTCTCTCTCCCATTTCAGTCATTTCTATGTTTCATCTGATTCAGAAATCTCTCTCTCACATATTTTCTCCCAAGCTCCAGAGATGCACTGCCATTCCCTGTGAAAGGGCAACATTTAAGCAGTGCTGAAACATGAAGCCAACAAACTCAGCTTGACCAAGCAAAACTTTTTATTATCACCTCTCCCCAGTTAGGAAAGAAAAATGCAAGGCAGGGACAAAGAGAAGGCACCCTCCTTAGTTTCCTCTTCTTCGTGTTAATGCCATTATCATTTTTGATTACCAGGGATTAAACTTTCTCACTCTTGCTCTCTAAATCACCTGCCAAGAGCTACAGATTTTATACTACACATCTCAAGTCCATTCCCTTTTCTAAATATTTTTATTCTGTCATCCTTCTAGATCAGATACTTATCTTTCAATAGAATATAACAAAAGCCTGCCAATTGGCCATCCTACCTAACATTTTTCATGGCACTCTGTTCTCAGATTAAGCTCACTAAAGCTGAGTTCAATGACATCACTCCTCTACCCAAATCCTTCATGGCTCCCCTGTGCCTGCAAAATAAACCACTAACTCTCCTCACTGCTATTCAGCATTTTCCACAACATAACTCCAATCTACCTCTGCAGCCTTAGCTCCTATTAGTTGTTTTTATATAATTTCCATGTGTTAAACCAGATTATTTCCTGTTCCCTAACTAACCAATGTTTTTTAAAATTTACTTATTTTCCCCCTTCCCCTCCTCCCCTGCCCTGCTGTTTTTGCTGTTTGTGTCCATTCGGTCTATGATCTTCTGTATCTATTTCTCTTTTTGTCTTCTCTTCTCTTTTTTCTCCTCTAGGATTCACCAGGATTCGATCCTGTCAGCTGCACCACCTCAGTTCCCGGTCTCTGCTGGCTTCACCTTGACTCTCCCCTTCGTCTCTGTTTTGTTGCATCATCATCTTGCTGTGTGACTCACCACTTGCGCAGGCACTTGGCTCACTGCACAAGCAATCAGCTCACTGTGCGGGCACTGGCTCTCCACACAGGCACTCACACGCACTCATGCGGGCACTTGGCTTGCCATGTGGGCACTGGCTCACCACACAGGCACAGTTTCTCTTCTTTTTCACCAGGAGGGCCCAGGGATCGAACCCAGGTCCTCCCATATGGTAGGCAGAAGCCCTATCACTTGAGCCACATCTGCTTCCCTAACCAATGTTTTTTGTCATGTATGAGTTTGCTATTTTTTTCCTGCTTTTAATTACCTCTTCCATCTATCATTCAAAGTGGGCTGAGATCAAGAAAGTGATTATAAGCAGAGCTTTTTTTTTTTCCTAAGTAGAACTTTGATTTTAACCACATGTGCTCCATCCAGATGTTATTGATCAGAGTCTACATGCACAGATATTCAACCCCATGCATAAGGACACAGAGATAGGTTCTACAGCTTTAAGGTTTTATCTTCTCATGAAGGTATTGTCTCTACCTTCTTCTTTTGAAAAGTTCTTTTTGAAGTGGTCATTTTTACCTTTAGTCTTAGGATGACAAATCTGCCTCTATCTTCACAATACATGTAAATATGGACCATATGATGGTGGGTAGGGGTAAACCTTACTTATCTTTTCTCTCTGGAGGTCAGTATTCCACTGGTAGGCTGACATCAAAATTGAAATTATCAGGAAATAATAAGCATATCTCCAAATAATCCTTTTTTTTTTTTTTCTGGTTTCCACATTTTTACCACAGTCATTCCTAAATGAATACCAAGCATAAATAATTCTTTTCTCACTGGGAAAAATGGCTCTTAAATAAAAATTATTTTTAAAAATGCTTCTGATTGATCAAGTTAATACTTTGCCATTATATACACACATATATATATAGAGAGAGAGAGAGGAGAGAGAGAGAAAGAGAGAGGATGAACATACCATGTAGACTACCCGTGTTTCCTGCCTTCTGCGAGGTTACTTCTGTCTTAACTGCTAACCGTGATACTGCTCTCTTATTAAAACACACACAGCAGCACAGTGGTTTGAATCTCTCAAGAATTTTATCTTGTAGTTATTTGCCTTATCTCCTGCCTCTTAGTTCAGGCTATGCCTTTCAGCATCTTGCACAGTGTCATGAAAAAAGTATGTGCTCCCTTGTAGGTTACCTAAATCGAAAGTAAAATGCTCTAAAGGGCAGCTACTTATCGATATTTCACATTCACAGATGAGCTCCTGTGAGCATAACTAAAACACCCATGAGTGAAACTTTAGGCTTTTTGCAGTACATTAATTTACTCACATCACAGGAATACCATTTATTAAATTTCTGCTCCAATGAGATAAGTACTACCCTAACGACCTGAAAGAGTTAATGCATCTTGGAAAAGATCCAAATTACTCTCTGAAGGCAGCTTATTCAATTAAGTGGCTGTGACCCAGCATTTTCAATTAGCAGTTCAGTTACTAAAAAACTCCTTAGTATTGGTTATCTGTAATATGTTGAACATTGACACACCTATAAAAAACAATGCTCTTGCTTATAGTTCATTCAAAATGAGATCTTTAGGGGTAAAAAATAGTAGATGCAGACTGAATTAGCATTTATTATGCACCTACTGGGTGCCAGGAACTGTGGTAAGTACCTTCCCATTAGTATTTGAGGGGAACACTGAAGACTGAAAGAGTATGGACAGTCTTGTGTAATTAACTAGAAATGAGGAACTATTTTTTGGCAGTTACTGAAGATACAAAGATAAAGAGAGTGGTTTCTTTGCTTAAGGAATACACAATGAAGGTCTCAACTAAATTCATCTCAGGTTCTTCATGATTTAGTTTCAGGCTACCTAATCACATCTTATACTCCTCAGTCTGAATTAGATATATACATGGTAAACTCAGTAAGGGCACTCACTGTTCTGTATATATTCATATTATCCTTACCTAGAATGACCTTCCCACCTGACTAAATCCTAGGCATTCTTTTAAGGATGAGTTCAGCAACTGTCATATAAACAGAACCTTCTCTGACCAAGCTATCGAAAGCCATCATTTAAAGTCCTACAGGACTCACATATTATATATTATATATTATAATATATCATATATTGTATATAATTTCACTTTTCTTGTATTTATCTCTTATCAACATGATTCATGAGTAGGCACTATGTCTAATTCTTCCCTGAATTGTCACAAATGTCACACAATTCATCTCACACTTAAATTTCTTATTAAACTGCTTTACGAATGAAAGAAGAATTCAGTACCACTCATTTCTAGACTTGGTCAACTTTTCAATCTACAAGAAAGATTCTGGGAAACGGACTTTGGCCCAGTGGTTAGGGCGTCCGTCTACCATATGGGAGGTCCGCAGTTCAAACCCCGGGCCGCCTTGACCCGTGTGGAGCTGGCCATGCGCAGTGCTGATGCGCGCAAGGAGTGCCGTGCCACGCAAGGGTGTCCCCCGCTTGGGGGAGCCCCACGCACAAGGAGTGCGCCCATGAGGAAAGCCGCCCAGCGTGAAAAGAAAGAGCAGCCTGCCCAGGAATGGCGCCGCCCACACTTCCCGTACCGCTGACGACAACAGAAGTGGACAAAGAAACAAGACGCAGCAAATAGACACAGAGAACAGACAACCGGGGGAGGGGGGCGAAATTAAATAAATAAATAAATCTTAAAAAAAAAAAAAGTAAAAGAAAGATTCTGCCTATAAGGTAAGCAAAAATCTCCTATTTAAAAATGATGAAATACATATATACCTTGAACAAGATATAAAGTGATGAAAAATACCTATCAACAGTTTGGTTAAAGAAAAGTAACCCTATTTTGTCAGTTTTCTTGCCAGGAAAAAAATTCATATCTATGACTATAACATACTATTTCTACTGAAGCGCAGTATGATAATGCAAAGCCATGAGATTAAACTCTATCATTTCTCTACTACACTCAAGGTTAGCCTCTAATTTAAAAGATTAATCAAATTAACTGCATTGCTGTGTTAAGTAAGTTTATAGTAAGTATAAGCAATCTAAGATCCAAAATGGAGAACTACTTCGTTGATATTTCTGGCATCAAACTTAATTATTTTAGATCACTTCCTTATAACTATTTCTTTTCCAAATACTTATTATTATTTTGATCTTTTATTTAAATTTAATATATGCTCATAAAAATTCACATAGTACAGAAATAAAGATTCAAGTAGTCTTTAATATTACTGTTGTACAGAATATATTTTATGGATTTGCCTAAGTTGAAACATTAATCATTTTTCTGCTCATTCCTCTAAATGCTAATAAGCAAAGTATTCTGCACATATAAAATACTTAGGAAATGCATTATATCCATCAGAGTCCATTTTATCAGAAAGTGAAAAAAACTGCCTGATTGGCAGCATATGGTCCAAAAAGATCCTCTTTATATTCAATTATTGACCCCCAATTTTCTGTACATCACAAGGAAATCTCAACTTGCAAATTAGGCTACAAATACAAAAGCATGCCTACACCAACAAATTTAACTCCCATGCCAGTCTCCTTCCCCAACACCCAAGGGCAAGGGCTGAACAGCTGAAATGCCTAAGAGATTAGAAAATAGTTGTATATCTGAATCATTTCTCTCTTCAATTTCTATATCCTTTAATTCTCAAAAGGACTCCCACACCCAATAGAAAGACGCAATAAAAGGAAATGCAGTAGAATAACTAACCTGGCTCCACATGGCACGAAGGTGAATGTTTATAAACATGACTCCAGAATTACAGAGAAAACAAAAACAATAAGCCTAATTCTGATAGTTATGAAAACTACCACAGCTCCACCTAATTATCCTTGGCCCTTTTCTACCATTAGTAACACATTCATACCATACCGCAAACCACAGAAAAGAAAAAGCATGCTATTTAAATACCAACCATGTTAACTCAGAAGCAATACAGTACAATTCATGTACCTCATGTTCCCTGCTAATTGCTTAAGACATCCTGCTATGGTGAAGACAGTAACAGTAGCCAGGCCCTAGTCTTCTTTAAATGCCAGCTCTTAATAACAATTCCAAAAAGGTCTTAATTGCATTTACCAGTAGCTCGTGAACTTTAAAAGTTGTTAATCAGATTTCCATGTAAATGGAATGACGATTAAAGGTTAAGTACAGGTTTCTGAAATTTCAGGAGTTGAGAATATATTGCCCTTCATGGGTGGGGAGGGTGGGGGGGCGGAATCAGCCTTGACAGGAACTAAACATCTTAATTAGACATGCAGAAGTACCATGCTCATTTTAACGTGAAGTTCCATTTTCAAATGTCAAAGTTAATCATGCACTTGACTAAAAATGTGCAATATTCACTCTGCCAGAGAAGAAAAGCCTTAGTATTCTTTTCTGAGAAGACATCTACAGGTCTCCAAAAACTTCTCTGATGTCCCCTCAAACCTCATCACTGTCTATGCTACACAAAAACCTGAGAATCACAGGGAAATGCCTTCCACAGAGTTCTTAATTGCTCTCCATCTAAGGAGTGATCTACAGCCACATGTTTTCAATCAATTCTGCTTCATATTTATGTGGCTCAGGAGAAACACAAGGTACTTCCTCCATAAATTTGCTGCACCTGTGTCCCTGGAGTGACATGTTGACAAACGAATCTGACATCTCTTCAAACTCCAATAAGAATTTATGATTCTTTGAAAGAATATATTTGATCAATTATAGTGTCATCACAGTTGAAAGCAAAGCCATGTCTTTGGAGTGCACTTCACAAAATTTGCGAGAGCTTGTATTCGGCAATAGGATAAATGACACATCCCAAACCCCAGAGCCAGGTCCTCATTCCTGCTCTTAATACTCAATCTCAGATTCTCCAGCTTGAGAGGAGCTAGGTGTAACAACCGCTAAGAGCAATAATGAATAAGATAAATAGCTATGTAGTGCTCTACACAAAATAGCTGCAGAACTCAAAATCAGAAAATATTTGTAAGTGTAACATCCAGTCAGTAAAAATAAATATTCTTTGATCAATGTATGCATTTAAGAAAAAAAAAATCCCTTCAGCAACTCTGCTGCATTTCTTTCATCTCTGATTTTACTTCTAATTTTCCCTATTTCTTATAAAAGTCTGAGAAAAATCCAGTGTTTATACAATAAAAAATACCTACAGTAGCATACTTTGACAAAAAAGCATGGATACTTAGTGCTAATACTATTGTACAGCTACCACGACTGTTGGAATTACTTTTAGTAATTTTCATACTATTACGATTAAATTTGGCTGCAGAAAGAAACAAAAGTCATCAGTTTTAAAGAAATCCATAAATGAAAACTAATACAATACGATGTTTTCTTCTATTTAAAGTAGGAAAAAAAAAAGGGAAAGAAAGAATTTTTTAATGGTTCTTTTTGGAAAATGCCTCTGCTAAATGATGAGGTCCTTTTAGCATAGTCTGTAGTTGACTCTCAAGGATGGGTACCGCAATGGGACACATCAACTTTAAATGAGAAAGAGTACCTCATCCTGAGAATAGCATTTTGGAGTTTTTACATTTGATTCAACCCAACAAGTATCAATAAGATCATACAACATTTCGTGTTGTTCATGGAATTAAGCAATCTGATTGAGACTTTCATCCCATTCTCAATATGGTGAACTCTAAACTGTAAAAAGATGGGTTATGCTAAGCTACCACACCTGCTTCTTATACAGCACCTTTGTGACCAACAGAATAAAGGCAGTGGAACAGAAGGAATGAGATTAGTATGTGAGATAGAATTCCTAAATGGAAAAGTGTTTTATTCTTCATTTTATTCCCCCAAAGAACCTTGCTCTGAGTCTTACTGTATGGGTGTTCAATCGATACCAACTAAAGAAAGAAAAATGCAGAGAAATCTATAAGCCTGTCTCATTAGTACCCTGCTCTCCCAAAGTACATTTACCCAACAAGGTAATCAGGACAGTGCTTCAATAAAGACAAAACACAAATTTCCTAGGAATTGGTCTTTAAAAACAACCTCTTATCAACTACTACCACCACAATATCCTTCAGAGGCCTCTAATCAGACCTCCAATATCTCACAAAATCAAACAAGCTCATTCCAACATCTGTGCCTTTATTCATAGAGTCCTACTAATTTGAAAACTATTCTCAAATCCCTTTTGCTACATCAAATTCAACTACCTCTCAAGGCTGATCAAAAATACCAACTTTTTACCAATGTTTCTACTATTCATTCAATAAGAACTTATTGAATGCATGCCACTAAGTTAGGTATTACACACACACAGATGAATAAGCCAGTTCATACCCAGAAGGACTTTCAGGATTCCACAATGGAATCCTTTTTTGAACTATAGCATTTAGTTTCTCTGTTGGCCCACACAAATAATACCACAAATAAAATTTACCTTAAAAGTATTACAGGCTTAAGTATGTTTGTGCAGCTCAACAATAAAGATATATCAAGAAAAGAAAGAAAACAACGAACATTGGTGTAGGTGTAAGATACAAGGCAAGTTTTATTTTTGGTGTTATTTTCTTTGTATATTATATACATTTATTTAACTTGTTGCAGTTTCCAAAATGCATGCTCAACAATAATCATTAAAATGATTGCAGCATGCAAAAAAAAAAGAAAAGAAGGTATTACAGGTATCGCAAAATATATATTCAAAAGTACCAACAGAGCAGCAGATTTTAACCACTGACTTGATTCTTATCTCTGTTCTCCATCTCCTCTGGCCTGTTCCTGTAATTTCATGTATTAGCTTAAACAGTATGTAATGAGTGCCTTCTATATGCTAGGCACTAATCTTAGCATCTTCTTTGGTCACATGGGTACTATCTGGAGTAACCCTGTTCTCTATTCTGTCATCCATCCTGGGTTCTATGATTCCTGATTCGACAGTGGTAGAGGCTGCAGCCCAATAGTAAGCTCTGAAAATACGACAAGGTACACCCACCAACAAGTACAAGAGGATTATCTGTACCATTCAGAGCAGCTGAATGTCTCTTAAATTTCTTGCATATCAGACATTGATTAGATAATTAGAATCTAGTTTGCTGCTATTATCCAGTCTATCAGAGTAGTTCCATTTGAAGTTTCTCTCCCCGCTAATGTTTTTCATTACATGATGACATGGATGTGAATGTATGGTGGTACACTCTGTAAAAGCAACAGAACTGATCTTCCCTAATAGTGATGTATTTTCATGCAGCTTTGAAGATAACAGAGTCAGTGCCTATTTTGTTGGCATTGGTACAGATATACTTTCTTCTGGACTCATGAAACCAAAACCCAAACATCTCTTAGTCACATGCTGATCCCTCCAGAGGAGGAAATCTTAACTAAGGGTCCTTTCAGGGGATCCATGGGCTTAAATTGAAAAAAATCAACTTATCTTTATTTTCTCTGGCCTCTAACTGAAATCTAGCATTTCCTTCACTTATGAATGTATGCAATAAATAAATTAGAGTAGTATTCATTTCACCTGAATGGCAAAGGGGTCCATTGAACAAAAAAGATTAAGAAGCCCTACTCTAGAAAGATGATTCATATGAATAGAGTGGTTCTAGGATTCAGTTACAATAACTTGCAAGCAAAATTTAGAGTGGTTAATGACAATGTAGAGGCTGGGATACAGTTGTTTTCATTTCGTTTGCATTTCCCTCCAACTAATAAAAGTGTACTTCTCTTTAAATAATAGCTTATATGGATAATGACAAACTACTCCTAGACTAATTATAAAATATAGCGTAGAAACCAAAGCCATTCTGGTTCAGCCCAAGGTGGAAAGAAGTAGAATGCTCACGTAATTTAAGTTTTTAATAATGTATATTCTCAAAGGATGAGCCCAAAATAATCAGTAATTCTCAGATTAATAAAAAATAAAGGTTTATAATTTGGGACATGATAAGGGAAGAGACGCTTATATTTCATGGAATTCTGGTACTTTAGCTGCTCAAACCATAGCTAGGGTCATAAAGAGTCATTCAATTTTTAAGTCAAAATAGGAGTAAAATAAACCCATCAATCTATGGATTGCCAAGTATGCATATTATAGATGCAGTTTTAAAGATATCGCCATCACTTATCCATTCGAACAACCACTACCTCCAAATTTATCCATCAATATTGTTTTATATCTATCTGCCACTTGAATTTTCAGATTCATCAACCCTGGAAATCTTTAAAAGAAGCCTAGAACTCTCTACAACAAAAAGGTTCTACAGGTGACAACTTTAGAAAATAAAGAATTTTTTTCTCATATCAGCCATGATGCTTCAACTGAAAATCAATGATGCGACACTAGATGATGGTATTCCTGGGCTTTGTCATAGATGAGTGGAAAGTTGATAACAATATTATTAAATAATAATCACATTCCCACCAGAAATATGTTTTATTCTTGGCAGGGAAGGAGTTTTATGTTTCAGAAACTTCAGCCAAACAATGAACCAAGGCATTGCCTTATTAAGTATAGGCAAAATAATTTAAAATACAATTCAATATAAAAACAAAAGGTTGTTTTAGTATGGAAGAAATTTCCTTTTAGAAATGAATTAGGAAAAACATTTCCAGGGAGCGGATTTAGCTCAGGTAGTTGAGCGCCTACTTCCCATGTACGAGGTTCCGGGTTCAATCCCTGGTACCTCCTAAAAATAAAAGGGAAAGAAAACATTCCCTAGTCTTTTGGAGACTGTATATTCAGAATGTTTTCATTCCAGGTATGAAAACACAGTGGTAACCTGTTCCTAATTTCCTTTAAGAATGATATTTAAAAGCAACCTGAACATACCATATAGAATTTAATCACATATTGTCTTGAAATGCCAGTGCTGTTAAAAGTTGTATTAGTTTGTTCTCAAATAATCTAGAAGCAATCTAAGAACAAACATCGTATCTTATACTTTTTCTTTATCTCCTATATTATTATAGAGGTCACTCAACAACGACATGAATAAAGCACTTTTTATAAAGAAAGAAAATTTTCTTGCTTTCAGAATAAAGTTATACATTTAACATGTAATTCTTATCTGTGTAAGAGTTACTATAAAGAAAACTTTCCTCAGCAAAGAATACACTGCTAAAGAGAACTGATTAGTCAAAAGATGATAGTTTTAGTAAAGAGAAATTCTCTTTAATACATACTTAAAAGGCTACCAACTTATATATTTATGATTAATTTTCCTTAGAAAGATCTTGTTAAAATAGATAAAACAGAGAAGAAAAACAATTAATTAAGGAGATTTTCTGGATGCTTTATAAATAAGTAGCCCAAAGATTAATCACAAATCTCAGAGAAATGACATTTTAATTAAGTGAAAACATAATGTTTGAAAATGTCAATACAGCTTTTCCTTTTTATAAAGGATTAAAAATATGCATGTTATTATCGAAGAGAAAATGTAAGGAATTTTTGGATGATACCTCGATAGCAATATAAAGCAAATGCAATCTCCAGTACCAAGTGAGCATCACTGTTCTATGCTATCAATTATCACCCAGGATTTTTACAATAGCTCTTCCTACTACATTCCTCTTAGAATCTGGTCAGCCTGTAATATGTAACATTAAAATCACTGAGCCTTATTGTAGGAACTGAAGTATATTTCTGCTTTCATATAAAATTATTTCTATAACCATACTGCATAATTCACAGCAATTTTTATATTCTCAGTCTACTACAGATTTTTATTAGTGATTTATATTAGGCTCCTTTAAAGTCTGGTCAATATTTATGGTTTTTCTCTTCCAGAAAAGGTAACGAACAATCCATTTCACATATATATGTCATGATAACTTTACAGATTGACAGAGGGTGGACACAATGTGGACTTGACATAATGTAAAGGAGATTGATGAACAACTAGTGATGCCATTATAAAACACTTTCACGTGAAATATAAAAGAGACTATAGAAATTGAACTAACCTCATATTGTAAATGCCCATATATTGCTCATTTGCTCAGAGAAAATATAAAGGTAAATAGTTCACATATCACATTTTGTTGGCTATTCTATCATTATTACTAAAGAACATGTTTCTGCAGGGTACATTTGTTAGACTGTCAGGTGCTTTAACAATCTACAATGATGGAGAAACAAAACAAACTAGTAAAAACAACTTTTAAATATAGAAAAAAATTTTATTTAGAATTGATGAGCATTAGCTCATATCTATATTCTGGACATAGAAGATGGTCAGAGAGCTGAAGACTGGGTGGGGTATAAATACAGCAGGGCTGTTAAAGGTACATGACTCTTGGACATTTTTTAACCCTGTACTGTGGCACTGTTCTCCCTTTTTGGTCACTAGATTTCTCGAATCACAACATTTACTGCTTCTTATCAACCTACATGACAGTACTCCATATCTCTCAGATTCTACCGTACACATTTTCTCACATTTCAACATCCCTAAAATCAAAAGATAAGAAATGTATACATTTAAGATAGCATTTCTTCTTTTTTTCCCCTAATCTTGCGCTTGCTAGTACCTTAGAGTCAAAGAAGTAAGATATTTATTGCTACTGCAGTTGTAGAGACTATCTCTAATCTGAGCTTTATTCCTCATTCCTCCACTCTGCTAGTCTTTCCTTTCTCTTTTGTCTTCAGTTGCTCTTCCTATACTTTTTCATGGGAAAAACTGGACTGTTCAAGAAATCACAGTGCATCAGACTAATTGTTCAGGCTTAATCTCTTGCCAGTGATTAGGACAGAAAGGTTTTAAATGGTAAAAGCAAGGCACCATGACTATCTGGAATCAGCTATGTCTTCTCAACTCCAAAACATTACAGCTATGAATTCTCAACTCAAAAACATTACTGATCCCTTTTCCTCCTATCAATTAGCTATGGAATATATCCTACCAAGACATTTAAAACTAGCACTGTATTACAGACCTTACTGAAGAAACATCAGAATTGAGGGTCCATTTCATTCTGCTAAATGTTGTGGCTTACACAGAACTGTTGCCACAATCTAAAGAATTTCCAATAAATACAAGCTGCACCACTGGAAGAAGAATGAATCTACTCACTTGAAAGCAGTACTTTCCATTGGCTGTACTCTGGGAACCACAACACTAGCCAGCCATGCACTATTACATAGGCGCTGATTTAAGGGCCAGCCGGCCCTCCCACCCACAACGTCATATGAATATTTATTGTCATATCCATCAGAAAATGTACTTCAAAATAAACAATTTGCTAGAAAAAGAGGAGAGGACTGGCAATAGAGTACCAACAAAAGTTCTCCTTTGTAAATATAGCCAATAAAGACAAAATAATCATGGAAAATACTTTTTTTTTTTTTAATATTTCATCCAGTTTTTGTGTATCAGGAGTCAGCTAATGATGGAGGTTGACGATTCCATCTGAAGGAAGTAGATATGATTTATATGAAAACTCACTAAATATTAATACTAGAACTGGCCTAATAGATGTACAAATGGGGAAGTGGATTTAGCCCAACAGGTAGGGTGTCTGCGTACCACATGGGAGGTCCAAGTTTCAAACCCAGGGCCTCCTGTCCCGTGTGATGAGCTGGCCCACAAGCAGTGCTGATGTGCACAAGGACTGCCCTGACACGCAGGGGTGTCCCCCATGTAGGGGAACCCCACGCACAAGGAGTGCGCCCCGTAAGGAGAGCCGCCCAGTGCAGAAAAAGCGCAGCCTGCCCAGGAATGGTGCCGCACATACGGAGAGCTGACGCAGCAAGTTGACGCAACAAAGAGACACAGATTCCTGGTGCCGCTGACAAGAATACAAGTGGACACAGAAGAACACAAGTGGAAAGTGGATGGACAGAGAGCAGACAACTGGGGGGTGAGTGAAGGAAAGGGCGAGAAATAAACAAAAAATAAATAAATCATTAAAAAAAAAGAAAAAAAAAAACAGGGATTCAATCTAGGAAGTGTTATTGATGAAGGTTCTTTTTTTTTTTTTAAGGAAGTACCAGGGATTGAACCCAGGACCTCGTACATGGGAAGCAGGCACTCAGCCACTTGAGCTACATCTGATCCCCTGAAAAAGGAACTTTTTTTTTTTTAACTTTATTTACAAGTCCACATGATGGGCCAGATTTGCCGACCCCTAAACCAAGCACGACTGCCTTTTTTTTTTTTTTAAGATTTATTTTTTATTTATTTCTTTCCCCTTCCTCATGCCACCGCCCCCCACCACCCGTTTTCTGCTTTCTGTGTCCATTCACTATGTATTCCTCTATGTCCATTTGTATTCTTGTCAGAGGCACCCAGAATCTGTGTCTCTTTTTTTGTTGCGGGTCAGGAGGCCCTGGGTTGGAATCTTGGACCTCCCATGTGGTAGGCAGAAGCCCTATCCGTTGGGCCAAATCCACTTCCCTGAAAAAGGAACTTTTGAAAACAGGTATGCATACACACAAAAGAGAGAAAAGCTAAAGTATATTTTCTTGATTTGGGAAAAAACATATCATGAGTAAAACCACATTTTGAGAAAAAAAAAGAAAAAAGCAATGACCTGACCTTCATCTGGATACATCTTATTTGTAAGGCAAATAGGGAAAAAATGGGCAGAATAGAGAACCTATCAGGAGAGCTGTAGGCTTTCTGCAACACTAAATCAAAAGAAAACTATGAAGAAAAAAGAGAAAAGGCCATGGAACAATGTGTACAGATTTTTTTTTTTTTTGGTACCAGAGCCAGGGAATGAACTCAGCACCTTGAATGTGGGAAGCTGGCACTCAACCACTGAGCTACACGTGCTCCCCAGAATTTGTTTTTTCATTTGTTTGTTGTTTGTTTTTTGTTTTTGCTTTTTTAGGAAATACCAGGGACTGAACCCAGGTCGTGGGAAGCAGGTGCACAGCCATTTGAGCTACGCCTGCTCCTGTCTATAGATTTTTAAGGAAAAGAATATGCTTTCCCTTACCCCCAGCCCCTCTCTAATTAGCCTCACATTTAAGAAGGAAAGCTCAGAAAATATAACTTGAAAGAATTCATAAAATAAAGAATAAGTATTCTTGGGGAAGAAGACAGAGTAGTTTAAGCCATACTCTATTCTACTTAGCATCAGTAGAAACTGGGATTCAAGCACAAGGAAGTCATAATATAAAAGGATTTGTGGGTTTTCATAATCACACTGTTAGCAATTCAAGTGGAAGGTGTATAGTGAGCACACTGTGCAACTCCAGGGCAAAGCAAGGACTGATAGTGCTTTCCAGACCAACAACTCTTCCAGTTCTGCCCCTCACCTGGAAACACATATTCTGGCTCACAGTCAAGAGAACTCATTTCCAATATTAGATGGACACTTAAGACGATGACCAATGTTATTCTTTCCAATACTTAGTAATAGTGAAAATATACTTGGGACAATATTCCAAAAGAATTACTTTAAAAAAAGTGTATTTTCCTCTCTAAAAGGAAAGAGTGACATGGAGAAATACAACCATTTCTTTGCTCAGGAACTTGAGGACTAATTCCTCAGATCTTTGAAACTCATATTGAATGACCTGAATCACTGCCAATTTCTAAAAACACCTAAGTCCAGTGACTCTGGAAACAAAAACAAAAGCCAGCAAAAGGAAGGAAATGACAAAGGTAAGAACAGAGAATGAAATATGGAATAAAAAAAAAAAACAGGGAGAATCAATAAAACCAATAGTTAGTTCTTTGAGAAGATCAATAAAATTAACAAATCTTTAGCTAAGCTGACAAGGAAAACAGGAGAAAGGATGTAAATAACTAAAATCAGAAATGAAAGAAGTGAAGTTACTACAAAAACCACAGAAATGAAATGATACTATGAACAAATGTGTGCCAACAAATTATATAGCCTAGATGAAACAGACAAATTCCTAGAAACTCAAAAATTACCTACTCCACACAAGAAGAAATAGAAGATATCATCACACCAAAAAAAAGGGATTGAATCAGTAATCAAAAACCTCAAAGCAAAAAAAAGCCAAGGGCAGACTGCTTCACTAGTAAATTTTATCAAATATTCCAAGAATTAACACCAATCCTGCTTACACTCTTCCAAAAAATTAAAGAGGAGGGAACACTCAGTAACTCATTCTATAAAGCCGACATCACCTTAATATCAAAGCCAGATGAAGATACCACAGGAAAAAAAAATTACACACAAATATTCTTCATCCAAAAACCCTCAACACAGGGAGCTGGTGTAGCTCAGTGGTTGAGTGCCTGCTTTACATGTACGAGGTCCCAGGTTCAATCCCTAGTACCTCCTAAAAAAAATTTTTTTTTAATTAAAAATCCTCAACATAAGGCTAGCAAACTGAATCCAGAAGCACATTGAAGGAAGTACAAATAACAAAATAACTTAAAAAAAAAAAGTACATACTTTGCATGACCAAGTGGGATTTATCCCAAGTATGCAAAGGTGGTTAGACATAAGAAAGTTAATTACATTAATACTACACATTAACAGAAAAAAGAAAAATACATGATTATATCAATGAATGTAGAAAAGGCACTTGACAAAATCTAGCATCTCTTCTTGATAAAAACACTTAGAAAACTAGGAATAGAGGAAAACTTCCCCAACATGATAAAGGACACTTATGAATAACCCACTGCTGACATCGCACTGTTTAACAAAGCAAAACACCACAAAGATTATACTCAATGGAGCAAGACTGAAAGCCTATCATCTACGATCAGGAATAAGACAAGGATGTTCACCGTCACTTCTGCTATTCAACTGTACTACAAGTTCTAATCAGAGAAATAAGGCAAGACAGAAAAAGTAAAATAAAATAAAAGGCATCCAAATTGAAAAGGAAGAAGTAAATGTCTCCCTATTTGCAGATGACACAATCCTATATACAGAAAATCCTGAAAAATTCACAATAAAACTACAAGAACTAATAAATGAACTCAATAAAGTGATGGGGGGCAAAATTAACATGCAAAAATCATTAATGCTTCTATATACTAGTAATAGACAATCTGAAGAGGAAATCAAGAAAAAAATTCCATTTACAATAGTAACTAAAAGAATCAAATATCTAAGAGTAAATTGAGCCAAGGATGTAAAGGACTTATACATGAAAGACTACAAGACACTGCTAAGAGAAATCAATGAAGGCCTACAAAAATGGAAGGGTATTCCTTGTTCATGGATTGGAAAACTAAATATTCTTAAGATTTCAATTCTACCCAAAGTGAGAGACTCAATGCAATCCTAATCAAAATTCCAACAGCCTTCTTTGCAGAAATGGAAAGGCCTATCAACAAATTCATATAGAGGAGGAAAGAGGTCCTAAATACTCAAAACCATCTTGAAAAAGAAGAATGAAGTTGGGGAACCCACACTTCTTGATTTAACAAGCTTATTACAAAGCTAGAGTAATCAAAACAGTGTGGTACTGGCACAGTAACAAACGTATACACTAATGGAACCAAACTGAGAGTTCAGAAATAAACCCTCACCTCTATGGCCAACTGATCTTTCACAAAGGTGCCAAGTCCACTCATTGGGAAAAGAATGGTTGCTTGAACAAATGATGGAGGGAAAACTAGATATCCATATACAAAAGAATGAATGTTGACACCTATCTCATACCATATAGAAAAAATTAACTGAAAATGGATAAAGACCTAAATATAAGAATCAAACATATAAAACTACTGGAAGAAATCATAAGGAAGCATCTTCTGGAACTTGTGTAAGGTAATAGCTCTTAGAATTTACATCAAAAGCATAAACAACAGAAGAAAAATAGACAATCTACAAATGGGAGAAAATATGTGGAAACTATATATCTGATAAAAATTTAATATTCACAATATGAACAGAAATCCTGTAACTCTACAACAAAAAGACATACAACCCAATTTAAGAATAGGCAAAGGACTTGAATAGCTCTTTCTCCAAAGAAGATATACAAATGGCCAATAAGTACATGAAAAGATGCTGAACAACAACAGACTATTAGGGAAATGCAAATAAAAAACAATGAAACACCAAATCACACCCACTAGGGTGACTATTATTAAAAAAAAAAAAAACAGAAAATAGCAAGTGTTAGCAATGCTGCAGAGAAATTGGAACCCTTGCACACTGTCGGTGGGAATGTAATATGGTAGAGCCATTGTAGAAAACATTTTCATGGTATCTCAAAAAGTTAAATATAGAATTACCATATGATACAACAAATCCACTTCTAGGTGTGCAACAAAAAGAACTGAAAAGAAGAATGCAAATAGATACTTGTACACCAATTTATACTACCTATACATTATTCACAATAGACAAAAGTTGGGCATAACTCAAGTGTCCATCCTCAGATGAATGGATAAATGAAATGTCACACATATGTATTTATACAATGGAATGTTATTCAGTTGTTAAAAAAAAATGAATTTCTGATATATGCTATAACAGGGGTAAACCTTAAAACATTATGCTAAGTGAAGTAAGTCTCACACAAAAGGACAAATATTACATGATTCCACTTATCAGAAATATCTAGAATGAGGAAATTCTTAGAGATAGAAAGTAAATTGGAGGTTCCCCAGGGGCTGGGGTGGGGAGGGAGAAAGGGAATGGTGAGTTGATGCATAACAGGAAGAGTTTCTGTTTGGAATGAAGAAAAAATTTCAGTAATAGATAGTGGTGATGATGGTGTCATAGCATTGTAAACATAATTAAAACCACTGAATTATACATTGATAAATGGTTAAAATCAGAAAGTTTCCATTATATATATATAACCACAATTTAGGGGAAAAAAAGAGAAAATGGCCTTCCTTACCCATGTCATTAGAAAGCATTCTGATTGGCTTAGTAATCTCTTAAAGTTAAGAAGACAAAACATCTGAAAATATTAACATGGCCCTGGTAAGGCAGCATGATATAGTGCAGTGGTTCACATTTATTGCTGCACATTACAATCAACTGAGGAGTTTAAAAGAATACGGTGTCAGGAAGCAGCTGTGGCTCAATCAGTTGGGCTCCCGTCTACCATATGGGAGGCCCTGGGTTTGTGTCCCAGGGCCTCCTTGTGAAGGCAGGCTCGCCTGCATGCTGCAGAGCGCCGTCCAGCTCGCAAGCACCATGGAGTGCCACCCGATCTGCGGACGCTGCGGAGCACTGCCCAGCCTGCAAGCGCCGCAGAAAGCCAACTCAGCAAGCTGACAGAACAAAAAAGGCAGACAAGCAAAAAACACAGAAGAGCATGCAGCAAATGGACACAGAGAGCAGACAGCAAGCAAGCTGCAAGGAGGGAGGAGAAATAAAATAAATAAACACAGAAGACACAGAAGAATGCACAGCAAATGGACACAGAGAGCAGACAGCACGAAAAAAGCCACAAGGGGGGAGGGGCCTATAAAAATATTTTTAAAATAAAAAAAAAAGAATACAGTGTCCAAGTCCAACTCGTAGAGGGCTTGGTCTTAGGGTGTAGCCTAAGCTTTTTTTTTTTTTAACTCATTGTAACATGTGACCAAAACTTAGAACCACTGAGGTACCAGAAAGAGTCCAAGGATATAAATTAAATCCTTGGATTTTAGGACTAGCATTAAAAATTTTTTATTGTATTGCCATGTGCAACTTCATATTCCAAAGCCTTACTTTCCACAATTGTAAAGAAAAAATTACAATACCTTCCTACCTCACAGAAGTTTTTGAACCTCAGAAGTATGTTAAAAGTAAGGTATTTTACATATACGTTCCAGCAATCCTTTTCAAATACAGTATTTACTAAGAGAGATTTCAGGGACTCTTAATATATTTGCTAAAACTGTATATGCACAATTGAGCAGATTCTATAAAGAGTTAGAAAACTTTCCATTTGTCAGGCCGTATGTTGAAAACTGAAAATGCAGTCTTTCAGCCCATCAAGTACATGGTAGAAGGAATTTATCAATCAGTACACATATGGTTAAAAAATATGGGAAAAAAAACAAAAACACACACACAAACTCAAAATCATACCCATGCCCCCAAAGTTCTGCCTAATTCTTTTAAAAAAACCCAAAAAACATATATTTAGAAATAAGAATTTATATGTATTTAATCTTTAGACAAATACATATGATTAAAGAAAGCCCAAGAATGTAAGAATGTGAGATCTTACCCAGTCCTATGACTTAAAAATACCATCTCTTTGCTAATTATTCTAGCCCAGATCACGTGCCTACCTGCCTGCTCAATATTCTATGTCTTACAGTCATCACAAACTTCATATGGCCAAAATACAACTGCCATTTCTCCTTCCCTTTACCTCAGGTTTAATATGGCTGTCATTCTCATCATTCAGGACTCAATTCAAATGTTATCTCTTCAAAAAGGTCTTTCTGACCAGCCTTGCTTAGAGAAGACACCTCTATAAAGAGTCACACCTTACAATGTTCTTTCCCTATTTTATGTTATTCAAAGGACTCATCAGTAATAAAATGATCTGATGAATGGATAGATGGATGGATGAGTTTATTATCACTAGAAGTAAGTTCCTTAGCTGAAGGGACTCTATTTTGTTCATGGTTGTGGCCCCAACACATAAAACATTGCCTTGTATAAATAAAGTCTGTTCTCAATAATAATACTATCTATGTGTCCAAATGGAGGCATATGCGAGGAGGAAGATATTCAGGGAGTATATCAGAAAAGGAATCAATTGACCACAGGTGGTCAGACTCTTTTGAAGATTTCCTCCTTTTTTGCACCTGAGATCCAAAGTACACCATATAAAACTACTCACTCTTATGCAGAAAATTCCTCCAGTTGACCCCTCAGCCATCTATAATCAGTGAGTAAGTTATACCCCATTCTTATGCTAGACCCAGTTCTCAGCAAACTTTTTGGCCAGGATATCAGTGTCTATTTAAGATGATGCTCCATAAAATATAAAATTGAAAATCCTTGCCTGGGATTTCCAGGCTCTCCAAGACCCAGGCCCAACCTTTCTTGACAGGATTTTCTTTCACATGTCTTACATGAAGAGAAAAAAGAAAGTCCTCATAATACTTTTCAGGAACTATGAAAACTTTTTGAAAAATTATAAAAAGTAGTTGATATTATCAATGCAAGGCCCTGGCTTGAGAATAAAGTGTGTGTCTGTATGGGAAAAGGAATAGATTGCCAGTAAGTGATTATTGAATTTGATCACTAAACTTGTTTTTAAAAATGCTTTTAAATAAATACATTTAACTAAAGGAAAAATTAAATAAAATAGCTGTAATTCATACAGGTTAGCACTGTGCTAATCCTGAGTTTGGTTTCTTTGAACTGTATGAGCAGTTGACAGATGGGAAATTTACCAAGTGAGGTACAGTCACTCTGACTACACATTCCACAGTTCAATTAGTGTTAGAAATTCTTACACATTCCACAGTTCAATGGTGAGGCAGATCAAGGAAAACACAGGAGGGTCATCTGAGCTGAGAGACTGATATTCTCCCACTGCCTCTTTGCTTCTTTGTTATTACAGACTTATGTTTTATAATAAATCCTGACTTTTTCATGAATGCCAGACCAGTGATACATCATTTTTTGGTCCTAGGTAATCATATGTTAATAGTGAGAAGGTAGCTTTGCATGGCACCATTATTCTCATAACTACAAATACACATAAATACAAACATATACTATATTTCATTAATAATATATATGCATATTTCACATTTTAACATCTCTATGACTGGAATGGGTCTTGTACGTGATAACATATTATAGCTAAGAAATATGTTGCATTTCCTTTAAACTTGACTGTAAGACCTTGAAGGCAGAGACCACAAATGAAATTCAAACACTGAAAGGAAGGATGGTGATACAATCCAACACCCTTCATTTAACAAGTGAAACACACACACACAGACACACAAAGTTAAAAGCAAAACCAAACCTTTAAATCAAATCTTCTCATTTCCAGTCATCGATCTTATATTCTATAAGCCTTACAGCAAAAATACTAGTAAACTGATTCATTGATACCTGTAAACACTAGGAAATCACAGAAGTTTTTGAGGAAAGGAAGACATCAAAAAAACAATTCAATATACTGTAAGTATTGCAAGATCAAAGACAACGTATATTTTGCTCATTGGATATTCTGAATGCACAGCACAGTCAGTGCCTTGCATACAGTCAGCACTTTATACATTAAGTTATGAATGAAGGTCCTAAGAAGAAAAATAGGGCTGTTGTATTTAAGATGAAGGCTGGCAATAAGGAACCCGTTTAGGTGGCGGTAGCAGTAACATACAGCAGGGTGGTCAGTGGGACCTTCTCACAAAAACACTTGGGAAGACTATTAAAACAGAAGACATCAAAGCTTCTCATAACCAACTGAATTAGAATTTTGGGGGCTGAGACACAGGAATCTGGATTTTTAACAAGTACTCCAGGTGATTCTCATAGCCATCAAAGTTTGAAAAGCAGTAAATATGAGATTATAAGGGCTTTTACTGAAGGCAATGGAAAGGAAGAAGCAAATATCACAGAAATACAAATTTAAATCTAAAGAACATAGGGGAAGAGAAGAGGAAAAAAAAAAGGAAAAGGAAGAGAAGAAAAGCCTGGGTGACAGAAAAAAAGGGAAAGTTAGTTAAAACTAAGTAAGCGCCATTTAAATATAAATATACGAAAATTAAAGAATTAGGAACTCTGAGAAGCCCTGGAATGAAAAATTAATTCCATCAATGTGCAAGAGGCCAGGAATACAGTATGAGACATTATTAGGATAATTAAATAATTAACTCACATAGGACCAAAATTCCTCTTGGGAAAAATTATAATGAAAAGAAATACCTAAGGTAGTTTCACAAATGACTCTTCAAATATCTACAGACAGAAACAGTTCTGAACTAAATATGAATAGTAAAAAAGAATTCTTAAAGTAGCTAAAACTTAGAGAAAAAATTTCAAGGTAGCAAATTAATTCATAATATTCAAGTAAGTCAGACATAAGAAAATGAGCTTTTAAAATTATCAAGAGGGAAAAAGAACGGAAAGAAAAATGCTGCTAAAAATGGAGTGGTGTGTGGAATTAATGAAGACTAAACTATAGCTCAGAAACTGAACTAATTCTTTTTAATTTGTCTTTGACAGGGAAAATGAAGAAGACATATTTGTGTAATTAGAGAGAATGAAGACTTTGCAAAAATAGCGACTGACACAGAGCAGATGGGGAGCACTTGTCAAACTGAATTCCTACCAATCATTAGGACTGGATGATGGGAATCGGAGTCTCTTTAGGGAATTCATTCACAGACAGGGGGAATCATTTACAATCATTATGGAAATGACAGAAAAGTGGGGAAACATAAGATTTGAAGAGGAAAAAAAAATTAGATAATGAAATAGCCTATCAGTTATAATATGGTTACAAGAAGAGATTATGGAAAATTTTCATGATGAAACCAGTGAAAGTTTTCCCCATTCAGACTTTGAGCTCCATGAGGCCAGAAACATTCCACTTCACTTTCAGACATTAACACCTAGAGCAAACACAAAATGATCACTAAATAGCTGAACATGTATAAAAAGTGAGAAAATGAATGCTACCAAAATTTTCCATTTCTTCTGAGAAGAAAATTCACCACACAGGAGGTTAAAACACATTTTTTTCTCTCATATATGAAATAATGTAATGGTAAAAGGCAAAATACTTGAGCATCTGGTAGATAATTAAATCATAAAGTATAATCAGAATAAATCCCTAAAAACCCTAGTAACACAAATATAGTGAGATTTCAGAAATTGTAAAATAAAAGCAAAAAAAGAACAACATACTTGGGCAAATATTCTTAGTACTTTCTTTAAAAAGAAATCCTCATCAATTTGGAGTACAAGCTAAGTTTAAAAATGAAAGAGAAATTCTAGAAAGCACCATTATATAATCATAACATAATGAATCATGGAAGTTCCTCACATATATACACACTAACACAACTCTTATCTACACACAATCAAATGTATTTTTTTTAAGATTTATTTATTTATTTCTCTCCCCTTCCCCCCTCCACCCCAGTTGTCTGTTCTCTATGTCTATTTACTGTGTATTCTTCTTTGTCTGCTTCTGTTGTCAGCGGCATGGGAATCTGTGTTTCCTTTTATTGCATCATCTTATTGTGTCAGCTCTCCATGTGTGCGGCGGCACCATTCCTGGGCAGGCTGCACTTTTTTTCATGCGGGGCGGCTTTCCTTACCGGGCGCACTCCTTGCACGTGGGGCACTCCTTGCACGTGGGGCTCCCCTACGCGGGGGACACCCTTGTGTGGCACGGCACTCCTTTGCGCGCATCAGCACTGCGCATGGGCCAGCTCCACAGGGGTCAAGGAGACCCGGGTTTGAACCGCGGACCTCCCATGTGGTCGACGGACGCCCTAACCACTGGGCCAAGTCCGCTTCCCTCTAAAGTATTATTAACTGATCTACAATTTTACACAAGGCAAACAGGCAAATTTATATAGAGTCATAATGCTTGTAGAAGGCTGAAACTAAGCTAATGGGACAAAACCATAAGCAAATCAAGGATCTATAAAAATAGAGACTAAATGCTGCTTTTCGTATAAGCTAAATTAAAGGGAGGGTGGGGAAGAGGAAGGAGAAGCCTTTATTTTGGGATATCTTTTTGTACAAAGATAGCACATTCAATGAAACAGTATTAATAACTACACACTGATTACACAGAATTGAAAATCACCAAACTCACATACAGGAAAGATGTATGATGTTTATGGAGGTTTTTCATTTCATGGGTCAATCCCCTCATTTTGTTCAGGTCCCCAAAAGTATACTTGGTAGCTTTAGTAAAAAAAGACTATGCCAGTATAGTATACCTAAGAAATTGTTAGGTGTTCGTTTGCCACAATGCCTTCTCTAAAGAAAAGTGAGGGGGAAGCGGACTTGGCCCAATGGATAAGGCGTCCGCCTATCACATGGGAGGTCTGCGGTTCAAACCCTGGGCCTCCTTGACCCCTGTGAAGTTGGCCCATGAGCAGCGTTGATGCACGCAAGGAATGCTGTGCCGCATAGGGGAGCCCCACGCACAGGGAGTGCACCCGGTGAGGTGAGCCGCCCAACGTGAAAGAAAGTGCAGCCTCCCCAAGAATTGCGCTGCACACACGGAGAGCTGACACAACAAGATGACACAACAAAAAGAAACACAGATTCCCGGTGCCACTGATAAGGATAGAAGCTGTCACAGAAGGACACGTTGCAAATGGACACAGAGAGCAGACAACCGGGGGGGGGGGGGGGGGGGGAAGGAGAGAGAAATAAATTAAAAGAAAAAATATATATATAAAGAAAAGTAAGGCAAAGAAAAAGAGAAGAAAAAGGAAATTGGTCCCGATTATTGGGTAAATGAGTTTCAGCATTCATGAGTCTTAACATCAAAAGAAGAGTAAAAGAGAATGCAGACTCAAAGATAATTTATGTATATGAGCGGCAACAGCTCTGACTAAAGAGGACAGGAAGAATGAAATTCAAGCTCTTCTACTTTAGAGGACAAAGTTCAAGATAGACAAAAGTTATGAAGACAGACCCATCTGAGATACTTAAAAGGGGGAAGAAGGCCTACACCATTCTGAGTTTGACCTAACTCAAATCCAGTCAATTTTTCTAGAGACCAAGGAAAATTCTTTCAAAAACAACCAAGATGGGGGGAGCAGATGTGGCTCAAGTGGATGAGCACCTACTTCCCACATGGGAGGTCCTGAGTTCATTCCTGGTGCCTCCTAAACGAGAACAAGAACAAGCACAAAAATAAGGGGAGCCAAGGTGGATCAGTGGAGTGCCAGCTTCCCAAATACAAGGTCCCAGGTTCAATCCTAGGCTCTGGTACCGTCAAAAAAAAAAACAAGCTGAAACAAGAGCACCAATCTCTTAAAACAACTGGCAGTGGCTTTAGAATCCAGGGCAAGTTACTGAAGCTTTCCTTGCCCAAGCTACTTCTTCTATAAATCTGTGATAATAGTATCTATAGGGTTGTTTAAGGATTGATATAAAGAACTTAGATTAGTGCCTGAAACACTATACAAGTAGTAAAATTAACATAGTTAATGTTATTAATGTTTGTGCTCCAGTTTTAAAGTATAGATTTATAATCCTTTAAATAGTCAATGATGCCATTTTCCAAACACAGTTTATCTGCCATTTCAGCTATGGTAGACTACATTTTCCAAAAATAGATGCGAAAATATCTTCCATCGCATTTGTTCTTCTATAAGGAAATATTTGACACGCTTATTAAGAGGAGGTACCTAATTACCCTCCCACTGAACCTGGGCTAGTCTTAGTGTCTCCCTTGTCCAACAGAATGCAGCAGAAGCAACATTCTGAGATTTCTGGGTTTAGGTCATAAAAAGCCTTGCAATTTGCAACTGTAAGCCTCGGAACACTTGCTCTTGGTATGCTCTGTTTTGTAACTCAGTCACCATGCTCAGAGATTGCCATGCTCAGAGATGCCCGAGCCACATGGAGAGGCTATACATAAGCACTTAAGTCAACTACTCTAGTTGAATTCCTAGCCAACAGCCAAAATCAACTGCCAGCCATGTGATTCAGGCATTGTACACATCCAGCCTGGTTGAGCTTTTGAATGGCAACAGAACAAGTTCTTATCTGCATTAGAGAGTCCAAGAAAAAACCTCCCAGCTGATCGTAGGCAAATCACAGAGCTATGAACCATGAGAGATAATAATATATTATTTTAAGTTTTTTTTAAAAAATGGCAAGAGTAAAGAACAGAGAAGAAGAAATAAAGGACCTTCCCAAAGTCAAAATTTATTTATGTTACAAAACCCATCTTTAAAAACAAATGCTTGGAGCTGAGGATGCTTGTCTGGTTACTTATTCTACACACAACTCTTACCACCTTGGTTCTTTACTTTCGCAGCTTACACAACAGTAGAAGAGCAACTTAGAAGGCAAGATGAATCTAGTTTTAGACAGATTTTACAAACAGCTAGCTATGTTAACCTACAGCCAAACATCAAGGGAAAAAAAGACAGATGGCATGAAAAGCTGACAAGTAAAGTAGAAAGAAATGGAAGTTTGGGGCTGGTTATGGGTAGCGGCACCAGTGTACGTGACTCTGTAACTGACAAGGTGACCTCTGACATTCGACAATACACTCAATAAAATACAGTGCTAAAAAGTTCGAATTAAGCATCATTTAACTAGGTTCAAATGACGGTCCTTCAATCATCAATTAAAAGGCTGAGTGTGCTCAGTATATTACGGAAAAAGGAAAAATCCTAAATCTACTTCAGAAAAATTCCCAATAAATAAAAAAGATGAACTTTTTTAGTAAATGGGCAAGTTTGCATTTTCTGGAAAATTATGTAACATTGAAAGCCAGATTCCTAGACAGTGCTGAATAAAATAGGCATTACCAAGTGTCTTTTTTTTTTTTTCTCAATGAAACCCTGAAGCAATACTTAGGAGTTTACTTAGAATAAAACAGTCTCCACCAGAACAAAGATAGCTACTTAAGACAAAAGGCCATGAGGATAAAATGTTAATTACAAAAACAAGAAGTCATACGGTCTATTTTAACAGTACAATTCTGAGGTTTAGGAAAAGGCACCTCATTTCTGTCTTCACACAAGACCTGCATTGGGTTTTGGAATTTTTCTGTACTGAAATAAAAGTTAATAAATGTTGTAGGTAGTTCCTCTGTGTTCTTCAATCCACCCTTCCCTCCAAACCCTAGGAAATAAAAGCAGTCCCTCCCATCACTTTACAGTATAGTCGGCTTTGCAAGACAACCAGGTAGGGAGCTTAGATGTTTGTAATATCAGAAAGAGAAATATCCCAAGAATGCCAGAGGGGGGAGCTCAGAGCTAAGAGAAAGATCACATTTACAATGGGCAAGAAGAGGGTATTCTGAAAACTTCAGCTTTTATTCAGTATCCTTTTTTCTCTTTTTTCAGTGTTCTCCTTTGAAGGATGGTCCAAACCCTTTGAAATAAACCATCGTTTTTGTCATTTTTTTCCTTAGGTAAAGGAAAAATAAATAGAGGAGTTGCTTACATTAACAGGTTTAAACAATGGACAGGTGCCTTTGCTTTAGGGAAATCTCAAGCATACAACCTCCCTTCTCTAATCAGTTTTATTTGCAAATGAACCTACACAGTAGGATTGGCATCTAATGATGCTGGAGGCACAATGAAGGAATCAGCCTAAAACAATCATTATTTTAAAGAGGGGTTTGGCCTTCTCCAGATTCCTTTATACCTTTACTTCTAAAGACAAAATGGAATTTTAATATGTTCCTTCCATAATTAAGGAGACTATCTTCATGTATTCACTGCCCTTTACACGGAAATAAAACTATTTTATTTTATCCAACAAGGGACAACCACTGCCATTATCACCTCCTAGAAACCAGATGCAGATACAGGCAGGTTTGCAGGAGATAACCAAGGTCAACTTGCATCCTTCTTCCTGCAGATCTGAAGTTAGCATTCGTCTTAACTGAGATTTCAACACTAAAGAGTTTTGCCAGTGACCAGAGACAGAAAACTGGCCTAAAATAAAAACTGATTTTGATTTTTTTAAATGATTCTTAAATTGATTAAAATAGTTGTAATAAAACAATAAATAATGTTCTTGGGAAAGCAAAAGCTCCAAAATCAGTGCCCAAAGAAAATCTTCAATAAAAATCAGCAGTCCTTTGTATTTGTTAGCCATTGCCACAACAATATTGAGTAATAAACTACCCCAAAACTTAGAAGCATACAACAACAAACCATTCTTTCTTGCTCACATATATATTGGCTCTCTAGGATTTGGCTGCTGGGCTTGGCACCAAGCTGAAGATAAGGGCCAGAACTAGAACTGTGTTGTTGTTTTTTTATACTTCTTAAATCAGCAACTATGTTCTTCTCATGGTAAAACACAGGAGTGCAAAAAACCATTCCCAAATGCAAAAGCACATTTCAAGCCCATGCTAGTGACATATCTCTAACACTCCATTGGCGATGGCAAGTCACAGGTCCAAGCCCAAGGGAAATGAGGCGAAGAAGAATGGAGGTTGGGTGTGGGTTAGGGAATGAATATTTGCTAAACAATAATTCAGTCTACCACAACCTTAGATGCAGGCTGCTAAAGGTTTTCTGTTTACCCACATCTGGTACCCTGCAGTTAATGGAATACAAAAAAATCTCTTCATAACATCATCTAGGTAAAAGAGACCTAGTCCTATAGGCTTGCAATTTATAGGACCACCAAAAAATAAGACTTAAATAGGAAAACAAAAAACAAAAAAATCTGAATAATTAGGATCATATTGTATTTCTGAATATAAAAGGACGCTCTTAGGAGCTTTATTAGCACCTCCATAATCTCCTGACTAAAAAAGGAGAAGAAAAATTACAGCTACAGAGCGATGCTTACAGTACCCTAGTGTTTTAAGTCTGTGTACTTCCTAAATTGTCTACCTTACATCAGCATCAACAATCTTATCCACTATTGGCTTTGCATAGAAATAGCCTGATAAGCAGCAGGATTACAGAGAAGAGAAGGTAGAAAAGATCAGGTCAAGGTTTCCAACTTAAATAATGTATGCGATAGTGGTAGCATTGGCAGAAACTGGAAGAGGGTGGAAAGCATTTAAACACATTTATAGCAGCTATTTTAACAAACACATTTATAGAAGCTATTAGCAAATCTTTACAGTAAACTACATTTTAGGTAATCTTTAAAAGTTCTGGCTATCCACATAAATTTAACAGTTAATTTATCAACCATATAACCAGTTAAATCCTCCTGGAAACAAGATGAGGGATGAAGATAGAGGATGGGAAAAAGAGAGAGATATTTTAATAAGTTTTGTTTATATAGATAAAACAAAACTTTATTAAGGGGTCTAATGGACCTCAGGTTCAGACTTCACTAACAACTATACTGAATGCCTGCTATATGTTCTATATATTATATCACCAGATATAAAAGCTATGCTGTGAGGTAGAAATCATTACTATACACATTTTACAGATGAGTAAAGTGAGCCTTGGTTAAGTTCTGTGATTTAAACAAGATTATAAAGATAGTTAAGATTATTAAGATAGTCCTAGAGTCAGAATTCTAAACAGAAGCCTGGGTACTTTTTCCAACTACTACATACTGACTCCCTAAAACTGCATTTATCTCTCTCTCTCCCCCTTGCTTTCTCTCTCTTTTTAAATTTTTATTGTGGTAACTGACATATATACAATACAAAGTTTCCCATGGTAACCACTTTCAAGTACACAATCCATTGGCATTACTTATATTCACAACGTTATGCTACAAACAAAACTACCCATTACCAAAATTTTCCATCATCCCATAATTGAAATTCCATACCTATTTGGCATTAAAGCCCCATTCCCCACCTGAGGCCTCCTGTAACTTCTGATCTACTTTCTTCCTAAATGAATTTGCATATTCTACTTATTTCATAAATGTGAAATAATACAATATATTTTCTGGCTTATTTCACTTTTAAACATGATCTCTTCAAAGTTCATCCATGTTGCAGCACATATCAGAATTTCATTGCTTTTTATGGTTCACTTGATTCATTCTTTTTCTTTTAACTTTTTATTTTGAAATAATTTCAAATTTACAGGGTAGTTGCAAATATAATACAAACCCATATAGAGAACTCCAACATACCCCATCCCATACCTAGATGCACTAATTTTAAGTGTTTTATCTATTCATCTATCAATCCACTATTTTCTGAACCTTTGAGAACAGGTAGTATATATCAAGTTCCTTGAATACATAAGAGCTCCATGTACATTACCAAGGACAAGGATATTCATTATGCAACCACCTGAAGTACAGTCATCAAGTCCAAGAAATTTAACATTGCCATAAAGCAGTGCCTTTCTCTCTTACTTTAATTAAAAGGAGGATGCTTTTATACTTTCCCATTCTCAACTTCCACATTACTGGGATGATATGGATCAGAAAATACAAATACAATCGTAATAGCTTTATGATCCTCCCTAGGACATGTACTATAGATTTGGGCAAATATGATCAGAATTTAGGAATCTGACTACATTATCAGGAAAATAATTAAACCTATTACTTTAAATAGCAGGTATCAATCAACTGTTTACAGGTTACAAGAAGGGGGGAAAATCTCATATCTTCAAGTAATCTATTAATATTCTGCTTCTGGGGTGAGTTTTAAGTAAAACAACTGAACCTACTGTTTTCTATAAGGCCTTATAAAACAAAAGCTTTGTCAAAAGAAAGTGAAATACACATTCTTTGCATTCAAAGGCTCTTGAGTTCTACCTATAGTCTATAGCTTTTGCACAGCAATTCTCAACTTCATTACAGGTCCAGTCTATAAACCTATTCTTCATGGCACACAACTCCACTTAACATGCAAATGTGGCTCCAAGAACACTGACTCAGATTCAGGGTAATCTATGCTTACTTACACTATTCTACATTTAATTCATATATATCTTACTCTAGAAGAGCAGGATAGGAAGGAAAGACTGATAAAATGGATTCCTCCATTCACAAGGGTGATTTAGGAAGAAAAGAATACTAGTAGATAGCAAACCTGCATTAACTCATCTCACTTTCAGATAATTAGTTGTAAATTTTTTAAGGCAAGTGACTCACAAGGGAAGGTACAAATTTATTGTCTTCCACAATCTAATAATCTTGGTGGCTATGAAACAGTTATTTATCTATCGATGGACAACTGTAATTTATCTTCCCTAGGTAAAACGCAGTTATTTAAATGTTTTGCTCCTTTTATGAATGCTAGCCTCAGCAGTAAACATGTAAATGACTTCACAAGAACAAAAACACTCATTAAATGTCAATAAACCCCCAAAGCACAGCTATGAAACTGTCAGGAAATCCTGTACTGGATTAACAATGGACAGCCAGACTCAGGAAGAAGGGTGAACTCAAGAAGATTTTGATGTTACGTAAGAGCTTGGCAAGGAAACCAGCACCAGGATTTGCCAGTAAGATTATGTGTGACTTTTAGGAAAACACCTAATTTTTCTGGGCATCATTTTCTAATGATAAAACAGAGGGTTTCTAATAAAACAGAGGGTTTGATTCAATGCATTCATTGCGAAAAAATTATTGAGCAGCTACTATCTACAGCACTAATCTAGGTGCTACCGACACAGCAGTGAATCAAATGGACAAAGTGCTGATCTCAAGGGCTTTCCATTCCAGTAGGTAGATGGCTCCATTAGAATCTCTCCATTCTAAAATTCCATGACCTTTCCAAACTTCAGGCAATAAGTCATTCCAGTATCACAGTGTCCAAAAACAGGAAGAAAATGGTAAACTTATTTTTCAACAGTACATCATTTATATTTTTAAATAACATGTCCAGTATGTTTAAGATTTAAACATTGCTAGGTTTAAAGCAATGGGTCCAATTGTTAATCAGAACAAAAGAACAATAAACATGTTATTTTCCCTCTGTCTCACACTTTTTGGACATCTTGTGCAAAGACCTCCACAACTAAAAAGAATTCTATTTGTTGTTACTAAATCTTTTTTCTGCTTGTAAGTTAAATACACCTCATTTCATAGAAAAGTTCATTCCCGAAATGGATAGGCTTGTCAGATCCTGTTTGCATCCTATTTTCTCCCATTCTCCTATTAAGAATGTAAGACAAAAATTTAAAGAAAAAACAACAATAAACAAGGTTAGTGAGGATATGAAGAAACTGAAACCCTCAAGCATTGCTGCTGGGAATGTAAAATGGTGCAGCCAATTTGGAAAACAGACTGGCAATTCCTCAAAAGTTTAAACATTGTGTTACCATATATCCCAGCAATTCCATCCCCTGGTATACATAAGATCACACAAAAAGTACAAAAATGTACATAGCCACATTACTCATAATAGCCAAAAAGTGGAAACAACCCACATGCCTATCAATTAATGAATGGATAAACAAATGTTATAGGAATATCCATAGATTGGAATATTAGTCAACCATAAAAAAGAATGAAGTACTTAAATATACTACGACATGGATGAATCGTGAAAACTTGCTGCTATGTGAAAGAAGCAGGTCCAAAAAAACATAATATTATTCCATTTATATGAAATGTCCAGAATAGACAAATCCATAGTGACAGAAAAAAGACTAATTTTTGTCAGGATCAGAATGGGTAGAACGGGATGCTCAGGGGCCTGTGGGTGAGTAGGGAGAATTGGAAGTGACTGCTAATGGGGACTGACAGCTAAGGACCACATTCCTTATTAGGGTGATGAAAATGTTCTGGAACTAGACAGTAGTGATGGTTTCACACCCTTGTGAATATAAGAAAAGCCACGGAATTATACACTTGGAAATGGTGAATTTCATGGAATGTAAATTACACCTCAATTTTTAAATTAATAAAAAACTATCGATAAAAAACTAAACCTCAATATTTAATAAAATCACTTAATTTAGTAAAGCTTAGAAAATGGCATATTAAACAGGAAAGCAGATGATTTTCTATCTGCTGATGAAATATTTAAAATAATGTAAGATTATGAATTCAAAGTAATTTTTATACTTGGCTCAATATTTTTGGTCTAAGGCAAACATCATTAAAGTTGATTGAAACAGAATATGGAAGTCATGTTCCTAGCAATTCTTTCTTTAATATTCAATTATGGGAAGCAGATGTGGCTCAGGTGACTGGGCTCCCACCTACCACATAGGAGGTCACTGTTTCAGATCCCAGTGCCTCCTAAAGAAGACACTGAGCTGGTGCGACAGGCAGGCATGGCAAGCTGACAAAACAAGAGATACAAGGAGGAAAAACATAATAACAGACACAGCAAAGCAGAGAACAGAGGTTCCCAGTGCCTCCTAAAGAAGACAGTGAGCTGATGTGATGGGTAGGAGCAGCGAGCTGATGCAACAAGATGACACAACAAGACACATGGGGAGGGAAAGCAGAATGAGAGATACAACAAAGCAGGGAGCGGAGGTGGCTCTAGAGATTAAGCACCTCCTTCCCACATCAAAGGTACCAGTTCAGCTTCTAGTGCCTCCTAAAGAAACAAGGAAGATGAACAGACACAGCAAGTGAAAAATAATAAGGAGGTGGGGAAAAATAAATAAAACAGATCTTTAAAAAAGAAAAAAAATTCAATTATAAGACTTCATTGATCCAGTTCCCTTGTATCTACTAAAATCAATATAGGTGGCGGACTTGGCCCAGTGGTTAGGACGTCCGTCTGCCACATGGGAGGTCCGTGGTTCAAACCCCGGGTCTCCTTGACCCATGTGGAGCTGACCCATGCGTAGTGCTGATGCGCGGCGCAAGGAGTGCCGTGCCACGCAGGGGTGTCCCCCCCACAGGGGTGCCCCACGCGCAAGTAGTGCACCCTGTAAGGAGAGCCGCCCAGCGCGAAAGAAAGTGCAGCCTGCCCAGGAATGGCACCGCACACAAAGAGAGCTGACACAACAAGATGACACAACAAAAAGACACACAGATTCCCATGCCGCTGACAACAACAGAAGTGGACAAAGAAGACGCAGCAAATAGACACAGAGAACAGACAACTGGGGTGGGGGGGGAGGGGAGAGAAATAAATAAATCATTAAAATAAATAAATAAATAAATAAAATCAATATAGTCCCCATTTTTCCTTCATCATCGTTCTTCCAATCCTTATTGCTCATCACTTCAATGCCTATTTCCAAGTCATGTGTTTTCAGCCTTTCCCAATTACCAATATTTCTACAATTTCTCTTCAACCAACTTTTGCTTCACTATAATTAGGATTTTCAGATATATATATCTGCATAAAATTCAGAAGATAACTTTTGCTGAGTGATGATAAAAGAAAAACTTTTCACACCATGTAGGATCAGACAGGCTTTATCAAGTGATTCATGAATCAGGAAGCATCCCATTCAGAAAGTAGAACGAAGCTCCACCAAGGGAGTGAAAAGAGGAAGCTTATATGGGGCGAACACAGAAGCAGTGAGGAAATGTTCTTATTGGTTGACATTTAGTTTCTATTTTACATAAGGGTCTTACAAAGTTGGAGCAGGTATACATTCATTAGTATGATATGCTTGTCCAATCTGATAAGCTCTCTCTACTGAACCAAAACTAGTTTTATCCATAGGTTTTGCTTATCAACAACCATGGAAGTTATGTTCCATTGTCTGGGAAAACCCCTGCAGGTGATTTTTTCCCTCTGGAACAGCCCTCTTAGGAAAGAGGTCCATTCTCCAAGGAACATCCAATGTAGGTGGTCATTTTATTTTAGCTAACAGTGAAAAATAGGATAAAACACAAAAAATTAAGAAGAGTGATGACATTCACTTTAAGCACTTGTACCAAAAATCAACTTTTAAGTCTTGGTATAAACTAGTTCAGAATTAAATATGCACAATAAGCACCAAGAAATGCCTGTGAAATAAATAGAAAGGGAAGACAGTGATGTAGAAGGTATCTGACAGAACCTGAAAATCATATTGAAGAACTCTTCAAGCCACAACTAGTGAATCAATTTCCTGATTTATAAATCCTACTAACACAAATTTCTGAACATTAAGTTTGTGCATAACTAGTCAAACTTATATAAGCTCCAGGGATTTTTAAGAGAATTACTAAAGGCTCCCATAATAAATACAATAAAATATTAACACATAGTGATTACCAATTGTTCTAAAGATTGCTTCTTCCATATCACTCCAAGGCATGTGGTACAGTTTATGGCACATGCCTAGGGCTGCTGAAATAACAAATGGTATTTAGATGCCAATGAAGAACATAGTGAAGGAAAAGTTAATAATTCTCCCATTGAGAAGTCCAAGGGGGAAAGATTATAATTAAAAACTTTAACAGAAACTTAACTGCAGTTGAGAATTCTATGTTCTACTACATAAGACAACAGAAATAACAGCTACTCCTCACATCAATCCAAGTGAATAAAATTGAAAAATTTTAAATCAGGACATTCTCTCTGTGGAGGTTTAATAATCCACAGACATACGAATCACTGTCAAGTGTGATCCAGCAATTCTGAGAGCTGCATTTTAAGCTTCCATTAGGCTGGAGCACTTTTACCATGATCCTATCAGTCATAAGTTGAGAAGTTAAATGCCTTATTTCTAAAACTCTTGAAAGCATCACAGACTGAAAGCAAATAATTTGCAAACACAAGGCAGTTATGTCTCTCATCTGGTTCTCTAATAAGGAAATTGATTCTCTTCCCCAGAATCCACCAACTGATTTTTTGCCTTCTTTTTAGTCAAAATTATTAAAAGGTAACGTAATTTCTCTAACTAAATCTAAAAGGAGGATCCCCATGGGGTGTCTGCATGGGAAGGCTGACACAGGAAGAAAATAAATGGCCAGCAGAACTCTAATTTCTATCATGGAGAAGACTGGTAGAGACTCCCCAAAGGCAAGATGTTAATTTACAGGGTTCAGTGGCTCAACCTACCTATGTCACCCTCACATTTCCTGCACCCCAATGCAAATGTAACCACTAGATGGCAAGATGACGTTGAAGAGTAACTGACACAAAATATGCTGCTTCCTTTTTCAGATATTAAAATACCTGCTCACAGGAAATTAAAGCAAAAGTCCATTTCCATTCTACTTTGTATTTTATGAACAAATGACTAATCAGGATGTTTGGCAATGCATAAGATAATGGCGTCTAAATCATCATGTCGAAATGTCAGGGTTGTTAATGACAATGAATAGACATGACTGAAATGCCTGGAACTTGGCATATGTAAAGTGAACAAATAAAATAGTAACCCTACCTAGGGAGGCATGGCTAAAGTTCCAGCCTGGAAAGTTGGATACAAAAGCAATTACTCCTCATCCCAACTAAATGTTCTCTAGCTTACGAGGGATCTGACATACAATGATCCACAAAAACTGGCTATCTCGAAAAAATAAAAGAGACCATCTACTCACTTCTGATATACCTCAAGCAGCATACCATGTAGGAGCATCAGGAGAGTCACAGCAGGATGCTAAGGTTTCTTTAGAGTCTATGGAGCACTCCACAGAGTTTAGAATCATTTTTTCAAAGTATATCCAATCACTCACTAGTGGAAAAGGCAGAGACCCACACCATGGATCACGCTGACAATATAAACTGCTCAATTATTTATTTTGCCTTAAGAGAAATATCTAAAGTTCACTAAGATTCTAACATCAAAAGATGTTCATGAAAAAAGAAAATAAAAGTTAAAAATAAAATTTAAAAAAAGACGTTTACGAGAAAGATCAACAGATTATGATTAAGCATTCTTCATTTTCTTCATTAATAAGGAGACCTTGGTCAGGTCATTTAACCAATTTGTGCTCATTTATTACCTTTCTGAATACTGGAGAAGCAACTGAGTTTGTTTTTAGGATTAAATGAGATAAATGTGCCTGGGCAGGGAAAAAAAAAAGGATCAACAGAAAGTCAGTCTCAACTGAACTACCTGTATACTAGTCTTCAATAATAAGATCCTTTGTTTTATATAAGGATGTTGGCAGTGGCTACCTTTGTTTAAGGCAAATAAAACCTATGTACAATTAACAGTTCTTCTTTCATTTTGTACATATACACAAATACTGTCTTTAGAACTGCCCTTGACAAGGCAATGACAGCACGGCAAGATAACTATTTCCACAATTTCAAAAAGGTACTTCTGAAAGACAAAAGGAACAAATATTTATAATTTTCCACAGGAAAATTAGCAGAAAATTGAGTCATGTAAATAAACTTGCCATAAACATCAAAACAGATACTATTATTATCCTATACTTCATGAGCAACTCTTATTTGCATGTAATTAATTTGCTTATTTCTGTTGCCTCAGACAATATAATATGCTTATCAGCTTGGTTTCTAAACAATAAGTGTTTAACTATTCCTATTATATTTATAAAGAAATATTTATTTTGCTCTTTCCTTGACAGATTCTGAGCCATCTGCAGGCATAATACAAAGAGCTGTTTGTGGTGACTAGAGACCTAACGCCCAAATGGGGCATGGTCTCATACCCCAAATAAAAAGTGAACATGGAACTAGCCAAAGTTGAATTCAGTTAACACCTCTGTTAACTGGCAGGCATGTTTACCAATGATACCCCTCTCTGCCAAAAGCATCAATACCAGAGACACAGAAAACACCTAAGGGAAAAGGTGTGCTGATCCTACCCACTCTCCACTCCCAACTTCTAAATCCTGTCCACCCTTAAAATGGCAATGCCCTACCAGCTTCCCTTTATCAGCCCTGCCAGCATTCCTGGCTGCTCTGCTCCCTATTTGAGAGGTCTCCCTCAAACTCTCATCCTTGAAGCACATTTTCTCCCTCAGAGGGCACCACTGCAGCCCCTCTCTCCTCTCCTTAGTTCCAGCCCTCTGAAACGCCATTGCTTCCTCCACCAGAGTTGCTGCCTTCTGTGACTTAGGATTGGAGCCATGAGAGCTCCCCTTAACCTTTTCTGTGCACTGGCCAACCTAATTACTAGGTATTTCTCATAATGATTTGATAGTTTATTGGTTAAAGATTATAAATGCCCTACCTATTGATCCCTCTCTTATTTTTTAAGGTTAGTATCTCTCTGAGAAAACATAAAGAAATAATCAAACTGATCACATTACTTATGAATTACTTACTGGCCATATTCAAAGTGCTAAATCTCACATCAATATACTATAATCTAAGAGCCTAAAAATTATGTTACTTACAAATATTTCTGGCATCTCTTCATATGAGTAATGCTTATAGAGTACAGGATTACACGAATAAATAACAAATATTCATTCAGTTCATTCATTCAATAATTACTGAGTACCTACCATGTCCAAGGACAACACTAGGCTTCTCATTTCTAGTGAACTTAAAATCTAGCAGGGAAGAAATAAAAAAATTTGTTCACACATGTGCATGAACACACACACACACACACACACACAAAATTACCAAACAAGCAACATGAGAAGATAAAGATCACTATGAGAAAACTACATATGGCTTATCTATGTTGAGAAAAAAATGGTGGGATAGAATAATTAAAATAGTATTAGTTTTACCTGTAGCATCATTCTACATGATGAAGTCTCTAAAATAATTCTAGAATTTATCAGCAGAAGAACTCTCACAAAGAAAATTATTTAGCTCATCTTTGGGCTACTCCATTGATTTTATTACTTTTCCTAATGACATTTTCAAAATGAGGTGAATTGTTTCATTTTCTTCTTTTAAAAGACATAAACATTACCCACAATTTCTTAGGAAGATAAAGCCTTCACATAGTTCTCTAAAATTCTTTCTTATAATAAACAGACTTCTTCTATTATTTAAAAAAAAATGAATTTCCTAGTTTTTTTTAATTGCTCCATAAATCCCAAGGGATTTTCCACCATGCCCATTTCAATCAGCTCTCTTTAAGTTGAATGTCATTCTGAACTGGGTCATTTTGAAGAACTGCATGAGCCAGTAAAACACATAACCTATATAACCTCCATGTTAAAAAAATGTGTTTCTAAAATCAGACTTATGCAGTTTGACCATTATTTCATAGGCTCCTATCTAATTTAAGTATCCAGTTTATTAGATAATGCAAGCTATAGAGAACACAGAACCTCTAAGACCAACCTTCAACATGAGTATGTTCAAATCACCTAGAGAAAAGGATGACTTAGTTTTCTTAAGGGATCAAATAACTTGGTTGAGCAACTAAAAAAACTCAGATTTCAGATTTTTTTTTCAATTTTGCCTGCATCATCTTAATTCCCTCTACCTATTTTAATAAAGAAAGCCATACTGACTAGCTGGCTTAACATGAACTAGAATGATTGATGTGAGAGCATCAGGCAGGCCCTTGGCATCAGTTAGGAACAAAAGGGATTGACTCTTTACAAAAAAAAAAAAACAAACAAAAAAACAAAGGCATTTAAAAATGACCTTAAGTAAGGTTATAAGCATATGATAAAGATCACTTCATATGAGTCACACAGTACATACTGTTTCTTTCTGCCTAATCTTACATGTGGTCATTTACATGTCCATTCCCTCAGTAAATTAAAATTACTGGAGGGCAAGGATATTTCTTCATCTCTGCATTTCTATAATACCTTGAAAAAAATTTTCAATGACTGTTCAATAAATGAAGGACTATCATTGGCCTATAAAAAGAAATTACATAGGCATTAGAGGAAAAAGGAATGAATAGGGGATAAAAAGCATTTTTTAAGTACCATACTTACTGGACTTCATCTCAGCACTCTAGTTAAAAGTAATACAAAACAAATCAGAACAGCTTAAACAAAAATGGGGGGTGATTTACTGAGGATTCAGAAGTATCTCAGAACTCAAAGGCAAAAATGCAGTCAATACCAGGAAAAGCTAGTAGGAAATGGAAAGCAGACAGGAAACTCGAGGAGCAAGTGCTCTCTATCCAGGATTCTGCTTCTCTCGGCAGGTCTGGTTTCCCTCTTCCCTCCACAGACTAGCCTTCTGTTACTCATTCACCAGAATAGAAGACAGCTGCATTACAGCTTCCCTGTTTCATTATACATCTCCTTAGTCGAGATCAGCAAACACTGAACTGTCATCTTTTGATCTCAAATCCAAATTCCCAAGATGGGAAATCGGTATGGTCCAGCCTGGGTCAAGCACCCTTCTGACTGACTGTTCTCAGGTAGACAGGATACAATTATGGCTTATAGGTGTGCACTTTTATGGGCGGGAAGTGGGTGGTACTATGAATTAGGCATATACAACAAAAGGAATCCACTACAGGATTACATATTGCTTTTCAATTTACCAAGAATTTAGACGTGTTTTAACTAATTCAAATCATGCAATAACCATGTAATAAAGAATGATTTCATTTATATACAAAAATACTGAGGTTGAGTAGAGTTCAGTAACTTGCACAGGTTACACAGCTAGAAGGACAGGGAAGAAAACCCAAGCCCACTTTCCATCAACCCTCAGGGATCAACATGGAGTGGTAAAAGGAAAACCACTTTTTTCTAAAAATCAGAGTTTGGAACTTACAGGCTCTCTCAGAGAGAGGTGTCCAACAGCATCACAAAAATGAAAAGTACTACACTTAATTGGAGGTGGCATGGAAGTGGAAGGAAATCCAGTAAGTTCCTTGATGTGAATAAGCCTTTAACAACAAATAATTTGGCTACTCATAAAACAGTCCACCTGGGCCAACTCCTTTGGCACTTGCCATGTATTATAATGCTTCTAAAAATGTAATCATCTGGGGAATACTGTTAAAATGCAGATTCTGATTTAGTAAGTATGAAGGATTCTGCCCACCTGCTGGTAGCCACTTTTATGTAATTCGCTCGACTTGACTGTATGTCTCTGGACCTGACCGTATAGGGGTGGGCATGACTTGCTTCTTCTAACCAATATAGCATGGCAAAGATGATGGGATGTCACATAACATTACATAAAACACAGCCTTACTAGTAACGCTTCAAACCAGCACAGGCAGCCACAGAAATCTAATACAATAGGTCTGGGTTGGGGCCCCAAGATCTGAGCTTCACACTTGGAATAACAGCGCTACGTATTTTACACTAATATTTGCTACCATGTTGCTCTAGCCCCAATCAGACTGCAATCTCCTTAAAATACAAACCATATACACCATGGTGTCCAGGACAATATAATTGTCCATTGCTACCTCGCTGATCTTTTTTTCTTTTTAACAATTTATTTTATTTATTTCTCTCCCCTTCCCCCGACCCCCACCCCAGTTGTCTGTTCTCTGTGTCCATTTGCTGCAAGTTCTTCTTTTTGTCCACTTCTGTTGTTGTCAGCGGCATGGGAATCTGTGTTTCTTTTTGTGTCATCTTGCTGCATCAGCTTTCCGTATGTGTGGCGCCATTCCTGGGCAGGCTGCACTTTCTTTCGTGCTGGGCAGCCCTCCTTACGGGGTACACTCCTTGAGCGTGGGGCTCCCCTACACGGGGGCACCCCTCTGTGGCACAGCACTCCTTACGCACATCAGCACTGCACATGGGCCAGCTCCACACAGGTCAAGGAGGCCTGGGGTTTGAACCACGGACCTCCCATGTGGTAGACAGACGCCCTATCCACTGGGTCAAGTCTGCTTCCCAACTTTGCTGATCTTACATCATCCAGGTTTTGGTTTATCTCTTCAAATCTGCTTCACATCAAAACATCATTCAGGGAGGGGTAAGGTAGCATCAGAGTAAGGTGTTACAAGAGTCACCCTGTCCTACAGGGCAGTCAGTAATCACCCAGAGCTGTATGAAGCACCTGTTTGGTGGACCTGAATACTGGAGGAGGACTGCAACATCCCTGAAGAAAAAGAAGGAGAAAACTGACCATCCACAGTGAAATTCATTAAGTAGCGCATTCCAAGCCATGGAGGCAAGTGCCCATCCTCACCTGGTGATGCAAGTCTCCTCAAAAGCTATTCTATGGCTGGAATTGGAAAAAACATTTCCAAAAACAAGGAAGAGACAGTCGGACACCAACTTCAACTATTGATTAGTAAATCAGACTAGCTAAATTATAAAACTAAGAATAGCTAAAGTTTGAACCTGTTCAAGTTGGAAGGAGGCCAGGATCTGCCATTTTGACTCTGCCCCAGGCTTCAGGAGAAGCAGGGCTGATTGAAAATCACAGTACTGGTAAGGACTGGTTTTTTTCCACCCAGATCAGACTGCACCCCTAGCCAAGGCTCCAGCCCCACCTTTGGCAGGCAGAAAGCTGGGGAGACATGCATCAGCCTCCCAGGGAGCAACTGCAGGCCTGTATGGTCAGAACAGACTGGATTGTCAGACACCTGGAGGTCAATGCCTAACCCCAATAGGATAGAAGGGAAACTGTGTTTCCTCAGTCTCTCTGGGCAACTACAAGTGCTTTCACATGGACCAATTCCATACCCGCCCTCTTCCCATGCCCCCTCCCATAAGGATAAGAGGAGTGTGGTGCTTCTTCAGTCTCTCTGGGTAATTGCAGAGCTTTCAGCCAGTGCAGACTGGATATTTCAACACCTATAGCTTCATCCCTACTCCTCAATAGGAAAGGAGGGGAACTGTGTTTCCTCGACCTCTCTGGGCAACTGCAGGCAGTTTTGGCTCACACAGACTGGTCTGTACAGCACCTGGAGCTCCATGCCAAAGCCCCACATAGGATAGGAGGGGCAAAGCATCACATACAAGGGATACCCAATAAGATTAAGTGCTGATTTCTCATAAGAAACCATGCAGACAAAAAGGCAGTGGTATTATGCACTTAAGATACTGCAAGAGTAAACCTACCAGACAAGAATCTTATATCTGGCAAGATTGTCTTTCAAAAATGAGGGCAAGTTAAGAATATTCACAGATAAACAGAAAAGGAGAGAGTTTATAACCAAGAGATGAGCTTTGCAGAAAATACTAAATACTTTACAAAAATTACACCCTTAAAAGAAAAGACATAAGAGAGGGGCTTGGAGGAGAGTCTAGAAATGAAGATTATATTAGTAAAAGTAACTAAAAGTATAAAAAGAGTGGTGCAAATAAAAAAATTACAGATAAAACCCAAAGGTCAAAACGGGTGAAGTGGGAGAGCAGATGTGGCTCAAGCAGTTGAGTGCCCACCTTCCACATGGCAGGTCCCAGGTTTAGTTTCCAATGCCTGAAGAAGACAAACAGACAACAAGAAGACAAGGAGCAGACACAGAACAAAAACAACAAGCAGACACTCAGCAGACAAAGAACAAAAACAAACAAGCAGGGAGTAGATATGACCCAAGCAGTTGAACACCTACCTCCCATATGGGAGGTCCTGGGTTTGGTTCCCAGTGACTGTTCGGTGACTAAAGAAACACCAAACAGTCAACAAAGCAGACCACAAGCAAAAAGCAACAAGCAAACAAGTGAAAAATAATAATAATAATAATGAAGAAACAGATGAGAAAGTCATTTCAGGGAGGAATAATGGGTAAAGAAAGGGGAGAGGGTGTAGCTCAGTGGTTTGAGCACCCACTTCCCATATAAAAGGTCCCACATTAAATCCCCAGCACCTCCTAAAAAATAAAAATAAAAAACTGCCTTTATAGTAATAACACTGAATATTAATGAATTAAACTCCTAATCAAAAGACAGAGACTGGCAGAATGAATCAGAAAATAGAGCCATCTATATACTGCCTGCAAGACACTGACCTTAGACCCAGGGATACCAATAGACTGAAAGGGAAAGCCTGGAGAAAGGTATGCCACATATGTAATAACCAAAAAAAGAAAAGCTGGAGTACCTATACTTATATTGGATGAAGTAGACTTCAATAGCAAAACTGGGGAGCTGATGTGGCTCAAGCAGTTAAGCACCTGCCTCCCTAATTGGAGGTCCCCAGTTCAGTTCCTGGTGCCTCCTGAAAAAAAAAAAAACCAATTCAGAGAAGCCAGTGTGCTTCAGTGGCTGAGTGCCAGCTTCCCATATAAGTGGTCCTGGGTTCTATCCCCCACTCTCAGTACCTCAGAAAAACAAATAACTGTTCTCAGAGACAGGGAAGGGCATTATGTATTAATAAAAGGGACAATTCACCAGGAAGAAATAGCAATCATAAATGAATACGCACTTGGGAAACAAATGTATCTCAAGTAGTTCAGCACCTGCTTCCTTCCCACATATGAGGCCCCAAGTTCAACCCCCAGTACCTCCTAAAAAAGAAACAACCAAACTCTTATCGGAAAGTGGATGTACCTCAGTGGTTGAGTGCCTTCTTCACATGTATGAGGTCCTGGGTTCAAACCCCAGTCCTCCTTCAAAAAAAAAAAAGTATACGCACCTAACCAGGACACCACAAATTACATGAGGCAAACACTGGCAAAATTGAAGGGAGAAATAGATATCTATACAATATTAGTTGGAGACTTCAATACACCATTCTCAGAATTGGATAGAACATATGGACAGAGAATCAATAAAGATACAGATATTTAACAATATGATAAGTGGACTAAATCTAATAGACATACAGAACACTGCAACCCAAAACAGAAGGATATACATTCTCCTCAAGTGCTCATGCATCTTTCTCCAGGAGAGACCATATGTTGGGTCACAAAGCAGATCTCAATAAATTCAACAAGATCAAACCATACAAAGCACGTTCTCAGACCATAATGGAATAAAGTTAGAAATCAATAGGCAGAAAAAAGGAAAATTCATAAATATATGGAGATTAACCAAAACACTTAAATAATCAGTGGGTCAACAAAGAAGTTGGGAGAGAAATGGGTAAATATCTTGAGATGAATGAAAATGAGAACAGAACATATCAGAACCTATGGGATACAGTGAAGGCAGTGGTGAGAGGGAAATTTATAGCCCTCGATGCTTACATTAAAAAAAAAGAACGAACTAAAATCAATTACCTAAATACACAGCTGTAGGAACAAGAAAAATAGAAAACTACTCCCAAACTGAGGAGAAGGAATGAAATGATCAAGATCAGAGCAGAAATAAATGAATTTGAAAACAAAAAAACAACAGCGAGAACTAACAAAATCACAAGTTGGTTTTTACAGAAGATCAACAAAATTGACAAGACCTTAGCTAGACTGACTAAGGAAAAAAGAGATGATGCAAATAAATAAATGAAAAATGAAAAATGAGATATTACTACTGACCCCACAGAAATAAGAGTGATCATAAGAGAATACTAAGAACAACCATACACCAACAAACTAGACAGTGTTGATGAAATGAAGAAATTTCTAGGAATGTATGAACAACCTATACTGACTCTAGAAGAAATAGAAGACCTCAACAAACCCAATTACAAGTAAAGAGATTGAAACACTAATCAAACAACTCCCCAAAATGAAAAGCCCAGGACCAGAAGGTTTCACAAGTGAGATCTATTAAGCATTCCAAGATTTAAAACAAATCTTACTCAAACTCTTCCAAAAAACTGAGCAAGAAGGAATGCTACCAAATTCATTCTATGAAGCCAACATTACCCTAATACCAAAGGCAGATAAAGATTTGGAAAAAAAAAAAAAAAAAAAAATTAAAGACCCACTTCCCGAATGAATACAGAGCAAAAATCCTCAACAAGGGGAGCAGATGTAGCTCCTTGGGTTTGATCCCTGGTACCTCTTAAAAACAAAACAAATAAAGAAAAGAAAAAAAACAACACTCATTAAGGAACAGATGAGGCTCAGTGGTTGGGTGCCTGCTTCCCATCTATGGGGTCTGGGATTCAATCCCCAGTACTCCTAAAAAAGAAAAGAAAAGAAAGAACAAAGAAAAATTCTCAACAAAATACTCACTAATCATAGAATCCAACAACACATTAAAAGAATTATTCATTACAATCAAATAAGTTTTATACCAGGCATGCAATAGTGGTTTAACACAAGAAAATCAACCAGCTTAATACACATTAATAAATCAAAGAAGAAAAATCACAAGCAATTATGCAGAAAAGGCATTTGATGAAATACGCCACCCTTTCTTGATAAAATTATTACAAAAGATAGGAATGAAAGGAAACTTTCTCAACATGATAAAGGCCACAACTAACATTGCACTCAATGGTGAAAGACAGAAAACTTTCATGTTGAGTTTGGGAACAAGACAAGGATGACTATCACCACTGTTGTTCAATATAGTGCTAGAGTTCTAGCTAGAGCCATCAGGAAAGAAAAATAAATAAAAGGTATCCAAATTGGAAAGGAAGAAGTAAAACTTTTGCTTCTTGTAGATGATATGATCTAGATACCTAGAAAGTCTCCCAAAAATCTGCAAGGTTGCTAGACCTAATAAATAATTGCAGCAGAGTGGCAGGATAATCACTATGCAAAATTCAGTAGGCTTTCTATACACAAGTAACATGCAATATGAGAAGAAAGTCAGGAAAAAATTCCATTCCTAATAGTGACTAAAAAATCAAATATTTAGGAATAAACCTAACAAAGGACATAAAGAATTATAATCAGAAAACTACAATGCATTGCTAAAGGAAATGTTAAAAACACCTGAGTAAACTAAAGAACATTCCTTACGCATGGATTGGAAGAATAAATATCATTGTCAATTCTACCCAAATTGATATACAGATTCATTGCAATTCTGATAAAAATTCCATCAGCCTTTTTTTTGGATGTATTTTATTTATTTATCCTCCCTCCATACCCTGCTGTTTGTGCTTGCTGTCAACTCTCTGCTTACATTCATTGTGTGCTTGTCTTCTTTTTAGGAAGCACCAGGAGCCAAACTCTGGAAGTCCCATGTGGGAGGGAGGCAGCCAATCACTTGAACCACCATCACTCCCCTTGTTGTGTTTCTCAATTTTTCCTTGTTGTGTCTTTTTGTTGCATCATCTCGTTGCATCAGCTCACTGTGTAAGCCCCTGTGTCAGCTCGCTGTCTAGCTCATCTTCAGTAGGAGGCACCAGGAACCAAAACCGGGACCACCCATGTGGTAGGCATGAGCACAACTGCTTGATCCACAACTACTTTCCACCACTAGCATTTTTTAAACAGATGGAAAACACAATTATCAAATTTATTTGGAAGGGTAAGGGCCCCCAAATAGGTGGGAACATCTTAAAAAGTAAAAGCAATTGAAAGATTCTCACTTCCAGACTTTACATCATATTCCTAGCTACAGTGGTAAAAACAGCATGGTACTGGCATAAAAGCAGACACATAGACCAATGGAACCAAACTGATGGTTCAAAAACAGACCCTCATATTTATGGTCGAGTTTTGATAAGGCTGTCAAATGTACCCAGCTGGGACAGAATGGTCAACTCAACAAATGTTGATGGAAATACTGGATATCCACAGCCAAAAGAAAAGAAAAAAGATCCCTATCTCACACCCTATAAAAAACTAACTCAAATTCAGGTGCACAGGCTCATAAGCATAGTCAGCAATATCAGCAGCTCATTGTTGGACCGTCCTTCTTTATTGGTCTTTGGCATTGCACTTGGGGGATTATTGCTGTTCCATTGGAGAATGAGATAGAGCTCCCCTGGCTAGGAACTCAGCACTCCCTCAGTTGTCATTTTTAACTGTAACTACTATGAAAATATCCAGACATTTTTATGTACCCTGTATACACGTTCTGGAGAACTCCCTCCCAACCATGTGCCTCCCATCAATAACATATCACACCAGTGTTCCTCCCCTGCCATAGTTGAACCTCTCTGTGGTCCAAAACTTCTTCAAAAATGAAGCCTAATATATTGCCAAGTTCATTAATAGTAAAATGGAATATAGTGATGGGATTAAAGGTTAGATATAGAATACATACTAATTTATAAAAATTAAATAAAGAAAAAATAAATTGGGGTATCAAAAAATGAAAAAATGAAAAAGCTTTGCATTTGACATTTTGCCTTTCATCACTGCAATAGGTGTTGCCCTGCATGTACAGTGGCAAAGCAATTGCTTTCATTTCTTCCTCAGTGTCTACATCCTTTCTTTTCTTTTTTTTCCAATTAATAAGTTTGTCTTCACAAAAGTTTTAGGTCACAGTTAGAGCTGTAGGGTGCCTAAGCATTACCCCCTGAGAGCCTCCATGTTGCCCAAATGTGGCCACTCTGTAAGCCAAACTAAGCCAAACTCCCTGGCACCGAGGGATTACTATCAAACACCATCTGATGATTTAACTAGAAAGAGACCTTGAATAAAAGGTTCAACTCAGACCAGCAGGATATCTCAGCATTCATGTAATATTACGTGTTAAAAACTGCTTTTCGACCTTGAATAAAAGGGGTAAATGGAAAGGACAAATGAGTTTATACGGCTATGAGTCTCCAAAAAAGAGTCAGGAGGTCATCAGAGGACTCCCGCTTACGTACGCCTCAGCAGGGTCCCAGAGACAGCCAAACTAGATACAACCCCAGGTACTAGTTCTCCTGAGGGCTACAGAGACCCACAGGTTCTATGGTCATGGCATTTGGCTCTGGAGTTCAGTGCCATGTCAGTTGGCCCTCTTTGGAGTTTGTATTCCTGAGTGTGATGGAGTTGGACTCCGATGTGACCTTTCTACACATGCCTCTTCTGTCAATTTTACTGGACCTGTGGTTGGCACTGAGGTTGGTGTATACTCAGGAGACCTGAATCTCTGGACTGTCCATGTGACAGCCAGGCCCCAGGCCTCAGCAGACTTGCAACTCCTACCCTCTGGTTTATTGGACTTACCCCAGCCAGCTAACAGGAAGGTAAAGGTCAACCACCACACCAGAGAGCTAAGAGTGCCTACAACTGCAAATAGGAGAATTGCAACCATTATCCATGTGGAATCTAAGCCTCCTCTCGAAATAGAGGTGGAGTAGACATAACGATCCCAGGGTTCACAGGATGGAGGAATAGAGTATGGACTAGAGTGGACTTACTGATATTCTACTATGGAACTACTGTGATTAGTAATAGAAGAAATTGTGGCATCAATGTGGAGAAAGTGGCCATGCTAGCTGCTAAGGGTAGGGAGTGGGATGAAGAGATAGGATGTGGGGGCATTTTCAGGACTTGGAGTTGTCCTGGGTGATACTGCAGGGAGAGATGCTGGACATTGTATGTCCTGCCATGGCCCACTGCGTGGACTGGGGGAGAGTGTAAACTACAATGTAAACCATTATCCATGCGGTATAGCAGTGCTTCAAAATGTATTCACCAAATGCAATGAATGTCCCACGATGATGGAAGAGGAGTGGTGTGGAAGGAGTGGTGTGAGGGGGCTGGGGGGTATATGGGGACCTCTTATATTTTTTAATTTAACATTTAAAAAAAATAGAGAGAGAGAAAAAAGAAATGTTTAAAATACACATTCCCAGGAGGAAAAAACAACAAAAAAACTAACTCAAAATGGATCAAAGACCTAAATATAAAAGAGAGAACAATAAAGCTCCTAGAAGAAAATGTAGGAAAACATCTTTAAGACCTGGTGGTCGGTGGTAGATTCTTACATCTTACACTGAAACCATGGAAAAATGGGACTGCCTCAAAGCAAGCAATCCAGTTAAAAAATGGACAAAGAGGGAAGCAGACTTGGCCCAGCGGTTACGGCGTCCGTCTACCACATGGGAGGTCTGCGGTTCAAACCCCGGGCCTCCTTGACCCGTGTGGAGCTGGCCCATGCGCAGTGCTGATGCGCGCAAGGAGTGCCCTGCCACACAGGCGTGTCCCCCGCGTAGGTGAGCCCCACGCGCAAGGAGTGCGCCCCATAAGGAGAGCCACCCAGCGTGAAAGAAAGTGCAGCCTGCCGAGGAATGGCACCGCACACACGGAGAGTTGATGCAGCAAGATGACGCAACAAAAAGAAACACAGATTCCCGTGCTGCTGACAACAACAGAAGAACAACAAAGAAGAACACACAGCACATAGACATAGAGAACAGACAACTGGGGCAGGGGAAGAGGAGAGAAATAAATAAATTAATTATTTTTTTTAAAAAAAGGGACAAAGACTTAGAGACATTTCTCCAAAGAGGAAATACAAATGGCCAAAAAGCACTGAAAAAGTGTTCAATATCACTAGCTATCAGGGAAATGCAAATCAAAACGACAATGAGATAACATCTCACACCACACAGAATGGCCAATATTTTTAAAAAACCCAATAAAACAGAAAGCAATAATTGCTGGAGGGGATGTGAAGAAATAGCAACATGCCTTCACTGTTGGTGGGAATGTAAAACGGCACAGCCTCTGTGGAAGACAGTTTGGCCGTTCCTGCTGAACCTGAATATATAACTGCCATATGATCCACCAATTCCTCTACTAGGAATATATTCAGAAGAACTGAAAACTGAGATGGGAACAGACATTTGCACACTGATGTTCATAGTGGCGTTATTCACAACTGCCAAAAGATGGAAATAACCCAAATGTCCATCAACTGATGAATGGATACGCAAAATGCAGTGTATATATGCAATGGAACACTATGCTGCTGAAAGAAGAAATGAAACTGGGACACATATGATAACATGGATGAACCTTGAAGACATACTAAGTGAAATAAGCTGGACACAAAAGAACAAATATTACATGGTCTCAATAATATGAACTAAATACAGAGAATAAATGCATGGAGTTTAAACTTAGAGTATAGATTATTAGATGAGAAGAGAGGGCCGAGAAGAGGAACTGATGCTTAATATATGTAGAACTTTTAATTAACTTGACTGTAAAAGTGTGGAAATGGATAGATTTGATGGTAACACATTATAGTGAATAGAACTAATGCAGCTGGTTTATAAATGGGATTGTGGCTGAAAAGGAGAGTCTAAGGATGTAAATATCAATTGAAAGAAAGGTAGAGAAAAAAAATCTAGGGGCTGAATAACATAGTAAACCCTAAGTGGATGAGAATTGTGGTTATTAGTGCAAACACAAGAATTTCTCGTATGAACAAGAATAAATGTACATCACTATTGCAAGTGGTAGGAATGCAGAAAAGCCAGGGGAAAATACAATTAATGTAATGTAGTCAACAATACTGTAATATTCTTGCATAAATGCCAAAGATGTACTGCGTTAATAACAGAGGCATGGGGAAAATACACCAAATTTATAGTATAGACCAGTTAGTGGTAATAGTCTGATGATATTCTCCCATAATTTTTAACAAATGTTCCACAACAGTGGGGGAATTCCACACATGTGCATGATTGCTTGCAAGTTCAGAATTTCTCTAATAAAAATGTATATTTTTTAAATCATTCTGTTAGTAAATTCCTTTACACTGCTTCTTAAAATATAATTGCCTGAGGAATATTGACAGTAGACTGATTTTGAACGTTTTGAACATGATGGTTCTACAAACTTGTTTAATTCTTTTAATGACACAAACCAACTCGGAGAATTAGCACTGAAAGAATCAGTGAATTTCAAACCTGTTCATTCAGTGCATCTACATATAAACCCTTAATCTGTTTCATGCCATAAGGTCCTTTTTATTTCTTCCTTGACATTTTCCCAGTCCTACTGACCATACATCAACTCATATGCCCCTGGTATTGTCATTCTATAATCACCCACAATTCTCATTAGATGATTTCCTCTAATGTCCCTGAAACCAAACCATCTGTTATTTCCTTGGAATCATTTCTCTACTTCTACCTTTACTTCTGTCTAGACACCCTGCTACTTGAAATAATGCTGTTATTCAGAGGATGTCTGCCCTGTCTCTTCTGTGACACAACACTCCTTGAATTCACTTATACCAGGAAGCTTATACTGAACCAACTTATGAGTTCTAAACATAGTCTAGGATGACCTTTTCCTCCAAATTGAAAACATCTGTCATCCTTATGGTAGTTCCCCATAAATTTCCATTTGTTTCATTTTTAATTTAAATTATTTTAGCTTACTGTGTGTAAAGGCTTTATCTAATCCTATATCCTAGAAAAGAGACTGCCAATGTTTATATAACCTATCTATCTATCAAACCAATATAAACCAATAAATTATAACAGTCTCCCAGTCCCAGAGTATGTTTACTAGCATCATTGTTATCAATTCATTTATACCTATATAATATTCTTAAAAATCCTAAAATTAGTTATATTTTTATTACATATAGTGAATAAAAGCAAGGTAAAGGAAAATGGAGAATCCTGGGAGTGAAAACTACAGCAAAACCTCAGGGCATGAGTCATGTAGATTTAGAAAAAGCTTAACTGAAGACTTTAATTGGTTCCTTGAGGTGTGTGGCTCCCACCTCTATCCCAGGAGAATCAATGCACTTACCCATTTTTTCTTTCCAGCACTTACCAAACTGAGTGTGTGTATATATATATACATACATACATATATTTTTAAAGATTTTTTAGAATTTATTTCTCTCCCTGTCCCCCCTCCACCGACTTGTCTGTTCTCTGAGTCCATTCGCTGTGTGTTCTTCTGTGACCGCTTCTATCCTTATCAGCGGCACCAGGAATCTGTGTTTCTTTTTATTGCGTCATCTTGCTGTGTCAGCTCTCCGTGTGTGCAGCACCATTCCTGGGCAGGCTGCACTTTTTTTTCGTGCTGGGTGGCTCTCCTTAAAGGGCGCACTCCTTGCGCGTGAGGCTCCCCTATGCGGGGGACACCCCTGCATGGCAGGGCACTCCTTGCCCGCATGAGCACGGCGCATGGGCCAGCTCCACACGGGTCAAGGAGGCCCGGGGTTTGAACCACCGACCTCCCATGTGGTAGGCGGACGCCCTATCCATTGGGCCAAGTCTGCTTCCCTGAGTATATTTTAAATATTCTTCTCAGTAATTTCTTTTTTTTTTTAAGATTTATTTATTTTTATTTATTTCTCACCTCCCCCCTCATTGTTTGCCCTTGCTGTCTGCTGTGTCTGCTCATCTCCTTTTAGAAGGCACCGGGAACCAAACCTAGGACCTCCCATGTGGGAGGGAGACACCCAATCATTTTAGTCACAACCACTTCCTGCTTGCTATGTCTCTCTTTGGGTCTCCTTCCTGCATCATCTCGTTGCATTAGCTTACCATGTCAGCCCATCACGTCATCCTATTACACCAGCCCATTGCTTCAACTTGCTGTCTTGCTTGTCTTCTTTAGAAGGCAGTGGAAACCAAATCCAGGACCTCCCATGTGGAGGCGGGTGCCCAACTGCTTGAGCCACATCCACTTCCTAATTTTTGACACATTATTTTCCATGAATGCTATGACTCTCAATTCAGTATCTTAGCAATAGAATATATAAGTAATTTTGAGACTAATTGCTCAGTGTTATCCAGAAACTAAGACATGATCCAAGTAAGCAAAAAGATAACTTGCCAACCTTATGATCCAAGCTACATTACCATTTCTTTCACATTCAGACAAAGCAAGAGAAACTTAAGCAGTCAATATTAAATTTCTAGGCACAGATATTCCAGAACAAAAAAAGCATTGAGTACTGAGTTCTTTAAGATCCCAACCTATGGTCTAAATATGTTAGGCACTAAGTCAAGAAAGAGATCAATACACAAATTCTGTATTAATTGTCTATGATGGGTTTGATGACATTCTCTTCAAAAGATGAGTGAAAATGATAAAGCCGCCATGTTCTTTCCACTACTAAAGGAAATGAAGGGAGGATGAGCTAGAAAACAAGAATTTATTTAGAAATTGTCTTTCAGTTTTAAATGTATCTAAATGGGAAAACAACTACTTTTAGTTATTAATATTACTGTTGCACATTGAAAAGATATTACTGATCTTGAATCCCAAAAATATTGTAAACATGTTGATCAAAACTAGAATATAAACAAATTGAGAAAAACATATTTTTGTAAGAACTGACAACAAGGCAAGCATTCATGTGTGGATATATTAATAAAATGGACTGGCTGGATGTCAGCCAAGAAGGGCAATCCCTTGATAAAAAATACTGACAACCAGATCTCTGAGGCATAAAAACCCAGTGCAGACACCACTTGAGTGAGTGTCAGGTGGAGGTAGGCTGACACTCGGTCACTCCGACTGCAGACTCCAATGCCTCTGCGGTGCTATGAGGCTCACTGTCACCACTGCTGCTGCACTATGACCAGTGCCTCCTGGTCTAGCTCTGGATCGTCCCCTAATACCTCGTTGGATCCCGCTTCTATGACCTCCCATTAAATGTACCCATTGCTTTGTTTTTGGTTCCCCAGCTATGGACTTAGAGACTCTAGTATCCTCTGCCTTTAAATGCATTGTGTGCACCTTGGTCTAGTTATTGTGTATTGGTTTGTGCCGGCAGTTTGCAATTAAGAAAGCAAATAAACTGCATTAAGCATTCAAACTACTGTCAAGTTGAATCTGCTTTCAAGTACTCAAATTACTTTTAATTTAATCACCTTTCAGTTTGTTACTACAGTTACATTTGTTTGACAATTATGGCCTTTATTCAAAATCAAGAATTCATCTATTGATTGATACCAGAGAAAAGAAATCATGTAAAAGCTGGAAATGTATGAAAACTTGTTTCATATGCACAATCCACAAATAAATTTAGAACTCTTCACTTTTCATTTCAATGAATTAATCATAATTATTCACTCTAAAATGAAATGTTAAGTTGTGATATGAGGGGAAAAAAATCACAAGGAATCTAAAGGTATTACTGAGGTAATCTAATTGAGGATCTCAGCAAGTAACGGGAGAGATTACTAATAAAATCATGTTATTAATGTCAAGGGTACAGTAAAAAGAAAGAAAAGAGATGGTAAACTATGACACATATACTACCCAATCTTCATATATCCTTTGGCCCCTTTCTAGCTACAACTGACATGCAATTTAACCTGGACTCTGAGTCAATACATTTTTCTGCTCTTAACTATAAACTAGGTTTTTTTATATACTTTTTTAAAAAGATACTTAGATTACATAAATGGTACATCAAAAATATAGGGGATCCCATATGCCCCGCTCCCTACACCTCCCACATTTTCCCACAATAACAACATCCTTCATTAGTGTGGTACATTTGTTGCAATTGATGAACACATTTTGGAACATTGCCACTGAGCATGGATTATAGTTTACATTGTAGTTTTCACTCTCTCACACAGTTTTGTAAGTTATAACAAGTATATAATGGCCTGATCTGCCACTGCAATGTCATTCAAGACAATTCCCAAGTCCTGAAAATGCTCCCTTATTACACCTATTTTTCCTCCTCCCTCCCCTCAGAACCTCCAGTGACCACTGCCTCCACATCAATAACCATTCTCCCATTGCTACAATCACAATAAGTTTATAGTACAGTAACAGTAAATCTAATCTGGTCCATCGTTCATTACCCAGTCTTGAGGATTCTGGGATGGTGAGGCGCACTCCGTCTTTAACTGGGAGGGCCTTAGATCCCATGGGGCAGGTGGATGGGGCCATTTGCTTGCAGTTGCAGATTCTGTTCCTTGGGATGGTCCCTGCCTATCATCATCTCCTGTAAATTGTCCTGGGTGAGTCCAGTGAGCTGGAGAATAGGTTAAACTAGATTTTCTTACTCCATCAACCTACTGATCATAAAACCTTCTAACACTTCAATTGTTAGAAACATTTTTAATTTGTCATACAGCTAGAACTTCCATCTTATATCCCACCTTTTCTGCGAATCCTTCCCAAGATAGGAAACTCCCTGTCAAAACAGGTTATTAAAATATTTGATAGCCCTAATGATTGGTAATTTGGGTTTTTTGTTTTACTGAGCAGGAATTTATCTTCAGCTCTTTAGCCTGATTTCTGCAGCCCTGATAAAAGAGAAGAGGAAGAACTAATTATCCAAATGATAATTGTTTAAACATTTAAAGGAAAGACCTGTATTTCTATCAAAACTTTTGATGGCAGCCCTGTGAATCATTCCTTTTATATTGTACACCCTGTATACTTTTCTTCAATGCCAGCTTCCAAGGCATAAAAATCACATATTCACAAAGACCTAATCTGCTAAAACTTCATACTATATAAATTCAACTGTACCCTCAAATGTTGCTAGACAATGCATTTAGTCATCTGTCCTTCATTTCTTCCAAATATTCCAAATAATCTTCATTCCTTTAATATCTCACACTGCTACCTCTACCACTGCCAGGACTTCATCCTCACTGCAACTGAAGAGTAATCCCTCCTTCTTTAAAAATTTAACCCTGTCACTCTTTTCTCCATTCCTTTCTGAGTCTTCTGGAATTGCTTTCCTCAATTATTTTCTCACAAATATCTGGTAGGAAAGGAGATATAAAAGAAAACGAAATTTACTGATAACGAGTAAGGTTTTTTTTTGCTGGGACTTGGTACACATGATTTCATCTTTCCCTCTCCACTTTCCATCTTTTTTTTTTTTGGCTTTCCAACATACAAGATATCTCCATGTTGAATAAAATTCCTTTCAACATAAGGATATATTATGTATGCATCTACTATATGCAAAGTACTACAGTTGACAGTGGTACAAATATGAATAAATAACCCATCATTCCTTTACTCAAAGTCTCTGAAGAGCTAGAAAGAGAAAAGGCCATATGTACAAATAAAAAGATGCTTCTAACCAAAGGAGGGAGAAGAGAAGATATGAATAAAATGTAGTTAGTCAACCTTATAGTCCTAAAACAGAATATTGTTGCTGTGTTGCCACTTTGAAATACCAACCTATCATGTGGACAATGGTCAAGTACAGTACCAGGTTTGATGAAAAAGGTTAAAAAAAGTTATTTGATTCATCTTTCCTTGTAAGCTACTGCCCTACTTACTTCTGCTCCACTCTATAGGGGGGAGGGGTGCTGGATAATTCATTTATTAATTCTTCTGTTTCTTTTTTTTCTCCATTTGAAATAATGCTAAAATGAACATCCTTGTACATGTTTCCTTGTTTTTTATGTGACAATTTTCTATAGTAACACCTAAAAGTAGGATGGCTAAGTAGCAGAACTTTACTAGGTATTTCCAGATTGCTCACTAAAAATATTGTACCAATTTATTCCCATTAATAAAATGAGAGTTCCTATTTCTTCTCATCCTTGTCAACACTAGGAGTTACCATGCTTAGTAGTTTTTGTCAATCAATAGGTGCAAAATGATTCTCACTGGGGTTTTACTTTCATTTCCCTGATTATTAGCGAGTTTGAACATCTTTCATAATTGTCTATTCAATCTTCTTTCTCTGTAAATTGTCTAGTAATATCCTTTGACAATTTTCTATTGAGTAATTTGTCTTTTTCTCACTAATGTATACAACTTCTTTTAAATTCTGGATACTTATGTTTGGTTATTTAGAAGAGTTACAAATATGTACTTACAGTCAAGAGTCTGTCTTTTTATTTTGTTTTTAATGGCTTTTTTTATATTGAAGATTTTAATGTTAAGATATTCCAAAATGTCAGTCTTTTCTATCACAATGCCATGAAAATATACACCTTGTATTTTCCTATAAAAGTTTTAGAGTTTTCCCTTTGACATTTAGATCTATAATCCATCTGGAATTCATATTTATATATGGTGTGAAGTGGAATTTAGTTCTAACTTTTCCATACAGGCAGTCAATAACTCTAAGACCATGTGTTAATTATTAGTACTATTTTTCAAGTTCCCCCTTATACCCACTAATCAGTAACTGGTACATTACTTTCAAATCTATATTGCTTAACCATTTTACAATCACCAATGAAATGAATGACTCAGGCAAGAATCAAAACTAGACACAAGAACCATCTGGTGAAAGCTTGTTTAGGAAGAGGATAAACATATGCTTTCTAAAGATTACTCCATAGATTGCTTGTTAATTATAAAGTTAACCTGTCTCTTTAAAATGGAGTTGGGGATATATCTTATTCAAGTAATCAAACTTAGCACCACCAATAATGGAACAAAATGACATGTGCCTCCAAATGTGACTTAATGGAAAGTATATATTACCTCCTATGTAGTAGTGGTGGTTTGAAGTTGTATGTACCATAGAAAAATATGCTTTTAAATTTATTCCATTCTTATGAGTGTAAACCCATTGTAAATAGGACCTTTTGATGCAGTTACTATAGTTAAGCTGTGTCCCACCTTAGTCAAGATGGATCTTAATCCTATTACTGGAGTCCTTTTTAAGGGAATGAAATTCAGATAGAGAGAGAAAAAGCCACAGGAAGCAAGAAGCTGAACCCAGAAGGAAGAGACCAGAAGACAAGCTAAGGACCCCAGGATCACCAGCAGCCCATCCCAGAATTCCACAGTCTTTGGGGACACTTGATGATGCCTTGGCTTGGACATTTTCCAGGCCTCAAAACCATGAGCAAATAAAAACCCATTGTTTAACCCAACCCATCTCATGGTATACACCCTTCTTTGAGCAGCCAAGGAAAGCAAAACAGTAGTAGTATTGCAAAAACTCTTGAACCTGAATCTAATCATGACATAAGAATTAGAATGCAGGACATTCAATAACACAGCTAGGCTGGACTTTTCAAAAAATATAAATAAAGCAAAAACAGGGGAAGTGACTACTCTAAATTAAAGGAAACTAAACAGAACAAACAAAATTCAATACAAGATCCTTGTTTACTAGATCCTTGTATACTAGATGATTATTAAAAGCTCAGTTACACAGCACTGAATTATATATATGAATGTGGTTGAAAGGAGAAATCTCAGATTGTATATAGTTACTAGAATAAACATTTTTTCAAAAAGCACAGGATTGTTCAACACAGTGAATCTTTTATAAATGATGGACTATATAGTTAAGAGTGCAATAATAAAAATGTTCTTTCATGAATTGTAACAAATGTACCAAACTAATGCAAGATGTTAATAAGAGGGTGGTACATGGGACCTCTGTATTTTATGCATGATTTTTCTGTAAACCCACACCATTTCTAATAAAAATAAATAAATCTTTTTTAAAACTTAGTTACAAAGGATGCTTTTGGAATAAATGAGGAAATTAGAATATGGACTGTATATTAGATAAAATTGTTGTGCCCATATTAATTTCTTGATTGTGATGGACAGTACTAAAGTAATGTAAAAGAATATCGGTATAAGAAAATACAAGCTAGAAGTATTTAGGGGTAAATTATCATGATGCACACAACTTAATTTCAAATAGTTATAAATATCTACATAGATATATATGTGTAAATATGTATATAATTGTACGTGTGTGTAAAAGAGTAGGATTTTTAAAATGTTAACAGGCAAAACTAGGTGAAGGGTATATCAGTGTTCATTATTTTTGCAACATTACTCAAAGTTGGAACTTTCTGAAAAGCAAAAGGTGGAGGTAAAATATATATTACCTCTCCAGGCTTCTCTCTTGAACTACAAATGTCCTTTAAGTAGATTGTTTTTTAGATTTATTTTATTTATTTCTCCCCACCCTCTCGTTTGTGCTTGCTGTGTCCATTCATCTTTGTTTACTGTAGGTGGCATCAGGAACTGAAACCAAGACCTCCGATGTGGAAGGGAGATGCCTAATCACTTAAGCCACCTCTCTTCCTTTACAAATGCCTTTTAGACATTTAATTCTAGACATCCATTACCATTTCAATTTAAACATTTCTAAAATACATATACTTTTCCCAAATATAGTCTCTCTTTCTTACTTTCCTATTTCGATCATGCTAATTTAGCATCATTCTTCATATTATTCAGAATCAGAATCCTACAGTCAACTGGTAGGGTACCGTGAAGTTGACAATGACTATAAAACTAGTAACTATCGGGAAGAGGACTTGGCTGAATGGGTAGAGCATCTGCCCACCATGTGGGAGGTCCAGGGTGCCATTGGGGGGGGTGTCCCCCGCATAGGGGAGCCCCACGTGCAAGGAGTGTGCCCCGTAAGGAGAGCCACCCAGCGTGAAAGAAAGTCCAGCCTGCCCAGGAGTGGTACCACACACATGGAGAACGGACACAGCAAAATGACACAACAAAAAGAGACACAGATTCCTGGTGCCGCTGACAAGAATACGTGCAGACACAGAAGAACACACAGCAAATGGACACAGAGAGCAGACAGCTGGACGGGGGGGGGAGGGGAAGAAGAGAAAAATAAATAAAAATAAATCTTTAAAAAAAAACACTAGTAACTATTGAGAATAACTTACTTTTTCTAATTATGGTTTTAAAATAATTTTACACAAGTAGACCAATGAGCAGTGAAAGAATATGTTAATCTATGAGAAAACAAGCCTGTAAATCTGTGAGAGACAAGGTAAGTCAAAGAGATTTCTAAAGAGAGCTGATCCAAGGACATCAGAGATATTGGATCTATACTTAGAACATCATCTCTCTTAGAACAAGAAGCCATCAACTGACAAGATGTACTGGAGTCATAGGGTACCAGCCAGCAAGGTTATCAGGGCCCTCTTATCAAGAGCTAAGATTCTCGGTGGCTAGTCATCCACACGCAAAGCTTACATTCAAACCAGTAAAAGAAAGTGCAGATGCAATACAGGTATGTGCACACTTCCCAACGTTGTGCATTGTTCCCAGATTCTGTGAACCTCTCAGGACTGTAACCAAGTTGTCTCTACTTTGTTGAGAATTTTACCTCAGCTAACCCAACCCAGAATCTTTAATCAAAGTATTAACATTCAATGATCTAAATGTATTGAGTGCCTGCAATGTGCCATGAATACCACACTGCATGCTGAGACACAAAAAAAATGAAGACTGCATGGGACCCAGTCCCAAGGTCACTATAAAAATGGGTAAGTAAATACAAAATTACCACAATGAGCTAAGTATAAGAAACAGAAATGCATATAAAATACAGATCAGAAAGTGAATAATTCTTTATAGGAACAAGGTTTTTGAACTTGAACTCTAAAGGCTGAATAGAAGTTTACCAGGTGGACAAGAAAGACAAGGCATTCTAGCAAGAGAAAACACTGTGGACACAGGCCAAGAGGCATCAAGAGCATGCAAGATTCTGGCCTGCTGCATGCACTGCAGGAGTATAGGGGTGGGAGATGACAGGGAACTACCACAAAAGAGAAAAGATTCTTTAATTCTACACTAAAAAGTTTGGATTTTCTCTCATAGACAAGGCTTACAGGTTTTTAAGCAGAGGTAGCTAAGTGTGCTCAAGAAGAGCTATGTGAATGTGTGTCTTTGGGTGTATGTGTGTCGCATGTGTGTGCCAGTCGTGATGACTGTGCTTTAAAAATCTATTAAAAGGAACTAGCACTTACTAAGTACCAAACACGCCTGACATTATCTCACTTCATCCTCTTAACAGTCTTATGAAATCTCTATTAATTCCTTCATTTTAAGAAAAGAAACCTAAGGCTTAAAAACGCTAAGCAACTTCCCAAGGCCACACAGCTAGTAGGCAGCAAAACTCCATTTCTTTCCCACCCCCACCCCATTTCATTATCAATACCTGTTTCATTCACATTCTCACAACGATTACTCCAAACCTCCCCTGTATGATTCATACATCAGTAGATGCATCTCAAACTTCCTATTACATGGCTTTCAGCATGTTACTTCTGTGCTCAAATAATCTCAATGGTCTTACTACCTACAGGAAAACATCCTAATTCAACAATTTAATTTCCATCCTCCCAATTTGCAGGTTTCTCAAATCAGGGTTCTAAGAAAGCAAACTTTGAGACAGCCAGTGCACAACATGTTTTTTAAGGAGTGCCCTTAGGATCAACACCCAAGGCTTTCAGAAATGGCTCTTCAGAGTTGTCCAGAAGTAGTGGAGATGGGCAGAGCCTCACTGATCAGTCACTGGATATGGGCCCACCCCAAGAAGGGGCATGACCTTTAGCAATGCAGCTCCCTGGAGCTGTGGCAGTCTTTGAAGGTGGTTACAGCTAAAGTCCTGGTCATCAATATTTTGGGTCTGGCCTATAATACAAATACAAATAGTGTCCTATTTAAAACCCTTTAAAGACTCCACTATCCTGCCAACAAAATCCGAACTCATTAAGGATGGCCCACAAGTCCCTATAGGAATACTTAGATTAAAACCATTTGGGGCTTGCACAATGCCCCAGAACCAGTCAAAGTGGCAGAACGGAAAGTTAAGCCTCAATCTACCTGATAAAAAGTCACTGCAGTTTCTGTGGCATCACCAGTACAGTGTCAATTTGAAGGTAGGGATCAAGTGTGGGCTAGATATGTCTAAAGGAGAACCATTTACAGAAATATTTTTGCTTAAGAGCAGCCTGGCCATCTATGTAGGCCCAAACAAAACATGACTATTAAATAGAATGAATTAAGAATTCTCCCTGGTAACTCCTTGGGAGTTAAGAACTAAGCATAATGACAAGAAATTTGGTACTGAAATGAAATTAAAACCAAAACGAAACCAAATTACCAGTTTAAGCATAACCTTTATCAGAGTTTGTAAATCAGAAAAAATTTAATGAGCTGTGCAAAACAAAAATCGCTGAACTCAATGGAAGGGATCATTCTGAAATGGACCTTCAATAGATAAAGCTCTCTCCTCTGAATTGGTGCTAAACCACAGAACAGGAAAATCTGAAGAGCTAGAAATACAGTCATTCAGACAAAGGTGCTGAACATTTGTCTTGATTAAAATGCCAATCACCTTTCTAAGAGCACTGGCATTAACTCTGGTGTTCTGGCCACATTACAACCCTGAATAATGCTATTATTAAACATGAACTAAGCATCAACAATGCCTTCAGCACTTGTAGAGACGGACTTGCCTAGTGGTTTACCATCAAGATGACTACTGTTTGAGTGAGATAGTGGCAATGACTACAACCACTTTTGAATTTCATTTTCATGGGGAAAAGAAAGAAAAACTCAAAGTCAATGTCTCCTTGTAAATTTTAATATGACTTACCTGTTTATTCAGGGGAAGAAATGTTCTTTAGAATATCTACTTTTTTCTGATGCTTGCTGTTATCTCATGAATTGGGCTCATGACCAGACCCCGTTTTAAGCCACTTTTTATTGCCTAATTTCAACCCACCAAATATAGGCCAAAAAATGTTAAAGGTACTTAGCGGCTTCAAATGAAAAAGTCCACACAATGTTTTCAGAAGCCCTTACAAGGCTGGATTGTCAACTGCAGCGCAAACCCAACTTTGGCCTAGAAGTCATAAGCAACACAAGCTCACTGATAGACAAGTAATATTTCTTTAAGAATCCACCTAGGGAAGTGGACTTGGCTCAATGGATAGGGCATCTGCCTACCACATGGGAGGTCCGCAGTTCAAACCCGGTATGGAGCTGGCCCATGCACAGCGCTGATGCGCGCAAGGAGTGCTGTGCCACGGAGGGGTGTCCCCTATGTAGGGCAGCCCCACGCCCAAGGAGTGCACCCTGTAAGGAGAACCGCCCTGCGCGAAAGAAAGTGCAGCCTTCCCAAGAATGGCACTGCACACACGGAGAGCTGACACAACTAGATGATGCAACAAAAAGAAACACAGATTCCCGGTGCCGCTGATAAGAAGTGGTCACAGAAGAACACACAGCGAATGGACACGGAGAGCAGACAACTCAGGGGCAGGGGGAAGGGGAGAGAAATACATAAAAAATAAATCCTAAAAAAAAAAAAAAAAAAAAAGAATCTACCTCAAGTTTAGGATCTTACATCTTCCTTTCAAAGGTTACAATTAGAAGTATAAATTGCATTATTAGAGAGGAACAAAAAACTTGCAACTTGAAATAGAGAAAGAAATTGTCCTGTTACAGTGATTCACTCCTACTCCCTTTTAAAGGCAGAAGAAAACAAGCAGGTGAGGACATACATTCAAGCATTTCAGTATAAACAACACTGATTGAGTTCCACTTAAACAAGTACATTCCACTTGACACAGCAACACAGCTTTCCCTAACGCCAGCCTACTTTTGTGACCTTGAAGATAAATCTCTCATAATCTGCTCCTGATTTGCACCAGGAGATGCCTTCACTGGTGTTTGATGTCGGGATTTTGTTCAAATGACTTTGTTGGGAATGTCAATATGTGTTTAGATGGACTATAAAGACCAAGAAATTGTTCTACTTTTGCTGAGTTTGAGTCCTGAAAACAGTAAATCTGTAGTTATACAATCCGTGATAAGATCTAGTTAGACTTCTGCAAGTGTAATGATGTACTAAATATATTGGCAGAGATCAGGAAAAGCACAGGGAATGGAAAATCTCCTTATAATGCATAAATGACTAAGAATCTTTCTTTTTAATGATAAGAATTCTTGAGTTTATTTCTAAAGACATTACAAACTATTAAAGATCACACTATAGTGGATGAAGTGATTCAATGAGGATCTATGATCTAGAGATGGCAGAAAGATGCACCAACATCCTTATATTTGGTTAACAATAAACTACTTAAAACTTCATATTCAAAAATAACACTACTGACACAAAACATGAGGTTTGATTTTACAAAAGTGAATATGAGTTTACACTAATCTTTCTTTTGCCAAGTTCCTTTTGGATATCTTTAAGATGGCTGGCCATAATTCTGAGTATAATCTATAGGGGAAAAAAAAAATCAATGGACCCAAAGATAACATCTGTAACATCAGCTTCTTAAGACCACAGTCTAAACTAATGTAGTGCCTGTCCTAAACATTAATAAAATAAGGATCAGGCAGGTTAATCTGGCACAATTTAAATGGCCTCTATTTATTGATGCTGATGTAGATTTCAAACAGTGTATTTCACTACCATCTTTTGGTAGACTTAGATGCATTTATTCCAACAGCTAGAATACAAAACAAATAAATGCACAATGTGTGCACAATGTGAATGCATACACAGTCACACAGAAAGACAAACATACAAATTCAGACATACATTCCTCAGTCTTAAAGTTCTTTTGACAACCCTACACAAAACTCTAATTTCCCTAATATAATGTGTTTTTATCGAACATAATGCTTTCTTCCCTCCCTCCTCTGACATCCTGTAAGATATAAGATAGGATATGAAGACTCTTGAAACACCTTGAAACACATGCCCACCACATTATTATGATTCCTGCAGGCTATGTGGTATAGGAGACATAAAGCCATTTCAAAAGTGCACTCACTGGGTATTGGCTCAGCAGAATGAGTATCAGGAAATAGGGAAAAAATGAAAAGGTAATAAGCAGACAGGCCAATTGAAATAAAAGTTCATTTCTTAGTCCTATAAAAGAGACTCCTTGCAAATCTATATGCTCAGTCTCTATTTCTTAATTTGTAGAACAAAGCTAATAATTCTGAACACTCTCTTAAGAACATCATACAGATATGCTAATTAACAATAGTAAAGAACCAGGAAAATATAAAATTCTTTTAAAATATTAACTGACAACAGGCTTCCCTGCAGGGAAGGTTCAGTAATTTCTGGTTCTTTAATTCAAACCCTCATGTATGCCTAACTAACCTATAGCTAAGAAGACGAAAGTATTTCCAACAATTATCAAGATGGCCAAAAGTACAATCCTTCAGAATACCAGATCCCTGGGGTAATTAAAATATATAGAAAAGAAAGAGGGAATTAATTGAATGACTACAGACTGCCAAATGTCAGAATAAGGTCAGCTCTTAATAAATCCCTTAGTACAAAAAATTGGGTAGGGTCAGAACAAGGATAGCAGAAAGTCACACCCACTGCTCTGACTTAGTGATCTCAAAAGGTAATATAAAAAATACACAGGAAACAAAAGCAAATCAACTCTTTTAGCTATTTCTGCAAACATTTTGAAAATAAACAAAAGAAATTCGGCCTCCAGCACTTCTGCCTCTCATAGTTTTAAGAGATGGAGAAAAAATCACTGCTTAGCTGCAGCATATAGCGTAGTCATTTACACATGGTTTTCTTCTCTCACTTGTGCAGTAAGCAGGTTCTGAAGGGGCACCATGACTCTCTGAATGACAGAGTAAAACTAATGCAGCTAAATTCCAGTATTTTTAGTAGACCACCAAAATAGTAGCTCTTTTAGGAAAACAAAGCCTCAATAAAGTGGCAATAAAGCTTGCTCATTCTGTTATTTTAGCTAAACATTTATAAATTTGCTACTTTATTATACAATCCCTCATGAGCAATGGAGAGGCACAGCCTATGAGTAACAAGGATGATATATCTGTATACTAACCTACTGGGAGGTTTATCTAATTTTGATTATACTTCTTTTTTTATGTAGTCATTCCAGACAGCTACAGTATGAGAAAACTGTTTATACAGAACACCTAAGATGGTTCAGAAAGGTGTTTCAATGTTATAAATAAAGTAGTGGGTACTGAAATATGTAAAAGTAAATGAAAAGAAACATTGATATCTGTGACAGTTTTAAATTATTTTATGAATCCCAAAAAGAAAAAGACTGTTTTTGAACTAATCCATTCCTGTGGATGTGAGGCCCTTTTGACTGGACTGTATCAGTGAAGTGTAACTTGGGTTGGGATTCTGTCCTCCTACTGGGCCTATATAAACAGAGACACAGAAGAAGAGACACACAGGAAAAGGGAGCTCTGCCATTTGACTCAGTCATGTGAGAAAGTGGACTCCAGATTTGCATACGGCTACAGAAAGGCAGAAGTCCCAAGCGGCCAAGACAGGTCTGGAGTCTGGAATCAGCAGGGCATAAAGGCCTCCAAGGGGCTTGGCCCAAGGAACAGCGCAAGGTTGAAGAGACTAGCCATATGTCTGACAGCCCACAGATGAACTCGGGAAGAAGGCGGAATAGCCAAGCCAAAGAGAGGAGGCCCAGAAACTGACAAACCCTGCCAGATGCCTGACTGCCACATGGCAGGACACCAGAAGCACCAGTAGCTGACTTTGGTGAAAAAGCATCTCTGATGGAGCTTTGATTTGGACATTTCACAGCCTTGGAACTATAAGTTTTTACCCTAAATAAAATCCCCATTATAAAAGCCAAACTATTTCTGGTACTTTGTATCAGCAGCTCTTTGGCAAACTAAAACATCTGTTCAACCATCTACTAGTCTAAAAGTCTCAGAATCCACGTCCAGGGACACTGAACTATAAAAAATATACAGAATACACCTATTATGGAGTGAAAAGGATGTGGGAAGTAATATAGCTTTCCAATGGAGTATATGGACTTTGGTGTCAGACTGACCTGCCACTTAGCAGTCAGGTAGTAAAACATAAAAAGAGCCTTGCGACATAGGTGAAATGGTATCATCAGAAAGCTTAGAACAGGGAAGCGAATTTGGTTCAATGGATAGTGCGTCCGCCTACCACATGGGAGGTCCAGGGTTCAAATCCAGGGTCTCCTGACCCATGTGATGAGCTGGCCCATGCGTAGTGCCAATGCGCACGAGGAGTGCGCCCCATAAGGAGAGCCGCCCCGTGCAAAATAAGTGCAGCCTGCCGAGGAGTGGTGCTGTACACATGGAGAGCTGATGCAGCAAGAGGATGCAAAAAAAAGAGACAAAGATTCCCGGTGCCGCTGACAAGAATACAAGCAGACACAGAAGAATACACAGAGAATGGACACAGACAGCAGACAATGGTGGGGGGGAGGGGAGAGAAAGAAAAAAAAAAAGGTAAGAATTAAAGAAATCCTAAGTAAAGGGTAGCTGCCATCACCATCACTGCTACCGCTATCACCTCCATGAGGAGCAGCAACATCTCCACCATCACCACCAGTATATCAACACACCACCACTACCATCACCACCACCTTCATCAGCATCATCATCTTTATTTTACTGGCTTTGGAATCTGATTTGGGTATAAATTCTGGGTGTCCTTAAATAAATTATTTAATTATTTTTATCATGAGATTTGTTCTCTGAAAAAGTAAGAATGAATAATGGTCCTGATTTCACATAATAATTTAGAGGACAGAAAACATTTAAATAAGGCCAAGAAACTAGGTGAAACAGGCCCCGTCTTAAATTAATTTTTCTTTTTGTGTTTGTCTCAGTTTGATTTTAAAATTCTTTGTATGATCCTTCAAGGAAAAATATTCCTAATTTGGTAATTCTGATATATATCATCATTTTGTTTAAATTAATCTTCCTCCTGTAATTTATAGCCACCATTTTCAGTTTGCTGGGGATGTTACGTTACACACATCTTGTCTTACTCCAGATAGCGCCTCTTTCATAGCAATTTATCAGTGTTACATATTTTAACATGGCCAATAGCCGCTTATTTAACACTAAGCCACAGGGACTTTAACCTTTCCACCCATTCACAGACTTGATTAAATGAATTGCTTTTGCTGCTGTGAATTCAAGAGTAAACAGGCCCTGAGTGAGGAGCCAGAGTGGCCCTCCTAGTAAAGAGCATGAAGCGCCTTGCTCACAATTTGGGACATCCACATAATTTGGCAACAATGGACTTCTCCCTCTCACTGACTGGCCAAGCTGAAGATTGTAATAATGTTACCTTATGTTCACATAATCAAATATTACTAAGTATTTGAATATGTGCCTAAAAAAAGCATTTTTCAAACCAGGTTCTTGAAAAGTTGATAGGATTTAATGAGGTATTCCATAGTATTCCAAAGAGGCTGTACAATGCAGTGTAAGAAAATAGCATGGAATTCAAAATAAGAGTCTACCCTGGGTTGAAGTATACTTTCTCCACTGGAAAGCTATGTGACTTTATGCAAATTACTCCTAGCCTCATTGTCTCCATCTGTATGTAGCAACGAAAGAAGATAAGGCACATAAAAGCGCTTTGCAAACAGTATATCACTACCCAGGAGTTAATTATCTTTATAATACGAAAGTAGACTCATACTTAAGATGTTAAGATGAACATATTTTATCTTTAAGATTGTGCACATCTTGATTGTAAAAAACCCCAGCACCTAACACAGTATCCCATTCAGAGCAAGCACTCAATTATTTGCTGAGTATAGCAGAAAGATGTGTAGTGGATGCATGGATGCAATGCCTTTCTCTTTAGCTAGCTGGAAATTATAATCCAGTCAACATCTTAGAGTGGTGCCTTTGCTCCAAAAGACAAAAATCATATCCAGAAAACAAAAGGAAGTATAATATATTTGTTGGTACTACTTAAAGTATTTTTACCATGATCTGAACAGAGGAATCACAAAAAAGAGGGAAAAAAAATTTTTTTAACATTTCCCATAACCTCTCCACCCTCTTCTCAAATATTTATTGCTGGTCTTATGATTATTACTTCAGATACTTCTCTTCCTCCTTCATACTTAATATGGATCATTGCCTGCATCCTAACATAAAATTATCAATTTTGTTTTCTTGACATTTCCTCTACCTACATCATTAAAACTTAACTACTAAATCAATGTCACATGCGGTTTAATATAAAGTTTCCATGACCTCAGAAAACACTGTAATTCCCACATTACACAAAGTAAAGATACAATATATACTTATAAACTTTTTTTAAAAATCCAGTCTTCCATTCAATAAATAGTTCTATATGTCAGGCACTAAGCTAGGCACTAAGGATACAGCTGCATAGAGGACCCAGTCATGGCCCAGAGAAAAGTCCCTGTCCAGCTGAGAATAGGCAATAACAATACAAGATGACAAGTGCTAGGACAAGAAAGAGCACAGGGCTTTAAGGAAGTCTGCAACAGAGATCCCTAATTATCTCCTGGGAGTTCAGAAACTGCTTCCCTACTGGCTCGACATCAAAGCTGAGACACAAAAGATAAATGAGAGTTACCCAGGGATGGCGGGGTGAGAAAAGGTGTCCCTAGACAAAGAGTATGATATTTGGAGGCAAAAAAGAACAGGAGCCAATCAAGGACCTAAAGTGAGATGTAAAGCTACAGAGGCCAGACTCAAGGAAGGCTGTTTGTATGCCACGTTAAGGAGTTTGGACTGAACCTTCAGAGTTTGGATGTTAAGGAGGGATTCCTCATTTAGAAATATCATTCTGACTATAATGTGAAGAGCAAATTAAACAAGGGCTAGAAGATCAATGTAATGAACTGAGGAGGGGGAATGGGACAAGTATTAAAAACATGAAAATAGTGCCCTGAACTAAATCTGTGGCCTTGCAGAGAGGCTTGAAGGGATAGAATTGTTAGATCTTTTTGACTGAGATGGGACTTTTTAAACTCAAAGCATCTGGAGTGGTAATATTCAGAAGCCACTAAGATGGAGAACACAGATGGTTTAGTACCCAGCACTGAATTGAGCAAAAAGATAGGACTCAAATAATGCTGGTATCACGCTAATGCCCAATAGGACAAATTCAGTTCTACTAACATTCACAAACAACCCATGGAGAAGTTCAGAACTTGTGTTCTCGGTCAAGTCCAGCCAGCAGTCTTTCCATAAGGCAGTAATTAGGAGGAAGGAGGTAAAGGATACTGAAGAGGCAGGAGTAGTAACCATAGCCCTTTGGGAGCCCCAAACAGTCCCCTAGTCTCTCAAAACAAGAAATTCTAAAGGAAGGTGTGAGGGTCTCTCTCCCATGAGTAACAAGATTTCTACCTTTGTTCCAAGAAATATTAAGTACCACCTTACTACTCAAAGTGTGTCCCATGCAGCACTGGCATAACCTGAGTGCTTGTTAGAAGGGCAGATTCTTTGGCCCCCACCCCAGAATTACTGACTAAAAGTCTGCATTTTAAGAAGATCCCTCTGTGATTCACATGTACATCAAAGCTTGAGAAGCACTGAATTAGCAGAGTTGTTCACAACTTAATTCCCTATAGATGAATGAAATGTCAGCATTGCTGAACCCAAACTTGTTTTAAGGAATAATTCAATCATAGCCTTCTAAGTATGCAACTTATAAAGCAGTACACATGGGTACTTAATGACTATTAGGACTAATCAAAAAGAAAATTTAGGATTTTGTATTTTCAGCAGACCAGACTTCTTAAGCAAAGTTAATTATGATTTGTTCTTGTTTTAAATACTTTTCATAGAAAAAAATACATTTTTACTACATATTTATTTAGTATGGTAATAAATAACTTACATACTTAAAACTCACTCCCAGTTTTCTAGTTTCCCAAAGGGCTTCACAAAGTCCTTAATTATATACTAGTCTGGAACAACTGTTTCATTAGCTAATTTTCTGCCCACCCCCTTTTCTTAGGTGAATATGTGTTACCACAGTACTTAGTGAAGGCACAGTTAATGTGTTTTAGATAGTGATTTGCTTTTAAAAGGGTGATTAGTATGCTGGTTTCAAAATAAACACATCTATTAAAAATAATGCATTCAGAAATAGCTTAAAGGGCTGGAGAAGCTGAACTTATGTCAAAATTTGGACAAACAAACAAAACAAAACATAGAAAGCTATGAAAAAAAAATCACTGTATAAACTTTAATACTTAATATCTTTACTTATTAAAGAAGTCCTCAATAAAAAATTCAGGCTGATGATATGTTCTGTAATTACTGAAGGGCATAAAACACATTGTCAATGTTAAGAATAAACAAAATTTACAACTAAATCCACTGAGGGGTTTTAAAAATTGATTGAATAGGAGAGAAGAAAAGACAGTTCCCTAATTTGGATCAATATTGGTACAAAAGCCACTACACACAGGCTCAGTCTCTTCAGACTGCCAAATAAAAAAAAATGTGAACTCTGGCATCAAGGAAAATTATATACACAAATGGTGATGGTAACTAGGATTTTTAGGTACATCCCAGAGTGGTATTAAAAATCATTGCAACTCTTCCAGTTAATTAAAACTTGAAAGATGTTTTTATTACTTTTACTCCTTTCCTTACAACTTGGCTTACCCAAGTTTAGGAACCTGCCTTCAACCAGAAAACTGTAGCACAAACATTTCCTTATGCTACCACCCCGAGACCTCACAACTGTTTGTTTTCTCTGTTCTTGTTTTCATCCTCTATATATATACTTTACTCTCTGCTTCTCTTCTTTTCCTCTTTTCATCTTGCTTCTTATTTCCCTATCTTCTCTGAAACAATTCATTTTCCAGCACACCTACAAATCTACCAATACATATACCCCACATACCTTTATATTCATTCTCTTAATATCTGATTTATTAGCCCACCATGTAACACAAAACAGGAAAATGACCTTTCAGTGGATGATGGAAGGGGAGGGGTCCTAGGCAAACCTTAAATAGTTGTTATGAACAGATAATGTTAAAATTGGGGGAAAGAGGTCATATGGTTCCTCAAAGAGACATGGCCTTTGTTACTAAACTGATGGAGTGCAGAGAAAAAAATGAGAAACTATTAATAAGAATCAATGATCTGACATTAGCACTCAGCTATAAAATGAGAAAAAAAGGTTCCTAAGAAAAAAATGGAGGAAAGAGCACTGTAAAACCACAATTGTCAGTTAAAAGGGGGGCTCCCAAAACAACAAGTCAAATATAAACATTTAATAAGGAAGTCACTTAGTAAAAGGCTGTCCTAAATTAACCAATGCCAAGTGGGCAGAAGAGCAGAGAAACCCATTAAACCTAGTGTGGAGATATATAAGTATATATAAGTGATTAACAAGTATCTGTCAAAGAAATATTGATATTATTGTGAATTCTTAATACATTAAACTACATGCAGAATAACCAAGCAGATAGCTCTGGAGTTCAGTACCATGTCAGTGGGTCCTACTTTGGAATTTGTGTCCCTGAGTGTGATGGAGTTGGACTCAGATGTGACCTTTCCACACAAGCCTCTTCTGTCACTTTACCTGAACCTTTGGTTGGTGCTAGGGTTGGTGTGTACTCAGGAGACTTGAATCTTTAGACTGTCCATATACCAGCTGGGCCCTGAGCCTCAACAGAGTTGCAACTCCTACTCTCTGGTTTGTTGGACTTACACAGGTCAGCTAACAGGGAGGTGAAGATGGTCAACCACCACACCAGGGAACTGAGAGTGCCTACAACTGCAAGCAGGAGAATTGCATCCATCATCCATGTGTAATCTAGTGGACTGGACATCACCATCCCAGGGCCCACAGAATGGAGAAATAAAATATGGATTAGAGTGGACTTACTGATATTCTACTATAAAACTACGGTGACTACTACTAGAAGAAACTGTATCATTGACAGGGAGAATGTGGCCACAGTAGTTGCTGAGGGCAGGGAGTGGGAAGAAGAGAAGTGATGAGGGGGCATTTTGGGGACTTTGTGGTGTCCTAAATGATACTGCAGGGTCAGATGCTAGACATTATATATCCTGCCATAACCCACTGAATGTACTGGGGGAAAGTGTGAACTACAGGGTAAACTATTATCCATGTGGTGCAGCAGTGCCCCAAAATGTGTTCGCCAAGTGCAATGAGTGTGCCACAATGATGGAGGAGGTTGTTGGTGTGGGAGGACTGGGGTGGGGTGATGGGGGGTATACAGGAACCTCTTATGTTTTTTATAATGGAACCTTTTTTGTGATGTTTGTATCTTCAAAAAAATACAATTTACCAAAATGATGGAGGTGGGGGAGTGGGGGATTATTTGGGAACCTCATGATTTTTTTAATGTAACGTTCTATGTGATCTATTAATGTTAATTAAAAAGTTTTATTTAAAAAAAAATAAAAATAAAAAAATAAACTATATGCAGAATAACCAAGAAAGCCCAAAGTCCTTATTCTCTAGGGCCAAGGTTTTCAAGTGCCTGGATTTATAAATTTTAGGATCGACCCTAATCCAAGGTCTCATCAGCTCACGTCTGATTGTTCACAACTGTCCTCTAATTGCTTTTCTGGCCTCTTCCTTTTTCTCCAGGGTACTCATATGTCTTCAGAACCACTAACTCCTGCACCCACAGTGCCAACTGTCTAGAGTGTAAACTCAAAATGCATTTAAAAACACTGAGGACTGTGTATAACACATGGCTGGTGTTCAGTATTTGTTAGTTCAGTATGAATCCTTAGCTGACATTCAAGCTTCTCAAAAATCTGGCCCCTACTTACCTAACATTTAAATAGTGACTAGTCCCTTCCATATGAGCCCTCTACTCCAAAGTGGGACATTCACTGTCAGTGGAACATGCCATGTGCAAGACATCTCTATTTCACCTGCCTGGAACACATGCCACCCCTATCCTTTCTTTTTTTTCTTCTCTTAGCTTACTTAAGCCTACTTTTCTTGTCCAAGCTCTCTATCCCCAGCAGACAGCCCAGCTCTGGTTCAACCTCCATTCATGAGAAGTCTGTCTACAAGGACCCAAATGCCCAGTGACCTCTTCTCTCCTGTGGACCTGCGCCTGTGATGTCCAACAGTATATTCTGTCAACACGACTCATGAGGTGCTGCTTATACACATTTCGTTCTGTAATTATTGGATGCTACTTTAAACTAATGAGGTAAAATTTCAGGGATGTATAGAAATGAGTTTCATAACATTTCTATACATGAAGCAACATTTCAGCCTGTAAAGTTATTATGCCTTAATGCCAACTGTACTGACTTTTATATATCTAGCCTGTAAGACAGAATCTTGAACCTGAACAGACATCTGATGAACAATTGATAAGATAGCGTCAGAGATGCCAATGTCAGATCCACATTTTATTTCTGGATCTGGATGTTGATTACATGGGTGTCTTTAGTTTGTGAAAACAGATAAAGCTGGACACATATGCTGTGTGCACCTTCCTGTATGTGTAAGAAATACAAAATGAACAGGTAGAAGCGTGGAAAAGGAGGTGAGAGAGGAAAAGAAAAAAACTAAGATACATAATTTGTACAAAGGAAATAAATTAATTCTCAAATATTGGACTGGTAGCCATCTTAGTAGTTCCAGGCACCTAGTTATCTGCAAGGGTATTTGAGAACGTTTCCCTTTAGTGGTTTTAAAGCTGCTCATCACTTCCACCCTTTTAACAGGGCATTTGTTAGGCTGGAATAAAAATAATAAATACGAACTAGAAATGGCAACATTTCAAAGGATAATACTGACATAATTTATAGGAATACCAGAAAGAACATCTAATTTACACGAATAAAGCACTTTGGAAATGTAAATGGATACAAATTCTAAATGATGATGATAATGATGGCTGAGTTATCTATATTTTAACCTTTGTAAATGTAATTTAAAAATAATAAGCACTTAAATACCACTTTACATCTCTAACGAGTTTAGAGATACTAAGTAAGCCACAGGGCATCCCCTGAAACATATGTAAATATTTCCATTTAGAGAAACAGAAGTCAAGTGACTTACTTAGGGTCTCACTGAAAGGAACTAAAGGTAATCCAGTTCTCTTTAGTACTTACAAAGTTCAACTGGGAATGCAATGAAACAAACAAGGCCAATGAAAACTCAACTTCTTTGTTCTGCTTTTAAGTCCCTCTGCAAATCTGCTTTAAGAAAGAAAAAATTAATTACTAGGAAGTGTCTGGAAAAGGAATGCTATTAAAATGAAGATGTGCCCCTACCATGTACTCCAGTCCACACAATTGAATAAGGTGCATGCAGAGAGTAAGCTTAAAATAAAGAAAAATGTTTAGATGCAAACGTATAAAATCACTGAATCTTGGATTGAAAGGAATTGTATGTAAAAAATAATCTTAACCTGGGAGGTTGTTGCCAATTATGACTTCTGATGGTACTGAAGTCTCTCTGTAAAAGATTCCCATAGTGTTAGGTTATCAGCTTTCTGCCTATTAGTCTCTACTCATGTCTTTTTCAGATTACAACAAGCAAGTTAGATCTAATATAGGAGTAAAATAGCATAATAAATAGAACCCAACTAAGCAATAAAGGCTCACATAAATTTTGAAAACAATGGAGACAATAAGACACAGTGGTTAAGAAGAAAGCCAGTTTGAATCTTGGCCTTAGCACTCAATAGATAGGGCAAATAATTTAATCTCTTAAAATCTCACTTTTATATAGTAACAGTACCAATGGCATTATTAATATGGGGATTAAATGAGATATATGTAAGGTGCTAAACATAGTGGGTAGTATATGGCAAATGATCATTAAATGTTAGCTACAATTTTTAAAGTTTTTAAAATTATTAATGGAGAGAATAAGTTTAGAGAAAAGAGAATGTTACAATTTCACTAGGGGAATGGGAAGTAAAAATGCTCAGAGGTAACTGTGAGAAAATCTTGACTATTGAAAGAGAAATGGCATAATAAACAGAAGACAGGCTCGAAAATAATAGGAAAAGATAGCAAGATAAGGGAGGATCAAATACTAGTTCTCTGTAAAATTACTGAGCACCTGCTTTGAGATAACAGGTTAAGTTTACAGGAAAAAAGCAAAAGGATGGACTTCAATGTCCAAGAGCTAATGATTCAGCCTGGAAAACTGTGACTTTCAGTTGCAGGTAGAAGAAGAAAAAAAGAAAAGGCAAAAAACCCAAGATACGTCCAGACCTAGATAGGAAGGCTAGATCAGCTATGCTTATGATAAATCCAGGCTGGTTCAAAGGTTGTTATAAATCAAACTTGAGATGATTAGAACCAGGATTGTTGTGACAAACAAAGTTGCAAATCAAAGAAGTACTTTAGGTTTGCAAATGGAGCTCGAAATAAACATAGGTAAAATAAACCTTCAGCATATTAGTCAGTTTGTATTTCTTTGTTCATTGAAACAGGATGATAACAAATTTTCAGTCTTACAACACCAATGTGTTCTGAGGAATCAAGACTCCTAGGAGAAAGGCTGTTCAGTGAGGAAGCTATAAGGCTAAGGAAATATGAGAATAAAGACAGCTGGCAATAGAACTGAGTTCTAGTTTCATACTCTGATTTCCTCTCAGGTGTAAAAGGCCACAAGAGTAGTCAATGAAAATCATTCTTTTTTTAAGAAAAACCTTCCTGTTCTATAGAAGTTAAGAGACTGTGAAGAGAAGTTAAAAGAATGAAGTTAGGAGACTGATCTTTAAAATCAGAACCAGGATTCAAATACATGAGTTTGGACTATCATCATCGGAAAATAGGAATAATAAAGCCAAGTTCTTAGAAATATGAAGAGTTGAAAGAAATAGTGTATTTAATTTTTGGCCCAGATTATATTCACTGACAAAAGTGAGTAAGACTGCTGAAGTTTCTTGAATTAACACTAGACTTTATTACAGTCTAGTTTCTAACTTCATGGTTTGCCCATACATCAGAATAACTGAAGAGCTTGTTAAAACACAGATTGCTAAAACCCCACCCCAGAATTTCTCATTCATAGGTTGGGCTAGGGCTCTAGAATCTGCATTTCTAAGTAGTTGCCAAGAGACACTGATGCTACTGGTCTGAAGACCACACTTTGAGAACTGCTAGGCTAACTCAGATCATTCCTGGTTTTACTTCTACCCTGAGAAATTTTGATTAAACAAAGGAATGAACTTCTTGTGTAGAGAGTCAAAAAAGGCTAAAATTAAAAAAAAAAAAAAAATTGCCATGTATATATGCAATAAAGATAAAAATAGCATCTTCTGAGTAGGGAGCTAAACCATCTCTGAAAAGAAAATTTTATTTGTTCCTCCACCCTTTTCCATAAAATGTTAGCACAGGCTTATTGTATACAAATCCAAAGTGATCCCATCAGATTAAATTCCCCCAGAAATATAGATAGAATGAACAGATGGCCTTTTCCTTTCTAAACACTGTGTGTTTGTGTGTATGCATTTTTTTACCCTTGAGAAATAAAACTCACTGCCTCCCAGAGTCACAGAGAGCCTAAATGCGAATAATACTCTCAATGCCGTTATGACAACCACAGTCTGGGTACCATTCACTTGCCCTTGGATATTGTGACCTGTTGACGCCCTATCAGATACCAGTTGGCCATAGGGTAAGGGAGATACAGTAGATATAAAATCAAGACCATAATAGATATCAAAGATGATGGTTTTTCCAAGCTCTACTGGCTGCCTTCAGGTTTTTATTTTAAAGGAATGGGCATTGCTCTTCATTGCATACATTTTCTCATCTCTCTAGTCCTCTGATTAATGATCCCAGAAGATGAACAATAGCTCTTCACACATATATCCACACTAGGGGAATGGTAAGTGTAAATGCTCAGAGGTAAGAGTGAGGAAAATTACATGACTACTTTATATTAAAAATGCAAACCTTCCTTAATGTGAGCACTTTAAATGTGTCTATTTCACTTCAGGAAGTTTGCGTATACTCTTTCACAAGTAAATGGATCTTTTATCATTTTCAATGGCTGCTAGGTAAGAAAACAGGCAAAAGTATTCCAATGTGGCCAGCCACAATAATATAATGACTTGGTGACCATGGCAAAATTATACTAATTACCACAGACTTAGCAAGGCAACTTCAAATTGAGCCTCTCAGAAGTAATTTACAACTATAAACTGACACAATTACAATTCTTATTTCATATCCTTGTAGTTTCTTCTTTTCATCCTCTTCCCCCCCAACACTTTAACTTTAAAAAGGACACTGTCAGTCACTTTTTGGCTGGGTCTTTTTTATACTAAATTATTTGTAGCATTCTCTTGAAGCTTGAAATTAAAACTTCTTTCTCTTACCAATGTAGTCCCTTCCCATTTGGCATACATCTTTTGATTCTTGCATCTCTAATGGAGCTGAAAATTAATATGACTTTTTTGTTTAATTCTTAGATTATTCAAAAGAATCAGCAATGATATTAGCATCATTCTGCATAGAGGCCCAGGAGTTGTGATAAAAGCCTTACATTTCTATAGCACCTCAAAACACTTCACAAACTGCACTCAGAGGAAACACCTTCACACCACTCCCTTGTAGCTGCCCCTTACGTGAAATGCATGCTCTGATTAAATACCATTTACTCAAAAGAATTACATAATAGAAACCCTGACAATGCTAAAGAAAGATTCAACACTTAAAAAATGTAATTACACACAAAAGGTATCACTGAAAGAAGTGAATTTAATTTACAGCAAGAAAGTTTCACTTACAGCAAGACATGAAGGAAACTTTTTAAAATAAGGATACGGAAATCAAAATGTAAAATCTCCTTTTTTCCCACAAAATTAAGGACAATTTTAGATCATTTTAACTTAATGCTCTATCAAATTTTTCACCATTGTTCCAAATCTATCATTGTCATACCAACGATGAAAACAATGTCCATGAATAAAAATGAGTTATATAATAACAATACTGTTATAGAGTCTCAGTTTTTAAGGTTTCTCTTGCCAACATTATTTCATGTCCCTTATCTGGAAACCTAAGCTAATCTGCCTGGCCTACAGAAATGCTTCAAATAGGGATTATTTATCTAGAGTCCAGTCTAAGAGAAAGCGGGATAAACTGGTCTCTTGGAAGCTTAGTAAACCTTCACAGTTTTATGATGCCTTTGCTACAAGATTTTTAAACTTAGAAAAGTTCATCACAAGGCATTTAAAATTTCATCTAAAATCAAGTAATCTATAGATATACATTGAGAATCTAACGAGCAGCTACTACATTCTTTCAAGAAATATTTATTAGGTGTACGTTGTACTTAAGAGGATATGCCAGACTCTGTGGGGAGAAAATCACAATTAATAAACCACAGTCCCTTTTCTCAAAAGGCTTAAAGACTAGCGGAGAATAAACTTTAAAATGAAAAATGCAAAATCATTTCGTGAGAAATTTAAAATAGTGTAAGAAATGGTCCACAAGAGGACCATGTATCTTATTATAAAGTATAAATGTAGATTTGGTAGTAGAAAAAAATGTTAACTATGAGATATGTCAAATGGGTATTAAAAACAAGAAGTACAATGAGTTTTTAAAAGGAAATGATGAACAAATACTTCATAGATGAGATGAGATACAGTGATAGGCCTGGAGCACACCAGAGAAGATATTCAGGGACTGGGACAAACACACAGTATACACAAAAATGCTGAGGTGAGAAAGGATGGAGTCATATTTGGAAGGCAGAAAGTCTAATTAACACACAGAATTTGTATAAGAAAAGAGTGAAACTAAGGTTTCAATTTAGGTTTTGTCTAAATTGGAGAGGTGCTTTAATGCCAAAAATATTGTTAACCCACAGACTACTTTATTACAAAGAAATGCAGACCATTTATAATGAAACTAAAATTTAATTTGTATTTTGATTTTACTTCTTTGATTTCCTTCTCTTTGTTATAAAGACCAAGACTGGCATATACATCATTACCATACTATAGATCGTCAAGCTTTTCTTCAATAGCCCCTTCCCATCCAGAAATCTGAACTTATCATATTTATACGGGACAGAGTAAGAATTTATGGTCACTGAATTGCTAAATATACTTTCCTCTTAAAGTAACATCTAAGGATGTGTGACTAGACTGTCTCACTCTGACAGCTGTTCTATTCCCAAAGCAAGCCAGGAAGGCCAGCTTCCAATTCTGTTGGGTTATTAGATATTTTTCAAGAAGACAATAACTCCATATGATGTGGGCTATGGATGGCAGGCTCCTTGTCTCTTCAGAGATAACCTAAACTGTGACTTGTGGGTGTGGGATGATGAAAGGTTGCAGTCCTGCCCTTGGTGAGCAGGAGACAGTTTAACAATGCAAGGTCTATAAACTTTAAGTATTCAGGGGAAATGCAAAGCAAATATGCTAAAAGCTTATCAAATGCCTGAGGTCCATGCTAAAAGCTTACTAAGATGTGGAAATATATGCTAATACAAGCCTATTGAGAACTGAAACAAAAGGACCATTTGGCCTTTCCTCTCTGTATAAAAGGGACTAAAAAATCTTGTTCGGGGCTCGGGATTCAAACAGAAAGTTCCCGAGTCCGGCCGGCCGGCCATCAAGAAACCATTTTTCCTTCTCAAAATCATTCCTGAGTCCTGGCCTCTCTATACTCAAGTAATTGAACTTCTCTCAAATTCTACAACACATACACTCTAGTTTACTCTACCAAGTTTATTCGCTTCCAGTAAGGGAACCTAACACTGCATCCCAGAGGGGAACAATTCTACAAAATCAGGAGGAATGGTGTCAGATCAACCTCAGGACACGAAGCTCTACTTTTAGCCTATGTCAATCAGCAAGGCACCTAAAATGTGCCTGGGTTTAGAAAAAAACAAGAAATTATATTCCTTGCTGATCACAACAGGTGATCATATCATCAACAGGGGTCCAGAATCAGAGAAAAGAGACATGAAAAAATGCCTATAGGGGCATTCAGCCTATTTCCCTACTGAAATACATTCAATTTTGTCAGGATCAAATACCTAGTGAAATTTGATTCCATTTTCCTAGGGGAATATCCTATGGTTCAAAGGTTCTCACTGCAGAAATATTCCCTGACATTCAGTTTACATTTCTTCATTTCTTTCTGCCATGTTCATCTATACTCATGTGGCAGATAAACAATTCCTTTTCTTAATATGGAATGGAACTTTTAAAAAATGGTAAAGGAAGCAGACTTGGCTCAATGGTTAGAGCGTCCGCCTACCATATGGGAGGTCCATGGTTCAAACCCAGGGCCTCCTTGACCCATGTGAAGCTGGTCCATGCACAGTGCTGATGCGTGCTGGGAGTGCCAAGCCATGCTGGGGTGTCCCCCGCATAGGGGGGCCCCAAGTGCAGGGAGTGTGCCCTGTGGGGAGAGCCACCCAGAGCAAAAGAAAGTCCAGCCTGCCCAGGAGTGGCACCACACACACGGAGACCTGACACAGCAAGATGATGCAGCAACAACAACAACAATAAAAAGAGACACAGATTACCAGTACTGCTGACAAGAATACAAGTGGACACAGAAAAACACACAGCAAAATGGACACAGAGAACAGACAACTGGGGCCAGGGGAAGGGGGGAAGGGAGAGAGGGGAGAGAAATAAATAAAAAACAAATCTTTAAAAAAAAAAGTCTCACCCTCACTGTTTCCATGTTTAATTTCCAATCAAAAGTGCTTAACCTACATTACCAATTATTATTTTATATTCCTTTTCCCATTATAAGACTGTCAATTTTTGGTCCCTTGATAAAAATATAGTTAACAATAAACAAGTGCTTGCTTAATTTTGCTTTGCAGTTTCCTTTTGGTGACCTGCTTGCTACCTATGGAAATGCTTGAGTAACCCCTCCAAGTACAAACCTTGAGAAGTCATAACTCTCTTCTGAGTAACTAACTTTATAATGACTGTATTTCTTCAGCATCATCTGATCTCAGAAAAGAGTGCTTCCACACTCATGCCATTTTCTCTAAAAAGCATTGAACCTTGCCTCATGTGAATTCCTTAGTCACTGCAGATGATCTGCTCGGGACTCCCACCCATTTGTCTATCTTCCTGGACATATGCTCAACACTCAAGGCAGCATCCCAGATGCCACTTGCCCAGAACTGGGGAGAAAAGGCTGAGCAGCCCCAGCTCTGTGATGAGATGCTATTTTGTGCAGCATAGTCAAAAATAGTGCTGGCCTTTTCCACTGCCATATCACGATACTAACACAGATCTAACGTGCTGTTGTTTATCACCCCCATGAGACCAGCTATTTGGTGCTGAGCTTTCTTTGGTTGCTGCAGTTCACTTGGCGGCACCACTCAACTTCCTTAGATGGAATCAGAACCAAAGCAGTAGATTTTGTTATTGTTGTTCACTTTGTTTTCAAAACCCTTCAAATCTTTTATGTAGCTAGTGCCATTCACTGGGTGACACAACTTGTTGGCAATACTACTATAACTATAGTTAGGAAGCCCCCCAAAATTTTTTTTAAATCATCTGTCCCTTTAAGTATTATAACTTTGCTGTATAACTTACTGGGGATAAAAGTAATAACAAAATGATTTTGAAGAGAGTTCCCCTGTGAAGAAGGCCAAGGGCACTTCAACATTTTTCGACACTCAAGCATTATAGGTATAGATTTGACAGCAAAAATTTTGTCCATTCTTCTAAAACTAGGCAAAAGTATACAAAAAAAGACAGGTGAGATAATATGCTGCTGCTAAACAGATTGAGAAAGAGATATCTCTGGATAAAATATTTTCTTAAAATCCTTTAAGTTAGCAAGGACTTCGTTATGATTAAATAGAATTTTTAAAGCTTCGCATTAAGCACATTCTCTATAGTTCTAGATATAAGATAGAATAAATAGGAGAGGATATCAAAAAACTGCTTGACTGCAACCTCATTAACAGCCCTTAGTCATGGTGTCAGTGTGGTAGAATGAACTGTGTACCATAGTTTGTTTACAGTCTTTGTTTTGGTTCTCATTCTGGTGGGTATGGACCCATTGTAAAAAAGATGTCTTCAAGATCTCTTCAATTAAGGTGTGGCCCAAATGATTCGGGTTGAGCTTTAATCTGGATTACTGGAGTCCTGTACAAGCAGAGTAAAAATCACATGGAGAAGGAAACCACAGGGAGCAGCCAAAAGCTAGAAGTCAGAGGAAACCAGATGAGAAAAGAGAAGACACTGCCATGTCCACTGCATGTAACATAAAACCCAAGGATCAAGGATCACCAGCAGTCAGCCCCAGAATGCCAAAGACTTCAAGAAGAAACCATCACCTTGCTGATGCCTTGATTTTAGACTTCTAGCCCCCAAACCATGAGCCAATAAATTCTTGTTGTTTAAGCCAGACCATTTTGCATTATTTGTTTTAACAGCTAAGAAACTATAACAGTCAGACTGGTTAATTCAGAGATGAAGAGGGAAAGAAAGGACACTAATGCTGGTATATCAAGATATCTTAACTCCAATGTTCTGTCCTTTAGCTGGCCCAACATATTTTTTGCCCAGCTTTATTCTGTTTCTTCTCTTTCCTTCAGGCTCTTTTATGGCTTTTACTTTCTTCCACTTCAAGGGGTGTGTCCACATCCCCTAACGCATCACCAGCTTCTGAAAGATCACACTCTGATCTAAATATCACTTGGACCCTGCTCAAAAATCTGCCACCACATCACCCACAATGAAAAATTAAAGAAAAGCAAAAATGTGGCATCACCACAATCTCTAGGAATAGTATAATATGCTATTTGTGGCAATTATGGAGAGCTTGTGGAATTGATAAACTATTTTAGGAAAGTATCTCCTGCCCTCCTCTCTCCCCTAGCCTGCTGTTCTTAATCTCCACCTGCCTATATTCTGCCAATACTTCACATTTAACACAGACAAAGCACCATCTTCCTGACCCTAATTCCCAATTATCCAGGTTCAAAACTTCACTCTGGCTTATAACTCTCCTTCACTTCTTAAAGTCAATGTTAAAAGGGTTTGAGAACTCATTCTTCTTCCAAAATCTCTCTAATCTCTTTCCCCTTTCTTTTTACTGCCACTGCTCTAATCCAGTTGTTACATTTTCCTTCCTGAATTGATTGCACTTCCTTTCTAATTGGTGGTTCTCCATACATTTCCTTTCTCCCCCAATTCATTTTCCATAATTGCTGCCCCCAAATAAATCAACCTAAAAACATTATTTTCACCACTTAATTTTCTCTCAAAAAAGGCATAATATTTATCATCACCTATGAAGTAATCATGCCCCCCAAATCAACCTTATATGTGATCAAATCTCTAGACGCAAGCTGCAAGTTAAGGACAAAAATAAAAGGTAAATGACACCATGGGGAAGCAACCGGCATTTTTCACACTGTTCGAAATTCTACAGGACAAAAATGATCTGGTTTCTTCATTCTTCAACAAATAAATTTCAATGTGGAAAAAAAAAAGAGCTTTTAAGAAACTTATCACACAACTATGTGCTTATACTGAATACCATTGATTGTACACATTGGATGGATTGTATGTTTTATGAACATGTATCATAAAATTGATCTTAAAAAAAAAAGAAACTTATCAATAATTGCAATATTTAAACCTTATTTGGATCCTGATTCAACTTTTAAAAATATAAAATTATGATACTTGAGGTGACTGGAAATTTGGACATTGGTTATCTGATGATATTAAGGAAATTATGTTTTTAGGAATAACTATGTTTTCAAAAAAGAGTCCCTATCTTTTAGAGATACATATGGAAGTATTTTGGGATGAAACAGTATGATCTCTAGGATTTTTTCAAAATAATAAGGGAGAGGGGAAGTAGGGAAGAGTAGAGATGAATCAATATTAGCCATAAATTGCTAATTGGTGAAAATGGATGACGGGTACATGGGGGTTCATTAAACTAGTCCACTGCTGAGCATATTTGAAATTTTCCATAATTTAAATAAAACAGAAATTCATCAGCCCAGTGCCTACAGGGCCAAGTTCAAGCTGCATAATCTGTTATTCAAAGATGTTCCTGAAATAAAAAAATATTCTATCTCAAATTTTTTGTGATAATTTCTAAAAACTCAAACAAACAAAAATCGCATTCTATCCAGTTCTATATAATACTATTCACATTATATGTTCAAAGTCCTAGCCATGATAAAATGTGCCAGGTACCATCCTGTCCATGAATACAACTGCTTCAGCTCATTCTGTACTCTTATATAGAATGGCCTTCTCTAGAACTTGTGTGCTCAATGAATATTTTCCAATGGAACCATAAACTGTTCTGTATTGTTCTCTAATTATTTTATGTTTTTGTCTTAACCCCATGAAAATTTTAAATAATTTCTTAAAATCCTTTTATTTTAACATGCTGAGAAACAAAAGGAATATCTTCCCTCCCCCCAAAAAAAATCCCATTAATAGTAAATTAAAAAATGTCATACATGTAAAAAAAAAGGTGGCGGCAACCTAGAAATCCTCCTTCCTTAGTCACAAGCAATAATTAACATGCTGAAATAACTGTTTCCAGCCCAAAAACATTCCTCAAGTTTACAGGTCAGAAATGGGAATGACCATGGTCTTTGGGCTGCGACTCTAAATAAAGTTGACCAAACTGCAAATGGAGATCAGTCATAGCACAGTGTTTTCTTTCTCCTTTAAAGTATGAGTATATTAAAGTATTTTTCTGTTCTTATGGAGTTTCAATGTTCTATCATCTTTTACGTTATTTCATGGAACACACTCTCCTAAACACACTATTGTGACATAGGTTTCATAACTAAACTAATTTTTTTAAAATTTTAATATTACCAAACCTATAACATTTGCTAATCCTGTATCTTATCCACAAATGTGCATTAAAACTGGTTAGAATCCAACTGAAGCAGACTTGCCAATTGTAGGGTCTACAGGTGATTTTGACTATGCATCCCTGACAAAGAATCATTGTTTTAAGGTAGCAGAGATGGCAAAATAAGATTGACCATGATTAGCATGACTGAATCCAGAAGAAATCCTGAACCACACTACACATATGTATGGGAAGCAGATATGGCTCAAGCAGTTGGGCACCTGACTACCACAAGGGAGGTCCCAGGTTCGGTTCCCAGTGCCTCCTAAAGAATATGAGCAAAAGTGCCAAGCTATACTGTGTTGATAATGGAGGTGTATGGAAAAAGTGTGTCAAATGTATGCTATGGACCATGACTGGTGATAATAGTCCGATGATATTATCTCATAATCTGTAACAAATGTTCCACAAGGATGTGGAGTTATATGGGAAATCTACACATCTCTATGATTGTTTTGCAGAGTCACAATACCTGTAACAAAAATACATTTTAAAAAAATAGTATGGGATGGGGGGAAAATACGCAAATGTAAGACAAGGAATATAGTTGGTAGTAATATTTTGACAATGCTCTAGCATAGTTTGTAACAAATGTTTCACACCAATGCAAAGAGTTGGTGGAGAGGTGATGTATGAGACCCTGTGTGATGTTATGCATGTTTATTTTGTAAGTTTGCAATCTTTACTATACACTTATTGTATATGTGTGTTAATGTATGAATGATATACTTCAATTTTAAAAAAAAAGATGAGCAAGACAGTGAGCTGATGCGAGGGGCTGGTGGCACAGTGAGGTGATGCAAAACAAGATGAAACAAGATGGCTCAATGAGATGACACAAGGAGACACAATGAGACACAACAAGCAGGGAGCTGATGTGGCTCAAGTCTCCCATATGGGAGGCTCCTGGTTCAGTTCCTGGTACCTCCTAAAAAGAAGATAAGCAGACACAGAAAGCACACAACAGACACAGACAGCAGACAGCAAGTGCAACAAAGCAGAGGGGAACAAATAAAATCTGAAAAATAAATAAAACAGACTAAATATTGAGATACAATACATCACATGGTAGTAGCTGACAGAAGTCAGAGGGCTTCTTGTCACTTCTTAACCATGGCAACTGTGTCCTGTACAGAATGGTAGGCTACGCAGAGAGAGAATTCTTTTCATTAGCAGAACTCTTTCAACTAATGGGAGATTTTATATGCTAAGATTGGAAGAAATACTGTAACAGTAAGTTCTATATCACCTTTCACCTCAAGAGGTTTACTGTTAAGGGCATAAAATATTCATTTCCTCTATTTAACTTCCATTCCATTTTGAAACTAAGCTTTGCAAACTCATAACACACATATCAGTAATACCCTTCCTTTCTATATACCAACCTTTACTCCAGAACAAAAATTAAAGTACTGCTAACTAATGTGGACAAGGAATGCTTCCTCTACCACTAGAATGTGGTCCTCACTAGAGTGGCAAACAGGTGCAGGGTACACACCCTCAGAGGAACAGCAGCCGCCAAAGGCTTTTGGTGCTCCCTGTTGAGCAACCATTTCATAAAAGCAAGGTACAGAGGAAGAAACAAAACTACTTCTAAAAATACTAACAGAGGACAGGATGGAGGGAAGGTAGGAGGCCAAATGTTCATTTTAATAGCTATAGCGATCAATATATTCAGGACATTCAGACAATCTAATCTGAGGCCACTGCTAAAAACATAAACGAAATAACCTTAATTTCCCTGACCTTATATGGTAATGCAAGGGCTTAAATCAACCTTCATACATTTACCAAAATCTTTGGAGTTTTAAAATAGTAAAGGCAAATCTCTCCTTTCCTGAGATTTTAAAAGAACTGTTCTTTTAAATTTGAAATCCTGAATATTCACAACTTGAAAACATTCATGTGTACAGATGTATAGGTATAAATATACTTCTATACATATACACATTTAGTAAAATGCCTGGTGAAACATATTCTTCAACACAAAACCTTCATTTTTAAAAAATGTGAATTGAAATAATTTCAACTAAATCAACTAAAAGATTATCACAGAATCTCTTAAGTTACATGTCAAGATGACAAAGTATAACCTAAACTTGACTTGCAAATCACTGATATAAAAAAATTGAAAAAGAAAGCAAGAGCAACTGAGTTCTACACTTGACTTTTTAGTGTCTAAATACACGATTTAAAACTCATATCGCAGTTTCTCCTCTAAAATGGGAGAGAGTATGACAAATGGTAACAATGGAAAGACCAAAGGAGCTAATACAGATGTATGAACTCATTAACAGTGCCTAAGTCTAAAGTGACAGATAAACACAGAATGCACTCTAAGAATTTTCATAAAACTAGTTGATGAAAGCAATTCTCTGAAGGGCTTGTATTTTCCAAAATGCATCTTTAGCATCAGTTTAAATATGACTAAACTGGTGACAATTGCTGACCCTGCTAATATTTAGTTATTAATGATAATCATGAAGAGCAGTAGGCAAGAGTAAAATGCTGACTTTTATAACAAAAACCCAGCAACAATTACCTTATGCAAGTGCCTAACTCCGGGGTATCTATTAAAGGAATTTATAAACCCCAAAAAGTTGTGGTGAAATAAAGGTACCAACAAATTCTTTGAATAGACTTCCCAGTGAAGAGATTCTATTTTTACTCCCCTTGAATCTAGGCTGGCCCCTTTAAAAACCAAAAGAATACAGCAAACGTGACAGTAGGTAATGTCAAAGGCGAGACTTTAAAAGATCTCTAGCCTCTGCTTTCACCTCTTAGAATGCTCCCTACTGGAAGCATGAGGCCGCCATGCTGCAATGGAGAGGGAGGAGAGAGGCAGAGAGAAGAGAGAGCAGGGAGGAAGAGAGAAGGACAAAGAGAGAGGGAGAGAAGCCATGTGGAGAAGGACTAAGATGCCACACACTAGTGAAGCATTCCTGGACCTTCTAACCCAGTCCAGCCTCCTCTGGATATGATCCCCACTTATGCCATGTAAGGCACTGCTCAGTCTAGCTATACCTGAATTTCCAATTCACAAAACTGAGCAAATGAGTTTCTGATAAATTTAGAATGTAGCAATAGAATAACCAAACCAAAGTAACTATCACTATATATATATACAAGAATTTAGATATAGTCGTGCATTACTTCCACAATCAGAACAGAAAAAAAAAATTTTTAATCAAAGTAATATCAATTCAGGAAAATAAAATTATTGTTGCTATAAAATCTTCTTAGATGGAGAAGAGCTTGGCAGTGAAGGTATTGTCAATTGCTTAAATTTCACTCAAAACATAATGATGCTCTCTATATTACACTATTTCAGCTCTTACCTTAATCGCCATCACTTATTATGGCCTCTTGCTTTGACAAACCCCTTGCTTTGGTCTGGGTGTACCAAACTTATAAGCACACAGCCTTCATGAGGTCACTTAAAGCAAGTGTAGCAGCAAAAGTCCGAAAGGCACTTGGGTTTTAACAGTTTATCCTCTCAAATCTCAGCCAAAATGGGAAGTGGTAGATTCAAGGGAAGACCTGTGTTTTCTATCCTTGGGTTCTCTAGACCAACCTCTAACAGGCACAAGGAGACCAATCCTGGGTAATGAGAAATTTAAAGAGAACTGACATTCCACTAGAGCTGCCCTATTCTGGGGTACCATCCCCCAAGCTATAATTTGCTAAAATTTGGCCCAGTGTACTAAGATGTCCATGGATAGTTACGTCAGGCTTCCCTAGGCATTAACCACCCTAGCACGCTGGCTTGTGATTTGCCATATCTGGCACTTGGAACCAGAGGGATCTTCATTGCCCATCAGTTTCTGCTTTGAACACTGGTAGTGAACATGAAACAAGACAGGGAGAGTCCTAGTGCTACAGAAACTAACTACAGTTTAGAGAAAGATTTTTCACTTAACTCTCAAATGTTAACTTAATTCTGTCAATGGGCAGTATACTATCCATTGGTAAGATAGAATGAAAGTTCTAGGAGCAAGTACCTTTAGACTCAAGAGCCTAGACGAAAACATGACTTTAGTATGCCACCCAAAATAGAGGCTATAAAAAAGTTTTAAAGACTTGAGAAATTAAGAAAAAACACTTTTGCAAGAACACTCTCAAACACTATTCGGCCTGGAATACTGACTAAAAAAAAGCTAGTTTTAATTTAAAGGTATGGAATGCTCAGCTAATCAAAATAGCAGATGCAACAAAACCTAAGAATAACCTAGTTTCAGCCCAGAATTCAAAACAGAAATTGCATCTGTCTCCTTGAAAATCCCCTCCAGGTCATGGATCAGTACCAATCATATCTTTGGATTTTCTTATCTGATGGAAAATGTCAAGTCCACTCTGAATAAGGTTAACTTCATCACCATTTAAACATTTTTGTAGGGAAGTGGACTTGGCCCAATGGATAGGGCGTCCATCTACCACATGGGAGGTCTGCGGTTCAAACCCTGGGCCTCCATGATCCGTGTGGAGCTGGCCCATGCGCAGTGCTTAGGGAAGTGCCATGCCACGAAGGGGTGTCCCCTGATTGGGGGAGCCCCGAGCGCAAGGAGTGCGCCCCATGAGGAGAGCCGCCCAGCGTGAAAGAAAATGCAGCCTGCCCAGGAATGGCGCCCCACGCACAGAGAGCTAACACAGCAAGATGACACAACAAAAAGAGACATGGATTCCTGGTGCCGCTGATAAGGATGGAAGCAGTCACAGAGGAACACACAGCGAGTGGACAAGGGGGGGGGAAGGGGAGAGAAATAAATAATAATAAATCTTTTATATATATACATACACACATATATATATGTAGCAGTTAAAAGTAAATAACTTGGGAAGCAGACTTGGCCCAATGGATAGGGCATCCGCCTATCACATGGGTGGTCCACGGTTCAAACCCCGGGCCTCCTTGACCCGTGTGGAGCTGGCCCATGCGAAGTGCTGATGCGTGCAAGGAGTGCCCTGACACGCAGGGGTGTCCCCTGCGTAGGGGAGCCCCACGCGCAAGGAGTGCGCCCCATAGAGAGAGCCACCCAGCGTGAAATAAAGTGCAGCCTGCCCAAGAATGGTGCCACACACACCAAAACCTGACACAACAAGATGACCCAACAAAAAGAAACACAGATTCCTGGTGCCACTGATAAGGATGGAAGCGGTCACAGAAGAACATACAGCAAATGCACACAGAGAGCAGACAACTGGGAGGGGGAAGAGGAGAGAAATAAATTAAAAATAAATCTTTTAAAAAAAAAGTAAATGACTTTACAGTCTATCTCTGTCAATTACCAGGAAAAAAGAAATTGAGGCACACAAAGTGAAGTGACTTGTTCAGGACGTCACTGTCAATGTCAGGCAGTATAATAAAAATCCACTGCCTCTGTTTGTTGAACATTGCTTCACACACTGGGAGGTTACACATTTAAGGCAACAATGACTAAATAAACATTTTACTTCTAAACAGGTTGTGAAAAAATGAGTGTTCTTCAGAATCATAACTGGAAGACAAGTTGTTCAAAGAGATCCTCTTACTTCCTCTGCTATGCAGGATTCAATGAGAAATGAAATATTTTATGTTTCCAGTGGACCTCAGTCTCAAACACTTAAAAATGTGCAGCCAACAGTATGACAGGCACGTCACCAAGTAGGTGACATTTTGGAAGGTACTGTTGTTCAGAAGGGCAAAAACATGTATTTCTATTATCACAGTTTCAAAAATAGTGTAAAACTGAAAAAGCAGCAATGGTATGTGGTCACAGAGCTGACACCAAGAGAAAGCTATGACACCCTATTACTATGATAGCTATAGCCTTGTCTCCTCACAAACATGCTGAGACAAATGAGCCTTCCAACGAAACTATGGTTCCGCCTGCAAGGGAAAGCCCAGGTTCCAGTGGAGAAAAATCACTAAAACCTTTAAAAGATTGTATTAGTGAGCCAAAGGGGTGCTGATGCAAAATACCAGAAATTGGTTGATTTTTATAAAGGGTATTTATTTTGGGTACGACCTTATAGATACCAGTCCATAAAGCATTAAGTTACTTCCCTCACCAAAGTCTCTTTTCACGTGTTGGAGCAAGATGGCTGCCAACAGCTGCAAGGGTTCAGGCTTCCTGGGTTCCTCTGGGCACAGCTTCACTGTGTTCTCCACAAGGTCAGCTGTAGACTATGAGGCTCTCTAGGCTTTGCCTCACTCCACAAGATCAGCTGTAGACTATCAGGTGAATGGCTCTGTCTCTCTCCCTGGGGTTTCTGCCATGTCTAAGGAGCTGTCTCTATTCCTCTGTGTTCTTCTCCTGGCTCAGGCCCTCTCTTCCTGGGGCTTGCTTCTCCTTCCTCTGAGTGCCGACTTCCTGGGGCTCCAGCTTAAGACTTCAGCATAAAACCCCAACATCAGAAACCCTCAATTCTGTCCTTTGCCACGCCTTTTATCTGTGAGTCCCCACCCCTTGGTGGGTGGGGACTCAACACCCTAATGAAGCGGCCCAATCAAAGCCCTAATCATAATTTAATCATTCCCAGGTACAGACCACGTCACAAACATAATCCAATATCTATTTTTGGAAATCATAACCATATCAAACTGCTACAAAGATCAAAGAACATTCTCTTTTCTAGATTCTGTGTGCAAAAGAATATTTCAATATTCCAGGAAGAAGCATTTTCCATTCAAAGAAACACTGAGATTTGAACTCAAAGCACACATAACTTCATTCATAAAATAATCCCATGTCCTTTATCCATGCTGTTCCATACTTATCTACAGCATGGATTAATTGTTCTCAATTATTCTTCAAAAATGATTTTAACCTAAAGAATATTCCTCCAACAAGTAGATGAAAACTAAATTGGTCCTATGCATAAAACATTGCATGAAAAAACAAAATCTTTCCTAAGCCCTCCATGCAGACAAACATGAAATACTTCCTAGGCAGGGTTCTCATGTATTACCACCTGTGCCAGATTGCTAACAGTGAATTCTACGGAAACGCATACACTATTAAGGCTCCCGCTCACTTTACCAGAGTGAGCTTTCTGATACTACCTTTTCTTCATCTTTATTCCCCAGTAACAAGCACATAGTTGACCCCAATAATTTAACATAAAAGTTAGTTAGAAACACTAAGCAGGTCAAATATATCACTATACAGATTTTCTAAAAGGATCCCAAAAGGTTTATAAATCCTATTCTTTCTTCTTTGTATTCCTTTACCATTGCCTGGGAAAACCTACCATTCTTATTTCACTATTAGGCAACACCTCAAGTAGTACAAAACATGAAAGAGTTCCCCTACCTTAGTCACAACCCTCTCCATTCAGTCCTTTACACTGTTAGCACATTCATCCTCCTTCATATCATCACACCCTTAATCAAAATCCCAAATGGCCCAAAATTACCTAAAGCAAAGGTCTTCAAATGTCAGTATGCCTGAGCACTACCAGAACAGTTGTTAAAACTCACAAAACACAGACTGTAGAGTTGCACCCCCATTCCAAATTGAATTGGTCTGAGATAAGGACATAAAATTTGCATTTTTAATATGTCCCCAGGTAATGCTAACACTGTTGGTCCAGGAAACACTTTTGAGAGCTGATGGCCAAAAACAATGGTTCTCAAGTACAGGATCCTAAACCAATATCAGAATCACCAGAGAAGCTTAAAAACAGAATTTACACCTTATCCACAGCAATTGTCATTCAGGTGGCCTGGGATGAGGCTAGGAATAGGAACCATTAGTCTAAAGATCAATCTGAAAACCCCTGGTTATCACTAAAGCCCTTCCACAACCAGACCCAAATCTATCCATCCAAGCTTATCTTCTAGACCACAAAATAAATCCTCAGTTACAGATTACCAAAGAATACCATTCTTTGTATTATTTAAAATTCCCAAGTATCAACATTGTAGAAAACTAATGGAATAAAGACAATGGATTCATGATAAAAATAAGTCATTTCTAAAAAGTAAATTAGTGGCTGCCTAGACTTGGAGGTGGAAAGGTGGATGGTGGGGGGAGGAGTTACTGCTAATGAGAGTAAGATTTCTTTTTAGAGTGATGAAAACTATATAAAATTCTATTATGGTGATGATTGTACAACTACATATATATACTAAACACCACTGAATTCTATACTTTGAAGGATATATATATTATGATTTTAAGAAATTAAGAAAGGAGAAAGAAATATTTTATTCCTATCCAGACACTGTCATTTCTGGCCCTCTTTGTTTTTTTCTGTAGGTCTGAGTCACCATGTGGTTTCATTTTCTATGAGCTTGAAAAACTTCCTATAACATTTCATGAGGGAAGCGGATTTGGCCCAACCGATAGGGTGTCTGCCTACCACATAGGAGGTCCAAGGTTCAAACGCAGGGCCTCCTGACCCATGAGATGAGCTGGCCCACGTGCAGTGCTGATGCGCACAAGGAGTGCCGTGACATGCAGGGGTGTCCCCCACGTAGGGGAGCCCCACGCACAAGGAGTGCACCCTGTAAGGAGAGCACCCAGCGCAAAAATAGCAGTCTGCCCAGGAATGGTGCAACACACAGAGAGCTGATGCAGCAAGATGATGCAACAAAACAAGGCACAGATTCCGGGTGCCACTGACACAAGCGGACACAGAAGAACACACAGTGAATTGACAGAGAGAGCAGACAACTGGGGGGTGGACAGGGAAGGGGAGAGAAATAAAAATTTAAAAATTTAAAAAAAAAAACATTTCATGAAGTGCAGGTCTAGTGGTGACAAACAGTTGCAGCTTTTGTTCATCTGAATATGTCTCTATCACAATTTCAAAGGACATTTTAGGTAGATATAAAATTCTAGATTTACTGTTAAAAATTTTTTCCAGCACTTTAAAGATCTCATACATGTTCCCTGCCTTGCATTGTTTCTGATGAGAACTCATTTACAAATCTTATCATTACTTCTCTGTAGGAAATGTGTCTTTTTTTTTCCTCTGACTACTCTTAGGATGTTTCTCTTTATCTTTGGTTTTCTATGACCTGACAATGATGGTCCTAGGTGTGGTTTTCTTTGTGTTAATATTACTTGGGATTTGGTGAGCTTCTTGGACTTGTGGGTTATAGTTTTCATCAAATTTTGAAATTTTTGGTCATTCTTTTTTCTAATATTTTCTGCTCAATTTCTCTCTCCTCTTTCCTGGATCTGCAACTACCCAAATGTTAGACTGCATGACATTTTCCCACAGCTTTAGACAGATTGTATTGATATGTCTTCAAGTTCACTGATCCTGTTTTGTGCAACAAGGAATCTGCTGGTAAATACATCAAGAATTTTTCATTTCAAAAAATTTCTATTGACTATTTTCTTCTCCTTTCAATTCACATTTTCCTGAATTTTCACAAGTGTTATAATTGTATGCTAGACATTGTGAATTATTGATTACCTGGATTATATTATCTTTCCAAGAGTTTTGATCTGGCAGGCAGTTAATGTACAATATCAGGTTGATACCACAAGAGACTTCTTATGGATTTGTTATGAAGAATCCAGAATAAGCCTTACTCTAAGACCCTATTCCTAGAGCATGATCTTTCTAAGGTTAGAAATGAGAGCACAGGATATTCAGTGAGTTCTCTTCATATTAGCTGGTCTGAATTTCCAGCATTATCCAACTACTGGAATCTTTATTTAGCTCATAGTTCCCCAGTAGCTATTTTCTACCAGGTCTTATTAGCATGCAGTTTAATATCTGACCAAAGGCTTAATGCAGATTTCTGGAGTTCCTTATCTGTGCAATTCTATCTCTTTAATATGCTGACCCACAAATCCCAATTATGTCCACAGTCCTAAATTCTGATCTCTGTTTCCTCTGCGCATAAAGACCACTGCTTTCTGTTTAGGCTTCACCTCCATGCTGTTTGGAACAAGTTTCTAACAGCAAGCAGAAATGAATGCGGAGCTCACATCATGTGCTTCCCTTCTCCCAAGGATCACAGCCCTGTGGTGTCTAAAATTACCTGCTTCATATATCCAATCCAGTATTATAGGTGCTTACAGCAGTAGGTAACTTCATCAAGGCCAGAAGCAGAAGCACCTATTAACATTTTTAAAATAACTTGAAAATCCATTATCTCATATCACACTTAAAATAAACATATACTATGAGAAGCACATAATATTTCCATTTGACAGATTAGCAAACCAAGATACAAAGAAGTTAAATAACCAGTCTTCAAGTAACAAAGATAATTTATTCAAAACACAAATTTCATTAAGCACAACTACAGGAAATTGGTTGACCTAACAGTTTTTTAAAAAATTCAGGGACTCAAGTTTCAACCCATATTCTTTCCACTGAACCATAAGCAAAGCACACGGACTGCACAGGAAAAAAAAAAAAAAAAAACCTAATGAACGAATAGCCAAAAATCAATCATTCAATCCATAAAGAGTATGCCTATTCTATCAGAAATAACTATAATTTTTATTCATGAATTATTTTTTCCTGAAGACTATTTGCCATGCAAGTAATTTTATTTCTACAGAGTGATATTTTTCAATGTCCTACATATACTCAATTTTTTTCATATTAGTAGATACTAGCTAACCAACTCACTTCTTTTTTTCCAAGATTTATTTTTAATTTATTTCTCTCCCCTCCCCCCAACCCACCCCCAGTTGTTTGCTGTCTGTGTCCATTCACTGAGCGTTCTTCTGTGATTGCTTCTATCCTTATCAGTGGCACCAGGAATCTGTGTTTCTTTTTGTTGTGTCATCTTGTTGTGTCAGATCTCCATGTGTGCGGTGCCATTCTTGGGCAGGCTGCACTTTCTTTTGCGCTGGGTGGCTCTCCCTACAGGGCACACTCCTTGCGCGTGGGGCTCCCCTACATGGGAGATACCCCTGAGTGGCAGGGCACTCCTTGTGTGCATCAGCACTGCGCATGGGCCAGCTCCACACGGGTCGAGGAGGCCCGGGGTTTGAACCACGGACCTCCCATGTGGTAGGCGGACGCCCTATCCCTTGGGCCAAGTCCGCTTCCCCCACCTCACTTTTATTTAGCTATCTCAAACTTGCTTCTAATTCTTAATCATATCTCAAATTATCACTGGTCAAATCGAATATATTCTCCTGGTACTTGGAAAGAAACATAGTACAATTTCTAAATGTTATCAAAGAAGCATCATAATGAACAATAATATCATTTCTCCAGTCTCTGACATGTTTATCACAGTCATACATTTGTATCTTAGGTTTTGTCTTCACCCTCAAAAATAAACTCTTGACCTATTATTTAGTTCAATAGATGGAAAAGTCGGCTGTAGGAAAGTGGTCAATAAAATTAAGATAAATATATGCTTATAAAATGGTGCTTCAAAATATTTTAATATGAACTTAAGTCTAATTCCATTGTTTTAGCATGTAACACACAAACCTAATACTATATATCATTGATAACTACATGTTGAGAATTTTTTCCTAAATTTAATATTTACCAAAAAAGTTTATTTAAAGGTCTTTTGAAGATGATGGGGAAGTTCACAACATCAGCATCATTGCCTTTCAATGGGCAAATTACTTTCTAAATTTCTTTGTGATTCTTTATGTAAAATTTTAGGTGGCTGATTATTTTTCTAAACTCTTATCTGGAAACAAGATGACTTCCTTTATAAAAGGCGCTTACCTGCAGAACATCTTGGATCTTCACCCACACATCTGCCATATCATACAATTTAATATCTTCCTGTTGAGTCAGTGAAGGCACAACAGTCTGCTGCAGATATCCCAGGACTACAGAGTGTGCAGTGGCTACAGCATTAAACTTGTCAAACAATAACTCCAGCAATTCTAGAAGTAACCTATTAGTAAAAACAAAATAAATAGATAAATACATTGATAGATAAAATTCAAACACACACAGAGACGGTTTACACTGGCCTCCAAGAAAAACAAAAATTAAAAGCTAAATAGCATAATATAATGAAAACAGCATGAAGGTTAGATTTCGACAGATTTCATTTTAAACAATTATAGGATACAAGCAAGTTTCCTTAACTTATCTGAGCTTTAGTTTCCTCTGCTATAAAATAAAAATGATGTAAGACTAAAAACCAGCTGAAAGCACCAACACCAGCAGTATCAATTCTATAAACATTTGTTTCCTTTTAAATAAATTTCACTGAAATATAATACCACTGCTCTGTAGTCACATAGGCAGTTTCTCCAAGAAATTCAAGCAATTTTTCAGACAAAAGTTCAGACGTTACACAGAATATGCTACTCCCTGGCAATAAATTGAACACTTTAGTAAGGTTACTAATTCTTTTTTAGTCATGGAAAGCTGTGCTTACTACAATTCAAATGCATGGGGATGCGGACTTGGCCCAATGGATAGGTCATCTGCCTACCACACGGGAGGTCCGCAGTTCAAAGCCCAGGCCTCCTTGACCTGTGTGGAGCTGGCTCATGCTCAGTGCTGATTTGGGCAAGGAGTGCCGTGCCACGGAGGGGTGTCCCCCATGTAGGAGAGCCACATGCACAAGGAGTGCACCCCGTAAGGAGAGCCGCCCAGTGCAAAAAAAAGTGCACCTGCCCAGTAATGGCGCCGCACACATGGAGAACTGATGCAGCAAGATGATGCAACAAAAGGAGACACAGATTCCCAGTGCCACTGATAAGGATAGAAGCAACCACAGAAGAACACACAGTGAATGGACACAGACAGCAGACAACCGGGGGGGGGGGGGGGAATAAAAATAAATAAATTAATTAATAAATGAATGAATGAATGAATGAATAAAAAACAAATGCACGCCCTATGTTGCCCGGAAAAAGAAAAAATACACACCTGCCAAGCAGTCTGACTCTCACCACAAGGAGCAGCTTAGGCATCCACACTATCCCATTTATCATGGCAAGATATGCTGGGCACATATTATTACATTGATTTGATATATTCAAGGACACAAAATGAAATTGCAAGGGACTGGGCCTAGAACAAAAGTTGATTTCCATGTCAGTGTACATAGCTACCTACTTCTCACTATAGTTCTGGAATGTAGATGTATATTTAGAGACAGCTAAGAGCTTTATATACTGAGTTTAAAATAATCCCTCTACCACTGAGCCTTAAAGCATTCCTGAGCACACAGGCCTGGAATCTTCTTTTCCTCCTCTCTACTTCTGAATTAGTCAGCCAAAGAGGTGCTGTTGCAAAATACCAAAATTCTGTTGGCTTTTATAAAGGGTATTTATTTGGAGTAAAAGCTTATAGTACAAGGTCCTAAAGAGTTCAAATAAAGGTACCATAGGGGGTACTTTCTCACCCACAGTCATTTGCCACATGTGAAGCAAGATCACGGGCAATGTCTGTGAGAGTTCAGCCTTCCTTCTTCCTCTTAAGGCTCCATGGTCCCAGCTTCCTCTAATCTCAGTTATAGGTTGGCATAGGGCTCCTCTCCCTCTCTCCGGGGCTCATTTCTTTCCAGACTTGGCTGTTCTGTTCTCTTTACAAGGTCAGCTATAGACTATCAGGCTCATCTCTCCTCCCGGAGTCTCTGCCATGTCTAATGATCTGTCTCTCGTCCTCTGTATTCTTCTTCTCTGTGTGTTTACTTCTTTGTGAGAGTCTGTTTTATCAGCCCACCAAGGGGGCTGGGGCTTAATGCTGAGTCACACTCTAATGATGGGGTTGAATCAACGCCCTAATCTTAATATAACTTAATCAGACGTCTCAGCTGAATCTAATACAATCAAAAGGTTATCACACCCAGAGGAACAGACCAGTTTACAAATGTAAACTTTCCTTTTGGAATTCATAAATAATCTTAAACTGCTATAACTTTTATAGTATTTTATCCTATTCCTAAGAAATTTATCACATGTGGCTTTGAATTAGGGCCACATTTATTTATACGTATTTTATATATATTGTATCCCTTTCTTCAATATTACTGTTTCAGTCTAGGCACTGTTTAACACGTGTATATTTCAGAGCACTTAGAATATTTGCTGAAAGAATTCAATGTGTTTATCGTGAACAAGTATAGAAATTTTGGAGCATGAGCTTTATTGTATACTTTGTGGCTCCTGGATCATAATTCCCAAAAAGATTTAGGGAAACGGACTTGGCCCAGTGGTTAGGGCATCCGTCTACCACATGGGAGGTGCGCAGTTCAAACCCCGGGCCTCCTTGACCCGTGTGGAGCTGGCCCATGCGCAGTGCTGATGCACGCAAGGAGTGCTGTGCCACGCAGGCGTGTCCCCCGCGTAGGGGAGCCCCACACGCGAGGAGTGCACCCCATAAAGGAGAGCTGCCCAGCGTGAAAGAAAGTGCAGCCTGCCCAGGAATGGCGCCACCCACACAGAGAGCTGACACAACAAAAAAGAGACACAGATTCCTGTGCAGCTGACAACAACAGAAGTGGACAAAGAAACAAGACACAGCAAACAGACACAGAGAACAGACAATCGGGGTGAGGGGGCAGGGAGAGAAAATTAATTAATTTTTTAAAAAAAGATTAAGGGACCAACCTGGATGGTAAAAAAGGAAAGCAAGAAAGCTGGTAAAGATTTTATTTTTTTATGATAAATAAGAGGTAAAAGTAAAAAAAGATTTTATTACCACAAATAAGAGGTTATAACCAGAATCTCATTAAAATGTACAACAAATTATCTATTCCTATGGCTTCTTTACTGCTCAATTATCATAATTAATGAGCCAATGTGACAGCCCATTTTATCTTATGCTAAACCTTTAAAATCTATTTGACATTGTCATTTAGATGGCACAGAATCTATAGAAATCTATGTAGTACTCACAGTCTAGAATATATATACATAATCTAGAAATACACATTGTACTTATAAATAAGAGCCAATCTACTCTTTTGAATGACAAGTTTTTCTTTATCTTTAAAGGTTAGTTCATTTTTATATTCACATGTTCGCATGTACCTAAGACAATTCTTCTTTCTCATCTGTGTCATTAGAGAAATATTCAAATATCAGCAGAGAGAGGCACAAAGTACAGGAAGATAAGTCTAAACATAACAGCTCAAATAGTTAATTCAGTTGAGAGAAATAATCTGTATAAAATATGTATCTAACATCACAGAGTAAATAACTGATTATGTGAAGGTTTTGCCTTACAAATAGATTCATGTTGCATTTGCGAGTTTATAGCTCCCAAATATCAATACAGACTGAATGCATTTTTCAATGGCATACACAAAAATAAGAACCATATGCTGTCACAAAGGTAAATTTATTTAATTTTAAATTTCTGTACTCTCTTAAATAGGAAAATCTGTTCTTTTCTGTCCTGATGGCAGCTCTGTTGCCAAATGTCCTTACTTGACAAAATTAATACTTAATAACCTTATGTTATAATCCAAAAATTTTTCTTTTTTTTTTTTTTTTTGTTGCGTCATCTTGTTGTGTCAGCTCCCCTGTATGTGCAGCGCCATTCTTGGGCAGGCTGCACTTTCTTTCACAAGGGGCGGCTCTCCTTACAGGGTGCACTCCTTGAGCGTGGGGCTCCCCAATGTGGGGGACACCCCTGCATGGCACGGCACTCCTTGCGCTCATCAGTACTGCACATGGGCCAGCTCCACACGGGTCAAGGAGGCCTGGGGTTTGAACTGCGGACCTCCCATGTGGTAGGCGGATGCCCTATCCATTGTGCCAAGTCCGCTTCCCCCAAAACTTTTCAATCATATTGTTCCATGACATGCAGAAGTCATCGAGGTACCGTGCTGCAGACCAGCAATGTTTAGATGACAAGCTGCTCCTCTGAATGGAGGGGTGCTGCTGTTTAGCCATCTCCAGGGCAACTGAGCTCCAGGACTGCACACTTCGTCAGGCAAGGACAGGTCTGTAAAACAAGAGCAGCTCAGCAATCAGGGGCAATATTCTATTTTTAAAAAAGGTCAGTGGAGAATTGAGATGTAAGTTGGGTTCCATGGTATCAGCTAGCATCATGAAAACAGTAATCCCCTAATGAAATGCTAACAGAGTGCCAGCCTCTGCCAGTTCTGGAGACTCAAGGCCAAAATAGGCACATTCCTACACCATGGCAATCATAGCCACAAGACAGGCTACCTGGGAAAGAAAAGAGGGAACATTTAACAGTAGCTAGTAAGAGACAGCCAGGACTGGGGAGACTCTATTTGCAGTGCTGCCCAGTTTGAGCTATCTGCCCATTTCAAAGAAAGGGAAGTTTCCTCTATCCTTCCATAGCAAAATCATAGCAATATTAATAAAACCCACTGCTGCAACATCAAAATTAAAAACTTTCATGCTACAAATTATACCAACAAGAAAGTGTAAAAACAACCCAAAAAATGGGAGAAAATATTTGCAAATCATTTATCTGATAAAGGACTCATATCTAGAATACATATAAAGAGTTCTGATAACTCAGCAAAAAAAGACAACTGAATTTTAAAAAGGACAATATATTTGAATATACATTTTTCCAAAGAAGATATATGAATGACCAAAGAGCACATGAAAAGATACTCAATATCATTAGACACCAGAGAAATGCATACCAAAACCACAGTGAGATACTACTTCACATGCACTAGGACAGTTATAATTAAAAAAAAACAACATCAACAGACAATAACAAGTGTTGGCTAAGATGTAGAAAAACTGGAACCCACATACGCTGTTGGTGGGAATGTAAATGGTATAGCCACTTTGGAAAACATTTTGGCAGTTTCTCAAAAGGTTAAACATAGAGTCACCATATGACCCAACAATTCCACTCTTAGATATATACTCAAGAGAAATAAAAACATATGTCCACTCAAAAACTTATAAACAAATGTTCATAGAAGTATTATTCATAATAGCCAAAACGTAGAAACAAACCAAATGTCCATCAACTAATGAATGGATAAACAAAATGTGACATGTCTATACAATGGAGTATTACTGAGAAATAAAAAGAAATGAATTTCTGATACATGCTACGACATGAATAAGCCTTGAAAACAATGTATAAGTGAAAGAACTAATCACAAAAGATTACATATGATATGATTCTATTTATATGGAATGATCAGAAGAGGCAAACTGATAGGAACTGAAAGCAGATTAGTGGTTATTTAGAGGAGAGGTAGAGTTTGACTGCTAATGCGTACAAGATTCTTTTAGAAGGGACAAAAATGTATTTGAATTAGATAGTGCTTGTACACCCTGTGAGTATACAGTCAAACCTTGGTACTACTGTTTTGAAACTCGTTGAATTTGGTGCTCGACACATTTTGGCAAAAACTTTGTCCCAGTACCTCTTGTCGTCTGTTTGGTACTCGATGTGCACACTAGAACATGTCCGTATTGATTGCCTTGTGACTTGCTACCCTTTCCAGCTGAAACAAAGTGTCACACATTAGTCATGTGGTAGCTCTTGCCCTGTACATATCCCACTGTGGTCTTATCTTAGCTTCTATGGTCATTTTGTGTATTTTTGCATTTTTTTTTTCTCATCGTGGGTTATAAGAAAATGAGCAGAGATAGCACTGAGCAGAAAATGACTTCTACCACCACTGAGCAAAAAAAAAAAAAGAATAGGTAAATATGAGAGTGGTATTTGTATTACTGATCTTGCTAGGGAATACTGTATGCCTAAAACAACGGTCTCCTACATCATTAAGAATAAAAAAGCGATTTAAAAAAAAGGCTGATTTTGAGAAAGGAGCTAAAGCAGTAACAAAGCAGCATTCCCAAACACTTGGGGAAGTCAAAAAGCTCTTATTAATTTGGGTAAACAAGAAGCAGTTAGCAGGCAACAGTGTATAGGAAGCCATGATATGTGAAAAAGCCAAAGTGTTGCATGCCAAACTTTTGAAAAATAAACCAGAACTGGGTAATGAGAATGTCAAAGTTTTTAAGGCCAGCCATGGCTGGTTCGATAATTTTAAAAAGAGGTCCGGCATCCATAGTGTCGTGAGGCACGGCGAGGCAAGGAGTGCTAATAAAAAGGCTGCTGATGAATTCATCACTGAATTTCAAGACTACATAGAGGCTGAGGGCTTTATTTCCTCCAAGTTTTTAAATGTGGTTAGACGGGAGTTTTTCAGAAAAAAATGCCAAAAAGAGCTACAGGACCTACAGAAAGAGCAGCAACAAGAGGTGGCTGAAGAGATTTCTTCAGGAGAGGAGGAAATAAGGGAGGATGTCCCCAGTTCCTTGATAAAAGAAATGTGTGCAAAATGCACAGTTCAAAACTTTGTGGTGAAGTACCATCTGGATAAAGCTCTGCCAAGCAGAAACATGAATATATTGAATGACCAATTTCACACTTTCAAGGAATTCTGAAAAGAAGCAGAAGCAGTCCTCATTGGATAAGGTGGCAAAAAGGGTGTCAGAGCCTGTGGTGCAAGTTGAAAAAATGCACAGAAGAAAAAGAACACCTGAAGTGCAAGTGCCTGGTGCTCTACTGGAGGGGGGACTCTCCTTCCAAGCAGCACTCCATGTAACCTCTCCTCCTCACCACTCTCCTCCCACCATCCCATTAGGCCATGGACTCTTCTCAGTGCAGGTAAAGTGAAGTTTTTATTTTATTTAATCTAAGTATTTATTAATTTTTAAGTTTATTTCTCATGTAATGATATAAAACCCTATCTTTTTAATATTGCCTTGAAATGTGCATTGTCTTTGGTTAGAGAATGCATTAAATTTATTTACATTATTCCTTATGGGAAAAATTTGGTACTCATCATTTTTGGTACACATCGTGCCTCCCAGAACCAATTAATGATGAGTACTGAGGTACCACTGTACTAAAAACCACTTTTATTTTTTAAGATTTATTTTTATTTATCCCTCCCCCCTTGTTGTTTATGGTCGCTGTCTGCTCTCTGTGTCCATTTACTGTGTGCTCTGTGTCTGCTCATCTTCTCTTTAGGAGGCACCGAGAACCAAACCCGGAACCTCCCATGTGGAAGAGAGGACTCAATCACCTGGGCCACCTCAGCTCCCTGGTTTGTTGTGTCTCATTGTCTTTCCTCTTTGTTTCTCTTTTGTTGTGTCATCTTGTTGCATCACCTCATAGTGCCTTTCTGCTGCACCAGCTAGTTTTCCCCAGGAGTCACCAGGAACCAAACCTGGGACCTCCCATGTGGTAGGCGGAAGCCCAATCGCTTGAGTCACATCTGCTTCCCTGAATTGTACATTTTAAATGGCTGAGTTGCATGATATATGACTTATATCTCAATAGAGCAGTTTAAAAACAAAAAAACAGCAGCTATGGCTCTGAGACTAGTGAGAATCCAAATACTCCTCTGCAATTCAAGGAAATATACAGAAGAGTAAAAAAGGGAACCTGGTATCTATAAAAGTAAAGCAACATGAAGGATGACTGATTCCCTTGCATTTTTTCCACCAAGAGGACAACTTTTCTCTTTTGGTTCATCCGCTCTCTCTTTCTTATATAACTAACATGTAAGAAACAAAAGATGGGTATTTTTTTCCTAGCATTGATACTTCCCAAGGGATCAATTATGGGGAAAAGGGAAGCAGACTTGGCCCAATAGATAGGGCATCCATCTACCACATGGGAGGTCCACAGGTCAAACCCCGGGCCTCTTTGGTCCGTGTGGAGCTGGCCCATGCGCAGTGCTGATGCGGGAAAGGAGTGCCGTGTCACGTAGGGGTGTCCCCCGCGTAGGGGAGCTCCACGCGCAAGGAGTGTGCCCTGTAAGAAGAGCCACCCAGTGCGAAAATAAGTGCAGCCTGCCCAGGAATGGCGCCGCACACACAGAGAGCTGACACAAGATGACATAACAAAAAGAAACACAGATTCCCGATGCCACGATAAGGATAGAAGCGGTCACAGAAGAACACACAGCAAATGGACACAGACAGCAGACACCTGGGGGGCGGGGAGAAGGGGAGAGAGATAAATAAAAAATAAATCTTTAAATAAATAAATAAAAACAAATTATGGGGGGAAATCTCCCAGCTTCCCTTAGTGTCCTAATTTGTAAAAGCCAAAGTAATGAAACCAGTTCTGGAAGTCTTACAAAGCTGCTGGAAGGATCAAATTAGAAAATGGATGGAACTAGTTGAAGGAACAGTATTAAAATGGGGTGTCTGAGATTTATTTGTCTCATTTTTGGCCTATACAACTCTGAAGACAATGATTCCCCTTCCTGTCAGAGAATTAAAATGGAGATAAAGTTTGGGATGATAAGTTTAGATCTGGATATGTTTAGTTGAAAACATGTCATATCCTTAGATACTTGGATATTCAAATCCGGAGCTTAGGAGAGGGACTGGGATTGGAATTTTTTAAAATGATAAATACCTGAGAAGATGAGATCACTCAGGAAGAATAGGCAGAGTATGAAAAGCAAGGTCCAGAGCTAACACTCAAAGAAACTACAGCATTTAAAGGATAGTTAGGAAGTAGTTAGGGAAAAAAGAAGCAAGTCATGACGGAGAATTTTAGAAGGCAAAAGAGAACATCGACAGAGTTAAAGACTACACAGAGGTCAGGCAAGGTAAAGACAGAGAAATCACAATGAGGAAATTTTCAGTGACCTTGGCAAGAACAATTTCACTGGAGCAGTGGAAGGTGAAATCAGCAGTCGAATGAGGAGTGAAATGCTAATAAGAAAAAAAAATCAATCACACACTTTTCAAAGGCACACCATTGCTCACCAACAAACACATTCCTTTAAAAAAGAAAAGACTACAATGACTATCCCCTGATGCATTGAAGAATAAAACTGATTAGGAATCATTTACATAACAGGACATAAATCTATAGTGTTTTAGCACAATTTAAAGCTACCAGAAATAAAATATAATGTGTTGTTCATATTTATACATACTCTTCTACTGCCCACACAACACCACATTCAGAAAACAAGCATTTGCCCTTAGTGGCAGACATACTAAAGGATGATCTAATAACACAAACCCCTGCTAAAATCATTCCCCATCTTACTCCCAACCAAAATAATTAAATAAATAAGAAATTAAAACATTATATTGCAGTTAGCTCAGCTGCCTGAATCCTGCCAGATTCAAAATTTTCACCACCGATTTATGAGACAAAAGAGCAGCCAGGATCATTAAATTACTAGATGATTCCTTAAACTGAATTGAATTAGAAAAGACCTCTTAGAGGAAGAAAACTGAGAACCTTAGAGATTATTTCACTTTATTGTAATTTCTATCCTTCAGAAAAAAATAACAGACCACAGATGATTTCTGGCGTCAGAAACATAGTATAATAATGAAGCACTGGTATCAGAAACCTAGATTTGAATAGGCCATCAAATTGCCAATGGAACTTTCAATGTCATGAGACTTTTGTGATTCTCAGCTTTCTCAATAACAAACTTCCTCAATCACAATTTCCCAATCACAAACTGACTGTGAAGATTAAATGCACTATTGTATATATAAGAAAGCACTTTCTGAACTAAAAGTAACAATATGTTGTTTTCTGTAACTTTAACCAGTATGACTAGAGGGAAATAAAAGAAGAGGGGAGATACTCTGGATGTTCCCAAGTCCCAGCTGCAGCTCTGTCCTTCCCACAGCTTGGTTGGCAAAGTCCTTCTTGTATGCTACAAGTATGATACACCAGTATCATTCCAATAAAGTCCCCTCTTTGATTACATTTGTTGGAGTTGAGTGTCTGTCACTAGTAACCAAAAAGGGCCTAATTCACAGAATAAGAGCCAATTCTTTCATTCTACTATGATTCTTTAGTCCCTCCTAACAAAAATAGATTATTAAAATGGATGAAGAGATGCTACAAAATAGAGGTACACATAACTTCTTGAGCAAGGAAGTGAAGACAGAGGCCTTGTCTTATGCTTTTTTGTAACCATATTCACTCCCCAACTGTGGCTCAATGCCCAGACTGGACAAGATATTCAGTCAAATTTTCTGGGTGGCTGAGTTCATGAATAAAAAGAATGAGCAATGTAGGACTGCAGTATTAGGAGAAGTACAATATTAGAGATGCAGTCTAGGGTCCTCTACATGGGGCTGACACCTAAAGCTGTCATAATGAAGATCTCTACAAAAGGAAGCCTAAGATGACAAGATGACTAAGATGGCAACAACCATGACAACAATGACAAGTACACCACTAATAGTCACTCCTCACTAATTACTGACACACACCAGGCAGTGTTCTCCAGGCCCTGCCTCTCCCCCGGTAGGCTGTAAATTCATTGATGGTAAACATATCACTGTAGGGAAGCGGATGTGGCTCAAGTAACTGGACTCCCACCAACCATATAGGAGGTGCAAGTTTAGATTCCAGGGGCCTCCTAGTAAAGGCAAGCTGGCCTGCGTGGTGAGCTGGACTGAGCGGAGAGCTGGCCCACGTAAGTGCTGGCCCATGCAGAAAGCTGGCGCAGCAAGATGATGCAACAAAAAGACACAGAAGAGAGACAATAAGAGACGCAGCAGAGCAGGAAACTGAGGTGGCGCAAGAGATTGAGGACCTCTCTCCCACTCCAGAAGGTCCCAGGATTGGTTCCTGGCACCAGCTAAAGAGAAAATAAGCAGACACAGAAGAACACATGGCACATGGACACCGAGAGCAGAAAGCAGCTCAAAACAATGGGAGGGGGGGGGAGGGAGAGCATAAAAAAATAAATAAATCTTGAAAAAAAAGAACATCACTGTAAAAGAACATACTCATTGTATTCCGGTATAATGCCCAGCCTACTATAAGCAATAAATAAGTATTTACAAAAGGAAAGAATGGAAAACAAACTCCAGCAGAATGGGAAAGATAGGATAAGGAAGTGTTATAGATTATGCGCCTCTTGTTGCAGAACCCCACAATAAAAAATTTTCACATAAAACTATCCTTTCAAGAAGGTAACTTTATTGACCAAAACATGAGAACCTAAAAAAAGTATACATGCTGAAAATTGCACGCATTCGAAGCTAACTTTAATAATACTGCAATAAAATCCATTTTTTGTAAGAAATGGAAATGTGCTAAGATGAAGAAAGTATTTATTCTTTAAATACACATCGAATTACCTGGGAGGTTCTACAAAAAGCCTTCTTATTGAACTAAATAAAATACTACTTTTGTCTCAGATTCTAATTAATTCCTACCCACTGTTATTTCTGTGTTTCTCACCTTCAAGTGCCACCATAAGGGAAAAAGGCAGGGAGGTAAGAAGAAAAAAAGGTTCAAGAATAGTCATAGTTGCACGAGGTATGAAGTGCCTATTGTGTAATACTATATCATCAAGCAGTGAAAAATGTCCCATATTTAAGGTGAGATAAGACTATCTGAATCTAAATTTAATATCCAGGGAACCTTGAATTAGTCATTTGGCTGGAAAATCCACGTTTGCAGCCAAGAAGCTGCCTTACATGGTCATAAAGCAAAGAAACACAAGGTAGAAATTCAGTTCTGTCCTACTATTTATCTACTGAGACCATAGTATCAGTGTTCTTCATTTTCCTACTGACAGACAAAGGTAATAAACACAGAATATTTCCCTACTGCTATACTCTAATCAGTAAGAATATATTAAACTCTGAGCTTTGGTTTTACATGAAAAAATTAAAAGAAAATTATCATCAACTATTTCATATCAAAATGGTCTTAGTTTTATCAGGCTATATCTCACATACATATTTTCTTAATAAGCTCACCTGACTGCTATTTTTCATTTCAAATAGGACAAAGATTCCATTTAATCTTGAAGGTTATTATTGAATACCTATTTTTAAAAGGGTAGTGATAAATTTCATCTCTCATTAATAAAGGTCTCCATGTAAAAAGAAGTTGCTATTTGAAGAGTGCTGACTAATTCTCCCATCTGCACTATGAAAAGAACAGGTAAAAGTTATTAGCAATACAGAATGAAACAGAGTTTTAAAAAAAAACAACAAAAAATCCTGAACTGGATACTGACTCTCGTCACTTCCTTGTCACCTTGTCAAGTCAGCGGCTCATGTTCAGTTTCTGAATTCTGGATTGATGACTCCTAATGAACTTCCAATCCTGAAGTTGTCTCAAATTAAAAAACAAATCCAGGTCTTCTTTCTTTGAATTAAAGTATTAATATCATTCATTTAAAAGTTTGTCTACCATTATGAAAATTATATATAATCATAGTGGAACTTTAGAAAAATTATCCACACATCTATTTCCTAGAGATAAGCAAAGTTAAGATTTTAGGCATACATACTAAGCACTTGTAAGTATATTAAAGGAATGTATAAGTTCTCTAGATGAATTGTTTAGATAACAAAGTCATCAGTTTGATTCTCAAGTGAGCTAATGAGGATCCATTTATTCTTCGGCTGCTGACCACACTTCTTAACATGGTCAGTCATCTCTGAGAGGCCAGCCATTGATACAATGGGGTTTGGGTGGAATAATGGATATGTCAGAGCAAATATTGCCCTTCTCCTGAGGAAACACAAAATCATTGCCAGGAAATGAGTTAGGAAAAACATCCTTATATAAGCTAGAAAGCAAACTTACATGGTGGAAAGAGACTACTTCTATTTTTAATTCTACTGCCAACAAGCTTTATGAACTGTCAAATTATTTCACATTTCCCTGGGTAAATCTGGGATTAATAATAATGCCCCTACCTGTGATGAGGACAGTGGTGAAGCTCACTCAGGTGAGTTAACAGATCGCAGACTGCTTTGCAAAGCATAAATGCTACAGAACTGAAAAATCTCACGATGTTTGTGATGCTATAAAGAGTATTTCTAAACTTTAGCATGCATAAGACTCACTTAGAAAGTATATGAAGGTATAGAGTCCTGTGGGCTCTGTCCCCAAAGATTCCAGTTTAACTCCCCCCCCATTGTAATGGTAATTTGTATTTATAACTCTCAAGTGACACTGGTGCTACTGATCTTTAAGTCTTGCTGTAAATAATACTAAGATTTTAAAAATCACTTCCTTTTATTAGAAAATTACATTTTTGCATTTTTTCTTACTTACCCATTCTATAAACTTCTTAGGCATTTATTAATACATGCCTGGCACTTAGGCTACAAGTGCAAAGACAACCTTCCTCCTACAAACACATGGTTCAATCTGATTAGAGATTGCATTAAATAACAAGAAGATGGGTCAGGAGCTACAGGAACCCAGAAGACATGAAATACTGCCTGTGATAAATACAAAGGTGCTTTTTCAGGACCTCTAAACGCCACCAAGGGAAGAATTTCATTTGACGCAAGTTGTTTTTTGTTTGTTTTTACAATGAAAAAATTTTGGTGTCAGTTTGAGCTTGGAATGCCTTTTGTATTACGATACCAACAAGTACACAGAAAATCACAAGTCCTGAGGCAGCTTCTACTATCTGCCAAATGGGAGACATGGACTTGACATAGCACTAAAGCTATGACACTTAAATAAGGTTATCAATAATCCATGAAATAGATTTTATCTATTTTATTCCTTAACTTGTCCAATCCTAATCTGAACCTAATATAAAACAAGAAAAATCAGATTTTTTAAAATTCTGCTAAACATAAAACAAAAATTTAAGAAATGTAACACTAAGATCTCCAGTCCCTTTGGTCAAACCTTTCTCTAGACACTATATTCAAAGGATAATACATGAACAAAAAGGCAGCAGTCCAATTTCATGTATACAGATGAGCTCCAGGCATTATTGACATTATTAATTTACCTAAAATATCATGGGGCTATCATCCATTAATTTATTTAAATATTTCTAGAAAGTACATAAATTTGGGGCCACTACTATATTCTACGGTTATGAATAGTTTATTTTAGTTAACAATTGGAGTAATAAGTCCCATTGGTAAAGAAATAATTCCTTTCGTTTGTTCTAAAAATATTTCACCAAAGCTGCAAGGGGATATATCCTATTTGAAGAATACAGAATTTCTTCACTATGTCCCTGTTCATACCCTTCAGTATTTAATAGCTGGGTGTATTTAAAGCATGCTGTCACTGATACGTGTAATCAAAAGTAGAGATTTAATCAAATGGAATCATAATCACTGAAGTTAAATTTACTTGCTTCCTGCTTGCTTGGATTCGAATTAACTACTCATCTAAATTACATCAAGGCCCTTCCTGATTCCAAGCATGTCCAGGTGCTACATGCAGTGCTTGGGAATGGCTACAAGAAGCCACAAGGACAGATGCTTCACCTTGCTTCAAAGCTGTTCTTAAATGACTTTTCTGTAAAATAAAATGACCAATTCCACAAAGTCCTGCATTTCAGATACTTAGGAAAAGAGTAACTAATACAGAAGGAGATGAAAGAAAATGCCATTTAGGTAAAAAAAGAAACATATGCCTGACTCTAACCATAGGTCTAAAAGAAATCATCAGAAATAATTCATTTACATCTCTTTCCATAAACATTAACCACACTTCAAAACTAACCTTGGGCCTGAGCCTTTACATTTGCTCACAGATAAAAACCACTTTATAAGAATGTCCTATTATATCAGTATGCCCTCATACTAAGTTCTGGTCTGCCAACTGAAAACAAAAAAAAATTTTAAGTATATTTTTTCAACTTTTAGAACAATAGTGAATTTCTGCAAATATAGAGGTTTCATCCACTAAAAAGCCAGGAAAAAGAAAGTTGTAGGAAATGAGCAAAGCCCAACCTTGAAAAGAACCATATCCATCAAGTAAATGTTTCAGTGTTAGAATTATTCAGCAAATATGCAGCTAACACTGGCACACACAAAAGAGGCAGAAATGAAAGGGGCAGATAGCCCATTACAATGTGATGCAGTAAGTGTTAAATCTGATTAAAAGTAGTATGGCCCTCCTTCAGATTCCAGATGAAACAAATATCTAATAGTAAGTCTGAAACAAAGTATAATAAGAAATTTCGGAAAAACTTATTTACAATATCAGAATACTAAAGACCTAAATTTGACATAAAACCCAGAAGCTGTAAAAGAAAACAAATAAATATGGCCTCATAAAAATAAAAACAAATGCCCTCATGACTAGAAACATCATAAACAAAGTCAAAAGACAAATAAATAAATGGGGGGTGCCAATATAAATCCCAATAAAGAACCAATTCTTTAATACATAAAGAGCTCCTCCAAATCAGTAAAAAGACTAACAATGTAATAAAAAAATAGGTATGTCATTGAAAAGAAAATACACAATATTTGAATATTGGATTATTGAAAACTTCAAACATAAATAAATGAAAAAGAATAGTGTAAGGAACCTCTCTATACCTATCATTCTACTTTAGTCATAAGCACCATTTTATATCTAATCTGATTTTATTTACATCCCCAAACATCCTCACCCCAGATCATTTTGATGTCAATCCCAGATCTCATAATGACTTTTTGATCTGTTAAATATTTTATTTTGTAATCAAAACAAGCAATATAAATCAATTGATATCACAAAGATTTATACAAATAACTGTTTTTAAATTTTATAAGGAAATTACATAAAACTATATTGAAACTATATAAAATACAAAATATTTTAAACAAATGAAAAGTTTAACCTCACTCATCAAAAGAAAAATGCAAATCATAAACCACCTCAGAGGGAGTTTCAGGAAGGTGTCAGAGTAGACAGGCAGGTCTCAACTCTCTTACAAAAACAACAGAAAAAGGGCCAGAAGCTGTCCAGGCATCTGCTTTGAGGGCCAGCAGACCAGGATAGTGCTGCACAGCCCCAAGGAAGGCGAAGGATAGAGAGACAAAGAATTCAATATGACAACCATGAGTTAATAAACCCCAGAGGCAGCTGGGAAGGGTACCTATCCCCCACTCTCAAGGCATGCAGCTTAGATAAAACCTGCAGCCCACTGCAGCCAACTGAGAGGGGAACACACATCTTCCTCCCTTGGAAGAGGGAGGGTTCAGTGGAGGGTGGAGAATGGTTTCCCATCAGTGAATTTGGCCAGCAGAGCCCACTCTGAATCTCGATTCTGGCCAGACCAGCAACAAGGGCAAGAGATTTAAAAAAACACCTCTGTGGAAAGGTTTGCTGACGAGCACCATCTTCTGGCTGGCTGGGAAACTGCCATCTTCTGGCTGGCTGGGAAACTGCAAGAAGAAAAACTGTTTTTAGGCTTCTCTCAGCACAAACTCCTGCGAGAAAATCTGCATTCCATTAGCAAGTCCCTGGCATGATTTTGATAACTTGAGTTGGACAATTGTAAAGACTCAGAATAATAATGAATCAATAATCAAAGAGGAACTGTGGGGGGGGAAAAAAACCCACTAGGCAAAAGACAGAAATTGACTATCAGAGTAAATTTACTAACATATGCAGATGCCTAGACATCAGTAAAAAATTACAAGCCATAGAAAGAAACAGGAAGAGATGGCCCGGCCAAAGGAACAAACCAAATATCCTGATGAGATACAGGATTTAAGACTCCTAATCAATAATAATCATATAAATCTACTAGAACTGAAGGAAAACATGACCAGAGAGAAGAGAATATTTCAAGAAGACACTAGATGGAAGCAGATGTAGCTTAGTGGTTTGAGTGCCTGCTTCTGTGTATGAGGTCCTGCATTCAATTTCTGGTATCTCCTGGGGGAAAAAAAGACATTGGGCATGTGTCTGAATTCCATTCTGAACTCCAGTAACAGGATAGAGACACATCCTGATTGAGTTAGGACACACCTTAACTTAAGTAACCTCAAGAAAAGGTCCTACTTACAAGAGGTTCACACCCTTATGAAAGGATTAAGTTTAAGAACATGTTTTTCTGGGGTACATAGCTCCAAACCAGCAAAGCCTCAAAATATATGAAGTAAATATTGACAGATTTGAAGGGAGAAACAGATGGTTTTACATCAATAATAGGAGACTTTAATACACCACTTTCAATAATGGCTAGAACATATAGACAGAAGACAAATAAGGAAATAGAAGACTTGAATAATATGCTAGCCAATTAGACCTAAAGAGACAATTAAAAAACAGACAAAACGTTGGATAGGCACCCCCCCAAAAGAAGAGATCCAAATGTCCAATAAGCACATGAAATGTTGCCTAACATCATTAGCCACGAGAGAAATCAAAATCACAATGGGATACCATTTCATAACCACTAGAATGGCTACTATTCAAAAAATGTAACATTAAAAGTGTTGAAAAGAATGTAGAGAAATAGGAACACTAGTTCATTGTTGGTGGGAGTATAAAATGGTACAACCACTGTGAAGAGAGCGTGGCAGTTCCTCAAAAAGTTAAGTAAAGAGTTACCATATGACTTGGAAATTATTAATCTGGATATATACCCAAAAGAATTGAAAGCAAGGACTCAAACAGATATTTGTACACCAATATTCATAGCAGCATTATTCACAATTGCTGAAAGATGAAAGCAACCCAAGTTTCCCTCAACCAATGAAGGGAAACAAAATGTGCTATAAATACACAATGGAATTCTGTTCAGCTGTAAAAAGGAATGAAGTTCTGATACATGCCACAACATGGATAAACCTGGAAGACATTGTGTTGAGTGAAATAAGCCAGACACAAAAGGACAAATATCATATAATCTCATTGACATGAAATACTTAGAAAAAGCAAAATTCACAGAGTCAGAAACTATAATATATGTTACCAGAAGCCAGGGTGGGGGTAAGGAAAGGGGAGATAATGCTTAACTCGGACAGAGCTTCTATTTTGAGTAATCAAGGAGTTTTGGTGTTGGATGGTAATGGTGGTAGCACAACATTGTGAATGTGATTAATAGCACTGGGATATGTATTTGAGTGTGATTGAAGGGAATGGTTTTGGGTTGTATAAATGTTGCTAGAATAAATTTTTTTTGGAAAAATCCTTTGGTCGGTGCAGAATTATAATAGTTGAATAATTTTTCATCAGCTGCAATGGATGTAGGGCTGATGCCAGGTGTAAATAATAGGGTGGTATATGGAAACTCTGTATTTTATGCATGATTATTAAGTAAACCTACAACCTCTGTGTTAAACAATTAAAAGAAAAAAGACAATGACACTGAAAGTCTGCAAAGAAAAGTAACAGAGCTTATAGGAATGAAAGACACAAAGGACAAGATTAAAAAGACACTGAAAGCACAAAACAGCAGATTTGAATTGATGGGAGACAGAGTTAGCAATGTCAAGGACAGAACATCTTAATTTGAAAAAAGAAATGAATGCAAAAATGAAACAGGGTCTCAGGGAAATGAATGACAGCACAAAATGCACAAACATACATGTTATTGGTGTTCCAGAAGCAGAAGAGAATGGAAAAGGAGCAGAAAAAATATTTGAGGAAATAATGACTGAAAACTTCCCAACCCTGAGGAAAGACATAAATATCAATACACAAGAAGGACAACTTACCACAAACACAATAAACCCAAATAGACCTACTCCAAGATATCTACTATTCAAAATGACAAATATCAGAGATAAAGAGAGGATTCTGAAAGCACCAAGAGAAAAACAAAGTATCACATACAAGGGAATGTCAATAAGATTAAGTTCCAACCTCTCTTCAGAAACCATGGAGGAGAGAAGAAAGTGGTATGATGTATTTAAGATACTAAAAGAGAAAAACTGCCAACCAAGAATTTAGTATCTGGCAAAACTGTCCTTCAAAAATGAGGATGAGTTTAAAGTCTTCACAGAAAAACAAAAACTGGGAGAATATGTTACCAAAAGATTTGAATTACAGGAGATACTAAAGACAGTGCTGCAGCCTGAAAGGAAAAAACAAGAGTGAGAGACTTGGAAAAGAGTGTAGAAATGAAGATTATTAAAAAGGATAAATCAAAGGGTAAGAAGGCAGATAATAGTAAAATATGACAACAGAAAGCAAAAGATAAAATGGGGGAAGCAGATGTGGATCAACTGGTAGAGCGTCTGCCTACCATATAGGAGATCCAGGGTTCGAACCCAGGATCTCCTGGCCTGTGTGGTGAGCTGGCCCACGTGCAGTGTCACACCACACAGGGCACCCCCCACATAGAAGAGCCCCACGTGCAAGGAATGCGCCCCGTGCAAAAAAAGTGCAGCCTGACTAGGAGTAGAACTGAACACATGGAGAGTTGATGCATCAAGATGACACAACAAAAAGAGACACAGATTCCTGGTGCTGCTGAGAATGTAAGCGGATACAGAAGAATATACAGCAAATGGACACAAGAGAGCAGACAACAGGGGAAGGGAGGAGAGAAATAAATAAAAATAAATCTTTTTTCTTTTTTAAAAAAAGATAAAATGGACACAGTAAGTAATGCCTTACAGTAATAACACTGAATGTTAATGACTTGACCTCCCCAATCAAAAGACATAGACTGACGGAATGGATTTTAAAAAATGAGTAATCTATATGCTGTCTATAAGAGACTCACTTCAGATGCAAGGATACAACCGGGTTGAAAGTGAAAGATTGGAAAAAGATATTCCATGCAAATAGTAACCAAAAAAGATCTGAAATAGCAATACTAATATTGGACAAATTAAATGCAAAACTGTTATAAGGGATGAAGAAGGTCAATATATATTAATAAAAGGGCAATTCACCAAGAAGAAATAACTACGATAAATATTTATTCATCTAACCTGGGTATCCCAAGATACATGATGCACACACTGGCAAAACTGAAAGGAACGCTCAAACATTATTGATGACATTAAAAACTGGCATTATCACTAAGAATAATCACTTGTCATTTATCATCTAAACTTAAACAACCAAGGAGGTCAGCAAAACTTTAAAATTGGCATATCAAGAATCTAGCCACTTTCCTTCTCACATCTTAACTATGATGTCATGCTGTCTGCACAACTTGTAAAACAACTGGCATGTGCTACCAAATGAAAGGAGCTTGGCAAATACAACTAGCACAAAACAAAAGAACAACAGTAAAGCTGACTTATTCAAAAACAAAAATAAACAAGATACCTCCTGACACTCACCTACCCAAACTAGATCAGGTCCCTCTGGTTATATACCCTCATGGCACACTTTGTTTTTCTTCTATAGCACTTACAATAGTTGGTAATAATATACTTTTCTGAGAGGTTCTTTCTGATTAATATCTCCCCCCCCCCCCCAACCTTAAACTCCATGACAGGAACCATATACATGTTTTGCTTGAGATTTTTGCCCAGTTCCTGGTCTACAGCAGATATCCAATAAATATGAAATTCATTTGTTCACTCAGCAAATATTTGCTATCAATCAGGTGGGCTCTGTGCTAGATTCTGATATATGGTGCTAAACAAGGCAAACTAGCTCTTTTTCCTTCTTTTAGCAGGGCTGGGTACTGAACCCAGGACCATGTATGTGGGAAGCTAGTGCTCAATCACTGAGCCACATCACCACCCCACCCCGAGTTGTTTTTTTTGTTGTTGTTTGCTTTTTGTTTCTAGGAGGTACCAGGAATTGAATCCTGGATCTCCCATGTGAGAAGTGGGTGCTCAATTGCTTGAGCCACATCCTCTCTATTTTCTCTTGATGCATCCATCCAAGCACAGTCAGAAAATAACCAAACACACACATATATCATTAAAAAAACTTAATGAACATGAAGGTATGACATTTTTCCAAATACTGAAATTGAGTTCTCTGAAAGTTCATATCCCAATATGCATTTCACTTTTGATGATTTGTGATTAAGATAACTTGAGTAATATTAATAATTTAAATTAATTTTAAAATAAGGAATTTACTTTTTACTATAAGTTAATATAACAGCTAGAAAACAGAGAAAGAAAAAAACAAAGCAAAACAAACTACAGCCTTACTACCTAAACACAACTACTTTTAGTATTAAAGCAGATTTCTTTCCAGTGTTTTCTATGTATCATACTTCAATATCACAGTAAGACAGAGTATGTTAAAGTTCTCCTTTGTCTCTGATACCACAGATACTTAATTTTCATTCTAACAGAGGTCGAGGAACATCCTAAAAATGTCTCTATCCAGAAGGAAAAAGGTGTCACTGGCAGCTAGCTTCAACTTCTTCAACCCTTTCTGCCTTCTTCATGACTAATGGTTGTACCAAAGTGGAAAAAGGTCTCCAGCATCTTCCCCTGTAACGAATTTTCTGCCTTCACATTTAAACAAGGACATTTTCAAAAAGGTGAAGTAATTGCCTCACAAAATGCCAATCACTCTCTTTTTCGATTTTATTCTCTCTCCCGTATTTTTGAGAAGATATTGCACTTTCGAGAAGATTTTTTTTCTCCCATCTATTCCTCATGTTCTTCTTATTTGTTAAACATTAGAGAACTTCTTGCAGTTTCTTTGAAAGAAAAATGATATGAAAATGCTCATAAGCTAGATTTTGGGAAAGAATCAACAATTAGGCAGCAGGAGCTGAAGAAACTGGTTGTGAATCACAGAAGCTGCAGGTCACATTTGCCATTTGAAGTAGAAGTAGCTGCCTGCCTTTCTGAGGAAATTATGGGTAGCAGGTGGTTCTCCTAGATTAGCAAGGCACATTTTACCCTAATGCTTATCAAATTGGCAACAAAAGTAGTTGAATATTTTCCTTTAATAGTAACTGGTGCTTATAGACAATAGATAGATTATGAATATAAAAGATAAAATATTTCTCCTATAAATATACAACAGATAATTTAGAGGATCAAAATCAAAATAAAATAAATTATTAAGTAGGACACCAAACTAACTTTTTAAAAACTGGCTGCAAAAGTATTCTGGCTCTATAGGAATTGAAAGCAAGAATTGCTAATCGAAGAACTAGCCTGGTTCATTCTACAGATCTAGCCAAATAACACACAACATTAACTCTCTTTACATAAAGACAAATGAAAACAAGCCTGTGATGCATCACAAGCAGAATACACTTAATAAGGTGATGATAGGCAATGAAACTTATAGGGAAAGTTACAGTACTGGAATCTTGCCTTGGAGCAGCATTTATATGCTAATGTTTTGGAATAGGCAATTTCACTGGGGAATGGGGAAGAAAATATATATGTTGAGCAGGGAGAATTCATGGTTCTTTTTGCCTATGTTCCAACTTTATTTAAGAAAAACAGATTCTTATACCTTTAGCCATAAGATTCCTTGAATGGTAAAAATAATAATAATAATAATATATTGCCAAGTATTTTGATTTTACTCTTCTCTAAAATAAATGCCACTAATATCCCTTCTAAAATTCCAAACTTCTAAGAAGCAACAATGCCAATCACTTTTTTATCTTTTTTTTAAAGATACATAGACCACACAAAATGTTACATTAAAAAATATAAGAGGTTCTCATACACCCCATTCCCCACCCCCACACACACACTCCTCCCACATCAACAACCTCTTTCATCAGTGTCGCATATTCATTGCATTTGATGAATACATTTTGGAACACTGTTACACAGCATGGATTATAGTTTACATTGTAGTTTACACTCTCTCCCAGTCCATTCAGTGGGTTATAGCAGGATATATAAGTGGCCATGGGAGTTGCTAAGAGCAGGGAGAGGAAAGAAGAGGTGTGATATGGGGGCATTTTCGGGACTTGGAGTTGTCCTCAATGATACTGCAGGGACACATGCAGGGCATTATCTATCTTGCAAATTACTTTTTTTTTTAAGATTTATTTTATTGATTTCTCTCCCCTTCCCCACCCCCGTTGTCTGCTCTCTTATGTTCATTTGCTTTGTGTTCTTCTGTGCCTGCTTGCATTCTGGGTGGCACCTGGAATCTGTGTCTCTTTTTGTTGTTGCATCATCTTGCTGTTTGTGTGTGGCACTGCTCCTGGGCAGGCTGTGCTTTTTTCCCACAGAGCGGCTCTCCTTGCTTGTGGGGCTCTCCTACACGGGGAAAAACCCTGCGTGGCATGGCACTCCTTGTGTGCAGTAGTACTGCATGTGAGCCAGCTCACCACATGGACCAGGAGGTCCTGGGTTCGAACTCTGGACCTCCTATATGGTAGGCGGATGCTCTATCAGTTGAGCCACATCTGCTTCCCCCAATCACTTTTAAATGAATGTTACAAGGAAATTAATTCTTGGAAAGTTTTAAAGCATTTGATAGCACACAACTACCAATGACTGGCTCAAAATTATCAGTCATTTGGAATCCTAGCCCAAGAATTTAATCTTTGATCTTCAAAAGAAAATGGGTGAGCCCAACTGTTTGCTTTCTCCATAATAAAGGTTTGGATACAAAATTTTGGAGTTGTACAATGTATAAAATGGAATCATGTTATAGACATGAAACTAACACAAACAGCTTGTTCACTTGTTAGTATCCAATATATCCTGCCACAAAAGTCTTTTAAAACACTGACAAAAAAGCAAAACTTAAAAAAAAAAACCATTCCTGCTGACTCATTCCTTGTAAAGAAACATTTCCTGGAACAGGGTGCTGAATTTCCATTTCCAAGTGTTATAATTTCCACTTGTGAACTCTGGAAGGGACTTAGGAAATGGAGGAAGGACACAGTGTTTTTAAGGATACTGTAATGAGATCTGTAGAAGTTGTTGATCTGTGCCCTTTTATTTTATTTCCAATATATAATAATATAATGCTATTTCCCTATGGAAGTTCAGTATATTCATCTAGGGACTTGCAACAACGAGGCAAATAGCAAACCAGAATTTTGGAGTGCTTGTTAATAAGGAGTCCAAAGGCCTTTACTGAAATCCAGGCATCAGATAAAGAAAGAAGAAAAGCAAAATTCAATTTAGAAACATTCCTCAGCTTCTCTGGATTGAAATGTACCTGATCGAAGAATTAAACTGAAGAAGGAACCAATAATAAATAAAAATGGGTATTCACATACACATGCATACATACATACATCAAATGTATGTATGTATGCATGCATTTATGCAGTAGTACCTACTCATGCTACTCTACTAAAAACCATCAATACCACATCCAAAGCAAGCAACCCTGTAAGATAAGTATTTTTTGTATGTTTGTTGTTGTTGTTGTTTTTTAGAGGGTACTGGAGATTGAACCTGAGACCTTGTACATCGGAAGCAGGCACTCAAACCAGTGAGCTACACTCATTTCCTTAAGAACTATTTTCCCAATATTATAGAGCTGGGACTCAAAATCAGGTCTGTTATATTCCAAAACCTATGCTCATCAAAACTGTTGTTTTGTTTTTTCGTTTTTTTTTTAAGGATTTTTTTTTTTTTTTAATTTCTCTCCCCTTCTACCCACCCCCAGCTGTCTGCTCTCTGTGTCCATTTGCTATGTGTTCTTCTATGCCTGCTTCTATTCTTGTCAGCAGCACTGGAATCTGTGTCTCCTTTTGTTGTGTCATCTTGCTGCATCGCTCTCTGTGTGTGTGGCACCACTCCTGGGCAGGCTGGACATTCTTTCACACCGGGCAGCTCTCCTTACAGGGCGCACTCCTTACGCGTGGGGTTCCCCTTCGATGGGGACACCCCTGCGCATCATGGTACTCCTTGCGCGCATCAGCACTGCACATGGGCTAGCGCCACACGGGTCAAGGAGGTCCTGGGTTTGAACCGTGGACCTTCCATGTGGTAGGTAGGCGCTCTATCCATTGAGCCAAATCCGCTTCCCAAAATAGTTGTTTTGAAACATTCTATGGCAGGAAAGGGGTAGTTTCTTTCACCAACCACAGTACTTGTAAATGTAATTTACATGGAAGCATATTTTGAAGAATATAATTGAAATCAACATTATTTGGGTATATAAAAGAAGGCAGGAAACTTAAATAGAAAGGATTCACTTTTTCAAAAAACTTGAAGTCTGGGGGATTCCACACTAAATAAGCTCTTATTATTTTACTCTTTGAATTTATTTATCTTCCTTAAAAATAAAAGTCCTAAGTACAAACTGTAGGATTTCCTTAATAATATGTAAACAAGACATGAGAGGGAATCATTACTCTCTTCTATACACTATCAACTCCAAGGAACTCATATCACGAGAACAAATGAGAAGACCCTATGTTCTCATATTAAACTGTATTTTCCAATGGCCTTTTTCCCATACTAAACAAATTTCTCCCTTGTACAAGTCTGGTGTGTGTGTGTGTCTGTGTGTGTTGGGGTGGGGTGGAGGAGGAAATGGAGACCCATTTACTGTGAATCTTCAGTTTTCCAGGAAAGCCCAGTTTCAAATATCTGTGCCACTGTCAGTGTCAACTTTAGTTTATGATGTCCTAAAATCTGGTTTGGCAAACATGATCTCCCAATGTCTGCAGGATACCTACAGACAGAGGTAGGATCTGAGTATAATTTTAGTTTTCCCCTTATGAAACAAGAATTGTGAAATCCAAATCGTTATTAGTTGTTATAAATGAATACAGGAATTCCTGAGGCTGATTTGACTCTTGGCTAATATCACCACTCATTATTGAAGACAGTTTGGGACAGAAAAAAAAGACCATGGACTTTGGAATCAAATAGATTAGTATTCAGCTTCAGTACCAGCCACTTGTTCTGTGACCTGAAGCTACCTAATGCCTGAACCCCAGTTTCCCTAATTAAAATGTGGGTATGAATAGCTAGCTCATCAATTTGTAGTAAGAATTGAGAAAATAAACATAAATTGCCTTGGATACAGCTTAGTACTTACTCAGTGCATGTCCAATAGCTGCTTTGTTCTTTCATTCATTTATTTGAGTATGAACAATATGCTTTAAACTTCTCAACTATATCAAAAACCAGACAGTTGGATTATGCCTACTCAAGCACCAGTCTGAGATTACATGTACTGTAATATCCCACAATCCAGGAAAAAAAAAAAAAAAAAAAATCAACAAAAGATAATTCCCCCCCACCCAAGAAAATGAATAATAAATAGTTATCAAAAACACGAATCATACCCCCAACTACCTTGGTTGATTCTCCGCAATGAGGTTCTCTCCCCTCTGATAGCCACTATCCGCCACCTGGGTTGTAGACCTCTTCACAATTTGCGTTAGCTCCTGCTCCAAGCGCTCTTTGATTGCCTTAACTGTCTCTGGGATCTTCTTCAGTTTGGCCAGTCCTTTGATAAGAACGCCCATAAAAAGGGTACTATTCTCCTCTGGATCCAGTTCCAAATCTTCTTTGATCTCCTGCAGGCTTAGCTCCCTCACTGTAAAACACACAAAACAATATACACAGAATCCATTACAAAATTCCCAAACAAGAGGGTCTAATAAATGGAGCCATGTTCCCTTAAAGGAAACAGAAGAATTTTCAATTAAATTTTATTTAGATAATAACTAAGAATCCAGAGAAGCAGTTATTCCTCAAATTATTCTCATCAGTTAGTAATAAGAGACAGATGAAATGAAAAATCAGTAAGAAATTCTTCAAGAGAAGTTACCCAACGACCACCACTTCTGCAATGAATCAGTCAGTTAATGATATTTATTAAGTACTCGCTGTTTATGAAATGCCATATTGGGTGCTGTGGGAGAATCCTAAAGAGCCAGACCCTAGCCTCAAGTTCTTATTTATTAGTTAGTAAGGATAAGCAGATAAATAAGTTAAAATTAATAAAAAACAATGTTTTAAAAAGACAAAGAAAAAATAAAGGAAAAACAATATGTACAAATGAGACAAGACTTTGAGGAAAAGAATAATGAGATATTTCAAAAAAAACCACAACCTTCTATTTTTCTTTAAACACATGTCTACTACAGCATCATTATCTGCCTTGCGAAAGGTAGGTCTTACTAATCCATGGAAGTTTTTTTTGAGAAATAATTTTATACAACAAAAGTCTCTGTAGATCTTTAGCCTACATTTCAAACGAATGGAAGATACAACCTAGAACAGTGGGCACTGAGGGTGGAGCGGGTGTTGGACTGTTAAACTAAGACCTCTGTTATCTACTGAAAGCCACAGTCCTTCCTCCCCAAAATAATGCACATAAATGCAAAACCTTTCATGTTATTTCAGGGGTTTCACAACTACCAAAATGACAATGATTAAACAGTTGGATTAAGATAGGCAAAAGCAAAAGTGAGTAAATGCGTAAAGAAGGACCCAAGTAATTATACATTTTCCCCCATCTTCCTCTCTCCTCCACCCCTCACACCAACAACTCCAAGTTTTTTAAAGAAGAATGAATCAAACTTAAATATACTACAAACCCACTCTAAAGTATTCATCAACACTAAAATGGTATTTAAGTCTACTTATTTATGGAAGAATATCAATATCCCAGTATATGGAGCAAGTCCTTCTAGAATCACTGCATACAGTCTCTAAAATGTCTACTTTAGATGGCATGGAATGCCCTGTGGGCTATTCTCCTCAGTCCTTTTTTATTTTGCTCCCAACTCAAAAAATACACTTAAATATAAACTAAAAGCATTTAATGACACACATGTATAATTACTTATACAGGATTAGTCTTATGTCAGTTAAGTCCTCTACATATTTACCCACGTTGGTGTTGTTTTATGTAGACTCAATGGATCCTTCAAAGGGAGAGAGAGAAGCACGCACACACACACAAACAAAGGACCAAATCCATATGGATTTCTTTGCAGATGATGATATTCAATAACAACTTTCTCTATCATAATAATAAAACTGGATGTGAAGGCAAATCAAATAGAATCATCTTTATTTCCAGATATGACATTCCAAGAATAGACATTTCAGTTTCTGGTTTTGTTTTATACATGAAGAAGCTAGATACCTCAGGCCACAAAATTGCTACATCCAGCAAAACCAACCCCAGCAACAAGGAGGGAAGAGTACTTAGCAGTCAAGGAACCATCTAAATTCAGCACATTGGAGGGGGGAAAACATGAAGCAAAACTATAAGCACAGAGCTTCAGGCAGGAAAAAAGTAATAGAAATTTCACTGGGACAAAATGTTCTTCACAAAAGAGCACAGACAAGTCACAAAGAGAACACAAAGGGTCACCTAAATATCACAGCTGCCTACACAAAAGTGAGGTAAATACAGTTTAAATCTATAATTCCACAGATTTCATAGCAGATAGCTATTTAAATACATAGCAATATGATAGCCTATTAAAAATATAACAAATAAGCAAGGTATGAATAATAAAATGCCACAACCCCAAATGGCACATTTGTTTGGAACCTTATCTTTGTTTGTCTCTTAAAACCTCCTAGAGCATAAACACTGGTTAGATCCAATATTAATTAACTTACATTATCTGTTTCACTTACATCAGCTGAAATGAAAAGGTAATTTAAAATGATAATATAATCAACCATCAAGACTAGCCTAATAATCACAAAAACCCTGTGAGGTCAGATAGAATTACTGGAGCTTTATGGAAAAAGCCTTGTATAAAAATACTTTAATTGAAATTCAGTAAGGCCTCATACCACAATTAGAACAAAATGTACATATTTCCAAACTACTAAACCCTAAAACCATTACCTAGTATCTTTTTGCTATAATATGTACTCAATGTGCAGGTCTTAGAACACTTCGAAATTAGAAACATATAATTCTCTTACCTCTGACTTTTCTACTCCTAGAATCTTAACAAATGAGGATTTCTTGAATCTGGTTTTGAAGACTGTCATGAACTGACAGGATTGTACTTAAAAGATTTTTATGTCCTTTCACCAATTATTTCTACTAAAATCCTACTACATCCAACTGTTTATTACATATATGCACACATGTATATACACACAAGCATATCTATATGTATGCATGCATGTATAGATAGATAGGTAGGTAGATAGACAGATAGGTATGACTAAGTGAATATAAATCATGCCTGTTGTTGGGGCTAAATGTAGTATCATAGGAAGAAGGTTTAACTAAGATTCTCTTGGACTCATGAAAGGGTTAACTAGATGACATGATGTCCTTTCAAGCTCTGTAATTACATGAATCTATTAAGTATAGTTGACTTCTTCACAGCTGTGGTTACATGGCCTTACCTATTTATCTGTATACCTATATTTCTCTACTAATATTAAAAAAACAATAATAACAACAGATAAGCAGGGTAAAAAATGCACTCATACAGTTTTTTATTAATAACTACTTTTTTTGTCTTCCAGGAAGTACAAAAAGCACTCCAGACCAGTCTATGGCTTTTTTCTTTTTTCAGTAATTTAGTAAGACAAGGTCAGTAACACATGACACTGCTATAAACTTATGTCAATTCCTTGTAAAATATAAAGTCACAGGAAATACATCTTAATGCATAAACTATATTATTTCATTTATAAAAATAATTACACATGTTAAAGGCTATAAGACAATGATTGTATTTACTATACAAACTCCTAGATGTCACTCCTTGTACTTTGCATAGTACACAAAATATCTAAAGTTCCCATATATGATTTCAACTGACATATAACTTATGATGTGTGTTGGATTCAAGAACATTATCAATATATAACATGAGAACTATCTGCCACTATTGAACAGAATTCAATACAAAAAGAAGCCTTCAAATAATTTTCAAGCATAATTAGATACTAAAGTTTTAAAAGAATTACATCTCTACCCTAGTGCCCCACACATGGGAACCTGGCCTCAGAACACTGATACTATTCTGAAGTAGAAATTTATCAGAAAGTTTCCACTTAAAAATAATTTATATGCTACTGATCAAAATAGCACTGTAAATTCATATTCTTGAGGTATCAAATATGCTCAAAACACAATTATAGATAAAATATAATTTGAAAAATTCAAAAGAAAGTGTCTGGCTCAAAGTTTAAGACTAACATCTCTATGGACAAGAAATGCAAACAATGAATGGAACAAAGTGTGGGTTCAATTAGTTCTAGGAGGAGAAGTGGGAAGGCAGGATATGGCTCAGGTTGGGCAAAACAGACTGACAGTGCTCCACTAAGTCAGGTGAGCCAACTCAATCCTTCACCAAGGACTGCAAGCATAGGACCAAAGGAGCTCTAGATCTAGGGAGTCACACTGCTGGCCTCACCAAATCCTTATCCTGAACCTTCATGTTCAGTGAAGATACTAAGTCAACCAAGTACCTTAAATACCATTCATTCCACCAATGAAAAAGTACTAACAGCTTCTATTATAATAAATGCATCCACTGGTAGAGATTGAGAGAGCAATATCTGATGCACTGCTTGCCTCTGGAGTATAGAATCTTGATTAGGGTCTTTCAAATGTTAACTAACTACCCCTGGAGTGTGCATTCCTGATTAAGGTACTTCAAAAATGTTAACTAAGCACCCCTAAGGTGTAGATTAAATTACATTAAGGGAAACTGCACACACTGGTACACCCCACTCCCCACTCCTGAAAGGAAGTTAAAAAAAACTGTTGCCAACTGCAACTTGGAGCTATCATTTACAGCCTCATGGTAAGACTATGCCTTGGTCTGCAACACAGAGGTAGTTCCAGTTCAGAGGTAAGAGATGAAATCCACACTGCCATGCTTTATAGAGTACAATGAATATGCATTGCACCTTCCACATGTTGAAGAGAACCAAGTGGGAAATGTTGGTATGTCTGCTTGAAGGGGAAGGTAGAATTGAAAGCTTTACTAGGACAAAAAATAAAATAAAATAAAAACTAGCATCTATCTGTTCAATAATTTCCACACAAGGTAGCACTTGATATGCATTATCTCATTTAGAGCAAGGGAGATTTAACTATGAAGGTCAAGGAGTAGTAGTCAGTGCAGAAGAGGCTACTAGTATCATAAGGAACAAGGGTAACAGAAGAGGAAAGGACAAAAAAATAAACTGATAGATTTATATTGATATTCACTAAAAGGTACTAGGTTGCAGCCCTTTGTTAATGTATGTTTTTTAAGTTCAACTTCCCAAAGAGACAGATGATATAGTGGAAACAATAAGAACTCAGTGTCATACAATTTTCTATTTATCATCTTTAGCACCTTTTAACTATGTGATCTTCCTCAAGTCAATTAATTTTGCTGGACCTCATTTTCTTCATTTGTAAAGTGGAGATAATATTATCTGCCTCACAGAATAGTGGATATTACATGAGATAAAGGGGCATCAAAATGCAAAAAAAGGAAAAGAATAAACAAAATGTACTTTTAAACTTCCAGGTTTGGAAATGTCCCAGGTTGCTGAAGACAATGGTGTCTGCCCAGGTTCCCATCTCCCAATACTTCCTCCAAAAACAAACAATACAGGACAACAAATAGAAAAGGAAAAAAAAAAAACACTACAAAAAACCAAGATCTCAGCATAAGAAGATGACAGAAATTGTGCAAAATTCAATGCAACTATAAATAAAAATAAGAAATAAACCTAACCCCAGCAAGGGATCTCTCATGATCCTGCCCTACACTGGCTTGGCCACAAGGTTATCATATAAGCAAAAGTAAACTAAAAAACGAATGATGAGATAACAGGGGAGTTAGTGACTAACCTAAGATTTATGTTAAACCACTTATAAAGGTAAATGCCCAAAGTCAAATCTAAATTTCAGAATACTAAAAAAGTACCCTAGCACATCAGAGCTCATACTGTAGGGAAGAGATTTAAAAGTAGAAACAATTTAAAGGAGCACATTTTGAAATGCACAGTTTTTAAGGGAGAAGTGACAAAAAAGGAAGAGAGAAGTGCCCTTTGGCCATTGGGAGATGAAGGAAGTAAAAAGCAAAAAGGGAAAATGCTGGGTCCTACAAGACAAAAGAACCCAAAATTGAAGAACATTCAATTGTTCCCACACCACCAAAACAAACAAACAAACAAAAAAAATCTACCACAGTATTTAGACTTTGCTATACTGACAGAAGAGGGAGCCAATGAACTAGGAATTCTATTAAAAAAACCCAAAACCATAAAAATGAACAAAATCATGGAGAGTTATTATAAACAATCAGATAATCCAACACATATCAACATAGGAAAATTCTTTCTAACAAAACAACCATGAGGTAAAAGAAAACTATAAAAGACACTTCAAATGGAAATAAATACAATCAAACAAGAATTTGGAGATATGAAAAGCTACCTTGAATCAGAAATTCAGGGGGGAAAGAAAACTGGACAAAAAAGCAGAAGTTGCAAGAGAGAACTGATTAAACTCAGGGAAAAAAAATGTAAGAAAAAGACAAAATTATCTGAAACATGAAGAATTAATTGTAAAATGCTCAATAGAGAATGACTCAAATGAAAATCTAATAAGGGCTCTGAAGGAAATTCAGGGATTCATAATATAGAATAAAAGGATATTAAGAAAGAAGTAAAAATATCAAAGAGAAAGTAGTGGAAATGGAAGACAGGCAAAGGAAAAAATATCAAGAGTGATAAAGAAGAACAAACAATGGAGTAGAATACTTAAAATTATAAGCCAAGTAAATTTGCCCAAATTTTTAAATTACTGAATCTATAAAATGAAAAGCGCATTGGGTTTCTGGGAAAATAAACCTAAAATGATAAACTCAAAGATATATCCCAGTAGAACTATTAAATTTCTAAGATAAAAAATCCTCAAAGTCACAGGCAAAAATATCTAATAACTTACAAAAGCAAAAATAGACTGGTATGAGTTCTCATAAACAACATAAAAAGGAAGGCAGTAATGGAGCAGCATTTTTTAAAAACCTCAAAAGATTTAAGTGTGAACAAAGGAATTTCCTTCAAAAACCAAAGTTACGGGTGGAAAAAAGTTTTCAGCTGAGGGAATTTTGTATCCTGGAGCCTTTCCTGAGAGGTATATTAGATGATGAGCTTTATCCAACCAAGAAATGAATGAGAATACCTCATCAAAAAAAGACCAATGGCAGACATTTTAAATATTTAAATGGAGATTTAAGACTAAAATAAAGGTAGAGATGAGGATGAAAGACACCTATACAAAAGAAATATGCTTTAAAAAAATTAAAATAATGTAATTAAAAATGGGAGAAGAGAAAAGTAAAATAAGTTTGTTGAGTATAACACAGTCAATAGATAGGAATTAAAGGATACCAATAAAAAAATGATAACCAAGCAATAAAGGGTTAAATAAGAAAACAAGGGGCTAGAACATTTTTAAAAGGTACATACACAAAGACAACCATTAGAATAAAAATACAAACCTTCAGGAGCAAAGAACACTTATCTTACAGAAAAAGAAACATAGCAAGTGTAACTGTTGAGGACTGAGTGATGTACCTCACAAGACATTCAAATCTTAATCCTAGTTCCTGTGGGTGTGAAACTATTTGTAAATAAGACATCTGATGATGTTAAGGTTTGGCCAAATAGAATCAGGATAGGTCTTAATCCTCATGAATGGAGGACTTAGGAAAAGAGGAAAGGCAGAGGCAGTCAGAAGAAGCCAGAAGGCAAAAGAAGCCAGAAAGATTTTCATGGGACAAAGGACTGCCATACCCAGAATGCTACCAACCCTGGAAGAAAGCCTGGCTTTGCCAATATCTTGATTTTGGACTTCTAGCCTTCAAAAATGTGAGACAATAAATGTTTATTGTTTAAGCCAACCCATAGTGTGGTATTTGTCATAGTAGCTCTAGCAAACTAAGACACTAGCATAATACATATATTCATAAAATATTTTGACAGAGTTGAGATAAAATGTATCATTTGTATTATCAATGGCTTTAACTCACCTATTGAAAGAAAAAGATTTTCAATTTGACTCACAAAGCAATATAAAAGAGAAATATCTAAAACATACTGATAGAAAAGGAAGAAAAATAGGAATGAACAAAGGTATATCCAACAAAAAACATTAAAGGCAAAGGAAGGCATGTTTTTTTTAACTTTTCTGAAATATATCCAAACTTACAGAACTATTAAAAAAAAAAATACAAACTCCATACAGAGAACTTCTACATACCCCTATCACCCTGTCCCAAGATACCCAGATGCATCAATTTTAACTATTTGCCACATCTGCTGAATCATTCTATCCATTCATCTATTAATCTATTTTCTGAACACTTAAGTGTAGGTTGTAGACATCATGTTCCTTCAATAATTAATTGAACAATTAATACTCCTGTGTACATTTCCTAAAACAAGGATATACTGCTTATATAACCAACTTAAGTGCTGCCAAGTTCAAGCAATTTACCACTAATACAAAGCTTACGGTCTATATTTCAATTTTTTAAATGTCCCAATAATGTCCCTTTGAGCCTTTTCTCCTCTCTTGTTAGAAACCATCCAGGATCATTTATTGCATTTGTCACTGTCTCTTCACTTGGTTGTTTTGTTTTTTTTTAATTGTGGGAGTACACATACAATATAAACTTTATTTTCTCAGCAATTCCTTAGCGTGGGATTTAATCATATTCTCAATATTGCAGTACCCTACACCACCTTCCATTATTAAAACTTTCCCATCTCCCCAACCAGAAATCTTACACTCATTCTGGATTCACTCCCCAGTCCCTCTGCTCCAAGTCCCTGGAAATCTGTACTCTACTTTCTGACTTTATAAATATAATAAATATAAATATTCCCCATTAATTCCTTTAGAGTAAATATAGTAATTAAATTTAAGATCCTAAATCTATAACAATCTCATTTGCTTTGATACCAACCTACTTCAATAATACAGACAAACCATATTCCTATATCCCTCTGTACTCCACCTTTATGTACTTCTTGTCACAAAGTATATGTTCATAACCACAGATTTATCATTATATTTTTATGGTCTGGCCTTTTATATCCTGTAGGAAGTAAAAAGGAGAAATAAAAAACAAAAATACAATAGTATTTGCATTTATATTTACCCATGTCATTACCCTCACCAGAGATCTTTATTTCTTCTTGCAATTTATTGTCTTGGTCCTGTCCTTTCAAACTGCAGAACTCTCTTTAGCATCTATGCAGGATGAGTCGAGGGGTGTGATTAGTCCCTTAGCTTTTGTTTATATGAAAATGTCTTCATCAATCCCTCATTTTTGAAAAACACTTCCCAGATATAGAATCTTTGGGTGGCAAAGTGTTTGCTTCCAGAATTTTAAATACGTCATATCACTACCCTCTTACCTTTATGGTTTCTGATGGGAAATGTGCACTTAATCTTATCACAGCTCCCTTGTATATGATACATTGCTTCTCTTCTGTGATTTTCAGAATTCTCTTCTTATCTTTGGCATTCAATACTCTGATTGTTAATATGCTACAGTGTAGGTCTACTAGGGTTTATCCTGTTTGGAGTTCATTGGTTGTCTTGGATGAGTATGTTCATGTCTTCTGTTAAATCTGAAAATTTTTCAGCCATTATTTACTTGAATATTCTCTCTGCCTCTTTCTCTCTTTCTTCTCATTCTAGGAATATCAGAATGTATATACTAGTTTACTTGATGGTGTCCCACAGGTTAAGTGAATCTGAAGATAAAAGAATTTAAATCATTTGGTCTGAGAAGCAAAAGAATGAAGAAAAGTAAAAAGAGCCTGAGGAACCTATGGGACATATCGGTGAGCCACTATGTGAGGGTGCAGTTATCCAGGTGGCTGCTAAAATAGCTGGTGTCCAAGCACATTGAGTGCTACTTGAGCTTCTGTTTCCCCTCTCCATCAGCAGTTTCTGGACTTTGGGAGAGAGAATCCATGTGAGAAAACATCATATACACTTCTATTAAAAAGAATTTCTTGTGAGACTGGCTAACACAATAACAGAATCACTTTTCCCAGATAACTTGCTTAACTGGCCTTTGGTGGGACTGGTTCAAAGATGGTATTTGCAGAGTTCTTGAACTTTTAAAATAAGAAAATAAGAGCCTGGAGGATCAACAGGTCTTAGGTAACTTTTTACAAGTCCTGATTAAATTCAGAAACAGACACAATGGTGTGATTCCCAAAATGGCCCAAGGAATGATTCAGTACAGTAAGTATGGGATTGATCCTTTCATTAGCAATATTTCCAGTTGGTTTTATACCAGGCACATCTCTTTCTGCATGCTTATTAACTAGGAAGCACATCTGTGACCCTAAACCTGCTCAGTCCAAACACAAAGGAAATACTGATCCCACTTTTAATGTGGCAAATGTGGTAAAAGGTGCATATGAACCAGGCAAGTAGCTATATGGAAACTCTTACAGGTAGATCCAGAGCTAGAAGTTGAAGAATTCAAAGCCAAAGCTCCAGACAAACCTATGTAGATCGTTTAAGAGTCATCATATCTGTTTCACATGTTATTGAGGTGCTCAAGAATTCAATAAGGCCTACAGCAGAACTATATGAAGATAGAAAAGAGGACTACCTGGCTGTCAAAACCTTGTTATCCACTTAGACTTATCCATTAAGATAAGTAACCAAAGTGGTGGTATCCCACTTGAAAAACAAATCATTGTAGCTCTATGTATTCAGTTACTCCTAAACCCAACCTGGAGCTTGTAAGAGCCAACCCTTTGGCTGGATTTGGTTATGGTTTTGCCAATTTCTTGTGTATACCAGATATTTTCAAGGAGATCTCAAATTATTCTATGGAAGGAATGAGTACTGATGCTTTCATTTATTTGAAGGCTCTTTCAAGTGAATCATCTGAGAGACTTCTGGTTTTTAATAAGTTGACATTGGCCATTACAAGACCACACCTGAAACTGAAGACTCAAGCAATCCTAGCAGTGAACCAAGAGATACTTCAAAATACACAGGCCTAAAGAGGACAAGATCAAGACTAACAAAACTTTCTAAAGAACTGAATGCCCTGGTCATTCCTGTGAAGAAAGACTGTATTCCACACATCAACCAAATAGAATGCCATGCCATAGAAAACTGCACTAGAATGGCACCACAGTTATCCCAGTGCTTGCTATGAGCAAAAGGAAACACAAGAAGGATAAGCCAAAAACTACTGAGATTAAACAAGGATAACTGGAAACACAGTAGAATCAGCAGGGAAATAGAAATTGAAATGGGGCAGAAGAGATAGGGTGGGGAAGTGACACTTCTGTGTATCATTTTGTATAGTTCTGACACTTAGAACATGACAGCATTCCACATGCCCCCCCCAAATGAATAAATAATTAAAATCAACTAGGATGTGAGAATAACCCCAAATAAAACACAAACAAGAACAAATGAACCTAACTGTATTGCAAATAAATAATCATACTGAGTGGGTTGTGGGAAATGTCTAACCTAAGTAACTGGACTTTGACTAACTTGACTGATAAGACTGATAAGGTTAAAAAAAAAAAAGGGTATGCAAATACTGTAAATAAATTTGTTCTTCATAGGATAATGGGTTAGCAATTCTGAAATTATTTTATGTATATAGTATTAAATGTATATTAACATATTTGATATATGTGATGGTAATGAATAACTAGAACCTGTCAACTTGATTTCTAAAAATCATTCTCCAATCAAAGGAATCAGAGCTCCTTGAAAATTGTAATCCCAAAGCTGGGGCCAGGAAAGCACAAGGTAATAAGTAAGACTTCTGGTGCCAGAAAGTAAGGAAATGTTCAAAACATGATGGAAGCATGTTGGAAGGCCATGTGAACCAATCTGAAGGGCCAATGACCAAATATGGGTCACTCTGAGCAAAAAAATAAATAATGATGATAAGTTATTAAAACTTATAAAACAAAATTAGTATCTGTGAATTATTAGTGATATAAATTAATAAATAATAAACACAGAAGGGCTAGCTTTTCCTCACAACAGAATTCTAGTTAGTAAATGTAGAAGGAATGATAGCAAATTACAATTTGGCAAACATCTTATAACTGCTGCATGTAAGAATCGTTGATTGTGACATGCAATGCATTTACAATGAGAAAAAAAAGATGGCTAGTAATATAAAAATACAGAGCAGAGTGCACAGTAAGTACTAAAAATATAAGTTTAAAAACTAAAAGAACAAAAATACAATCTAGAGCTTTCCACCTGACAGAGGGGTAGATAACCAGCAAAAACTTAGAGAAAATGCCATGCTTAATGGGAACATTTCAGAGATGTTCCTATTGAAGTCACACTATCACCTCTACTATCTGACATTATATGGCAGGTTGCACCTGACAAAAATAAACAAAAAGGGGTGGGGGGGAATAGCGTTTAAATTATAAAAAGAGACAAAACCATCCTTCACTGTAGACATTGTTTAAATGCAAAATCTAGTAAAATACACAAGCTATTAAAATTTTTTAAGACCTTAGCAAAATTCCTAGAAACAAAATCAACTTGAAAGAAACTTTTCAGAACTACAACCGAACAGAAAATATAAAAGAGGGAAGTCCATGGAAACAGTGGACTAGAAAGACGCGGTACTCTCTTCTCTGCAAGAAAAATAGCTAGAGGACAAGCAGAAAAAGCCTGGAAAAAAAATCTTCTATAGTTTAGGACACCAGGGAAAGGCTAGACACCACCCAAAAGAGAGGGGGGCAAAGGAAAAGAACTGCAATGGCAAAACTGTGAGTTAAAAACCATAGCTGCAACTGCCGCCATCCACTCCTACCCATATAGACACTTTGAATTCTCAGGACTCGGGCCACAAAGGGCACCCTAGTGATGTACCTCACAGGAAAGGGAAGAGAGAGGAGCACAGCCTAAAGCTGACTTAGCTTTTGACCCACAAAATTGGTCCACTGTGTCCCATGAGCCCTTCCAGGCTGGGTGGGGGCATATCATTGCTTTACCTTGAAAGCCAGCAAGGAACTAAAGAGATCCAACCGTCTCAATCTCCCTCTCTACTGTACAGGACTGGTTTTGAGGATGAGAAGGGGAGTGGAACTATTTCCTACCCAGGAAAAGGGAAGGTACTACCAGTGAAGACTGGAGAACTGCCTATGAGAAAGTTTGAATTACTAGGCCTCCAGGCAGCATCCTCTAACACTGATCCAGCAGCAAACACACTCCAAACAGGCACTGCACAGAGAGGGCTGTCAAAGAGCACGATCTGCTGGTAGACCAAGGAAGTGCACATGAGGAAATTAAAAGTAACTAAGTATTAATAAAAGTAGCCTTTTCCAGCCTTTCCTGCCTCCCACCCAAGGCCCTTGGAAATGAGTCTGCAACTGATTTCCAGATCCAGAGCACTAACAGGGACCATCCTAAAGGCCCAGAAGAGGCTGACTCGAGAATCGAAGAACAGCAGTTAACACACAGCTCCCACCACTAAATCCTTATGACAGAGAAATTAAGCATCTGAGTAACCTCACTACCCTAATCAGATGCCTAGACATCAGCAAAAAATTAAAAGCCATACTAAGAAAATGGAAGAAATGGCCCCCAAAAAAGGGAATATATCAAAGACCCAGAAGAAACACAGGATTTGATACAACTAATCAATGAGATGCACACAAATTTCCAAAATCAAATTAATGAGTCCAAAGACAAAATGGTTAAAGAGACAAAGGACATCAAGAAGGCACAGAGTGAGCATGAAGAATTTGAAAACCTGAATAGAAAAGTAATAGAGCTCATGGGATTGAAAGACATGATAGCTGAGACAGAAATACATTAGAGACATACAACAGCAATCTTGAAATGATAGAAGAAAGAATAACTGATACAAAAGATAGCAGCTTAAATTGAAGAGGAAAGAAAAGAGAGAAAAAAGAATGGACAAAAATGTGCAGGGGCTCAGGAAGTTGAATGGCAATATGAAACTCAACAATATACGTGTTATGGGAGTTCCAGAAGGAGAAGAGAAGGGCAAAGAGGCAGAAAGAGTATGTGAGGAAATAACAGCTAAAAATTTCCCAACTCTCATGAAAGAAATGAACTTACATGTCCAAGAAGCACAGCATACCCAATTCAGAATAAATCCAAATAGACCTACACCAAGACACATACTACTCAGAATGTCAAATGTCAAAGATAAAGAGAAAATTCTGAGAGCAGCAAGGGAGAAGCAAAACAACACATACAAGGGACACCCAGTAAGACATAGTGCAGATTTCTCATAACAAATGATGGAGGCGAGCAGACAGTAGTATGATACAATTCAGATACTGAAAGAAAAACTGCCAGCTTAGAATTCTTTATCCAGAAGAACTGTCCTTCAAATATGAAAGTGAGTTTAAGATATTTACATACAAACAGATACTAAGAAAATTTGTACAAAAGAATCCACCTATGCAGAAAATATTAAAGGAAGCCTTACAGCCTGAAAGGACAGGAGAGAGGGGGTTGGAGAACAGTATAGAAGGAAAAATAGCAGAAGGGGTAACCAAAGGAGTAAAAAGACAGGCAAAAATAAGTTAAGACATATGAAAACCAAGGAATAAATAGCAGGAAGTAAATAATACATATAAAGGAATATCACTGAATGTGAATGGATTAAACTCCCCAATCAAAAGATGTAGGCTGACAGCATGAGTTTAAAAAACATACACTGTCTACAAGAGACTCGCCTTAAACTCAGGGATACAAACCAGTTGAAAGTGAAAGACTGGAAAAAGATACACTATTAAACAGTAACCAGAAAAGAACAGGGGTAGCGATACTAATATCAGACAAAACGGTCTTTAGGGAAGCAGACTTGGCCCAGGGGTTAGGGCGTCCATCTACCATATGGGAGGTCCACGGTTCAAACCCCAGGCCTCCTTGACCCATGTGGAGCTGGCCCACGTGCAGTACTGATACACGCAAGGAGTGCCGTGTCACGCAGGGATGTCCCCACACAGGGGGGCCCCATGCGCAAGGAGTGCACCCTGTAAGGAGAGCCACCCAGCGTGAAAGAAAGTTCAGCTTGCCCAAGAATGGCGCCGCACAAACGGAGAGCTGACACAAGATGACGCAACAACAAAAAAAGAAACACAGATTCCCGTGCTGCTGACAACAACAGAAGCAGACAAAGAACATGCAGCAAATAGACACAGAGAACAGACAACTCGGGGGTAGGGAGGAAGAGAGAAATAAATAAATAAATCTTAAAAAAAAAAACAGTCTTTAAATGCAAAACACTTAGAAGAGATACAGAAGGGCATTATATATTATTAAAGGGACAATCCACCAAGAAGAAATAACAGTCATAAATGTCTATGCAAAATATGAGGCAAACTCTGGCAAAACTGACAGGAGAAATAGACATCTCTACAATAGTAGCTGGAGACTTCAATACACCATTCACATCATTAGGTAGAATAACTAGACAGATCAACAAGGATACAAAGAACTTGGACAATATGAAAAACAAGCAAGACCTAACAGACACATACAGAATGTTGCACCCAAACTCAGTGGGTTATAAATTCTTCTCAAGTGCTCATGGATCTTTCACCAGGATACACCACTTGTTAGGTTAGAATGCAGGTCTCAATAAATATAAAAGGACTGAAATTACACAAAGCACCTTCTCAGATCATAAAGGAATGAAACTGGAAATCAATAATAGACAAATAAATTTGTAAATGTATGGAGGCTGAACAACACACTCCTAAATAATCAGTGTGTCAAAGAAGAAATTATAACTGAAAATAGTAAGTATACAGAGGTGAATGAAAACAAGAACACAACTTATCAAAATAACAGCCCAAAAGGAGAAGAACAAAGTTGGAGGACTCTCACTTCCTGACTTTAAAGCATATTACTTACTTACAATGATTAAAAAAAAAAAAAAAAAGCATGGTATTGGCATAAAGACAGACATATTGACCAATGGAAATGAATCGAGATCTCAGAAATTGACCCTCACATCTACAGTCAAGTCATTTTTAACAGGCTGTTCAGCCCACCCAGCTGGGCCAGAACAGTCTATTCAACAAATGGTACTGGGAGAACTGGATAGCCATATCCAAAAGAAAGAAAGAGGACCCCAATCTCACACCTTATCCAAAAATATTAACTCAAAATGGATCAACGACCTAAATATAAATGCAACAACTATAAAATTCCTAGAAGAAAATATAGGAAATCTTCAAGATCCTGTGGTAGTTTCTTAAATCTTCCATCAAAAGAACAAGTAACAAAAGATAAAATAAACAAAACTAAACACTTTTGCACCTCAAAGGACTTTGTCAAAATGTGAAAAAGCAGCCAACTCTATGGGATTTTGGAAATCACACATCCAATAAGGGTTTAATATCCATGATATATAAAGAGATGCTACAACTAAAAAGACAAATGACCCAATTGAAAAATGGGCAAGATGTTCACAGTGGCACTATTCACAATTGCCAAAAGTTGGAAACAACCCAGGTGTCCGACAAGTAATGAATGGATAAACTGTGGTATATTCACATGATGGAATATTGTGCAGCTGTAAGAAGAAATGAAGTTGTAAAGCATAGGACAACATGGATAAACCTGGAGGACATTATGATGACTGAAATAAGCCAGACACAAAAAGACTAACACTATATGATTGCACTATTATGAACTAAATATATTGTGTAACATATTGTATAATTCCACTTATATAAAATGCAAATATATATCAATTTATAAAGATGAGATTAGTTAGGTGGGTATGCAGGGCTGGGAAAGAACTGTTAAGGGGTGTGGAGTTTTTCTTTTTGGAGTAAAGAAATAGTTCTAAAATTTTTTGTGGTGATGGATGCACAACATTGTGATTATACTAAAAGCGAATGATTATACACTTTGGGTAGATTGTATGGTGTGTAATATGTCTCAATAAAACTGCTAAGTAAATAAATAATGGTGGAAGAATAGCCAGAAAAAGCAGCTATGTACAGCAGGAGAAACTTAAAAAGATTAACAGGTGAAGAATTTTCCTGTTTATCTGTTTGTTTTCTTTTTATTATTATTACTATTGAAATAATGAAAATCTCTAATAATGCTGAAGTCAGGAATGCACAACTATGCAATTATACCAAAGACCAAAGATTATACACTTTGGATGAATTGTATGCTTTATTAATATGTACCAATAAAATTGATTTGTTTAGAAAAAAGTAATGTGTTTGCAGACAGAAAGAGAGAACCAATATGGACAAAAATTAACAATTGGGAAATCCAGATGAAGGGCATGGAGGATTTCCTTGTTCTCTTAACTTATTGTTGATATCTAGTTCTCTACAAATTTTATGGAGAGCAATTTGGTAATATGTACAACTGAACATATTTGTGACATAGCAAGGAAAAAAAGGCTGAAACAGTACGTGTAGTATGGTTTCTAAAAAACTATAAGCACGCACTCATATAAATCCTGGAAGATTACAGACCAAAATATTACATCAGTTACTTCTGAGTGGGAAAATTATAAGTGAGGATGATTTTTTTCCCCATTTGGTTTTTATAATTTTCTCTAATTTTTTCTTCAATGAATATGAATTGTTTGGGTAAATAAAAAGTTTTTTGAAAACTAAGCAAAAGACTTAAAAAGACAACTATCCAAAGAAATACAAATGGTGAAGAAATACATGAAAAAATATTCAACATCACTAGCAATTAGGGAGATGCAAATCAAAATTACATAAGATATCATCTCACACCTATCAGACTGGTCATTATTAAAAATTCATAAAACTAAATTTTGAAGAGGATGTAGAGAGAGAGGAAATCTCATTTACTGTTGGTGAGAATGAAGAATGGTACGCCACTGTGGAGGACTGTTTGGCAGTTATAAGGAAGTTAAATATAGACTTGCCATGTGGTCTGGCAACACCATCACTAAGTATATATCCAGAAGAATTGAGAGCAGTAACATGAATAGACATTTGCACACTGATGTTCATAGCTGCATTATTCATGATGGCCAAAAGATGGAAACAGCCCAGGTGTCCATCAACTGATAAATGGAGAGACAAATTGTAGCGTATACACATGATAGAATATTATGCAGCCGTAAAAAGAAATGAGGTTGTAAAGCTATGACAATGTGGATGAAACTGGAGGAAATTATGTTGGGTGAAACAAGCCAGACGCAGAAGGACAAGTACTATATGATTGCACTATTATGAACTAAATATATTGTGTAAACTTATGGAGTTAATTATTAAAATACAGGTCACCAGAAAATAGAATGAGGGTAGAAAATGGAAAGCTGATGGTTAACCTGTGCAGAATTGGTTAAAAGGTTGTTTGTAAATCTTTGGAAATGAATGGAAATGGTGAGGTCGCATCATGGTGTTTGTGACTAGAAGAGCTTATTATATAGGTATGACAGCAGTTGAAAGGGTAATTCTAAGGACATTTATATACTGGAAGGAAAGTTAAAAAAATGTAACATAGGACTGTATAACACAGTGAAACCTCATGTAAAATATGAATATGGGTGATACTGCAAATATATAAGACAGTTTTTACAAAATATAAATACAAAAAAACTAGAGAGAAGGAGACAGAATAGCAGCTATGTAAAGCAGGGGAAGAATAGAGAAGATGGAATATTCAAAGAAATAATGATAAAATTTCCCAAACTTGAAAGAAGACATGAACACCCAAGAAGAAGAACAAACAAATGGGATAAACTTGAAGAGAAATGAACCCAGACACACAGTAGTCAAACAACTGAATACAAAACACAAAGAGTTCTGAAAGCTGCAAGAGAAAAGCAATATGTTATGTACAATTGTGGAATCCCATTTCAATTAAGTGCCAATTTCTCATCAGAAACCATGGAGGCAAGAAGACAATGGGAAGAAATACTTAAAATGCTGATAGAAAACAGTTGTCAACCAACAATTTTTTTTCTGGCAAGACTTTCTTTCAAAGATAAGGAATAGATTAAGACAGTCCCAGATAAACAAAAGCAAAGGATTTCATTACCAATAGACCTGCGCTATAAGCAAAGCTGAAAGGAGCTCTTCAGACTGAAAAGAAAGGACACTAGACAGTAGATTGAGGTGGCACAAAGAAATAAAGGCCTCTGAAAAAGGTAAGCATATGGGTAAAAATGCCAATACCATTGTATTGTATTTTGTGGTATATAACTCCACTTCCTACCTTTTAAAGGTATAATACTAAAAGGCAAATGCATGAAAAGTAATGATAAATCTATGGTTTTGGACACAAATGTACAAAGATAATTTGTAACAAGTACAGAAAAACAGTGGGAGACAGAAAAGTATAGGAATAGTGTATGGGTTTTTCTGTTTGTTTGCTTTTTGTTTGTTGTTATTATTGTTGAGGTGATGAGTGTGCTCCAGGAATGACTGGAGTGATGAATGCACAAATACGTGCTTGTACTGAATATCACTGATTGTGCATTTTGGATGGATTTGTGCTTTGTTAATATGTATCAATAAAATCAATTTTCTAAAAAAAAAAAAAAAAAAAAAAAAAAGACTTACAATTTAAGATGCTAACAACAAAGAAAATATATGAAAAATACATCCAGAAAGAAATGAGAAGGGACTCAATAAGACACAATACAAAAAAATCATATAAACATAAAAGTAGGCAATAACAGAACAACTGACAACCAAAAAAAAGGATAAGACTTACAAAGATTAAATGGCAGAATGTAAGAAGAAAACGTCCTACATTATCAGTAGTTATTTTAAATCTAAATGGATTACACTTCTGGTCAAAAGACAAAGGTGTACAGAATGGATAAATTCAAAGATATAATTAAGTTGAAAAAAAAAGAATGGGAAAAAAAAAAAGCATGAGGCAAGTAGTAACCAAACATCAGAAAAAATAGACTTATGCTTCTTTGTCTGGTTTTTGTTTATTATTATTGAAATAATGAAAATGCTCTAATAATGATTGAAGTGATAAATGCACAACTATGTGATTATAGCAAATACCATTGATTGTACATCTTAGATGAACTGTATGCTTTATTAATATATATCAATAAAATTGATTTTTAAAAAGTAAAAAAAAACTGTTATGAGGGATAAAGAAGGTCATTATATACTGATAAAGGGGTCAATTCAACAAGAAAACATTTCACTTATAAATATATATGCACCTAATAGCAGAGCTCAAAAATATATGAGGCAAATAATGATAGATTTAAAAGTAATAACAGACAATTCTATATTAACAGTAGGAGACTTAAATATACCACTTTCAATAATGGATAGAACATATAGCCAGAAAAACTATAAAGAAATGCAAGACTTGAACAGTACACTAAAACAACTAGACCCAACAGACTTACATAGAACACTTCACCCTACTGCAGCAGAATATACATTCTAAGGTACAAGGCTCATTCTCCAGGTTAGTCCATAGGTTAGGTCACAAAACAAGTCTCAAAAATTTAAAAATACTGAAATCATACAAAGTATATTCTCTGACCACAATGAATGAAACTAGAAATCAATGACAGAGGGAGAAATGGGAAAATCACAAGTACGTGGAAATTAAACAATGTAATCTTAAACAGCCAATGGATCAAAGAAGATATCATGCATGGCATTAAGAAATAACCTGAGGAAAAAGAAAATGAAAAACAACAAACCAAAACTTATGGGATGCAACAAAGGCACTGCTGAGAGGAAAATTAATAGCTCTAAATGCTTACCTTAAAACAAAAAGAAAGCTCTCAAATCAGAGACCTAACCTCAAAACTGGAGACTCTAGAAAATGAAGAGTAAACTAAACCAAAAGCAAGCAGAGAGAAGGAGATAACGACTAGAGCAGAGATAAATAAAATATATTATTTAAAAAGTAATAGAGGGGAAACAGATGTAGCTCATGTGATTGCGCTTCTGTCTATCATATAGTATAGGAGGTCCAGGGTTCAATTCACGGGGCCTACTGGTGAAAATAAGCTGGCCCGCGTGGCAGGCTGGCCCACATGGAGTGCTGGCCCATGCAGAGAGGTGACCCGAGTGGAGAGCTGGCACAGCAAGATGATGCAACAAAAAGAAACACAGAGGAGAGACGATGAGAGGCGCAGCAGACCAGGGAGCTGAGATGGTACAAGAGATTGAGTACCTCTCTCCCACTCCAGAAGGTCCCAGGATCAGTTCCTGGAGTCACCTAAAGAGAAGACAAGCAGACACAGAATACACAGCAAATGGACACAGAAAGCAGATAGCGAGTGCAAAACAATGAGGGGCAGGGAGAAATAAATAAATAAATAAATCTTTTTTAAAAAAGTAATAGAGAACATCAACAAAACCAAAAGTTGGTTCTATAAGATTAATAAAATTGATAAACCTTTAGCTAGACTGACAAAGAAAAAAGAGAGAGGATACAAATAACTAAAATTAGAAATGAAAATCAGGACATTATTACTGACCCTACAGAAATAAACAGGACTATAAGAGGATACCATAAACAACTGTACACCAACAAATTAGATAACTTAGATGAAATGAATAAATTCCTAGAAACACGCAACCACCTGACTAAAGAAAAAGAAGATCTCAACAAACCAGTATCTTAACCACATATTTGAATGTGGTTAAAAGGGGAAATACTAGGTTGTATATATGGTACAGAATAAAAGAATTTCCAAAATCCATATGACTACAGCTCAGTGAGCCCTATAGTAAACCATGGACTATAGTTAATAATACAAATATAAAAACATTCTTTCAATTTTAACAAATGTATGACACTAATGCAAGGTGTTAATAATAAGGTAGTATAGTAGTTTGATATTATTGATGAATTCCAAAAATATTAGATGATGTTTGTAAACTGGTCTTTTCCTCTGGGCAGAGATCATATTGGATTCAGAGGTTTATTCAATCAAGTAAACTTAATCAAGTAAATCTCTTGTGCCAGTAGGGTGTTGAGTTCCCACCCCCTTGGAGGTGGGATAAAAGACATGGCAAAGGACAGAGTAGGAGTAAAGCTTGTCTTTTTTACTTTAAAAAGGACAGAGTATGGCAAAACTTTAATGTTGGAGTTTTGATGTTGAAGTTTGATGCTGAAGTCTCAAGCTGGAGCCCCAGAAGCAAGCACACAGAGGAAAGAGAAGCAAGCCCCAGGAAGAGAGGATCCCTGAGCCTAGAGAGAAGTAAGATCTGGGGAAGAGAGGAACCCAAGAAGCCTGAACCTGGCAGAAGTTGGCAGCCATCTTGCTCCAACATGTGGAAATAGACTTTGGTGAGGAAGTAACCTATGCTTTATGGCCTGATATCTGTAAGCTCCTACCCCAAATAAATACCCTTTATAAAAACTGATTTCTGATATTTTGCATCAGCACCCTTTTGGCTGATTGATACAGTACTAGATGGGAACTCAATATTTTATGCAAGACTTTTCTGTAAACGTACAACTTCTCTAATAAAAAAATTAAATAGAATGTAAAATATTTATACAGCAATGAAAGAATATAAAGTAAAAAAGACAAGCTGTAATAGAAAATATTCTCAAGAAACCACTTAAGATAAAAATTATTAGCATCCACCTAATTTTCCTATATATTATGAGGAAAAGAAATGGCATAAAAAAAATACTGGGCAAACAATGGACAAGTCACAAAAGAAACCCAAATGGTCCGTACAGTGAAAAGATGTTCAGTATCAAGAGAAATCAGAGAAATGTAAACTAAAAACACAAACCCTGTCAGACTTGCAAATATTAATTTGTAAAAACTCAAGTCTAACAAAACCAACTTTGAGGAAATAGAAAACAAAACTCATACATTGCTGGAAGGAGTCTACATTGGCACAATCTCTTAAAATAGCAATTTGAGAGAAGCAGATGTGGTTCAAGTGATAGGGCCTCCACCAACCATATGGGAGGACCCGGGTTCAATCCCGGGGGACTCCTGGTGAAAAAGGAGAAGAGAAAGCATGCCTTCATGGTGAGCCAGTGCCTGTGTGGAGAGCCAAGTTCCCATACAGTGAGCCAAGTATCCGCATGGGTGCCTGCGCAGCAAACCAAGTGCCCACGTGGTGAGTTGAGTGCCCACACAAGTGCCCTCATGGTGAACCAAGTGCCCACATGGTAAGCCAATCCCTGTGTGGCAAGCCAAGTGCCCACGTGGCAAGCCAAGTGCCCATGTGGCGAGCCAGTGCCCACATGAGTGACCATGTGGTGAGCCAAGTGCCTGCGTGGCGAGCCGAGTGCCCGCACAGTGAGCCAGTGCCCACATAAGTGAGTCATGCAGCAAGATGATGACACAAAAAAAGAGAGACAAAGTCAAGGTGAAGCACAGCAGAGACGAGGAACTGAAGTGGTGCAATTGACATAGAACCTCTCTCCATAACAGAGGTCCCCAGGATCAAATCCCAGTCAATCCTAGAGGAGAAAGACGAAAAGAGAAGAAGAGAAATAGATACAGAAGATCACACAGCAAAAGGACACAGAGCAAAAGCAGCAGGGTGGGGGAGGGGGAGTAGGGAAGGAAAGGGGGGAAAAAAGCAATTTGATAAGCAAAGTTTAAAATCAACAAAATTTCTTTACATACATCTATCTGCACCCTAAGAGTAGGACTTGTCAATCTTTTGCCACATCATACTTATATACCACAATATAGTAATACTTGTACAGCACAACTAGGGTAGATGGAAATGGCTACTTCTGGCTAGAGATGACTTGCCTAGGGATTCTGACTGCCCCAAGACACAAGTAGCTGCTCCAACAGTATGTCAGTATCTCAGGTGTATCTATAATTCATTCTCAAGAGATCAGTGGCTGGAAATAAGTACAAGAAAATTCATTGCTGTAATGTTCATAATAATAAAAACTGTGAACAACTTATACCTTGTCTATCCATAGGGGAATAGATAAATTGTGATCTATTCACATAATAAAATACTACATAGAAGTTAAAATTAATAAATCAGAACCGTATTATCACATGAGAAAATTTTTAAAAATATATATACTGTTTACTGAAAAACCCAAGTAACAGAATACCTATTATATTATACGATTTACTTAAGCCTTAAAATACTCAAAACGATATACTGTTTGTCTATATATGTAAATATATAAACCCTTTTTATAATATATCTATACACATAAATATATAAGCTTCATATTGTTTATACATTTACAAATAGACACACACATATTTACATGTAGTAAAAGTAAAAACATGCAGAAAAAACAGAATAATTTCAGAAAAGAAGTTGTATCTGGGGTAGAAGAGAGAAAAGGAGTTGGGGAAAGAGTCATGCATTCAGAGGGGGCATGTTTTATTTCTTTAAAAAAGAGAATCTGAAGCAAATATTGAAAAATATTAAGATTTATTAATGATGTGAAGTAGATGAGGTGACAGTTATATTGATTTCTGAAATATGACATGAATACTACTTCATAGTTTATATTTATTTTTAAAAATATTTAAGTAATTAAAAAAATTTTTTACACTTAAAAATATATGAACTATTCATTCAATTACTTTATTTTGCATTATTTGTATATATTCCTCAATTCTACACATAATCAATTATTGAAATCAACAGAGATATCTAATAAGGCATAAAGCAAAGACACTTTAGGAAATGCCCAAAGGAGGCCCTGGTCTGAAGAAAGAAGTAACTCAAAAGATGTCATATTATTTCTGAGAATCAAATCTTCACTATTCTAGATGTGTGACTGTCAAGAATAAAAATTTCATGTCCTCTTATGCTAGGACACAGAGCTTTCAACTGATGTACAAAGTATTTTTAAAATATCAGACCCCAAATTCTTAAAATAAATATCAAATCTCCAAACAAGACGTTTATGAAATAAAATGCACATCAAGAAAGCAGCAGTAAAAGAAAAAATTTGCTTGATTTAGGCCCTCTTTAGGTTTTACTGCTTAACCTATGCTGATACCAAAAAGAGAAGAAGTAAGTCCGCTTTCATTACAGCCATATACACAGCAATCCCAGCAGGAGCTTGAATAAAATAAAGACGCCACAAATGAAATGTCTGTGTAACCTGAGAGTAATTGCTCAGACAAAACTTTCCAAAGGCAGTTTTCCAAACATAAAGACATGGCAGGAATCCAAAAGCTTAAACCAATATTTTACTATAATTATTGGTTTTTCTCCATACTTCTCCTATTCTACCAAAGTTATAGTTGAACTATTACATTTAAATTAGACATTAGTTTCTTTGAACATTTAAAAAACGCTGTGATTGATGATCAGACACAATATTTTTAATGTATAAAGAATAAGATGAGAATAAGAGAAGGGCTTGCAAAATGCCTCCTCTATGTATTTAGAATGGGATGGGCATGAGGAGGTCAAGCTCCAACAATTACCATCTTAATTGAATTTAGACCAATCAAGAAAATCCATTTAGTTTCTACACTTGAAAAATGAACTTCAGAATAATTCCCAATTATCGAGTAAGTAAAAGCTACTTTGCATAAATTTACTAGTGAAGGTTTCCCCTTATACAAAGTGCCTGTTCATATTTTTTCCTATTTTTCTATTAGCTTGTCTTACTGACTTATAAGGATTTCTTTATATATTCTGGATACTTAATTTCTGTCAGAAATTCCAATCTTTCCATGTATATAGGCACCATTTGGATCTCTTCTGTGACTTCCAATTGTATGCCCAGTTTATTACTGCATCACTAATATGTAGGAAAACTAAGTAATTGCAGATCATTTTTCTGGTAAATGGGCTGCTTGCTTCTGCTAATCTGTGGCTGGTCTTTGGATTTTAAAATTATAATGTTACATTTCTTAAATTGGATGATGTATACACATATAGAATTCAATACAACTTTCATAATAACTTAAATACTTGATAATACACTTAAATATAATACAAATGTAATAATAGTAATGATAATGACAATAGTATTTGCCTTAATTACCTCATAGAACTGTTGCATCATTTGAATGATGTAACTTATTTTGTAAACTATGACATTTAAAATACAGTAGAAATCTCTTGTAGCAACATCGTTCAAAACTCTATCTTCAAACAGTATATGAGAAAACAATTCATTCACAAGCAATCAAAATTCTCATTTAATTAACAATAACCTAAAAGTTATCAGGAATCACCTCCAACATTAATTCATTACACCTTCATGGGAGATCCACTGCACCCAAGGATTCCCACAGGAACTTTGCCTATAAAATTGTCAATTCTAATGAATTAAACCCTCAATCCTACTGTTTCACAAGATGATAGGGGAGCTTTAAAAGCCTATGTTAAATTCCCAGCTGAAAATGGCTATTACTTTCTAGGCTGACTTGCAAAGCACTCACAGTAGATTAATAAAATAAAATAAACTTTTTGCCCTTTATTACAATATATTTCATCAGCCCCATACTTTCATATATATGTACTTAGTAACATTTTATGCAGTTCTCTACATAAGTTACATCCTCTCCATTTATACAATCCTCTTTGATAATGCAACCTAGATTAATATAGTCCCAAAGACTAGAATTGCAATGACTTAAAGACTTCACAAATGAATAAAAAAATTTAAAAAAAAAAAGACTTCGCTACATAATTTCAAGAAGTCTACTGTTTATACATTACCTCCCAAAGCTAACTTAAGTCAGAAAACAGGTAATGCAGAGTATAGTGATGCACACCCCCCAAAGATATCCATGTCCTAACCCCCAAAACTTGTGAATATGTCACTTTACATGGCAAAGAAGATTTTGTGAACGTAAGATTAACGCTAAGACCCTTGAGATGGGAAGATCCTCTTGGATTACCCCAGGTGGGAACAATCTAATCACATGCACCCTCCAGAAACTGGAAAATGCGAGGATGCAGATTCACCCCTAGAACTTCGGAAGAATACAGCCTTGTCAACATCTTGATTTTAGTCCAGTGTGACTAAAATGTGTCAGGCTTTTGACCTACAGAACTGTAAGATAATTTATGTTAAGACACTAAATCTGTGGAAATTTATTATGGCAGCACTAGAAAACAAATATGCAAAACATTGCTAGCTTATTTTCAGCAAAACAAACTGGTTAGAAGTATATTCTCTGGAACCCAGCTTCTGAGTTGAAATCATAGCTCTGCTACTGTGTCAGCTGTGTAAATTTAAGCTAATTATTAACCTCCCTATACCTCAGTTTTCTCATCTATAAAATGAGGCTAATTATAGTACCTATCTCACAGGATTATTTAAAAGAGTAAATAGCTTAATTCATGGAAAACACTTAAAACATTGCTCAACATACAGGAAGCAGTAAACACAACTACTAGTGTTATTGATTTTCATCAATAACATTTTAACTACTTTCTTTTTTCAGTTACCCACAGAAAATTCATGAATTCAATAATCTTCAGAATAGCCAAGAAATCAACCCTTCTTAAAAGAAAGGTTTGTACACTTCATACAAGCATCTTCATAATGGTACAGTTCCATTAAATTGTAATACTGTTATTTGAATCATTTCTGATAACAAAGGAACAGATGCCGAAGTCAAAGTATCACCATGAACTCCGCCTAGTGAATTAACATCAAGTACATGGCCTCACAAAAAGTGTCCATCAATGAGTATGAGCTGCCTTATTAAAAATAATAGATACAACTAAATTAGTTTCTATTGAAATTTGTTTCAATTGGCATTTTTTCAGCTCAGTATTTATATAGCACTTCTCATTTGCAAAAAGCCTTCCCTATCATTTCTTCACACACAAATAGAAATTTTATTTCACTTGGCCATTGACTCAGCAACATTTACATAAACTGATATAACCAGGCTAAACTGTGATGATTCACATTATAAACACATAAAAATGTAACAAATGGGAATTTGAACAGCAGAGAAAAAATTTAAAAGTATTAATATATTTTCTGCCTCACAATTCTACAGCTCTACAACAGTCCAAAGTAGTGTACAAACTCAAGGAATAGCAACACTATATCAGGAAGAGGGAGAAAGCAAAACTTTTTCTAACTCCAGGAAAAGGCAGAATACAAACTTTTGGAGAATATCATAATAAAAATAACTGTTGAGATTTAAAATGAGTAACTAGAACACTGATAAAAGAAAAAATCTATTATAAAATGATTTCTATATTGTCCTATAGTAAAAGTAATAAACTTCAAGATTCTAAGCCTAAATAACTCTACAATAATTTAATTTATATGACACTTTAAAATGAAATTAAATATACACCAGCAATAATAATATATTGTTAAGACCTCAAAAGAAATATTTTCAATTGCTTACACAAAATGTATTGATTAAAAGTCCAAATTATATTTCTAACTTTTCATTATTTCAAACTCAAGAACTGTATCCTTAAATTTTTATAGGAAAAAAAGATATTTCTTTTCTATTTCTATATTATTTCCTTACTATTTTTTTAAAAAGGCATTTAAAAGATGTTATTGCACACAAATGCACCTGCAGAATATCCCACAAAAGATACCCACTCCCCTTCTCACCATCCAAAGGTGCAATGGCAAAGAAACTTTACAGAGGCCCACAAGCAACCTAAGCCCAGCTGAGCCGAATCTCTGAAGGAGCAGGTCCAACCCACTCCAAAGAATTCCCCTAAATCTTTGCATTCAGACTCAAAGAACACCCTCCCTCTCCCAACCTTAAATTAAGCCTAAATTAAGGTGGGTTCACGTGGGAGTGGGGGGAATGGCAATTCACAGGAAAGGACCACTAGAAGATACAAAGGACTCAGGATACACACTCAAAAGCCCTCAAGAACCATACTTAGAGTGTAATACATGAAGCATATGGGTAAAAACTAATAGGAACAAGAGAGGCTACAGCAGAAAAAGAAAGCACTCTATCAAAATGTATTCAAATTCAACTTTTAAAAGAAACCATGCTGGTCAAATAAACAAATCTACAGCTGGATTCAGCAGGCAGACGAGATTCAGCTGCCAGTTTTCAACCTTGATAATTCAAGAGTTCTAACCGTGGTTTTTATATGTTAGTCTCCCTGAAGGTCCCACCCTTGGGAAAAACTCATCACAGTTTCCACTTACCCCAGGACCTTCCCACTGCCAGCCCTGACAGGCTTCCCTGAGTCTTTGCCTAGAAACTGCAGCATACCAAAGAGAAATTTAGTAGTTGTAGAATAAATACTTACCACTTGAACTTCCAGGAGTAGAAAACTGAGATGTCTCAAGGAATTTTCGAGGAGTAGGAAGGTTTGTAACATCAATCAGAGGAACAGGTGAAGCATCTTTCACAAGGGAGCTGAAGGGGAAAGTAGCAGTAGTTACTGCCTTCTCCAATACCAACTAAGTTCCACTTCCATTACCACTTTTCATTGTCTTAAGCCTTCTTTACCCTGTGTTTTCAAACATCTCCCAAGTATATCTCCAACAAAGTAGTGATTGTCACAGCTGGAGAGGTCTAAAGATGTATTCTAATGGTTCCAGGTATTTAAATTTTCATTTTGTCTTTTCATCTCAATGCTACATTTTAAAAAATTAGTGTAAGTATATTCTGAATCATTTGGAGGACTACCTAATAATCAAATTATGCCAAGCAATTTCAGTACCCTCCTTTGTTCTTGTATTAAAGATTAATTTATCAGCAATGAAAGGTCAAATGACACCAGTCATAATAGCTAAAAAGATAAAAGTAGTTAAACCTTGTTTTAATTTGTGTTTGTCATTCTGGAGTTTTTGACATATTCTGCGAATTCATTACATTTATTTTTCTTTGAAAGAGGTTCATAAATTGAACGACTGAGGGAGTGCTGAGTTCCTAGCCAAGGGAGCTCTATCACATTCCCCACAGCAACAATCCCCCAAGTGCAATGGCAAAGACCAGTAAAGAAGGATGGTCTAACAATGACTATACTTATGAGCCTGTGTACCTGAAATATGAACTAGGCCTAGAGCTGCAGTGCACCTAACAGTCACCTCCTGAGAACTTCCATGTTGCTCACATGTGGCCACTTTCAGCATGTAATGCATTACCTTCCCCCCAGCATGGGATATGACTACCAGGGATGAGCTTCCCTGGCACCAGGGATGAGCTTCCCTGGCACCAGGGGATTACTACCAAGCACCAGCTGATGATATAACTAAAAAAAGACCTTGAATAAAAGGGTCAACTCAGACCAGCAGAATATCTCAGCATTCATGTAATATTATGTGTTAAAAACTGCTTCTTGACCTTGAATAAAAGGGTGAAATGGAAAGGACAAATGAGTTTATATGGCTGTGAGTCTCCAAAAAAGAGTCAGGAGGTCATCAGAGGGGTCGCACTTACACACACCTCAGCAGGGTCCCAGAGACAGTTAAAGTGGATACAACCCCAGGTACTGGTTCTCCTGAGGGCTACAGAGACCTACAGGTTCTATAGTCATGGCAGATGGCTCTGGAGTTCAGTGCCATGTCAGTTGGCCCTCTTTGGTGTTTGTGTTCCTGAGTGTGATGGAGTTGGACTTAGATATGACCTTTCTACAAATGTCTCTTCTGTCACTTTTCCTGGACTTGTGGTTGGCGCTGAGGTTGGTATATACTCAGGTGAAACTCTAAACTGTCCATGTGACAGCCAGGCCCCGAGCCTCAGCAGACTTACAACTCCTAACCTCTGGTTTATTGGACTTACCCCAGCCAGCTAACGGGGAGGTGAAGAAGGTCAACCACCACATCAGGGCGCCAAGAGTGCCTACAACTGCAAGTAGGAGAATTGCATCTATCATCCATGTGAAATCTAAGCCCTCTCTTGATATAGAGGTAGAGTGGATATAACCATCCCAGGGTCCACAGGATAGAGGAATAGAGTATGGACTAGAGTGGACTTACTGATAATCTACATTGGAACTATTGGTATTAGAAATGGAAGAAATTGTAGCATTGATATGGGGAAAGTGGCCACGGTAGCTGCTGAGGGTAGGGAGAGGGAAGAAGAGATATGATGTGGTGGATTTTCAGGACTTGGAGTTGTCCTGGGTGGTACTGCAGGGACAGGTGCTGGACAATGTATGTCCTGCCATGGCCCACTGGGTGGACTGGGGGAAAGTGTAAACTACAATGTAAATCTTTATCCATGTGGTGCAGCAGTGCTCCAAAATGTATTCACCAAATGCAATGAATTTCCCATGATGATGAAAGAGGTTGTTGATTGGGGAGGAGTGGGGAGAGGGGGGTGGAGGCTATATGAGGACCTCTTATATTTTTTTAATTAACATTTTAAAAAAATAGAGAGAAATAAATAAATAATCAATATAGTAAAGAACGATTTAAAGAATTTCACACAGGTTAATTTAGTATTTGATTAGCCCATTTAACCTTTTCCAAAAGCATAGCCCTTCTTCTTAATGATTAACTTCAGAGTCTCCAAAATAAGCATATTAATCTAAAAAGTCACAAAGACTATAAAAACAATATTTTCAAGTTAATTCCCATTTACAAGCCCCTGTTAAGTACAAGAATGAAGGCAATGCAAAGGAAAATAACACCTGCACCCCATCCTCAAGGAGTGAATCATGTAGTCACATCACATCCACAGCAGAAGACCTTCTCCAAGTCAAGTCTCCAAAGGTTGAGAGGCTAAAACTATACTTCTCATTTCTTTCCAGTCCTAACAAATATCAGTAGCAGTAGCTACCTATAGAAGTGATTCTCAAAATGGGCTGTAGGGGGAGGACAGGCAAAAGCTTTATCAGAGAAAGAAAGCTTTATCAAAACAGGAAGGAATAATGTGTGTAATTCTGAAAATCATCCCCCAGATGAAAATGATACATCCCTATATCATTCCCACACTCCTATGGTATGTGCCAGGTAAGTGTTACTTTTTAAACTCAATTTTTTAAATGTTCTTTCAGAAAGCTCTGAAAAACAAACTTTATGTTAAAAGGCAAATTTATCATTAGGGTATTATGTTTGAGTGCTGATAATATAGAAGGCATTCTCCTGGGCCTTGAGAATCAGGCCTCACTTGTTATAAAGTGAAGGGGGGAGCTGTTACTCGAATAATCCTTGACTACTTACATGCTTGGTGCTGGGTTCAGTACTGAGGATACAAAGGGTAACTGAGACATAACTAAACCAAACAGCACATTTCCACTTTTTAGAATTATTTGCAACTAATGTGAAACCTCAAGTTAAGTAAAAGATATAAAAGTAACAGAAATAGCATTTACCAGATATTGAACTGCCACAGTTAATTCCAGTAACTCTTTTCCACCAATATTATGCTACAGGTTTCTACCTGCCTAAATTTCCTTAAGAAATTTCAATATAACCATCCTGGGAAAATAAAAATTGTTCTATCACTAGTTTGGCTACTTCCAGGAGAATGAAACTACAGCTTTGAGCCTTCAAATCTAATAACTTGTCACAAGTTTGTCTATTTATGAAATCAATTAGATCACAGATTTCTCCATTCTTCCATCTCCTATACATTGACTCCTTGGGTCTTATTTTTTCCTCTCTCCTACCTCATCCTTTTTCACATCGATTTTACTGACAATTGGAAAACCAGCTCTACACAACTCCACAGCCCAGGATGCACATGCCCAAAGAGACAGAGTATTATCACAGATACTGATTAGTCAGTGGTGCTACTGAGTAATTAAGAAAAAAATTCACTTCAATTTTAAATGCTATGAAAAATATATAATACATTTTATAACTATTTCCATAATGAAGTAGAGGAATTTTTTTGAAAGTATTGCAAATAAAGGTATCAATTAGCAGAAAATTCAGATATACAACTAAAATACTGCCCACCAATCCAAAAATCAAGCAGGACAGTTAGTATATGTAGGTGAACATCAACATGTATACATTTGTGAGTATTATAATAATACACAATTCTATAAACACAGATGTGCACATGATTCCCTTTAGGTTAAAATCTACAGTTTTAACCTAAAAATATATTTCAGTTAAAAATAGGGTAATAAATCGCTTGCCATTTCAACTTTCAAAAACATAACCTGCTAGAGGGCTGCTCTGGGCTGTGGGACCCTGGCTGGCTAGCTAGTTCTGGGCTTCCCTAATCCCTGAGATACACAATATTGAAATTAGGCCAATTAATAATCCTACAATGGCCTCTAAGTATTCAAGTGAGAGGAAGAGTCGCATATCTCTCACTTTAAATCAAAAGCTAGAAATGATTAAGCTTGGTGAAGAAGGCATGTCTAAAGCTGAGAAAGGCTGAAAGCTAGGCCTCTTGTGCCAAACAGTTAGCCAAGTTGTGAATGCAAAGGAAAAGTTCTTGAAGAACATTAAAAGTGCTACTCCAGTAAACACATGAATGACAACAAAGAGAAACAGCCTTATCGTTCATATGGAGAAAGTCCTAATGGTCTGGATAGAAGATCAACCAGTCATAATATTCCCTTAAGCCAAAGACTAATCCAGAGCAAGGCCCTACCTCTCTTCAATTCTATGAAGGCTGAGAGGTGAGGAAGCTGCAGAAGAAAGTTTGAAGCTAGGAGAGGGTGGTTCATGAGGTTTAAGGAAAGAAGCTGTCTCTATAACATAAAAGTGCCAAGTGAAGCAGCAAGTTATCCAGAAGAGCTGTCTAAGATACAGCATATTCCATTGTTGTCTTATTTTAAGAAATTGCCACAGCCGCCCCAGCCTTCAGCAACCATCACCCTGATCAGTCAGCAGCCATCAGCATTGAGGCAAGACCCTCCAGCAGCAAAAGATTATGACTCAATGAAGGCTTGGATGATGGTTAGCATTTTCAGCAATAAAGTATTTTTAAATGAAGGTTGAGGTGAAAAGTCTGGCTTTGAAATCTTCATGGGAGACTACATCCTTTCAATCCTGAATTTGGTGTAATGTTTTCAATGACTTATTAATGTATTTTTAAATGTTTTAAGTAAAAAATAAAAAATAAAAAGCATAACCTGCTGACTTTATTATTAGAGTCAGAAGGGCCCTTGAACTCCATCAATAAACTTTTAGAAAGTCAATTTACTGCAAAACTATTTTCATAGACTCATCTCTCTCTTTCTCTGAAATTTTCCCTTGGGCTTCAATTTTCTCCTTGGTGAACACTAACCTAAAGGCAAGTAACTCTTGAAATGACTTTTGAGTATTTTTAGTTATTTGTTTTTTTATGGATGGATTTAATCCCAAGAGTTCAAGGAAAAAAAGGCAAACCCACTCATTTCTTTACTGGAAACCTGAATCTCAACAGAAAGTTATGTGTCATTGTAGAATATTGTTGTACTTAAATAATATATCCACAGTTTCCATTTCAGAAAAAAGAAAAGGCCTGTTCTCATCATACTAAAGAGATAAAATTGAGAAAGTATTAATACCCCCAAAGGTTTTGAAACCCTCAGAAAAAGTACACTTCAAATCAACACACACACACAAAAGAAATAAAAACTTAACTGTTCTTCTAAGTTTCTCATTAAGTGGAATGCTCTGAATTACTTCATTCTGAAAAAATATTGATAGGAGCTATTTTTCTTTTTAAATGAATACATTACAAATTCAAAATCATTCATAGCTAAGAACTGAAAAATACAGCTGATGCCAACTACATAAATCCTAATAAAAGACAGTTCCCCCAAAATTACTAAGCATAAACTGTGACTGAATTTGATTTGCTGTTTAATAACCCTATGGCAGAGGACATGAAAATTAAACTATACCAAAAACGAATAATCAACAACTAAAACTACAATAAATCAAAGAACTTTTTGGAAATTAACCATCCATCCAACTAGCAAGGATCTATTTCTAAATGTATTTGATTTCAATATTTCAAGCCATGAAAAAGTCGTTTTATTTTGTTTTTTAAGAAGGGTTAGAAGTGCTAACATATTATTAGACATTTGCTTTTTAATTAGAACTTATTTCCCTTCTTTCAGTTATTAACAAATGGGTCCACCTATGTCCAAAATTTGCAGCTGTAGTTCAAATAGGTAATTCTATTCCTTTTCAAACTAAAAATCAACAGAGATGAGTTGAACTTTAAGTTGTACCTCTAGCAGCTAATATATTCACTTCTATAACCCAAACAGCTGGCATAGTACCTGCCAAAAAGCAAGGGCTCATAAAATTTGTGAAATCAAATTGAACTGAAAAATATCTGTCAAAGATATAATATGTCCTAGTAAGAAAATTTTAGCTGAATAATGAAATAGGAATGACTGGCATAACAGTAAGTATATAGTTAAAAGATCTGGTTGAACATACAGAAAGAATAATGAAAGACAATGTGTACGAAAGTTAAAAAAAAAAAGTCATTGTTTTAAATAACAGATGGAGGGTGAAGATGTAGTAATAGAAAATCAAGTGAAGCTAAAAATCTAAGAAAAGAGGAAAAACAAAACAAAACAAGAAAGCCCAAAAAGACAACAGGAGCCCCTACACACCCAGAGATAAACATGGACACCAAAGACCATGGTTTGGAGTTGTATCCTCTACAAAGCTAAAGGATGTTGTAGAAAACAAGACATTAACCCAGGATGCATGGATCAAGTGAAATGATTTACTGTTGTTTTTTTTAAATAACTTTTTTATAGGTTCTTTTTTGGAAATATAAAGAAAATTAAAATAACCCACTTTTTAAAAAGATTTTATTCTAATACTATATATACAACCTAAAATTTCCCATTTTAACTACTTTCAAATATACAATTAAGTGGTAATAATTACATTCACAATGTTGTGCTACCATCACCCCACCATCCATTACCAAAACTCTTCCATTACCCAAACAAAAACTCTCAATTAAACATTAAATCCTCAATCCCTACACCCACCCAGACCCCTGGGAACCTGTATGCTAGTTTCTGACAATATAAATTTGCTTATTCTAATTATTTCACCTCCATGAGATCATACTACGTCTGTTCTTTTGTATGCTGGCTTATTTCACTCAACATGAGGTCTTAAAAGTTCAACCATGTTGTCACGTGTATCAGAACTTAATTCCTTTTCATAGCTGAATAATACTCCACTAGGCATATATACCACATTTTGTTTTCCCTTCATTGGTTGATGGACACTTGAGTTGCTTCCATCTTTTGGCAACTGTGAATAAGGCCACTATGAACAACAGTATGCAAAACATCTATTTCAGTCCCTGCTTTCAATGCTTTTGGGTATATACCTTAAAGCGGGATTGCCAGGTCAATGACAATTCTATACTCAACTTTCTGAGGAACCTCCAAATCGTTTTCCACAGGGGCTGCACGATTTTATATTCCCACCAATAACGAGTGTTCCCATTTCTCCACATCCTCACCAACACTTATTTTCTGTTTTTTTAATAAAAGCCATTCTATTGGTAGGAAGTAGTATTTCATTGGGAGTTTGATTTGTATTTCCTTAATGGCCAATGATGTTGAGGCCACTGATACCATTTTGATGTAATGCTTTCCAAAGCTTTTTATAGAAAGAGCTTCTGGGAGCAGATGTGGCTCAAGTGGCTGAGCGCCTGCGTGCCACAGGGGAGGTCCGGGGTTCAGTCCCAGTGCCTCCTAAAGGCAAAATAAACAAGCAAACAAATGAAAAAACCAACTCAAGGGAGCTGATATGGCTCAGTAGTTGACTGCCAACTTCCCACATACAAGGTCCCAGTTTCAATCCCTCGCTCCAATACCTCAGAAAAAGAAAAAAAAAGAAAGAAAGAAAGAAAGGAGCTTCTGCCTGGCCCTTCCTCCTTCCGCCTCCCTCCTCTCTCACTCACACACATCACAAAAATACACACATGCTCTTTTTCAACATTCTTTAGGTCACTCCGTTTAGAATTTTGAATTTTAAGTTTTCCTTTCAACAATACAACCTAAACATTTGCTATTTCATTAAAAAAAACAACAAAAAACAAAACTACCAGAGCATCATCAATAACTGTATCATATTATGACCTTAGTGACACCAGCTTGTGATAATTAAGTTCACAATGCAGAGGGTATAAAATAAGTCCTGTTTCCCTATTCCTCATTCTACATTTCCCTTTCCCATTTTATCCGGCTTTTTTTTTTTTATAGGCACAAACCAGCCTTTATTGATTACAGCAGGGTTAAAGAGAGGAGGGGATACGACCACTCCCGGCCCTGAGGCGAAGTTATCCTTCCAGGAGATATCTATGCACATCCAAGTGTTTATATATTTGGATATATAGGCTATATTACACACAATACATTCCTACTATACATGCTGTCCTTCAACCTGCTTTTTAGCCCAACAAAATAACTTAGAAATCTGCCTATAAGATTTCCACAAGCACATGGGAAATATGGTTGTTTTAAGATCATATTGTATGGATATACTTCAATTCATTTAACTACATTTTGCTCGATAAAGTGTTAAGTAGCTGTGGCTTTTTTATCTCTTTTACCAACAATTTTGCAGTATCTTGTTACATATAATTTAATGAATCAGTACTATTTTCTATAGGTTACGAACCTAGAAATGGAATCTCATTATCAAAGAATATACAAATTTTTGTTTTTCAAAAAGACATGTTGTTTTTTCGACACCAAAAGAAAGCTACGTTTCTTCCTACACTTGCCAGCATGGTATACTGCCAATGTCTTTAATTTTGATAATCTTATAATCAAATATTGTTATTTTTCAAATTTTATTTCTAGCTATTCAAGATATTGAATAATCTTCCTTTGCTCATCAGCCATTTGCATTTTCTAATCTTTGAATTACCTATCTATATCATCTGTCCATTTTTCTTTGGGTAGTTTGTTTTTTAATATTAATCTGACAAATATTTTTGTACTTTAAAGATATTACAGCTTTATATAACCTACATATTATAAATATTCTCTCAGCGTGTATACTTTATCTTTTTATTGTTTCACTATATAAGTTTTTAGTTTTTAGTCAAGTCATTTAATATTTTCCTTTATATCTTCTGATATGCACGTGGAAGCCATTTCCACATATATTCGCCCATATTTTATTCTAATACTAATAAAGTTTCGTTTTTCATATGATTTTTAAACTTACCTAGAATATTTTTGTATACAATAATAGGTAGACATCTAAATTTTTCTTCTTCGAATAAACAGCTAATTGTCCTAACACCATTTACTATATAGCCATCATTTCCTCCACTGGCCTCAATTCTTGTTGAAAATACTGATGTCCCATATACATTGGGGTCTACTTCTGAAATCTATTTGGTCCCACCAATCTGATTTTCTATCTGCATGCCTATACTGTTTGTTATTTTTTAAGATTTATTTTTTATTTATTTCTCTCCCCTTCCCCACTTCTCCCCCCCAGTTGTCTGCTCTCTGTGTTCATTCACTTGCGTGTCTTCTGTGTCTGCCTGTATTCTTGTCAGCAGCACCTGGAATCCATGTCTCTTTCTGTTACGTCATCTTGCTGCATCAGCTCTCCAGTGTGTGTAGCGCCATTCCTGGGCAGGCTGCACTTTTTCCACGCTGGGGCACACTCCTTGTGCATGGGACTCCCCTATGCAGGGGACACCCCTGCGTGGCACAGCACTCCTTGTGTGCATCAGCACTGTCGGTGGGCCAGCTCATCACACAGGTCAGGAGGCCCTGGGTTTGAACCTTGGACCTCCAATGTGGTAGGTGGACGCCCTATCCGTTGGGCCAAATCCACTTCCCCCAATACTGTTTTGATTAAAGTAGCTTTATAATATGCTTTAATATCAGATAAGAAAAACACCCCTCATAATCTCCTTTCTCAAAGTTTTTTTAATGATTCTCATATATTTATTCTTCCATGTGAATTTTAGATTTGACAGTTTCAAAAAAAACTCTATTGGTATTTGAGACTGACATCTTTACAAGCTCAAGAATTCTTATGTAAGAACAGTTTAGTTTTCACCATTTATTTAATCTAGTTTCAAATTTTCCAAATAAAAGTTTTAGTATTTTTATTATAAAATTAATAAGTATTATTAGGCTTTCTTTTATTTGTCAATTCTACTGGTTTTCTATTTTCTACTTCAAAAATATCTGTTCTTCTTTATATGTACATGCCTTCATGTGATTTCCTGTTTGCTCCTGCAACAGAAATTTATTCTTGGGTTTTTTTCCTTTGATTATTTTGTTGGACTTGGAGACAATCCTAATTGTCTGGGTCAAAGCAAAAAAGACGGTCCTACTTCTTACTATGAAACTTGAATAAAGACAAACCTGACCTAGCTCCGCATACTAGATGCTTCCACCCAGGTCTTTAAATTTTGAGATAAAGAAGAGATGCAGAAACATTTAGAGATCATTGTCAGTAAAGTTAAAAATCCATTGTAGGCATGGTGCCAGCAGGGGCAGCATCGCAACCAGACTCTTCCGGTGGCTTGTCTTAGATTGTGTTGTTTAGTCATCCTTGGTTCCTGCCGGTTTTCAAAGACTGATTATACTGACTTCCCATAGATTCCGTGAACAACCTCATAACTTCCCATTAAATTCCTTTCCAGTTTTAGTTATCAGGACTTATTTCTGCTATTTGCAATCAAGAACCGTGGCTGGTACATCACCCTTTATAAAAGAGACTATGTTTTATTTGCTTCTCTCGTCTCTAGAGATTTTTCAAAGATTGAAACCTTCAAATATAGATATCTAGCCTTTAATAAATATAAAGTCCAAAATTATTAGAAAAATATGTATAGAAGGTTAAAGTCCAAAACAAAACAATAATTTCTGACTCAACTTAAGCAAGATGAAGAACTCAGCATTCCTTTCCATCTCCAGACTATCCAAATTTCCCAGTCTCTACTAACTTAATATGGGGATACAAATCCTGTTTATTATTACAGAGTATTCTTTGACAACATAGCTTTTCTTTCTCAATTATAGATTTCAGCCAACATTTTCAATCTTGTAACAATATATTTGTCAGATATTTATACATACATTTACATAGTTAATGACTTGCTGTCCTCACAGTGTTTCCAAACTACCTACAACTTTGTTTTCAAGTTGTTGATTTTGATTTATACCTTAAAGTTCATCTTTGAGTATTTTTCTCAGAAAAAGAAGAAAAGTGATTTTGTTGTTGTTGATTTATACTTGAGAATGTCACTCTGCTGCCTATGTACATCAAGGTCCACTAGGCTGGGAAATCTCTGGTCACAGCTCTTCCCCATTCAACGCTCGGAAAATTTCGCTCCACTGTATTCTGCCATTTGGTATTCAGGAAATCAAGAAGAGGTGGATTTTTGCTACTTTCTGTGTATCAAGATCAGATTTAGGGAAGCGGGCGTGGCTCAACTGATAGAGCGTCCATCTACCATATGGGGGGTCCAGGGTTCAATACCCAGGGCCTCTTGACCCGTGTGGTAAGCTGCCCATGTGCAGTGCTGCCGTGCGCAAAGAGTGCCATGCCATGCAGGGGCGCTCCCATGTAGGGGTGCCCCACATGCAAGGAGTGAGCCCCATAAGGAGAGCCTCCCCATGTAAAAAAAGCACAGCCCGCTCAGGAGTGGCACCGCACATCCAGAGAGCTAACACAGCAAGATGATGCAACAAAAAAGAGATGCAGTTTCCAGTGCTGCCAGATAATGCAAGCAGACGCAGAAGAACACTCAATGAATGAACACAGAGAGCAGACAAGGGGGGGAAGGGGAGAAATAAATAAATCTTTAAAAGAAAAAAGATGAGATTCAACCTTATGAAAAAGAAGACACAAATAATAGTGGTCTTAATAAAACAAAGGTTTTCTTTTTCTTATTTTTTTTTTTTAAGATTTATTTTATTTATTTCTCTCCCCTCCCTCCCACCTTGGTTGTCTGTTCTCTGTGTCCATTTGCTGCATGTTCTTTGTCCGCTTCTGTTGTTGTCAGCAGCATGGGAATCTGTGGGCTTGCTATTTTGAGCTTGCTACTTTGAGTTAGCAACCCACGAGGACCGGGCGGGCTTCCACGGCTCGGCGGTGAGCCCCTAGGCCAGCGCGTAGGCCTAGGTTCTCCAGGTGTGGGGGACGCGCGGTAAAAACCACGGAGACAGCCTGTGAGAGTGAGCTAGTCCACTTTATTGCGGAAATACACTTGATTATATAAGGTCGGGTCAAGGGAGGGGTAGGAACAGGGGCGGATTAACTACAGGGCGGTAGTGGATAGGCGGAGCTGTGCAGGCAGCTATGAGGTAGGCGGTGAAGGATAGCAACGGCTGGAAAAGGGAGATAACAAAGGCTAGGAGGAGGGGTGAAGGGAGGCAGCAACAATTGCTCCTTTTGTTTTATAAAAAAAAAAAGGGCGTGAGAGAGTAGGGGGATGGGCTGTGGAGGGTGAGAGAAAAAAGGGGTAGAATTGACTGGTGATGGGCAAATGACATATCATTTGGCCAGAATGTATGCATAGCCCTTAGGGTCGGTGCGTGCCGGTGCTAGACGAAATATCTAACATGATGTTGCGCACGCTTTTTTGGGGTGGATAGCGCTGTGGCTGGCTTAACCGCGAAGGACTCTCAGACGTATAGCAATAAAGGGGGGCGGAGGGTGCACCCAAGCCCTTTATGCCGAGGGAAACAAACCCGTGCCGGCGGCTAAGGTCAGGGAGTTTCACAGCAAGCAGCTTCACAGGCGGGAAGTACGGTGGGAAGGGGGGCGAGGACAAGGGCGAGATTGAGGAGCGAGATCAGAGGTAGCAAGACGGTGGTAATGGATTTGAACAAACGAGGAAAATACACTGTCAGCGTGATCTTTGGCAAGGCGGATGATTCGTCGAATGGCCCAAGGACCAACGGTGAGACCTAGGATGATGAGCAGAACTGGGGTTATTAGCGGGAGGAGATAGGGGAGGAGGGGCTGCAGGAAGCCCCAGGAACCAGCAGTTTGGGCTCGTTCAAGTCGGCGTTGGTTGAGACCTTTTTCAAGTTCTTTTAAGCTGGAGTCTACTAAACCAGTATAGTTGGCATAGACACAGCATTCTTCTCCCAGAGCTGCACATAGGCCACCTTCTTTGAGGAGGAGGAGGTCAAGGCCTCGGCGGTTTTGCAGGACAACTTCTGAAAGGGAATTGAGGGAGTCTTTAAGATATTTGACTGCATCTCGGAGGTAGATGATATCAGAGTCTACTGCTTGTCTGAGGTTTTGGAGGGCGGAGGCTTGTGTGGCTAGGGCTGCAACACCAGTGGCAGCTCCAGCTGTAGCTAGGAGGGAAGTGACAGTGAGTACAGCAGTAATAGGTTCGCGTTTGTGGAGGTAAATAGCTTCTTGAGTGTGGTCAAAGGCTTCAAAGAAATGTAGAGGAGTGTGATAGATGACTCGAGGCGTGAGGAGGATGAGAACACACGTTTCTTTGGTCTTGTTAAGTGTGGCAACAGATAAGCATGGGGTAAGTCCGGTGGAAGAGCAGAGCCATTGGGTGGTGTTTAGGGGAACTAAGTATTTGGCAGAGATGTTTGGGGAGGTATAGTTGGTACAGGCAGTAAGGCTAGGAGTGTGGGAGGAACGGGGGTGAATGCATAAACCTTTGGAAGAGATGTGCGTAAAAGTGAGTGGGACATGAGTAGATTGATTCCAATTGCAGGAAGAGGGGGAATCGTCGGTGGAGGAAGTAAAGAGTGGTGAAGGGATAGCAAGTGGATCATAGAGGGGGAGGCTGGGGGAAAGACACAACCAGCAAGAGCGAGTGAGGTTGGGGTGGGAGGCGTTGAGAGAGGAATAGGAGGCGTTTAGGAGTTTGAAGTAGGGACTAGAGGGGATGAGAGGATGTGGTTGTATACCTGAAGCGGGGGGGGAAGTGGGGCTTGTAGAAGGGACGACGGCGGCCGAGGTGGAAGAGATTTTGAGGGGGGTAGATGAGGACGGAAGAAGGTGAACAGTGGGTGAGGGAGGAGGGTTAAGGATGTGGTTGGGACCAATAGCAGAGGGTGGGGCGGAGACAACACGCTTTTGGATTTCAAACAAAGCGCCACGATCATAGTTGCTCATATACAACCGGAGTCCATAGGGGCGAGCGGCCAGCCATGTATCGTCGTTTGGGTTTTTTACTGTCAGCCAAATGAAGTCCCAACGGGAATTGTTGGCTACTTGGAGAGAGAGATACGGGTCTCTGTTGGGGGCGCCGGACCATCCATGGGCCATGGTCACACATCCCCAAGAGGGGCAGTAGAAGTGTGATGGGTCATGACAACCTCGAGCACTAGCAGGACAGATGTAAAAACCAGACACAGGGTTGAATTGAGGGCCAAGGAAACGGTTGTTTCGAGAAAGCAGGCATGCTGTATTCCCGCCTCGACAGGATGAGGAGGAGTGGTGGCCTACTTTCGCTTTTCTGATGTTGCTTACTTGGCATTCGGGACGGAAGGAAATTCCAGCAAGAGGGCAGACGTGTGTGAGAAAGGAGGGAGCGACACTAGTAACATTATAAGCGAGAATGCATTTTTCCGGGAATGTCTGCAAGGTCCAGTTGAATGGCTGATGGGATGAGGAGCTTTGGGCAGAGGAGGCTAGAGACAACATGAGAATGAGGAGATGGATGAGGTAGGGAAGGGTAGGGGAACAGGAGGCGGGGGTGTGAACAGAGCGGGCCTGTCGGAGGAGCTGGAGAACTTGGCGCTCGATGGGGTCATCATCTTCAAGGGAAAGACGGCTTAAGGGCAAAGAAGCGTTGTCGACGTCGTTCGCGGCGAGAAGGAGCTGGTGTGGTTCTCACGGACGGTGGTGTTGGAGAGGTAGGCTCGAGTGAATTTACTTGGGGGCGCATGGTGGTCATGGGAGGAGGGCGACGAGGGAGGTGAAAACGCCAATTAGAAGTAGAAAGGCGACAGCAAGGAGAAAGCGTTGGCGGAGGTTCCAATCTGCTGGGGCTGTAGCCGCGAGACAGACAGCTGAAAAGATTGTTAAAAAAATGAAGACTATAAAGAAGAAGTATAAAAGTGGGTGAGGGTGCGAGGGGAGTGGGAAGAGCATCTGCACTGAGAGTTCTTCTCTGATAAGTTGTAAGGCACGTTTCGGTGGAGGTTAGGCACTTGTCAGCAGCAGGTTGTAGAGGCAGCAATAAGGCTCTTCTTGTAGACTGTGCAGAGGTGAGTCCTTTTGGGGAATCTGTAAAGACAAAGAAAGGAGAAGAGAGCCCTCATAGGGGAGGGACAATCAGCAGAAGGAAACTCGGAGAGAGCACTTATCTAATATAAACATTTCAGGGAGGGGCTGGTTGGTGCTGGATTTGAGCGAATGGGGCGACATCTGGGCCTCCGCAGTCAATGTTGTCTCTTACGGAGGGCATAGTGTGTTCATCATTCGGTGGAACTTTGGGGTCGGTGGCAGGCCGGATGTAGCGCCCAGGAACCCAGAGCGGTTGTGGCTCGGAGTCTGGGAAGACACAAGCAAAACCTCTCCCCTGTGCTAGCAAGGGAGCTGGATCTTGCCAAAGGTTTGTGGCGGGGTCTTTCCAATGAACAAGGGGAACTTGCGAAGGTTGCCACATGGGTCCCCAATGTTTATGGGTTGGGGAGAGTCCTTTGTCATCGAAGGTCAGGAGATTGTGATGGATAAGGCAGGCAGTAATGACGTCGGCAGGGGCCTTGTGGGGAGAGGAAGCTTTTTCCTTTTGAATGAGTAGCTTGAGCTGCTGGTGAGTACGCTCAATAATTCCTTGCCCTTGCGGGTTGTAGGGGATGCCGAAATGATGTGTGATGTGGTACATCTGCACAAAGCTGGCAAAGGTGGCACTGCGATAGGCTGGTCCATTGTCGGTTTTGAGATCCCAGGGAATTCCCATGAATAGAATGGCTTGCCGAAGCGCTTTGATGCAATGTTTGGCACTCTCTCCTGTGAGGGGCACGGCATAGCATAGGTGCGAGAAGGTATCAACTGCAACATGAAGATATTTAAGGCGCCCAAAAGCACTAACATGGGTGACGTCTAGCTGCCAGCGGGAGTTAGGCCGCAGGCCGCGGGGATTAGCTCCGCGGGGCTGCAAGGGTCCAAGGGGTAGCAAAGGTGCGCATGTTCGGCAGGAACGCACAAGATGTTTGCATGTTTCGATGGGGAGGTCTGGAAAGAGCCTCTGGATAGATCGCGCAGAGAAGTGGAATTGAGAGTGTAAAAGTTTGGCTTGGTTGACGAAGTCTCCTAGTCTTGTTTTGTCAATGGAATCTTCTCGAATGGCAGCTGGGTATACATGGCGGCCGGACGCTAAGGCGTCAGCAAGGGCATTTCCTTGAGTCAGTGGTCCTGGCAGGCCAGAGTGACTTCTGATATGAGCGATGAACCAGGGTTGTTGCCTTTCTTCAAGCAGTCGCTGTACAAAGGCGAGTGCTTGGTCTATAGATGAGTCGCTGGGTAGAAAGGTAGCAAGTGGGAGGCTGCGACATACCTGTAAGGTGTACAAGCTGTCTGTAAAGATGTTGAGAGGCTGGTCTGGGTAAAGATTGAGGACTGCAGCGACAGCTAAGAGTTCACCCACTTGAACAGAAAGGTGATTGGCAAACATCAACTGTCATGGCTCAAGCTTTCCTGGCACATATATGACAGCAGCGAAGCCCCTTTTTGAGGCATCAGTGAAAGCAGTGATGGCAAAGGGGATTGGCTTTCTTGCGGGCAGCGGACGGAACGGGTTGAAAAATGCTAATTGAGATACACCTTGCAGCAGTGGATGATGAGGATAGTGGTTGTCGAAGGAGCCACGAAAGAACTCTATCAGGCTCTGCATTTGAGCATTATTCATGATAAGGGAAGTAACTTCTTTTGCATCAAAGGGCCAAACAATGGTGTGTGGCGGGACGCCGTACATTTGTATGGAGAGAAGTACTAAGTCAGTGGCTAATGTGATCCAAGCCCTTGTAAATGGGCAGATTTTTGGGAGTTTACTTTTTGACGTGTGTAGAAAGAGAAGAGGACCATCTTGCCATAGGAGACCCGTTGGGGTGACTGGTGTTGGCAAAACTAAGGCAAGGATTGGGAGATCGGGAGAGAATCGCTCTAGGCGGCATTGCTGGAGTGCAGCATTTACTTGTTGGATGGCTTCTTTGGCAGCTGGGGTGATGGTGATGGGGCGAACGACTGCAGCGGATGGACTGCACTTAGTCTGCAGGAGCTCGAAAAGGGGTTGCATTTGCGCTGTTGTGATGGGGAGTGCTGATCGAAGCCAATTGATTTGTCCGCAAAGCCGTTGGAGCTCAGTCAGCGTCATGTGATCAGAAACATGGATTTGCGGGCTGGTGGGCCGAATATATTGATGAAAATGAAAGCCTAAGAACTGGAAAGGTGGCTGGGGGTTGACCTTGTTAGGTTGCACTATTAATCCAAGACTTGAGAGGTTCGTCATAACTGCAGAAAGTAAATCATTGAGAAGTGTGTTAGAACTTGCTGCTAAAAGAAGGTCATCCATATAGTGGATGATGTATGTGTGCTCTGGATGGAACTTAGAGCGTAGCGGCTCAATGGCATGATTGACATAGAGCTGACATATAGTTGGACTGTTCCGCATGCCTTGTGGTAGTACTCGCCATTGGAATCGGAGTGCTGCTCCTTGATTGTTGGTATGCGGGACTGTAAACGCAAACCGTGGACAGTCTCGCGGGTGAAGAGGAATGGAGAAAAAGCAATCTTTGATGTCAATAGTGGCTGCATAAAAATGCTGGGGGACTGCAGTGGGATGCGGGCAACCAGGCTGAGGTGACCCCATTGGCTTAATATGCTTGTTAATTTCTCGAAGGTCGTGGAGGAGGCGAAACTTACTTGTGTTCTTTTTGTTGATGACAAAAACTGGCGAGTTATAGGGACTGGTAGACGGCTCAATATGCCCTGCCTGTAGTTGCTCTTCAACGAGGGCAGAGAGAGCTTGTAGTTTGTGAGTTGGCAAGGGCCACTGCTCGACCCAGATGGGCTCCTCTGTGTCCCATTCCAGAGGGATAGGGTCAGGTTTTGAAACAGGAGCAGTGGCCCCTATAAGGGGGGGGGCGGCGCAGCTAAGAAGGCTTCTGTGGTGATTCGAGCTTTTAGCTGGCTGAGTACATCTCTTCCCCACAGGATGATTTGTACTGAAGAGAGGACGAGTGGACGAATTTGACCTTCGTTACCTTCTCGGTCGCTCCAATGCAGAGGCTGAGATGTTTTCCAAGAAGTAGCAGCTCCTGTGGCGCTGATGACTTGAGGGCCAGTTTCGAGGGGCCAGTGATTAAAAGCGGCGATTTCGAAGGGAATACAAGAGATTTCGGCACCCGAGTCTAAGAGTCCGTCAAGCCATTGTCCCTCTATTTTAAGTTCTAGTGAAGGTTTTTGGTGACGTTTGATAGGCATGGTCCACATTAGGGTTTTGGAGCTTTGTGGAGGGCCTCTTGGGGGAGGGGCTGAGGCCTGCCCCGCTGGAAGTTTAAAGGCTGAGAAAAACGTTGCGCTGAGCGGCAGTTGCGGGCCCAGTGATACCCTTTACCACAGCGCGGGCATGGCGTGGGGGGGCCTCTTGGTCTGTGCAGTGCTACGGCAGGGCGGGGAGCTGCCGGTTGAGGGCACTCGCGAACAAAATGACCGGGCTGACCGCATCGAAAGCAGGCAGAAGTGGAGGCAGATGAGATAGCCATGGCAGAAGCGAAGGCAGCAGTAAGTGCTTTAGTCTGTGGGTCAATGTCTCGACAAGCTAGGACCCATTCGTGCATCGGCTTGTCGCGGATAGGAACGATGACAGCTCGGAAGGGTGCGAGGCACCCATCGAGAATGAGTTCTTTTGCTAACGCAAACTGAGCATCTTCGTTAGTAATTTTACGTTGGCATGCTTCGATAACGCGGGCGACAAATGCCGGAAAGGTTTCTTGCGAGTCTTGAAGCATTTGCGCGACCTTGGTGGATTGTTTGGTGGAAATTAAAGAGAATAACCGCTGAACGAGAACTTTCACTCGGAGCCAAAACCCTGGGTCTATGTTCACATAGGAACGAGGGTCAGCATAGCTGTTAACCCCTGTGTAGGCATCAGCTGGATCTTGGACACCCGCTCGAACATTTTCCACTACTTGTTGATCAACAGCTACTTGATAGTGAGCGCGCCATTCAAGGAACTGGCCTGGCTGAAGGATGGAATGAGCTAGAGAAATCCAATCATAGGGAAGAACAAGCTGAACCCCCAACTCTTCTATTAGTTGTTGAACATATGGGCTATCAATGCCGTCTTCTTTAACGGCTTTACGAAGAGTTTTAACTTCTTCTGCTGTGAAGGGAAGCCAAGTTTGAGGGCGTTGCTGCGTGGGCAGCGGGTTGAGCGGGTATAGCTGGGGGGCGGGAGAATGTGCTTCGCTAGAAGCAGGTGGGGGGCTGCTGCCATACGGTGGTGGCGAGGGACGAACGGTAGCGGGAAACAGATGAGAGAATGATGGCTTAGCAGCGTCAAGGCGGCAACAAACTGGCGGCGGGATATTTTTGGGCGCTGGACAAGATGGCGGAGCGGCTACATCACTTCCGGGCGCCTGCCAAGATGGCGGTGTAGTTACGTCATTTCCGGGCGCCGGCCAAGATGGCGGCGAAATCACGTCATTTCCGGGCGCCGGCCAAGATGGCGGCGAAGTCGCGTCATTTCCGGGCGCCGGCCAAGATGGCGGCGAAGTCACGTCATTTCCGGGCGCCAGCCAAGATGGCGGCGAAGTCGCGTCATTTCCAGGCGCCGGCCAAGATGGCGGCTGCATTATTTCCGGGGCAGGGCCGGAAGATGACGGGACAGGGAGGGGCGGGTAAAGGTGAGAGGAAGCGCCTTTGTTCCCGCCGGCGGGCTCGGATATAGGTGAAGAAGAAGCCGGAAGTGCGCCATTTTGGGCAGAGGTGGAAGAAGAGGGAGAAAGTCCGCTATTTTGAGGAGCTACTGAAGCGGCTTCTGCGGGTCGTGGGGAGCGCGGGCGGGGAGGTTCGCGCTCGAGAGCGGCGGCGAGCTGGTCAGACAGAGAATTTGTGTCGCCAGGATCATCGGGCTCATAGTCATTGGGTTGCTTAACCGATTTGTCTCGGATGGCTTCTGACGGCGCACCAAGGAGACAGGCGCGTATGGCTACTAGAGCAGGCAGCAGGCCGGGCGGAAAAGACCGCTTTTCATGCTCTATGGCGGAGGTGACTCGATCTATGAGTCGAGAGTATGTGTCTGGGCTCCAGAGCTGGCAGGTGGCAAGCCACGGATTAAAAGGGAGTAGCAGGTCCCAGTATTTTTGGAGCTGTTTCAGGGAAACGCGGACTCCACTGGTATCAAGCAGGGCGGCTAAAAGCCGAACCTGAGGGGTATGGTGTGAGGAGAGAGAGGCGCCCATAGTGGGAGAAGAAAAGACGGCGATGGGGTCCCTACCTGGAGAGCTGAAATGGTCGCCTGTAGACAGCAGCAGCAGCAGCAGAGAGGGGCCGGAGGGCGGTGGAAGGAAAGGATCCCGGGCGAGCCCCCAACTGTGGGCTTGCTATTTTGAGCTTGCTACTTTGAGTTAGCAACCCACGAGGACCGGGCGGGCTTCCACGGCTCGGCGGTGAGCCCCTAGGCCAGCGCGTAGGCCTAGGTTCTCCAGGTGTGGGGGACGCGCGGTAAAAACCACGGAGACAGCCTGTGAGAGTGAGCTAGTCCACTTTATTGTGGAAATACACTTGATTATATAAGGTCGGGTCAAGGGAGGGGTAGGAATGAGGGCGGATTAACTATGGGGCGGTAGTGGATAGGCGGAGCTGTGCAGGCAGCTATGAGGTAGGCGGTGAAGGATAGCAACGGCTGGAAAAGGGAGATAACAAAGGCTAGGAGGAGGGGTGAAGGGAGGCAGCAACAGGAATCTATGTCTCTTTTTTGTTACGTCATCTTGCTGCGTCAGCTCTCCGTGTGTGCAGCCCCATTCCTAGGCAGGCTAAAATTTCTTTGGCACTGGGCGGCTCTCCTTATGGGGCACACTCCCTGCGCGTGGGGCTCCCCTACGTGGGGGGCACCCCTGTGTGGCGCAGTACTCCTTGCGCGCATCAGCACTGCACGTGGGCCAGCTCCACACAGGTCAAGGAGGGCCGGGGTTTGAACCGTGGACCTCCCATGTGGTAGACAGATGCCCTAACCACTGGGCCAAGTCCGCTTCCCTCTTTTTCTCTCATTTAAATGAGGTAGTCCATTCAGGTTTAGACTGGAAGTGCCACACAATCAAACTTAGTATATGGTTTCTATTTTAAAGGTCATCTCATGGTCCAAGATGGCTTGATGACATCAATCCATTATCTACATAGAAAGTAAAGGAAGATGAGTGAAGGGCAAAAGAGTAAGTACAGGGAAGCAGACTTGGTTCAATGGATAGACCGTCCACCTACTACATGGGAGGTCCATGGTTCAAACCCAGGGCCTCCTTGACCGGTGTGGAGCTGGCCCACATGCAGTGCTGATGCACACAAAGAGTGCTGTGCCATACAGGGGTGCCCCTCGTGTAGGGGAGCCATGTGTGAGGAGTGCGCCCCATAAGGAGAGTCACCCAGTGCAAAAGAAAGTTCAGCCTGACCAGGAGTGGCACTGCACACATGGAGAGCTGAGACAGCAAGATGACGCAACAAAAAGAGACACAGATTCCCAGTGCCGCTGACAAGAACAGAAGTGGACACAGAAGAACACAGAGAGGGAAACGGACTTTGGCCCAGTGGTTAGGGCGTCCGTCTACCACATGGGAGGTCCGCGGTTCAAACCCCGGGCCTCCTTGACCCGTGTGGAGCTGGCCATGCGCAGTGCTGATGCGCGCAAGGAGTGCCATGCCACGCAAGGGTGTCCCCTGCGTGGGGGAGCCCCACGCGCAAGGAGTGTGCCCGTGAGGAGAGCCACCCAGCGTGAAAAGAAAGAGCAGCCTGCCCAGGAATGGCGCCGCCCACACTTCCCTTGCTGCTGACGACAACAGAAGCGGAGAAACAAGACGCAGCAAATAGACACCAAGAACAGACAACCAGGGAAGGGGGGGAAATTAAATGAATAAATAAATCTTAAAAAAAAAAAAAAAAAAGAAGAAGAACACAGAGAGAACAGACAACTCGGGGGGGAGAAATAAATTTTTAAAAATAATAATAAAAAACCTTAAAAAAAAAAAAGAGTAAGTATACCAGTTAGTCAGTCCCTTTGAAAACTTTTCTTACAAGTCCCCAATCAACAGCTTGCAAATGGAAGTCTCACTAATCACTCTAAGCTGTAAAGAGGCTAGAAAATGCAGTCTTTCAGCTGACCATATGACTACCTCGAACAAAATAAGGATGTCATTAAAAATGTAGAAGGGGAGAATGAATATTGGGTGGGCATCTAACTATCTCTGTCACAGTAGATAACATAATTTTTTTCTTGAGTGCCTGTAGGATTTGTTTTTTTAATTCTTGATATTCATAAAAATGTCTAGATCATATCTATGAGGTTTTTCATTAATTTTATCTTGAATCTTTTTGATCTGCAGACTGAGATTTTTTTTTCTTTTTTGTTTAAGTAGGTGTCTTTATTTACACTATTGTTACTTCTTCCGTTCCTACCATTTTGTTTTCATTCTTTGAAATACCTAAAATCATTGGACTGGTCAATGTTTTTTCATCACCTTGTCTTTTCCCTCCATACTGATTCAATTCCTCTCGCTAAGGTTTTAAATAAAGTCCTAAATTTCCCTACTTGGTTTTGTTTTTCTTTACATTTTGTTCATGTGCAAGTCAGTTCTGTTAGTACCTCTCCCCAGTCCATTCTTATGGTGCCACATTAACATTTCATAGAAGCTAGATGCTTACTGCACATGACCACAAAATCTCAGAGGCATCCAGCAGTAAGCACATATTTAGGTGGTCGGTTGGTCCAGGCAGCTGGGCAGCTCTGCTGATCCTAGTCCTGTTCCCTGTCTCTCTCATTCTCCTTCTGGGACCAACGCCATCACGGTAATGTCAGAGGCACGAGAGAACACACCTAACAGCACATGCACATTTCAAGCCCCTCCTTGTGCCACATCTTGCTAATAATTGGCAAAAGCAAGTGATCTGGTTGAGTCCAAAAATCAAAGGGCAGGAAATACACTTCTCCCACTGAAGTCAGAAGGGAAAGGAGTGATTGATTATTTCGAACAATGATTTAATTTACCACATCATTTTTTTGGCATCTTTTGAGAAACTCTGAGCTTAAGTCTCCTAAATTTTTCTTGTGTTACTTTAGAAAGTTGTTCTCAACTATATGCTCATCCTTTGAGATGTCAAGGTAATGCTCGTTTTCCCTGAGCTACACAATATTTTCACAGGACACACAGTAATTTTTTTTTAAATTTTTATTATTATTTATCCCTCCTGGGCAGCAATCTATTCAGACTTGCTATTTACCAACACATACTAATCACTTGACTCTAACACTAGGGGAAAAAATGGACACTAAAGCCTATTTAAATATAGTCTCAAATTTTGTTGTTCTAGTACCCATCTGCTAAGGAAAGGTACAAGCTTTTCCTTCTTTCTCAGGGTCTGTAAAAAATCTGAAACATCACACAGAAAGTTGGCATTTTTTAGTTCGAACAGCATAGAGCATGAAAGACTTCATTCCCAGCATGCACTGCACCCGGGGCGCTTGTCTATAGATGGATAAAGAAGTATAAACATACACATTTTAGTGGATTGTGCTAAAATGCCCTCTGAGAAACATTTTAAAGTAATGCTGGAAGGATACATATCATGCACAGCTATCTGATGTATGTTAATAATTTCACTCTCTTTTCAGACCTAGGCTTATTCCCTACTGGGTGTACACTAACCTAATGATTTTCTTGAGCCCACCCAGGCCCTTAAATATAGGGCTATGCTTCAACCAGCCCAAGAATTTTTTAAAATGTGTTCTCTCTGAACTTCTCAAACTACTCCAGAAAGAGGATTGCCTAAAGTTGAACACAACCATAAGTAACAAAGACTTTTAATTCTTACATTGATATTTCTCAATTAGGGTGTCTTTACTGACCAATTTAAGAATTTTTTACTTCCTTCTAAGATATACCGAGGCCCATAGTAAATATTGCTTATGTAAATTTATATAAGAAGAACATAATAAATGTCCAACCAATGAATGAACAAACTTTGAATGCCAGCCCTTTAGAACATGGAGTATTTGCTATTTAAAACCACTGTAGGGAAGCGGACTTGGCTCAATGGATAGAGCGTCCACCTATCACATGGGAGGTCCACGGTTCAAACCCAGGGTCTCCTTGACCCATGTGGAGCTGGCCCATGTGCAGTGCTGATGCGCACAAGGAGTGCCGTGCCACGCAGGGGCAGTGCCGTGTAGGGGAGCCCCATGCGCAAGGAGTGCACCCCGTAAGGAGAGCTGCCCAGCACAAAATAAAGTTCAGCCTGGCCAGGAGTGGCGCCACACACACAGAGAGCTGACGCAGCAAGATGACACAACAAAAAGAGACACGTATTCCCAGTGCCGCTGACAAGAATAGAAGCTGATACAGAAGAACACATAGCAAATGGACAGAGAGAGCAGACAACTGGGGCGGGTAGGGGAGAGAAATACACAAAGAAAAATCTTTAAAACAAAAATTAATTAAATAAAATAAAACCACTGTAGCACTTTGGCATTGTTTATGAATTCCAAAAATAGTTATTAGATTATGTTTGTAAACTGGTCTGCCAGAGGTATCACTTTCAATTGATTAAATTATGATCAGGGCTTTGATTGGGCCATGTCAGTATGGGCAGGGACTCAGAGAGAAAAGACATGACAAAGGACAGAGTTGGGAGTTTTGAGCTGGAGCCCAGGAAGTGAGCACAAAGGAGAAGAACACAGAGGAACAGAGACGACCCTGGGAAGAGAGACAGAGCCGTTCAACTGATAGTCTACAGATGACCAGAGAGAGCACAGTAGCTGAGCCTTGGAGAGAAACGAAGCCCCAGAAGAAAGGAACCCAGGAAGCCTGAACCCTAGCAAACATTGACAGCCATCTAGACCCCAACTCGTGGCAACAGATTTTGGTGAGGGAAGTAACTTATGCTTTATGGACTGGAAACTGTAACCTTCTACCCCAAATAAATACCCTTTATAAAAACCAATAGATTTCTGGTAGTTTGCATCAGCACCCCTTTGGCTGACTAATACAACCATCTTCAATTTTTGGAGACAGTAAGTTAAAAGGAAAAGTAAAATAAACTACAATGATATTCAGGAGAACAAAGAATATTCATTACACCACTGCACTGACACAAGACACCACAGCAAAGAGCTCCTTTAACCAACCTCATTCTCCCTTTTTCCTTGTTACGCTGAACAACTCGGCTAGTGGACTTGATGTATAGGTGTCGGTGCAGTTCATCTATCAGAACCAGGTGGAGGTTCATCTTCTTGCTGTGAAGTTCCAACCTAAGGTCACTCAGTCCTTCTACCTGAAGGAGAGGGCCCTCCAATGACTCAACTGCTGACACCTGAAAAGGAAAAATATATACATACATTTATATATATATATATATATGATTAAATACAACTAAATAACCTAGCAATATTGTCGATAAGAAAGAGTATTTTTCAATTGTTCTATCAAATCGAAGTTTATGAGAAGCTTATCAGCATACATCAGACTTTGTAGAGTATAATGTGAATAGGCCTGGTCCAGCACTTAAAGGGGTATCATGTAAGACAGATAATGCTGAAGAAAACAGCTTTGGCAACAATAAGATGAAGGCTTATAAAGCATCACAATAGAGTTGTACCTTCTAGGCACTCCCACATTCACTGCCTATTAATAGACACATGCAAAAAGAACTCAAATGATTATTCATATTCTCACAAGCATGCCAAAATCCAAAGGTTTAAATAAACTTTTAATCAAAGTTAGCCTTTTAAGATTAAGACAAAATAGAAGGGCACTATATAAACTATTTAATAATTTATTTTCTCTGTGATTCTGAGTCACAACTTGGTTAGTCACATCTACATGAGCGTCTATATATAGTCAGTCTCTGTTTTTCATATACACAAACACACAAAGGTAAATGCATTTTTTTCCATGAGTGCTACAAGCAGACAATAGCTGTCATCACCTCTGCTGGGCATGATCCAATCTGACAGAAGAAATGGTATTTAAATGATGAATAGAAGATAAACTAGAGATAGAGATACATCTGATATAAAGTTCAGTTTGGGAGATTTTGAAAGCAGAAAGAACTGGATGAATAAAAAATAGGTATGAGAATTTCTACAATAAATGGAGATGAGGGGTTGTTGTGATTATCAAAAACAGGAAAAAGCCAACATGTATACATGTATGATATCAGTCCATCTACCCACATACATAAACTTAAATTTAATGTGCCTATATACATAAAAAAGACCTTGTATTTTGTTGTTTTGTTTGTGTTTGTTTTGTAGGAAAAGAAACTTAAAATGAAGATTATACTCTAGATAGCCCCTATGAGAAAAAAAAAAAGGGCAGGGGGGGGAAAGAAGAGGAAAACACAAAGAACATTTTTGTTTTTTTTTAAAGACTTATTTTTTTTTTATTTCTCTCCCCTTCCCCCCTCCCCAATTGACTGTTCCCTGTGTTCATTTGCTGCATGTTCTTTTTGTCCACTTCTGTTGTTGTCAGCGGCGAGAGAGACAGAGATGACTACAAGAAGACCTCAAAGGGAGAAGATCGCTACAAGTTCCCTATAGAAACTAATGTGCCATGACTATTCCCTGTTTAGGTTATACTTCTAAATATTACTAGAATGTACAGATAAAGGCAATAACTACTAACATATACCTCAGGGTAAAATCATTAAATGTAATTATGGATATAAACATGCTCTTAAAAAATAAAGCATTTATACAAAAGCGATCAATAATGAAAATCATGAAACATACTATTGATCTAAAATGTTCATCATAGATCAACATCAGTATAAGCATTAATCGAGGAGCTTATGAACATTGAATACAGAAGGCTTCATAGCTGCCAAATACAAACCAGCCTGAGATGGTGAGGAAAATGTAATAGCTTTACCCACAAACATATCACTTATTTTGTGATATACTATAATCAAATGTCTGTAGCAAATAAGTTTTCTTACATTAACCAAAAAAGAATCAAAGAACGGAAGAGTGACAAGCCCTGGGCCAGCTCTGCCCTCTGAAGCCTGCCAGTTCGTTTTCACACTGACTTGCAACTGACCCTGCAATGAGAGCCCCTGAGCCTTGTGCAAGCTGCCATTAATTCCAAATGGAAAGGCAGCATCACAAAATGACCAAAGTGTCCCCAAGGAGGAACAACAACAACAAATTCATTTACACTTATGCCCTAAAATGGATTTTAACTCCAGTCTCTAGCAGAAAAGAGAGGATGCATTAACCTTCAGTGACATGGAGATCCAGAAAATGAAAAATAATTTGGTAAACCACTGGCCCATCATGTAGCCTTATCCCTTAAGGTAATTAAATCCAGCTGAGATATTTAAGCTTAAAAACCACCCACTGCACATCCACACTCAATTTGTTTGTAGGAATTTGCTTGAAGATTTTTAACCCAAAATGTTCATGTTCCAAATTACATGACAATGGAACTTTGAAAACCCCTAATAAAATAAGAAAAAACAAAGGTAACTAAGCATGGTGCCTGGCACATACTGAGGTGTTCATTAAAAATAATTTTTTTAAACTTTATTTCACCATTAAAATTATTTTAACACTACCTATTTATTCTGTGGCTATAGAAACCTGAGAAAGTAGCATTTTCAGGAAAGTAATGTTTCCATTATAGAACCACTGTAACCAGTTAGATGACAAAACTTTCTGAATATGCTCCCTTGACCCAAATTACACAGAAGTTAACATATCAAGGGTAGTCTTAGACTTCAAAGATTTGAAAATCTCACTACAAAGAGAATAGCCTCATTTCCATAAGAAAACACAGTGCACAGCGCTTTATTTTCTGGCCTTGGAAAGTCTATATATAGTCCAAAACTGAAGCAGGCAAAGTCGTTGTCTTCCACCACTCTAACCTCACTAAAGTGGTACTTAGACCAATTGAAGAAAAGAATTGTCAATGCAACATTTCATCTCTAGAACATAGTATAGAAACTGATACTTATCTAATCAGATTTTAAGTAGAATGTACCATAAATTTCACACATAAAAGAACACTTGATGAGACAGCACATAGTCAACCCAACAGACCATCACTGGTGGTCAATTCTGTTGTACTGAGGATACCAGTTTTCAGGCACTAACTAACATCTGGGCTTTACTACAAAAGAAATTATTCACTATTCATCTGTATTTAGAAATGTTGACAACTATTGACAACTAAAAGGAAATTTTTTAATGTACAGGAAGTGGTCATTTTATAAATTTCACTGTTTTTCAAATTTCATGACTCCAGACCACTTTTGCACAACAAATTGATGCAACAGCAGTAGGATTCATGAGACATAGTTGTATTCATATATGCAGCAACACAATGGTCTCACAGATTGGTTCACAGGTATGCCAAGCAATGTTAAATAATATCACAAATATATATTAAAATTATAGAGAAACGGAAGAGGCTCAAGCCATTGGGCATCTCACTCCCACATAGGTGATCCCAGGTTCAGTTCCTGAGGCCTCCTAAAGAAAAAAGAAGACAAGCACACAATGAGCAGACAGAGAGCACACAGTGAGCGCAAACAACGGGGAGATGGGTAGGAGAAATAAATAAATAAAATAAATCTTTTTTAAAATTATCACACAAGGCATAAGAAATGAAAGATTAGCAGACAGGGGACAGCTGGTTGGTAATGCTGTCTATTCATCTACTCACAGATCAAGTATCATAAATTCATACCCCAAATGGTCTCTAATATGTCCTCCTAGCATTATCAGTTATGCCACACCATTTCTTAAAAACAGATTACTACAAAATGACGTCAACTAAATAAATACATTTGGAATTTTTCTCACATTATTTAAGGAAATACTAGCAAGGATTTTTCTCTGACAGAACACCTATTACCATCTAACAAAACATCAGTGTTCTACTCAACACAGTTAGAAACCACTAACACAGATCATAAAAAAATCTGTTATTGAGATGAAAATAAATATTTCCTTTAGGATTATGAAGACAAACAAACATTTTCAAATGTTTTTAACACATGATATTGAACAGAACAGCATGTTCTGTTTTACAAACCTAACCACATAAGAACACAAAAATTCTGAAAGGCATTTCTGTGAATCAAAAAACAGGTCAAAGATATAGTTAAGCGTACATAAACAAAAATTCTCTGGTACTTCATAAAATTTTGCCTTGAGTGAGAGATAAGCCTACAACAAATGAACATCTTTCTAATTTAAGTACAACAGTACACTTAAATTTTCTTGCTCAAATATCTATTTCTCAATTTTTTTTTTTAAAGATTTATTTATTTATTTAATTCCCCCTCTCCCCCGGTTGTCTGTTCTCTGTGTCTATTTGCTGCGTCTTGTTTCTTTGTCTGCTTCTGTTGTCGTCAGCGGCATGGGAAGTGCGGGCGGTGCCATTCCTGGGCAGGCTGCACTTTCTTTCACGCTGGGCGGCTCTCCTAGAGGGTGCACTCCTTGCGCGTGGGGCTCCCCTACGCGGGGGACACCCCTGCGTGGCGCGGCACTCCTTGCATGCATCAGCGCTGTACGTGGGCCAGCTCCACACAGGTCAAGGAGGCCCAGGGTTTGAACCGCGGACCTCCCATGTGGTAAACAGACGCCCTAACCACTGGGCCAAGTCCGTTTCCCCTATTTCTCAATTTAATTTCAGTGTGAAACACAGGAAAGTATTCTTCAATAGTTAAATGGTTATCTCCTTCTAGTCTAACTCAAACTATTTAACTAAAAAGACTTGATTTTGTGCTTTCACATGAATCAATGGAAACATTCTTGGGGAACACCAAACGTCTGCTTCATTGAAGAAATGATGGAAAAGAAAGTGATCTTTTTTTAAGTTGGGGAATGTGAGAAACACAAAGGCAGATGACATTAGTAACTGCTTCTAATTAAAACTAAGCCTCAAATCAGAAGAAAAAAATAGATAAATAAAAAAACCAACCTAATAATTAAACAATCTGCTAGCTAATAAAAATGATTATTTTGGCAACAATGTTCCTTAAAAAAAGCAAATGTGTTGCCACTCTGAGTCCAAAACAAGTATTTCTTTCAAGACTTCGAAGATAATTACAGGGTTCCAAAATGTTTTATCATTTTTCAATAGGTCAGTATGTCTCCCTTAAGGAAGCATTTTTCTAGTAAGACAATATAAGCATTCTGAAAACGTTTCCTTGGTCCAATTTATAAATGCGAGAAAAACATGAAATATGGCTATTCCAGACAATTGAAAGCTTTTTCCTTCTTACATGTATATACAAAGATAAAAGTTAAACTTTTGTTTTAATCGAGTAATTTCTTTTTATTTATATGGACCACTTACATTAATTTTCATAACTACCCTGTAAGGTGGATTCTATTTCTAACCTTGTTTTATGGATGAAAAAATTGAGGCTTAGAGAAGAAAAAAAGCTACCCTACCCCGACAAGGTCATATAGTGAGGAAGAGGAGGAGTATGATGTAAACTCAGTCATTCTGGTTCCAGAATTCATGTTCTTAACTGCTATTTTATATTATTTCTCTTATAAGACCTTTCTCCTCTAGTACATCATATTTATTGAATCATACATAGCTTAGGCATTTAACATTATCTTTTTCTTGCAGTTAAAAAATTTATTGTGGTAAAATACATATAACACAAAAATTGCCATTTTAATCATATTGAAGTGTGCAAATTTATTGGCATAAATTTCATTCTAACATGACTTTGATTGCAAAAAATAACACTGTTCCGGGAAATTATGATTCAGCTTCACCAAACAAGAGATGTCTGGCTTAGGCCATTATCTGAAGACAAGACCAGAACAGGAGCAGGGTTTTTGCAATCATTATTCTGTAGCTAGCTCATGGTCCACACTAAGGAAATATATGGGAAACTATTAAAAATGATATCTCTGTGTTTGCTATTATTTTCACTGAGTGAATAGAATGAAATTAATCCCCAGCTGCTGGGTTGCTGCCTCTGTCATGCTTAGTGAACAGTGGGTATAGGATAATATTTATCAATTGTGTGACCTCCTGGGCCTGACTCCACATTACTCTGGGCTTAAGATGTAGCTTAAGACAGAAAATACAGCAAGACAGAAAAGCTCTCAATCATATGCTCATTTATTCACTCAACCAGTATTTAATGAGCACTTTCTAAATTTGATCACTGCTCTAGGTACTATTATACTAATTGTATTAGTCAGCCAAAGGGGTGCTGATGCAAAATGCCAGAAATCTGCTGGTTTTTATAAAGGTTTTTTATTTGGTTATGAAGCTTACAGTAGCCAGGCCCTCACCAAAGTCTTTTGTCATGAGTTGGAGCAAGATGGCTGCTTCCTGGGGTCCTCTCTTCCAGGGCTTGATTCTCTCCAGGCTCAGGGTTCCTCTCTTCCCAAGGTTTGTTTCTCACTGGGCTCAGGGTACCTCTCCCAGGGCTTACTCTTCTTTCTTCACAACCAAGCTCCTCTGTGTGCTTACTTCCCAGGGCTCCAGCTCAAGACTCCAGCATCAAAACTCCAACAACAAAACTACAACTCTGTCCTTTGCCATGTCTTTTATCTCTGAGTCCCTTCCCACCAAGGGGCAGAGACTCAACACCCTACTGACGTGGCCCAATCAAAGCCCTAATCATAATTTAATCACATAAAAGTAAAATCTCTGAACCTAATACACTCTAATATGCCCAGAGGAAAAGACCAGTTTACAAACATAATCCAGTATTTCTTTTTTGGAATTCATCAATAATATCAAACTGCTACATTAATACATATCAGCAAATGAGACTGACAAGGCTGCTCTCTCCCGGAGCTTATTATAGAGCAGGGTTTCTCAATCTCAGTACTACTAACATTTTGAACCAAAAAATCCTTTGTTGCAGGTATCCTGGGCACTGTAGGATGTTTAGTTATATCTCTGGCCTCCATCCACCAGATGCCAATAGCACTTCTCCTACCCCCACCCACCAGTTGAAACAACCAAATATGTCTCCAGACATTGCCAAATGTCTCATGGCGGGGGGGGGGGGGGGGGGCAGGGATGCAAAATCACCCCCAATTGAGAACCACTGGTATAGAGGTAAGGAGGCAGAAAAGAAACTTAACAATGAACAAATAAGATATTTTCAGGTAAGAATAAGGGCTTTGAAGAACATAAACTGATCATGGATTTGAGTCTGAGCATGTACAAAACTCTCAGGAAGTAGGAGAAATGAGGAAACTGGTGGCAAGAACTTTCTGTTTCTCCATAGTTGATGTGCTTTGGTTTTTTTTGTTTGTTTCATTTCATTTTGTTTTTTAACAATTTTTTATTGTGGTAATATATATGCAACTCAAATATTCCCATGTTATTCACTTTCAAGTGTGTGGCAGCGGCGGTCTGAGCCTGGCCGAGGGACAGGAGGCCGTGGGCCAGGCGACTCTTCCCAGAGGCGAGGCGAGGCGGGAAACTTGGCCGAGTCTCCGGCGGACGCGTGCAAGGTGTGGAGGGCGGCAGGGACGAAGGAGATGAGACACACACTTGTGGAGCTGTAACAGAGCCGTTTATTGGGGAATGTACAGAGATTATATAGGGCTGTGGCAGAGGGGCGGGCAGAGTTCTTGCTGGGATGCCGTATAAGGCGTGCTGGGGAGACTTTCGATGAGGATTGGTAAGGAGCAACACGGAACTGCTAGGAGGGGGGGTAAGGGAAGGGGTGGGAATGGCGTCACAGCGAGGGGAGGCGGGAAGAGGAGGGGGCAGGGGGAGTGGGGGAGCCGTCCGGATGTTGCCTTTTGGCGGGAACAGTGGGCGTAGCCTAGATGACTGGGCTGGCTTTGGAGCGCCGCATACCAATGGCCCGAGGACGTGGCATCCGTACCTACCGCTTCATAGTGGGCCTGGGCAGGCTGAGGGCTTGCGCCCGTACCAGCCCTTCCCTTGACCACTGGCTCCAGGTTACGCGTCTACCTTCCGCCAGGGCTGGCCCCTACTGAGGAGGAGGCTACCCCACACAAGTGTACAATTCAGTGTTCATAATTATATTCACAATATTAAAGGACTTTAAATAGGGGAGTGATATGTCCCAATTTCTTTCTTTTTTATTAGAGAAGTAATGAGGTTAAAAAATAGTCATGTATAAAACACACAAGTCTTGTATGTCACCCCTCCACTAATACCATGCACTGTGGTGGAATATTTGTTACTACCAAAAGAACTTTCAAAAATAATTGTACTATTTTTTATCAGTAATTACCTTTATTACAATTGATGAAAGCTTATTAAAATAGTTCTACTGGGAAGCAGACTTGGCCCAGTGGTTAGGGCGTCCGCCTACTACATGGGAGGTCCGCGGTTCAAACCCCGGGCCTCCTTGACCCATGTGGAGCTGGCCCACGCGCAGTGCTAATGCACGCAAGGAGTGCCCTGCCACGCAGGGGTGTCCGCCGTGTAGGGGAGCCCCACGAGCAAGGAGTGCGCCCCGTAAGGAGAGCCGCCCTGTGCAAAAGAAAGTTCAGCCTGCCCAGGAATGGCACTGCACACACGGAGAGCTGACACAACAAGATGACGCAACAAAAAGAAACACAGATTCCCGTGCTGCTGACAACAGAAGCAGACAAAGAAGAACACACAGTGAATGGACACAGACAACAGACAACTGGGGGGGGATGGGAGAGAAAGAAAGAAAGAAATCTTTAAAAAAAAAAAATAGTTCTCCCATCCCATTATTTACATTAGGTATATTTTTCTCCATATACCAACATCTTATTACTACCTTGTATTAGATTTATACGTTTGCCGTAATTCATGAAAGAACATTCTTATACTTGTACTATTAACTATATTCCCATCATCTTTGATAGGGTTCATGGTGTGGTACAGTTCTGTGTTTTATCTTTTAACTTTTATTTTAGTAATATATACATCCTAATTTTCTCTTTTAACCCTAGTAACCTATACAGTTCAGTGCTGTTGATTACACTCACAATAATGCGCTACCATCACCTCTATCCATTTCTAAACCTTTCCATCAGCCTAAACAGAAATTTCATAAAAGTTAAGAATCAACTCCCCATTCACTCCCCAATGAATCTCCTAGTAACCTATAATCTAGATTCTAACTATGAGTTTGCTTATTATAATTAGATCATAACAGTGAAACAATACAATATCTGTTCTTTTGTGTCTGGCTTATCTCAGTTAACATAATGTTCTCAAGGTTCACCTATGTTGTCACATGCATCAGGGCTTCATTCCTTTTACATCCGAATAATATTCCATTGTGTGTACATACCACATGCTTATTCATTCATCCATTGATATGACACTTAGATTACTTCCATCTTTTGGCAACTGTGAATAATGCCACTATGAACATGGGGTGCAAATATCTAAGTTTCTGCTTTCAGTTCTTCTCAGTATATACCTATGAGTGGGATTGCCAGACCATATGGTAAGTCTATTCTCAGATTTAGAACCACCAAAATGTCCTCCACAGCAACTGCACCATTTCACATTCTGAACAGCAATGAAAGAATGTTCCTATTTCTCCACATCTTCTCCAATACTTCTGGTTTTCTGGTTTTTTAATAGTGGTCATTCTAGTAGGTATAAAATGGTAGCTTATTGTGGTATTGATTTGCATTTCCCTAATAGCTAGGGTTATTGAGCATCTTTTCATGTGTTTTTAAACCATTTGTATTTCCTCTTTGGAGAAATGTCTATTCAAGTCTTCTGCCCTTTTTTTTAACAGGGTTGTCTTTTTATTGCTGCATTATATAATTTCTTTATATATTCTAGATATTAATCCCTTATTAGATAAGTGGTTTCCAAATATTTTCTCCCATTGAATAGGTTGTCTTTTTACTTTTTTGACAATAAATAAGCTTTTGGAATAAATCTCAAATAAATGGAATCAAAACTCTTTGGTTATGAGGAAGAAAAGAAACATGCCTTGGAACACCAGATTTACCTAGAGCCCAGGTCACATGTCTACTGCCACCCTGCCGCTAGACAGCTGGAATGCAACCTCCAATGGCTTCAGGACCTGCTCCTCAGGACTACCATCACTCTCTGATCTTTAACTTCAGACTCAGGGAGCCCCAGGTGGGCACAAGGGGCCTCAAGTCTCTCTGTGAAAGCAGAATTATTTAGATGTACCTTGCTAGCAGGGAATACATTTATCACACATGTTCCAAGAGTCCTAGATCATTCACTCTGCAAATGGTTTCCATTTTATTATACCATAGTTCTCAAAGCAGAAATTTTAGTCTTTATCAAAAGGAAATGGTGAGAAGCAGATATGGCTCAAGCAGTTGGGCTCCCATCTACCATACAGGAAGTCCAGAGTTTGATACCCAGGCCCTCCTGGTGAAGGCAAGCTGGCCCACCCGGTAAGCTGGCCTATGCAGAGTGCTGGCCCATACAGAGTGCTGCCCCGCAAATGACTGCTGCCCCGTGCAGGACTGCTGGCCCATGTGGAGAGCTGGTGCAGCAAGACGACACAACAAAAAGAAACACAGAGGAAAGATAATGAGAGATGCAGCAGACCAGGGAGCTGAGGTGGCACAAGAGAATGATCACCTCTCTCCCACTCAAGAAGGTCCCTGGATCAGTTCCTGGAGCCCCCTAATGAGAATTCAAGCAGACAAAGAAGAAGACACAGCAAAGGGACACAGAGAGTAGACAATGGGGGGAGAGGAGAAATAAATAAATAAATAAAATCTTTTAAAAAAAAACGTAAAAGAATACAGCTTAAAACAAAAACAAAAAGCACAGTATCATCATGTATTATGTTGAACCATATGAAACCGTTTTTACAGGTCAAAAATGATTAAATATTGACTATTTTATATGGTTCAATCTAACAGTTTTAAGAGAAGATCAGAAAGCTTTGGTGCATCTAAGACACTCTAGGGCTCTTGGTAGACCATCGTGGCCTTTATAGAATCCTAAAATATTAAACTACATCAGATATATATGAACAATTTTACTAGTAGAATGTAATACTATATTATGTGTATGTGGCATAAAACCAAAACCAAGTGAAACTATGTTCACAAAAATTTCAATTGACAATGTCATCCAAGCAACCTGTATACAGCATACTAGTCACTACAAGGGCATAAGTAGAGTATGGTCTTCACGCTGGGATGACTGGGGGAGACTGGAGAGTGTGGGACTCACACGGGAGAATAAAGGGAATCCATGCAAGGCTCGGGTCTATAGTGAAACCTTGGGAAGTCTCAGGGGATCTACAGAAAAAAAAATCTCTGATGCCAGCTTCACTGGAAAAGACTAAGAAAATGTTTTAACTCCCAATAGCTCAGCTTTGCCAAAGACTGAAGCCCTCACAGGGCTATTGACAGTTTGGTATTTAAGACAGACTTCCCAAGACAGCTACATCATAGAGCAAGGCCAAGTGCCTGGAGCAAGAACACTTTTTTCCCCCTAACTCCTCTAATCAACAGTGATCAAGTCAGGCAATCAAAAATGCCCATTCTTAAATCAGTTTGATAACATAATATTGATCAGACCCATTCAGGTGCCTCTTCTCCCTCAGGAAACCCAATACCTATAATGCAGACTCAGCGTGTTCTCACCATTAAAAACAGGATGCTGTCTACCTCCATCCTCCCTTCATTACTGCAGGGTTATTGCATGTTTTTATTTAATAAACCTTCATCAGCTCAAATGAAGGGTTGTTATTAGTTGCACTAACAGCCAAATGATAATGCTCAAGAGAGATCTCAGCCCTTGTTGATGCATTAACAAAGAAAGGAGAAGGGCTGAGGTCAAGCATGTGTCAATGTAAATGAGGGGATATTGGGTACTAAGGGCTTAAAGCAATAGACTGCCTGGGAGATAATGGAATTTACAGGATAAAGCAAATGAGATGAAGTTATTGATAAGTGAATGAAGGGAGAGGGACCTGTAAGATAAAGTTGCTGTCAAAGAAAAGGCCGTTTTCCTTGTGAATTTCTTCTTTCAAATATCTTCAAATATATCTTGGAAAACAAAACTCAAAAAGAGATCAAATGTGACTTCCAGCTCCAAGAAAGATCTCACCCCATTAGTGCCCTGCAACATAGTCTTGTTCTAAAAGCATACCATTTTACTAAGCCATTCTTAAGCTTTCTTTAGTTTTGTTGTTGTTGTCTTTCTTACCTTTTGTGTTTTTATACACTACAAATAATACCCAGATTTTATTAAAGCAAAAAGCCATCTGTTTCCTTTTTTCCCCCCTGAAAAGTAGCATCAGCCACGTCTTATAAAATATTCCACCAGCCCATGCCCCACAGAATCTCATTACCTCAGAAATGAAATGTAAGAATTTTCTATTATAAAGGACCTTGCAGGTGATAAAGTCTGGGGCCCCACCCAAGTTTCACAGATGAAAAAAAGTGAAGATCAGAAATGTATTTTTTTCCTTAACCTTTACTTTTCTTCTGAATTACAAAAGTAATACACAATCAAGAAAACTTGGAAACCACAGAAAATCACAAAGTTAAAATTGTCCATATTCTGTCGCACTAATCAGATAGAGTAATATATTAATTAACCTTACTCCTCCCAATCATTTTTTCCATGCAAAGTTCTTATAAAAATACTATTATTTTTAAACATGCTTTTTTCACTTGGCAATATACTGGGAAGAGTTATGCATCTCTAAATATGTGATTTTTAATGGTTTTAAAGATTTATTTTATTTATTTATTTCTCCCCACCCCCTTGTTTTTCACTTGCTGGGTCTGTTCCTCTTCCTTGTTTCTTTAGGAGGCACCGGAACTGAATCTGGGCTGGACCAGCTTGAACCACCTCTGCTCCCTGCTTTGCTGTGTCTCTCATTCTGTTTTTCCTCAGGTCTCTTGTTGCATCATCTTCTTGAGTCAGCTCACCATGCCTGCCAGTGGCTTTAACTTGCTGTCTTCTTTAGGAGGCACAGGAAACCTCTGCTCCCTGCTTTAGTAGGTCTCTCATTATGTTTTTTCTTCTTGAGTCTCTTGTTGCATCAGCTTGCCGCACCTGCCCATCACGCCAGCTCACTGTCTTCCTTAGGAGGCACCAGGATCCAAACCAGCAATCTCCAGGTGGTAGGCGGGAGCCCAGGTACCTGAGCCACATCCGCTTCCCTTTGTGACTTTTAGTACAAATAACAAAACCAATTCTCTACACTTAAATGTTGCTTTTTTTTTTCATAAATCTCATTGTGGTAAACATCCTTTTATATATATTTTTGAACACATAACACATTAATTCTTTCCATAACATAAAATTCTAGAAGTGGAAGTCCAAGTACAAAGATATGCACATATTTAGGGTTTCTGGTACATAATGCCAAATTAAGAGCCTTATTTATTCTAACTTTCCATATATAACAGATCTGTTCACAATTACTTCCCTGATGAAATTAAACCTAAAACCTTTTGAGACAGATAAGCAAGCTCAGAAAAATCCTTCTTTGTTCCCTAAACTTATGATCCTTTTAATTCCCAGTTCCCAACAGAGAGCATTAAAACCTAGGTATCTTTTCAAAAATGCAAGAGAAGAGGCCACGAGGAAAGACATTCTCACTTAACAAATGTCCGAAAATCACTTACTTCTGTGATCTTGTTATCCCAGAACACGAAAAAGTTACAGAACAACTCTCCTCTTAAAGAATTGGTGAAGATGGTCCTTAAGAATCACTTCAGGCTCACACTGAAATCAAGACAATTTCACCCACATGCTGCAAGAGTCCCAAATCTATTAGAAATGCTCTGCACATATACAGCTTTTTACTAACATGAACTATTAAAATTCCACAAAAGAATACGAGAAGAAGATGGTTGCTTTCATTTTAAGAGGTAGGCAACCACGAGTAATTCGTACTGGCATGAATCTCAGAGAAAATAGACTTCTTTAACGAACTCTTATCTTGTCAAGTCAAGCAAAAACTACTGGTCAGTATTCTCCGACCATCATCAAGTTGAGACAGAGGGCCCCCATCACCAGTTGCCATCAGCTGCAATTTACACATACATGTGGTTCCTCTCTGGCCACACAGTGATACTGACTGACCAATCAGCAACGTGTTCAGGGAGAACTCAAACAGATATTTGCACAGTGATGTTCAGAACATTATTCACAATAGCCAAAAGGTGAGAACAACCCATTTATCTATCAACAGATGTGGTATATACATATAATGGAATATTATTTAGCCATAAACGGGAATGAAGTTCTGATACATGCTACAACATGGATGAACTTCAAAATATTATGCTAAGAGAAAGCATCCAGACAGAGAATGATTCCACTTACATGAAATATCTAAAATAAGCAAATTCATAGCCATATATGGTAGATTACAGGCTACCAGGGACTGGAGGAGGGGGAGAATGAAGAGTTAATACTTAGTGGGTACACAGTTTCTGTTTGGGGTGAGGAAACAGTTCTTATAATGGATGGTGAATGAAATTAATGCCACTGAATTGTACACTTGAAAAGGTTAAAATGGCAAATTTTATGTTGTGTGTTGCCATAGATTTTTTAAAAATAAAAAACATTTTTTTAAAACACGTTATTTTGTGTGATCTATTTATCTTTAAAAAAAAAGACAAGGGAAGCAGCTGTGGCTCAATCGACTGGGCTCCCGTCTACCATATGGGAGGCCCTGGGTTCATATCCTGGGGCCTCCTTGTGAAGGTAAGCTGGCCTGTGCCCGTGGAGAGCTGACGACCTGCGCCCAGGGCGCATGGAGAGCTGGCGTAGCAAGATGACATAACAAAGGGAGACAGGCAGACACAGAGGAACGTGCAGTGAATGGACACAGAGAGCAGACAGCGAGCAAGCAGCAAGGGGGGGCAGAATAAATAAATTAAAGAATAATAATTTTTTTTAAAAGACAAAAAAATTTTTTTAAATTTTAAACATATATAAGCATAAAACCAGAAATAAAATGGAGGAAGTTAGCAAAGGACTTGCATATTATTCTGGATTTAGATCATTCCTCCTATAGACCCAAGCATTTAAACACACACACATACAAACATATCTTAGTTTGGTTTATCTGATTAAAACAATTTGTTTGCATTAGTGATGCTAGTAGAACCAGGACAGAAATGCTGCTCAATGTAAAAAATTAACTCCAGCCTACCTTTTCTTTTTAACTGGTATTGGTAATGGTGATAGTGAAGGTGACACCTACAACAATTTAAATTTGTATATTCCTTTATATTTTAAAAATGTATTTTCCCTGTACAAGGTTTCATTTTTATTCTCATAACCATTCTATACTGTAGACAGGATATTTGTATTAGGATTTTACAAATAAGGATACTGAAAAACATCTCATTGGTTTTGTGACCTTAGACAAATAAATGAAATAAGTTATTAGGGGAGGAAAGTGATTGTTTTGTCCAAGACCACAAAACTGATGAGTCATTGAGACAGAACCAGAATTAAGATCTTCTGGCTTTTGTTTCCACTATACCACACTGAACCTAACCCCACTTGTCAATTAATAAAATTGGGCCCCATTTTCATTCCATTTAATGCCTGTAATAAATCAGATAAAATCACAGCAAAGATGCAGGAATCAGAGCATCAAGACACAAAAGGTGGGAAGCAGATGTAGCTCAAGCAATTAGGCTCCAGTCTACCATATAGGAAGTCCAGGGTTCAATTCCCAGGGCCTCCTGGTGAAGGCAAGCTGGCCCACGTGGCAAGCTAGCCCAAGCAGAGAGAGATGGCCCATGCGGAGTGCGGGCATGCGCAGAATGCTGAACTGCACGGCATACTGGTCTGTGCAGAAGCGCTGGCCTGCGCAGGAGTGCTGGCCTGCACAAAGTACCGGCCCGTGCAGAGAGCTGGGACAGCAAGATGATGCAACAAAAAGACACAGAGGAGAGATAATAAGAGACGCAGCAGGCCAGGGAGCTGAGGTGGCACAAGAGATTGAGAGCCTCTCTCCCACTCAGGAAGGTCCCAGGATCGGCTCCCGGTGCCACCTACAGAGAAAGACAAGCAGACACACAAGAACATACAGCAGATGGACACAGAAAGCAGACAATGGGGGAGGGTATAAATAAACAAATAACTTACAAAAGGTGACTACACAACTCTGAAGAGGGCTGAGTCAGCCAAACCTGGAAAAACATCTAATTTAGCCATGAAACCAAATTCATTTTAACCAAGCATCAGGCTATAAAATTAGAATAAAATCCAAATACTCACCAATTCTATCCCAAAACTGCATTAGAAGATGGGAACAAAGTTTCAGTCAAATAGCATTTCTACATAAAATGTGAATACCACCATATGTTGTCTGTCTTATACAAATACTTAAGAGCTGATATTAAATGAAGTCAAAGGCTATTAGTTTTGCTCTATTCCATAGCACATGCTATACATACACCAGGGGTTCTTAACCATTTTTGTTCCACAGATCCCTTTGCCAGTCAGGTAAAAACCACAGACCCCTTACTAAGTCCAGACTATACTGTGTATTATTTTAAAAATATATCACACCTGCACCAACACATCCCCACAAGAATAATGTTTTTTTTTAATTTAAATTCAAGCTTATGGGCCCCTTGTTAAAAACCCCTGCTATACACCAATGCTCCAAATTATTTACACATTTAAATCACCTGGGGTGCTTCAAAAACTGCTAAAGCCAGTTTTTATTTAATTAATTGGAATTGTATGTAGCCTGGGCTTTGGAATTCTTGAAAGATCCCTTAGTCAGAGTTTGAGAAACACTTCCCAACAGCCAAGCCAGCCAGCTGAAAATCACTGAACCATATAAGGTTTGGTGCAATAAAACAGAATTTCTATTTGCTTTAAAATAAAAGACACAAATGAATAGCATATAAAAGAGCAAAATGAAAGGAGAAGGAAAACTAATACAATAACCAGGTGCTTATCATCAGTTTGGCTTTTGAAATGCCAGCCTTCAAAAACAAATATAAATAAAAAGGGCTTTGAGCAGCAAGAAAAATAGTTGCTACAAAGTCCTGCACTTTTATTCTATTTAAGAAAAATAAAGCTGCCTCACTAAGCCTACTGAATTCTGGACATTAAAAACTAAGGTAAATGATATAATAACTTTATTTTCAGTTTTTCCTTTCTCTTTTTCAAAGAGAAGAACAGATGCATGCCCCAAATGCAGCTACCTATATCAAACCACTCCCAGTGTTTCTGGTCCCTTTCTTGTATTTTTCTCCAAAGTAAGGGCCACCTTCACAAATATACATACCAACAACAACATTTGATCAACAATGACACTGCCACATGTTAGAGAAAAATTAATTTATCCATCTATCAAAATATGTGCCAGACTCTTTCTTAATAAATTATTAGTATAGAATATTGGCTTCAGTCTTTCCAACCAATATTCTCCACTAGGGACAGGTAGGTTTTAACCACTGCTATTTCATTATTCATCATTTTGTGATTAAATCCACATGGAATATTGAAACATTTTTGTAGGCACTAAACTACTTTCAGGTTAAGTCCAATAAGCTCTAGTCTAGAATTTTCCAGCTCCCTATATATTTTTTAAACTTTCTTTTTAATATTAGCCCCAGAGTTGTGATAAGAAAAAAGAGTCCTGTGAGATCTCAGAAACTTTCAAGCCAGATAAAAGGAATGTGTGTTTTGGACCCTTTTTTCTTACTTGTATCTTAACCACTTACAATCACCCAGGCCCTGCCTGTAAAAGAAAATAAGAATGTCTCTCTGCTGACATGGTTTCACTGGCACAAACTGAAGCAACCTCACTGGTCAACTGGTCCTTCTATCTAATCACTGACAGAGAGAATAGCTTGATATAAAGTATTCTAACACTAAAATCAACATTTTTATGACTACCCTCCAAAACTCAACTGGCTTATATCTTTTTATACTACCCAGCCGATCAACACATTTAGTTACCTAGGAATAGATTTTGTAACAAGCAGATCTTGTATAGTCTACTAACAAGTTACATTGCTTATAATTAGACACTCAATGAACATATAACTGATAGAGGCTGCATTAGTGATTGATGATAGAATTTGAAATTTGTCCATGCCAAATACCAAGAATTATGACATAGAACTCTGAGGTCCTGAGAACACACCTGTGCATATGTTACAGCAGAATAGAATTGTTTTCTGAAAAAAATCCTATCTTTGCCTGCAGGAGTTCCTTTAATTATATAAAAGGTGGGCTAGTCTTTCATTCAGGTACATGTTCATATTGGGTCAAGAGGAAAAGGTATCTTCAACTCTTTTACTAGCTCCAGACGAGTTTTTGAGATTATAAGGTAAGAGCAATTATCATACCCTTTCCTACAGTATCAGTTAAAATAATCAATTATAAACAGTAACACTAACAAGTACTTACCATGTATATTGTGCATACTTTACAAACATGTTTTAATATCTCATTTAATCCTTTCAACAACCATTGGGGATATATATTATTACTCACTCCAACCTTCAGCAAAGCCAAGTTAAATAATAAGCCCAAGTCATCCAGCTAGTACAAGTCAAAGCTGAAATTCAAGCACAGGTCCATCTGACCTGAATTAAGACCCAAAATCAACATTCACAAGCCTAAATGTTGCACAATTGCAAAGGATCTTACAAACTGAAAATATTTCAATACACTTTTTATTATAGGATCTTAGAAAACGACGCAGTTAAATAGCTGTCTTACTTGTTTTATCCCAGATGTGACCACATTTTCACAGTGTAAGTAAAATAATGCCACACCATTCTCACAGCAAAGCACCCTGGGATCACTGGGAAGGAGGCAGCTACATAAATTAAGTTATTATTATAGTTATCATAATAATCCTTATCTGACTATAGAGTTAGAGACTCCTTTTTCAAAGCCATATAAATAAAAAGACACAATGATTAAGAGACACTCAAAATCTCTAGAATCTAAGGAAGGCACAGAATTGAAAAAATTATTTTAGACACAAGCCTTGTGACTGTCAGCTAAAGTACTTCAAAACTTCTCACACTGGCTTGGTTTCCAACTGATTGAATGCAATTATGAGTTGACTTCTATGGGCTGATGAATCAGAACTTGTCCAAGTGGTTTTCAAAGCTCGTCTGTGCAATTTTAGTTTAATGCAGACTTCTACCTAGATTTTTCTTTTTAAAAAATTAATTCATAAAAATACTATCACAAAATATCTTCCTGGTTAACTCATGCCACTGGGAAAAAGCTGCTATTCTTACATTAATAATTCTTTGCAGAATTAATCAGTTATTGTACATTAGAACCAGCAGTTGGAGTGTTTTGAGTGATAATGAAACCTGTAACAAGGCATCTTCAGCTGTCTTTGCAAGACAATAAGGGAATTAAAATTTCAATTTAAATGCAGAGGTTTGCAACACGCTTCACTGGCAAAATTACTTCAATTAATGTGAGTGGAATACAAAGGACAGACTGCAGAAATGTGATGCAGCAACCAGAAATTATGTCATTAATGTGCTTGCATCAACCCAGCATAATGACTGCAAAGGTCTAATTTAAACCATACATATCGCAAAGCTACAGGCTACAATATTAATCAAGTCTCCGATTTCAATGTGATGGATACGCGTTTCTTGTTGGATCACTTTTGGCTTTTCATAAGCCAACAGCAGCTGTTTACCTTGAAGAAGGAGACAAAAGGCCAGGCCTATTTGCAGACATTCCCTGTCAGGACAATTAAATTATTTTATCCAATACTCAGGTTATCATATAAAAAGAAGAAATAAATATTCTATCTAGAAACCAAGCCTATAGGTAACCAGACCAGTCTGATGGTGAAAGAAGGATAACAGGAGCTGGCAAGAGCCATGGGTTGCCACTGATTTATTTATCCTGGATTTATTGACCTATATTGAGTAGGGATTAAATTTACTAGGCATCTGCACCTGCCTTAAAATGGAAATGCAAAATCTTTTGATAAACAAATCCGAAGAAGTCAAAGGGTTTTGAAAGACTGGATTGTTTGGTCTTCACTTTCCTCTAATGTCTTTTAGCAAAGATTTCCATTGGGACACTTGAGATGCCTTAAGTAGATTTTACTTCTAATAGCACATAACCATGGGGAAAGGAAATGTGATTATTTTTTCATATGAAGTCCACTGAAAGAGCAATTATAGGCCTTACTATTCACTCTCACATACAAAGGAACAAATCAAAGAATATTTCCAACCTTTTAAGTGCACCTAAAATCCTGCCCCAATGAAATCTTCATTGTATATTGGAATATGCCAACTGCTCCCCAAATCACACAAAGCAACAACCCATCTGTAAAATGGGGATCATATTAGAAACCCATCTAGGGTTATTATGAAAAGTAAACTAACAAATGTAATGTACTTATTAAAATGATACCAGGATATAGTAAGTGCTCAATAAATACTATTGTTATAATTATTGTTGTTCATGTCATATTACAAAAAGGAAATGTTAGGACCTAGACAACCTTGCCATTAAAAGCCAACCAGGGGGAAAGTGGCTGTGGCTCAATCATTTGGGCTCCCATCTACCATATGGGAGGCCCTGGGTTTGCATCCCAGGGCCTCCTTGTGAAGGTAAGCTGGCCCGCACGCCACAGACAGCTGCCGGCCCGCACACCGCAGACAGCTGGCACAGCAAGATGACCCAAAAAAGGGAGACAAGCAGATACAGAAAAAAAGAGCAGCAAATGAACACAGAGAAGAGACAGCAAAGAAAGGAACAAGCCACAAGGGGGGGTTAGAAATGAATAAATAAATCAATCTTAAAAAAAAAAAGCCAACCAGGGAAGTGGATTTGGCTCAAAGGATAAAGCATCTGCCTACCAAATGGGAGGTCGAGGATTCAAACCCAGGGCCTCCTGACCTATGTGATCAGCTGGCCCACACGCAGTGCTGATGCACTCAAGGAGTGCCGTACCACGCAGGGGTGTCCCCCACGTACGGGAACCCCACGCACAAGGAGTGCACCCCATAAGGAGAGCCGCCCAGTGCAAAGAAAGTGCAGCTTGCCCAGGAGTGGCAACGCACACCCAGAACGCTGACCCAGGAAGATGATGCAACAAAGAGAGACACAGATCTCCAGTGCCACTGACAAGAATACAAGCGGACACAGAAGAACACATAGCGAATGGACAGAGAGAGCAGACAACTGGGGACAGGGCAGGGAAAGGGAGAGAAATAAAAAATAAATCTTTTTAAAAAAAAAGCCAACTAGTCAAGGAAAGACAGACCAGAGCTCCAAGAGAGGACACATCTTTTTCTCTATTTAGTCAGATTAAACTCTTTCACATAGTCACCTATTTGGCTGTTGGAAACTGAGGCACAGTGGCCTCTCAGGGAGACATGCTGTGTCCATGGCTACGCTTGCACTCTAAGGAATGCGGTAATTAAGAGTTCCCGGCAAACAGGATGAAGCTGTGAAAGGCTGAAAGAAAAGATGAGCAGATAACATTTGTGTAGTAAATGGAACACTTAAACCTTGAAATAAGATTTTCTTAATCCCTTAAACTATGAGTAATGTTGATGGTTTCACCCGTGTGGACTGGGGTATATATAGAGCCCCTTGTGAACAATAAAGTTGTCTGAGGAGCCTCTACTCGCAGACCCCCTGATCCAAGCTCTCTCATTCTTTTTCTCTTGCTCATTCTTTCTCTTTGTTTCCCTCTCCCTTTTTCTCTTTCTTTCATTCCCGATACCCTTCGGGTCCAAATCTCCAACATTTGGCTAATGTTTTGTGAACTCCAACTATATAACCTGCACTATGCTAGGTACAGGGCAGGCAAAAATAGACAAGAGACAGCCCCAGTACTCAATGACTAACCAAAAGCAATTATAATTCAATGAAATACATGCAAGTTATAGAAACAAGAAAAGCATCTAACTACCTGGAAAATTCAGAGAGTTGATGAAATTTGAGCCAAACCTTAAAGAATGTCATCATTTTTTTCCAGACAGACATGACTGGGAATAGGTTTGTGGTCAATTAAAAAAGAAAAATTAAGCATATCCCTATGCTCCAGCAACAAATAATTAGAAACTGTAATTAATAAAGAGATGTTTAAAAGAGCAACAAAAATGATACGCTATCCAGAAACAAATCTAACAAAATATGGGTAAGCCCTCTAAGGAATACCTTACTAAGCATTATTGAAGGATATAATTGAAGATATCAATAAATGAGAGACATACCCTCTCAGATATTCAGATAAGAAGTGTCAATATTGCAAAGATGGAATTCTCTTAAATTCTGATCAAAATCCCACCACACTTTTTATGGAATTTGGCAAGCTGATTCTGTAATCCATACAGAAAGAGTAAAGGACCAAGAACAGCACAATTTTTAACAGCAAGGGGAGGGACTGGCTTCATCAGCAATGGAGAGATAAAGTTATAGTAATTAAAATAGCATGGTTTTACCTTAAAAATATTATGCTAAATTAAGCTAGACACAAAAGGACAAATACTGTATGATTTCCATTTCTATGAAATATCTAGAATACACAAATTCATAGAGATAGAAAGTAGATTAGAGGTTACCAAGGGTTGGGGGGAAAAGGAACGGGGAGTTATTGTTTAATGAGTACAGAGTTTCTGTTTGGGATGATGAAAAAGTTTTGGTAATGGACAGTGGTGTGGTAGTAAAACAACATTGTAAATACAGTTAATACCACTGAATTATGTATACCATAATGGTTAAAATTGCAAATTTTATGATACATATATGTTATCACAATTAAAAATAAATTTAAGAAAACATTAAAATATCTGAAAGCAAAAGGTATATATTCGTTCTAGTACAAATATTTTACTTTCTCCTCTCCTTAAGAATTTACGAAAACATCACAATTCTTTCCCTTACATCTGTTTAATACGTACAGTTTAAAATTGGAGGGATAGAGGTTAAGTGATAAGGAAGATCCTTTCCTCACTAAGGCAATCAGGAAAACTCCACAGTTGTTCACCTTCACTGCCACTGCCAATACTTAACCTATAAATAATAACCACTCTCTTTGTCACAAAAGTTAAAATGTTTGCTTCTCTGAGTCCTTTACCACCTCCCCAACAACCAAGCTTTCCTCTCTCATCAGACATCAACCCATTCTGATCAAAGTACTTAAAAGGAGGAAAGAACTCAAACAACCTATACAGTACCAAAAATTCTTTGCAGGCTGAAACTATGCCTAATGTTTCAAAATAGTCTTTAAATTTGTCATCTCTATCTCAGGTCTTCTTTTTTTTTATCCACCCCCCCTCACCCCCCAAAATTGCTACCTCGTCTGTCTGCTCTTCTTTAGGAGGCAACGGGAACCAAACCTGGGACCTCCCATGCAGGAGGCGAATGCCCAACCAACTGCCGCTCCCTGCTAGTTGCTGCATCTGCTGGTTGAGGCATTTGCTGGTTGCAGCATCTGCTCATCTTCTTTAGGAGGCACCAGAAACCAAACCCGGGACCTCCCACATGGGAGGTGGGTGCCCAATTGTTTGAGCCACATCTGCTCCCCTTGGGTCTTCTTAATTCTTGATGATGGTTACACTGCCTCTGACTTCTTATGTAAAATTTCCCTTCACCCCATGATCCAAGAGATATCAAGTTAAGTAAGGTACAGAGTAGGCAAGAGTTGTTTCCTCAATGCAACATTATTTCTCACTTCTTCTGAGAAACATACCTCCTACCCTCACCCTTTTCTGGGCATGACCACGCCTCCTCCCCACCCCACCCACCACCACCTCAACCACGTGCTTTCAGTTAGAACTGAAGATCATAGTACCCAAGCTGGACAAATCTAGGTCTTACTCCAGGAACTCTAAATTAGAAAAAAATATATTTTCCTTTGAAATGCTGGAAAGATGTAGACTACATCCTATACCTCTTGATCTCCCTCAACATCCAAGGCCACCCCTACAAGTGGATGAAAGCAGTCTACAGTAGAGCAAAGAAGATGACATGCAGAATGAACATACAGTGGCATTCAACATATACTCCTGGACACTTAGCAGACTGGTTACAAGAGTCAAACAATTATTTTTTACCTAAGCTAACTAGAGTTGAACTGTAACTTGTAACTTTAACTTAAAACCAAGAATTTAAAGAAGTATTTAATGAAATCCTTAAGAAAGTTAAGTCAAAAAATAAAGAACCACACTTGCTATTGATTAGCCTTTAAGTAAATAAACTGGCCCCTAAGTAATAAAGCATGAAAACAAAAATCTGAAATCCTAAAATGAACATAATTAACACAAGTAAATTCTAATGACCTATTTTTAAAATGTGGCACTTGCTTAAAAGCAAGACCACTCCAAAAACAAAAAAACATAATTCAAATGGATATACATAAAATACATGAATAAATGACTCCTAATGTAAAAACCAACAAAGCTGAAAGGTGGGAAGTGGATGTGGCTCAAACAACTGGGTTTCCATCTACCATATAGGAGGTCTAGGGTTTGATACCCAGGGCCTCCTGGTGAAAGCAAGCTGGCCCACAGGGAGTGCAGCCCCGTGCAGGAGTGCCACTGTATGCAGGAGTGTTGGCCAACGCAGAGAGCTGATGCAGCAAGATGATGTAACAAAAACAGACACAGGAGAGACAATAAGAGACTTAGCAGACCAGGGAGCTGAGGTGCTGTCAGAGAATGATTGCCTCTCTCCCACTCCAGAAGGTCCCATGATTGGTTCCTGGAGCCACCTAAAGAGAAGACAAGCAGACACAGAAGAACGCACAGAGAATGGACACGGAGAGCAGACAATGGAGGAAGTGGGGAGATATAAATAATAAATAAATCTTAAAAAAAAAAAAGCTGAAAGGTGACTAATTTTCTTCTGTTGGGATATCCCACAGTCATGATAAAGGATGATGCCACTTTGAACAAGGTACTTAAAATAACCAAAATTTTGCCCCTTCCAAGGCAGACTATTATTAATCTTCCACTGTGAAAACTGACCATTCATTCCTATCACATAGCCATGTTTTAATACATGGTCCCCTTTTACCCCTTGGCTGCCTTAAAAGCTTCTAATAATGAAGACATTACCAAATGCTTCTTAAAAGTCTGAATGAATTAAAACAATCTAGGTCATTTAACCTGTTTCCCCCAACAATTCTCCTCAGTTTATTTTTTTTCCAGTTTATATCCAATCTGATTTGGTGAGACAAAGATAAGGGGCTTTCAGACACTGAGGGAAAGAAAACAATAGAAAGTAGAGGGCTCTAGTTCTATGCTCTACTGAGAGTCTCTGCCCATGACAACTTTGTAGTCCTCACCCAACTTTAAATGAGACAGAAATGGGTGGTGGCGGTGTAGAAGTAAGGGGATATAGAGCAGACTCCTCCAAGAGTCAAAGGCCCTGGGAAAGTTAGGAATATTAGGGAGTAAAATCTGTGCTTTTATTTTTTATTCATCTTCTTAAGGCTTAGCAACATGTACCACCAATTGCAACATTCTGTGAATTTTCATTTCTAATTCAAAACGTAGCAGAACACAATGAGCCAGATAGAGGCTGAAGCCTAGGTTGTAGAATACTCTTGTTTGACAAAGGTACTTCCAGTATTACTCTTCTAAATTACTTTCTGTCTTCCAATTAAACAAAAAAAAAAAAAAAAAAACAAAGTCCTAATGTAAATAAATCCTTTAATTAATTTGTAGAACATCAAGTGTAAAAATCTCCAAAAGTGCTTATGTACATTTCATTCTTTAAAATGAAAGTCATTAACTATTTAGTGAGCTTAGAAAACATCTCACTAGCACTCCAACATGATTTAAGTACTGGTTTCTCACCATGATACCTCTTGCCACTGTTGCAAAGGCAGTCAATATATACATAACAATCACCTATCAATTCAAATACTGGAATTATAAAAGGACACAAGCCAGGCTTCACATGCGAGGGTTTGTGAATCCCAAGAGGGCAGTTTGTAATGGGCTACATGTATTACAGGACTCAGAGAACAAAAGGGAGCGGTTTTACATCTTAGCAGAAATGCTCATTGGCATAGGCTATTCTCTCACCAACATGTCGGTGGCACTGAGATAGTGCTTGCTGGCCATGCACTGTTCCAGCTTTTGAGGCACTTGCTTGATATTCTCAATTTCATCCAGCAGGTTCAGGACATGCTTATGTTCAATTCCTTCAATCCAGAGTTTCCGAAGCTCATCCCTTTTGCAATGTAACAACATCTTGCATGAAAGCAGATTCTCTTTTACCTACAATAGGACAGATTCAAACTTGGGTCAGTCCAAAATCTAGCCAGTCTAAACCCATAATATGGTTAAGGAGTCCCCATCAGGTACTACTATTTCTAACAGTTACTAATTCCACTTACACTTAATCTCCTTGACTGCAAATTTCTAATCCTGGTACTGACACTGACCAACTTGGCTGCACCTCCAACTCCCTGTAATTGTATTTTCTCTTCCATGAAATGAGAAACTACTCCTGCCCAATCTTTGAGTTACCTAGAAAAAATTACTAAGGATATAAAGCACACTGTTAATATGAAGTACCACACAAATGTTAATATACCTAAAAGGAAAATGACTAACGTGAGAGTATGCTATTCTATTATTCTGTCCCCAATCTAGCTGATAGGTCACTTGGTCCCTCCGAAGTGACCTATCAGCTAGACTGGGGAAAGAACTCAAGTTTCCAACTAAGGAAATGGGCATTCATCTCAACTAAATAAGAAAAAAATAAGCTCAGTTTCTAGAAAAGAGTAGATACATAAGAGAGAAACACAAAATAAAAGGAATTAAGACAAACCTAGGACTAAATTATTTTTTGCAATGTATTCTGAATTTTAGATATTAAATAAAACAATCTCCAGCATTCCTGTAGCTCTGCACAGTATAGTCCCAGCATAGATACAACATAATAAAATAAAAGGTGATATTTTTTTCAATTTTATAACATGGAAGCATAAAAAGAACCACGACCTTTCACAATTCACAGGACTGCTTTCACATACTTCTGAAAGTCCTAATGTTTTTTATTTAAAGTAGAGTACAACACATATTTAGAGTTTTGCTTCTGCTTTTTTGTCTAAGGAAAACTCTATGTATGAACATATCTTAAATGTACTACTTGATGAGTTTTAGCAAATGCATAAAAACCTTCATCAATATATAAATATTTCCATTATCCCAGAAACACTGTCATGTTTTTGACAATAATAAAAAAATCTATAATAATCATCTATGAGATTTGGGGTAGTATACATATACTTACTAACACTATACATCTGGTATTACAAACCAAATTTCAGCATTTTCCCAACAAGCATGGAAAACATAAAGATAGAACGCTAATATTAGAAGGTTTCTTGAGAGGCAGTCTAATCCATTCCTACAGCTTAAAGACCATATCTAAATCATACTTCTATGAAATACTCCAATGTCAATGGAAGTGAATAGGGAATTCTGAAATCTCTCCTGATAACTATGGTGGAATAGTTATTAACTTACTGGGGATCATAGATCCATTTGAAAATATGATGAAGATGGTGCCATTATCTCTACTCCTTCCTACAATCTCACCAAAGTGATAGGAAAGGAATTAAAAAATAATAGTAATGAAATAGCAAGAAAAGAGAGAACAGAAGAGAAGGCAGCAATATATAAAAGATGGCAACAAAATTTTGGAAACTGAGAAGAGGAAGGATGGTGGATAACTAAATTAGGAAACCAGAAAAATCTGAAAATCTTAGCTTGGAGTGGAGTTTCTCAACACCAAAAAAGAGGAAACCATCTACTGAAAGCAAGGATGCTATAAGGTTCATTTTGAGCCCTAAATCCCCATCAAACCACGAGACAAGTAATTTCCTCCCCCTCAACACTGGCCAAAATAGGAGATCCACAATCTGGAGAACTGAATCAGAAAGAGTTTAGACCAGGAAATGTCACACATGCTGAGGGAAGGACATGAGGTTCTGGAAAGAAAACAGGAGGATGAAGTCAAAGTGAGTTTACTGAACCTCTTCCAGACCTTCAGCTTCCTTCCGTAGGTAGGCTCCAATAACACTGGCAGCTAGACTTCTTGCCCTAACACAGGAGACACTATGTTTCCTCTAGGGAAAGTGACCTGATCCAAGTGAAAAGACCCTAAGATAGTGACATCTGACATTTCACCAGTGAAACTGCTATGTCCCCACCCAATCATCACAAGCAAGCCCCATAACATGCACTGAGCTTCCAGTCAGCTTTGTAATGCCTCCCCATTACATGTAAATGGTTGGCCAAGGATTATCAGACATTCAAAGAAAGTCTGTACAAGGAAAGATGGCATCAAAACAAACAAAAAGAATAAGCGTACTGCAGAGAGGAGGGTGAGGGAACAAAAACTATTTGGGGAACAGGAAAAAGGAACTAAATAATATCCTTAGAGAAATATGAGATGAGAAGATATTACATCAATGAAATAAGAATAGGATGCTAAAAAATTCCAATAATGGGAAACGGACTTGGTCCAGTGGTTAGGGCGTCCGTCTACCACATGGGAGGTCCGCGGTTCAAACCCCAGGCCTCCTTGACCCGTGTGAAGCTGGCCCACGCGCAGTGCTGATGCGCGCAAGGAGTGCCCTGCCACGCAGGGGTGTCCCCTGCGTAGGGGAGCCCCATGCGCAAGGAGTGCGTCCCGAAAGGAGAGCCGCCCAGCGCGAAACAAAGTGCAGCCTGCCCAGGAATGGCGCAGCACACAGGGAGAGCTGACGCAACAAAAAGAGACACAGATTCCCGTGCCGCTGACAACAACAGAAGCAGACAAAGAAACAAGACGCAGCAAATAGACACAGAGAACAGACAACCAGACAACCAGAGAAATAAATAAATAAATCTTTTTTTTAAAAAAATTCCAATAATAAAGATCACCTCTTAGAAATTAAAACTATGATAGCAGAACTTTTAAAAAATCCAATAGAAGGTTGGAGGAAATCGCACAAAGAGTAGAACACACACAAAAAGAAATGGGAAATAGGAAATAAAAGTAGGGTATCAATCCAAGCAGTCCAATACTTGCCAAATAGAAGTTCCCAGGGGAAAAACATGAGAAAATGAAGAGGGGGAAAAATATAATAAAATAATAAAAGATTTCCCTTAACAAAGGACATTAGGCTCCAGATGGAAAAGGCACACCAAGAGCTCAAGACAATGAGTGAGGACCCAAGCCAGGGACAGTATACTGACAATAAGCTCACAAGGGATAAAGAGACTGCCCTAAAAGGTTCCCAAGGGGGAGGGAGGCAGGGAAGGAAGGAGTAAAATCTATACAAAGGACTGTGAATCAGAATGGCAGTGGACTTTTCTCAACAGCAACACTAAAAAGTACAAGACGAGACAAAGGAGTAACACTCTCAAAATTCTGAGAGAGAAATATGATCCAGAAAAATTATCAATCAAGTGCAAGGAAAGAACATTTTCAGTCCTGTAATCTCTCTCTCTCAAAATAAAAAAAAAAAAAAGAACCTCACATGCACATACCTCAGCATGCTACTGAAGAATGTGCTCCATAAAACAAGAGAAAAATGGAAAAGAAGAAACATGAGACCACTGAAACAGAAACCAACACAGAAGAAAGGCAACAGTGCAATTCAATCATTAATTCCAGGGAAAACAACAACAAATTGCACAAGAGAAAATGTGCAATGGATAAATAAAATGTGGTAGATGCATCCAATGGAATACCTGTAAAAAGGAATGAAGTTCTGATGCATGCAACAACATGGATGAACCTTGAAGAATCATGTTGAGTGAAATAAGCCAGACACAAAAGGGCAAATACTCTGTTATCATGCTGATAAATAATTATAATTAGGAAACTCACAGAGTCAGAATCTAGAGTACAGGTTTCCAGGGGATGAAGTAGGGTTAGGAAATGGGGAGTTAATGTTTAAATAGCAGAGCTTCTATTTGGGTTGATTGTAAAATTATGATAGTGAACAGTGGTGATGGTAACACAACATTGTGAGTGTAATTAACAGCATTGAATTATATACATATATATATATGAAAACGGTTAAAAGGAGAAATTTTAGGTTGTATATAGATTACTGCAATAAAAATATAAGAAGAAAAACATAGGAGTGTATAACAATGGACTACAGTTAACAGTACAATTATAAAAACGTTCTTTCATGAATTGTAACAAATGTACCACACTAATGCAAGGGACTAATAATAGGGTGGTACGTAGGAACTCTATTTTATGCATGATTTTTCTGTAAATCTACAACTTCTCTATAATAAAAGGAAAGAAAAAGAAAATGTAATCATGGTATGCTGCATGGCATAGCTGTAATTATGTAGTTACAATAAGGCAAGCACCAATTATCAATTTAAACAAAAACTTGGATTTAACTATATAGGGAGAATGAAGGAAGATGGGGTGGGCAGGAGAAGAGTGGAAATGGACTAAATCTTCATTTTCCATAGCTTCATTTTCCATAGAAGTCAATATACAATGTCAATATACAATTTACTTTCCTTGGCTTCTCAAACAAATACTATGTAATGGGTTAGCTTAAACAATGGGATTTTATCAGCTCATGGTTTAAGGCTAGGAAAATTCCAAAAATGAGGCATTAGTAAGGAGATGCTTCCTTCCCAAAACTGGCATTGTGGGGCTGGCTGCCAGTGATCCTTGGTCCTGGGCTCCTCTGACACTTGGCAATGCACACGGCAGCCTCTCCTTTCCCTTTCTTCTGGGATCCAGTGATGTTCAGCTTCTGGCTGATCCCTCTGTGGTTTTCCTTCTACGTGTCTGAATTTCATTCTGTTTATAAAGGACTCCTGGAATCCATCCTGACTGAGTTGGGCCACATTGTAACTGAAGTAACCTCATCAAAAGGTCTCACTTGCAATGAATTCACACCCACAGGAATGGATTAAATTTAAGAACATGTTTTTCTGGGGTACATAGCATAGCCCTAAACCACCACAATGTCTAAAGCAGAAAAATCAGAAGAAAAGTCTTAAACATATAAATTGGAAATATAGAAATAGAAACCCCTGAGACAACAATAAAAATAAAAGTCAGTGCCTCTGAAGTGTTGGAGTTGGGGATAAGGTAGAATGTTTATCAGCATTTGTGTTCTCATTTGACTTTTGTGTTTGTTTGTTTCAGGAGGTACTGGGGATGAACCCAGGATCCTGTTCATGGGAAGCAGGAGCTCCATCACTTGAGCTACATCTGCCCCCCTTCATTTGACTTTTTTAAAAAATTTCTCCTCCCCCTCCCACCCCATTGTCTGCTCTGTGTCCATTTGCTGTGTGTTCATCTGTGTCCGCTTGCATTCTTGTCAGCGGCACTGGGAACCTGTGTCTCTTTTTCGTTGCGTCATCTTGCTGCGTCAACTCTCTCTGTGTGCAGCGCCACTCCTAGACAGGCTGCACTTTTTTCACGCAGAGTGGCTCTCCTTATAGGGCGCACTCCTTGAGCGTGGGGCTCCCCCATGCAGGGGACACCCCTGCGTGGCATGGCACTCCTTGCGCACATCAGCACTGTGCATGGGCCAGCTCACCACACGGGTCAGGAGGCCCTGGGTTTGAACTCTGGATCTCCCATATAGTAGGTGGATGCTCTATCAGTTCAGCCAAACCCACTTCCCTCATTTGACTTTTGAAACACACCTCTAAAGGCCATTCCTAGATCCCCTTGTAGTTCCTGGTCCCTGGGTTAAGAATTCCACCTATAAAATTCATTCTATTTTAAATCTTAGTTTAAATCTGTTAGAATTTGATTTCTGATATTCTACTTGTATAGGCTGGTTTCTATAATGCTTAGCTTTTCACTCTGTATGAAATGGTTCCTAAGGAAACAGTTAAAAATAAATTTTATGTCATACAACACCCAACTAGGCTCATGATCAAGAGAGTGGAGGATAAACTCAGAGTGTCAGTAAAGCTTGGCAAATTCCTTTCTGATTGGAAAAAGACCATTATGGTACTTCACACTAGAGACATACAGAATGCAGTCAGCTCACTTCTCACTTTTACTTACTATATGGAAGAAAAAAATGAAAAGAAAGGTAGAATTTGTGAGGAAAAACTTTAGCATTAGGCTGTGTACAAAATGAGCATCACCAAAATGATTCCCTAAGTTGAGGTAACCAAAACTGCACACTCTAAGAAGCTACAAAAACTTTTAATACTAAACTGCCCTGTAGCTTCCATTTTTTTAATTGGAAAGTCACAGTAATGAAGAAATGTTTTTTTAAAATCTGGGGTGGGCGTTGGGACCACTACTCAGCAATAAAAGAGAAGAAACCTGAAGAAACTCAAATACATGCTGAGCAAAAGAAGTGAGACATAAAATAATAGTACCTACTATATGATTCCTTTTATATATGAAGTTCTGAAACAGACAAAATAATCTGCAGTGATCAAATTCAAATCAGTAGCTGCTTGGGGCAAAGTGTGGGAGAGAAATGACTGCAAAAAAGAATGATGGAACTCTCTGGAGGAATGGTAATACTTTCCAGGGTATATACATTTACCCAAGCTCATTGAACTGTACTCTCAAAATATGACCTTTTTATTCTGTGCAAATTATACCTCAATAAAAATGATTTTTTTTTAAATGGGAAAGGAGGAAGCAGGGCTTTCTTTATCAATACACAACATTTAAATGTAAGAAAGTAGAAGCAACTTGGCCCAATGGATAGGGCATCTGCCTACCACATGGGAGGTCTGCGGTTCAAGCGCAGGGCCTCCTTGACCCGTGTGGAGCTGGCCCATGCGCAGTGCTGATGCGCACAAGGAGGGCCGTGCCACGCAGGGGTGTCCCCTGTGTAGGGGAGCCCCACGCACAAGGAGTGAGCCCTGTAAGGTGAGCCGCCCCTGCGAAAGAAAGTGCAGCCTGCCCAAGAATGGTGCCGCACACACAGAGAGCTGACACAACAAGATGACGTAACAAAAAGAAACACAGATTCCTGGTGACGCTGATAAGGATAGAAGCGGTCACAGAAGAACACACGGCAAATGGACACAGAGAGCAGACAACTGGGGGAGAGGGAAGGAGAGAGAAATAAATAAAAAATAAATTTAAAAAAAAAATGTAAGAAAGGAACCACATTATACCTAACCTGGTATAATTTCCTACTTGTATAAATGTAGTAAGAATATTTTAATTCCATTCTATTTAATTTACAAGAATAATTAAGATTCTGTTACTCTTTGTTTTTCCTTAAACAAATCCATGAAAACTCATGCTGTTTAAATCATGACATCAAAAACAAAGTATACAATTCCTTCCTTAAACACAGGTTTCTTTCCTTTCCTCAGAATTCTAGTAAATTCAGTTGTTCCTAATCACCTCCCTATTCACAAATAGCAAAATTTCCAGTTTCAATATATAAGAACTGCAAGTCACTCTAATTAAAGACTGTAAGCAAAAGGAAAAATAAGGAAGACAGGCTCAAGAGACTATTGGAAATAGAAATACAAGGTGATACAAACACCAGAGAAAAAGAGGCCTAAAGTGCTACCTTGGGAAAGATAAAAGGATGAAAATTAACTGGGGCATTTGAATAGCACTGTGGTAGATTTTGTGAGAGAAAGAGCATAGAGATATGCAGGAGAGTCTGATAGATACAGACCATGGGGTGGAGGTGTAAGACCATCATTTTTTTTTTTTTAAAGAAGGTACCAGGGATTGAACCCAGGACTTTGTACACAGGAAGGAGGCACTCAACCACTTGAGCTTCACCTGTTCCCCAGGCCATAACTTTTAAGTCATAAAATCAGAAAAGCACTGAATTATAAAGGGTAAGATAAAGGGGGGAAATGCCTTTGAATATGTATATTATCTGTAATAAACACAAAAAATATGTAAGCACCTCACTGAAATCATACACAAAAAATATCCTGAAAAGTTTCCCATGAGCAAAAGATGATAAAATTAATACTTAACATTATTCTAAATTTTAAAAGTATAAAATATAAATGGTATTTCTTTTTTTTTTTTTTGTAATAGTAGTAAACATAAATCTACATATACACATTTTCATGGGTATTCTCCTGACCCAAGTGTCCAGCCCTTAGAGTCTTACAGAAAGTGCTTGGAGAGAAATAATTCACAGGGAAGTGGACTTGGCCCAGTGGTTAGGGCGTCCGCCTACCACATGGGAGATCCACAGTTCAAACCCTAGGCCTCCTTGACCCGTGTGGAGCTGGCTAATGTGCAGTGCTAATGCGCGCAAGGAGTGCCCTGCCACACAGAGGTGTCCCCTGTGCAAGAAGTGTGCCCCGTAAGGACAGCCACCCAGTGTGAAAGAAAGTGCAGCCTACCCAAGAATGGCACAGCACACACGGAGAGCTGACACGACAAGATGATGCAACGAAAAGAAACACAGATCCCAGTGCTGCTGATAAGGATAGAAGCGGTCACAGAAGAACATGCAGCGAATGGACACAGAGAGCAGACAACTGGGGGGAGGGCAGAAGGAGAGAGAAATAAATTTAAAAAATAAAAATAAAATTAAAAAAGAAAGAATTCACAAACACCGCTCACTATTCTGTTTAAAGCCCTTTTGAACTATAAATCATTTTTAAATTACCCTTAAAATTCTTATTTTCCAACTTCTTTTCCCTTACTCATTTTAGCGGCTATTCTAAGGTCTTAAATTCTCTTAAATACTCACTGTATCACTCTTTCTGGGAGCAATACCTGCCTTTTGAATTGCAGTATCTGGATATAGTATATAAATAATAATCTAAATATTGTTGAACTTATTGGAAAGATCACCTAATGGTTTTCTTGTGACTGCATTAATGCACTCCAGACTACTGCCTGGATTTTAAATCATGATATCTCTTTATTGACCGATATTTAGTACATCCATTTCTAGAAGCACAAAGGTTTTTTTCCCTTCCAGCATTTTCCATCTTATTAATATATTTAGCCTACAGATAGCTTCCTACCAAAGCCAAGTTGTTCTACTGTGACCATTTTTATGTTAACCAAGTTTACTGTCCATTCTAATCTACTTTTCAAGGTATACTTTCATATAAAAGGGAAAAAAATAAATTTTATTTAAATGTTAATGAATGTTGCAATACTTAATGATTATATTCTAAAAAATTCACTTGTATAATCATATTCATTTTAGTTCCATGTATAGGTAAGAAAAATGTGTTAAGAGCTTGATCTAGCACCAACAAGGCAGCCAAAACTGGAATGAAATGTAAAGTGTGTAAACATCACAATCGAGAAAATACTGCTTTCTCCCTTCAGCCTACCTTGATGTCATCTCATCCATCTAATACACCATGAACAAACACCCAAATTCAAATACCGAAAAGCATCACCTATAAGGTACAAGTCCCCAACTTATATCAACTCATATTGATCCATTATGGTCCTTCTACTCTAGTGGACAGTTATTATTATGAGAGACACTGGCAGAGCCTATGGATTCTGAGATGTTCTCATGCAATAACATTTAGTTTTTACCAATTTTACACAGTAATAGGACTGTCCAGGTAATTTGTTTATTATCCCCATTACTTGACTTGAACAATGATACACGGTATTTTATTTGCATGTATTTTTTGACTCTAGAAAAAGTTCCAAATGTACTTGACTGGTATAAAAAAGTTTTTAAAGGAGAGTTAAATTAATCTGCCAGCTCAAACTATTCTCAAGGACATAAGAGTCTACCAACACAATGTAAATCCATATACAAAACTAATATCATAAAATGGGAAATGTAGACAATCCTGTGGTCTTAAACTTTAGAAGGTAGCAAAGCACAAACATGCACATCTTATATGAACATGCACATCTTCTTTTCATCTGCCTTAGTCCCCACTAAAATCTAATCAGAGAATGGTGTTTACAGCAGCTAGAGTAGTCCTTTCAAAAGGTTAGTCACAACATACTAGCTGTGCTCATGGTCATGCTCAAAATCTTACATACTCAGAGTAAAAAGTTAAGGTCCTTACAGTTACCTACACACCCTACATGACATGGACGTGGCCCCCTCTGCCACACCTCATACACCAGCTCTCTCTTCTCATCTCCTGCTACTCTCCCCACTTCTCACTTTGCTCCAGCTCCATTGGCCTCCTTGTCACTTCTCCAAAATTCCAATCATGCTTCTGACTCAGGGTCTTTGCATCTATTAAATTCCCTATTCCTGGAATGCTCCTTGGGACTCTCTTCCTTGCCCCCTTCAGGTAATGGCTCAAATGTAACCTAAAAAGGCTACTCTGACCACCCCATTTAAAATAGTAACTCCATAGCTCCCCTTCCTCATTTTTTTTAATAGCATTTTTATCATATGGTATATTTTACTTCTGTATTAATTTATAATCTGCCTCCCCTGGCTAGAATGTAAGCTATATGAAGGCAGAAAGTATTTTCTATATTATTTACTGCTGTACCCTAGAACCTAAACCAATGCTTAGCACAAAGTAGACAATATATAGAGGCTGCATAAATGTTGTTAAATATTATATATTTCTTTGTTTTTCTGTCTCTTTCCATTAGTATGTAAACTCTATGACACCAGAGAATGGTGTTTTTCCTGTTATAGCCCCAGCACCTAAAACAGAACCTGGCATGAGTTAGCACTCAACAGGTATTTGCTGAATGAATCCTCATTACATTCTTTTGGCAGATAGCTGAGAGAAAGTTTCACCTCAGATTTACACACCCTCATCATCTTGTTTGGCTCTAAAATAATGTAGACTGCACCACTTGATAGCTCAGCTGGTAGAGCAGAGGACTGCAGATTGGACATGTGTGAAATAATACAGTCCAATTATTACTGAATTATCCACATATTTACTTTAAAAAGTTCATACCTATATTTTATAAATAATCAAAAGTAGCATTAAAAACCAAAAATGAGAAGAAAAGATTAGTAAAGAAATATCAATGTTCCCTTGGTGATAAGAAATGGATTTTCATGGTAAAAAATTTATTAATCCACAGAATGAAAAAAAAAATCCACTTTCATTTTTCCCCAACATTTTTCTTCTCCCATTTACCAATCATTAAAGGCTTTTTTTGAAAAGAGCTTTAGTCCTTTATTTTGGCCTGATATTGAAGCTAATTCATTACACTGAATTATGTGACATTTACTTTCTTAACAAGTGTCCGATATAATAAACATGCAAGTTTTCTTTTTTGATTTGTTTTGCTCAAACTGCAGCATCCTTAAAAATGAGGATGTAGAAAAATTGTGGCTACTAAAACAAATGTGAAATCATCAAGATGAGGCTCTCTTTTTCAATACCAGGCAAACATTCTTTGTTAGTAACAAAGATGCTATTGACTCAGAGCAATAGGGAGTCAAGGTAGAAATCATTGCTGCTGCTTCCCTTGAGATTAGGACATAGTCTCTTCAGCCAACCAAACTAATCAGAAAACACAAATACTAAAAGGTCTTTCACCCTTGCTGTGATTACTTGAGGCAAAGCCGCAGAAGGTCAGAAGTTCTATACATTCATTTGCTGACCACTCTTGAGCTCAGTATATTGGGTTGAAATGGACTATAGTTTACTTTAAATCTAGAGCTACTCATCTATAGTTTTCCCTAGTTTCACAGATAAATCCATAGGATGAACTCACCACTTGTAAAGGCTAAGAATTACAGTATTCCTTTTGAAAATGCCCAGATAATTTAAAAATGTAATGAGGGCAGCACATTGCTTTGAAAAAGGTTAAATGCTTACTGATTCTGGAACAGTACTCTTAGAGCTGAAAATCATATGTCAACAGTATTCTTGGGAGGATAATTTATGTATCTGCTTACCAAATCTTAACATAAGGTCGAGAGGACAGGAAATAAAGCATTTGAGAACACTGTAAGCACAGCTATTACTGGACAGATACAGTCCAAGGAGTCCCCTAACTGATTTAATGACACAGGCAGTGGATTTCAAACTATGATCTATGCAGCCCTCAGTCTCCACAGAAGTGCTTCAGAGGCAGCCATGAGGGCAAGGGAGGGAACCAAGCATCTTACGAGGCTCTGAGCCTCTCACCCCAACACCAAACAAGAAGAGAGCACCACTTTTCTTATTGTATAGTATGATGGAGTTGTGCAAAATACCTCATTTCTAAAAATGTGTGTGTCTAAGGATGTGTGTGTGTATTTCTGTTGCTTAGAAATAAAATGAATAGGGAAAAAGATGTGGTTCAAGCAACTGGGCTCCTGTCTACCATAAGGGAGGTCCAGAGTTCAATTTCAGGGGCCTCCTGGTAAAGGCAAGCTGGCCCAGGTGGCAAGCTGGCCCAAACAGAGAGTTGGCCCACACGGAGTGCTGGCCTGCACAGAGTGCTGGCCCGCATGGAGAGCTGGAACAGCAAGGTGACGCAACAAAAAGAGACACAGAGAAGAGACAATAAGAGATGCAGCAGACCAGAGAGCTGGGGTGGCACAAGTGATTGAGCACCTCTCTCCCACTCTGAAAGGTACCAGAATCGGTTCCCACTGCCACCTAAAGAGAAGACAAACAGACACAGAAGAACACACAGCGAATGGACATAAAGAGCAGACAGGGAATGTAAAACAATGGGGGGGGAAGGGATTAATAAATTTTTAAAAATAAAAAAACAAAAAAATTAAAGGTCTGAAAATCAGCAGCAACGTTGTTGTGTCAGGAAGGACAGAGTTAAAATTATAAATTTATTGAGTCAAGACTAGACATAATTATGCCTGGCAAATAGCCAGTGCTAAAAAAGTTGCAGCAGTTATTGTTGTTTATCAAAGAGTAGTCCTAAAAGGTATTAGAGTGGCCCTCAAAATACACAGCCAAGAGCCATAACAAACTGTGATGTGACAACACATAACCCTTATTTGATCAGTTTATCCCATTTAATCCTTTAGAACTAAAGTTATGGTACCCAGAAAATAAGAGCTTTTCAAGAACCTACCGTGAAAGGAAGAGAAAGAAAAGAGAAAGACAGGAGTCTGAGAATGAAAAAGAATGAAAGAGAAAGGAAATACCTGCAAAATAGGAAAAGAAAATTTAGAGAAGTGGCTGTGGCTTAATTAGTGGGGCTCCCATCTACCATATGTGAGGTCCTGGGCTTGCGTCCCAGGGCCTCCTTGTGAAGGCAGGCTCTCCCACATGAAGGGGAGAGCCACCAGCCCACCAGTGCCTCGGAGAGCCAGATCAGCAAGGTGACGCAACAAAAAGGGAGGCAAGCAAAAACAAAGAACACCACACAGCAAATGGACACAGAGAACAGACAACAAGCAAGCCACAAAAGTGGGTGGGGAATAAATAAATAAAATACAGACACAGAAGAATGCACAGAGAATGGATACAGAGAACAGACAGCAAGCAAAAAAAAAAAGCCACGGCAGGGGGAGGGATTAAAACAAAATTTAAAAGTACTACATGTTTATCAGTACTAAAGCATGATATTCAAGAATTTGGGGATTCAAAACAATTTCACTACATTTTAAAATAATGTATAGGTTAACTTTTCTTCACTTCATAAAAATTACCAAGAATGTACAATGATTGCACAACTTAAAATTAAGTGAGACACATACATATACACACATGAAACACTGAAAACATTTGATATAATGTGGTAGGACCCTCTAACAGTAAGACGGCTAGAGTCTTAAGCTTTGCTCTTTGGTTTAGATACCTTTTTGTATTCCTCAAAGTGAAGCCAGCATCCAAGTGTCATTTCACACAGTAGTGAGAAGTCACTGTACAATCAAAGGATAAGACACAGGGGAGGGAAGAAGCCACCCCAGACTACCATCTGTGATCCTCTTCAGCCAGGCTTTCCACACATCTGCAAAACCCCTGAAAAACGGCATTATAAATTTCTCATCAAGGGCTACCAGCCACCACCATAGTGCTTCTCCAAGCCACAGCGCCTGTACTAAAGGAAGGCACTTCAATCACTATACCAAAAGAAGGAATGTTTACCTGTTTTATTTTATTTCGTGAGTTGGTAATGCGCTCTGTGATGCTCTGGTATGTGCGAATGGCTGTTGTCAATTCTGTATAGTGCTGCACAATCAATTCATCCAAGTCACGGTCACACTTCTCATAGGCTTCTTCAAGCCGTCCCTTCTCATTTTCTCTGTCTTCAACATCATCACTGGTAGACAAAGTCCTGGTAAAGACAGAGAATATATCAAACTGAGTAAAAGGTAAAAGAAAAATGCAAGAATGATGAGTTAGTATGCTAGCATCTTACTAACAAGGAAAGGAAAGGGCTTACTAACAGACAATGTGAACCACCTTCTTGTTGGCAGCCTATCCAAGGAGTCTTTTTTTTAAGATTTATTTATTTATTTGTCTTCCCTTCCCCCGCCAACCGCCCCCCCCCCAGCTGTCTGCTCTCTGTGTCTATTTGCTGCATGTTCTTCTGTGAGCATTTCTATCCTTATCAGCGGCACCAAGAATCTGTGTTTCTTTTTGTTGCGTCATCTTGTTGTGTCAGCTCTCTGTGTGTGAGGCGCCATTCTTGGGCAGGCTGCACTTTCTTTCGCACTGGGTGGCTTTCCTTATGGGGTGCACTCCTTGCGCATGGGGCTCCCCTATGTGGGGGACACCGCTGAGTGGCACAGCATTCCTTGCGCACGTCAGCACTGCACATGGGCCAGCTCCACACGGGTCAAGGAGGCCCAGGATTTGAACTGCAGACCACCCATGTGGTAGACCGACGCCCTATCCATTGGGCCAAGTCTGCTTCCTATTATCCAAGGAGTCTTTCCTCTCACATTTTTCCTTGTCATTGGAACTGGTTTGAATCAAAATGGTAGGCAGTCATGAACCTTGTGAGAGGCTGGGCAGGTCTTGATTTGTCTAAGTGAATCCTTATCATTCCCAGTAATTCCATTTCCCTTACCAGTGGCTCACCCAGTCTGGACAATAAGACCCGAGTTTTCTTGCAAGGAGAGTAAAAGGAAAACAGATCCCCTCTCCTGATACTGGATATTGTTTATCCAAAGCTGAGGTACTCAAACACTTCAGCCATCTTACAACCATGAAAGGGAAGGGAGCAGAAATGCCCATCTCCAGCCTTATCATCATGCCACCAAAGCAGCCAACACTGCAGCTGCCAAATCTCAGGACTTCTCGTTAGGAAAGATAGTAAATATCCATTGTTTAAGCTGCTTCTCTTATTTGTAGCTGAGAGTACTAACTGAAAAAATTAAACACTGAGGAACCACCTGTCAAAGAGCTCATTTGAAAGACCTGAATTTGGTACAGAGCACCCAACAGTGTGGAAATAAGGTCATATTAATTCTAAAGTCTCTTACAACAGCAGTAGTCTAAGCTATACTACAAGACAGACCCAGCATTTGCTAGTCTTTCAACAGCACTAACAAGATTGATATGAATCAACAATAACCAGGGAATGAGATAGATAGACTTATTAAAAATCTTGCAATAAGTTAGTTTGATACATGGTCTGCAGATCTTTATTTCCTCTATTACCTTTCTTGGATAATTTTTTTTTAAATTTAGTGTTATAATCAGTAACAAAGAAACCTTTTTCCTCTTATCAGTTAACTGTGGTAATTTAGAGTTTCATTAAATTCCTTCATATTTGTCAGTATATACATTCAACCTAGTTTATTTCATTTAACTTTTTTAATTTAGGGAGGGGGTATTTTAGGTTCTCTTGATGACGAATGTAATCAATTATAAATCCATCACCAGAATTGCTTTCAGAGATGGTCTGTCAGCAAATCAATCACATTTGCACCTCTACATATTTACAAGCAAAAAACTGTACAACAGTTATACTCCAAACTATCATTTACAGCAAAGGATCTTAATTCATGAGCCACAAAATAGGTATAATTTCTTTTTTAATTTATAGGAAAATTCAGCAAGCCAGGCTTTAACTTCTGTCTAACCTCCAAAAAGAATTTTGTAAATGTGTTATGGAAGTCAAGAAACCAGGTATAGCATGAAATGTGAGGGTGGGGAGGTCAGGAAACAGAAATATAAAAGGAAAATGCAAAAAAGCCTCTAAGGACAGTATGGTAAACTACAGAAAACAAGACTACCAACCCCATGACTTCGATTAAGGCCTTTACTATGCCAGACCTCTATTTACTCATCAGTAAACTGGTGATCCTAAACTAGACTAGACTATCTCCAAGATAACTTTCAGATAGAGAATTCCACCCAAATGTGACTATTAAAATTAACTCAGGGAAGCGGTTTTGGACCAACAGATAGGGTGTCTGCCTATCATACAGGAGATCCAGGGTTCAAACCCAGGGTCTCCTGACTGGTGTGGTAAGCTGTCCCACACGCAGTGCTGATGTGTGTAAGGAGTGCCGTGCCACACAGGGGTGTCCCCCATGTAGGGGAGCCCCACGCATAAGGAGTGTGCCCCACAAGGAGAGCCGCCCCACATGAAAAAAGCACAGCCTGCCCTGGAGCCGCACTCACAGACTGGTGATGCAGCAAGATGATGCAACAAAAAGAGACACAGATTCCTGGTGCTACTGACAAAAATGCAAGCGGACACAGAACAACACACAGCGAATGGACACAGAGAGCAGAAAAAGGGGGGGAGGGGGAGAAATAAATAAATCTTTTTTTTTAAAAATTAGGTCAGAGGGAAGTGGCTGTGGCTCAAGCAATTGAGCTCCTGTTTATCATATGGAGGACCAAGGTTCAATCCTCAAGTCTTCCTGGTAAAAAAATTAAAAAGGTATCCCCAACCTGCATGGCAGGGAGAGGTGCAGACCCCCACCAGGCAAAGCGAAGCATCAAATTTGGGTTCAAAGATAAAGCTACCCAGTTTACTTGCAATATTTGGGTATAGAATAGCTTAGCATATCTTCCTATTGTTTCTATGATGCATAACTCTGCTCTTTGAATCTAAAACCTTCTGGGCAATTCACCTAAAGTAAAGCAAAACCAGAAAATGCCTTCAATTTGTGAACTGTCCCAAAGGGAAGAGTTTCTAGAAATTTAACTCTATTATTTCTCCTTATAATAGCAGACATCCAAAGAATTTTCAAAACTGCACTGAATCAGTTTGCCATCCTTATAATGCTTTGCATGATTTCCTCTCCACCATCTTTTATGGAAGGAAACATAACAGGTATCTTACATTGTTTATGTTAACTACTGGAATTACATTAAGTAAAATGTCAGGCCCAGAGAGGACACCTTCTCCAGCATCAGCTGTCACTGTAACACATCACTGGAGTATTAGGAGTTATTTAAGAAATTCAAAGGGTTACTGAAATGAAGGTTAGAGAGTAAACTAGGTCACTAAGAGTTTTTAGCTCATATTTTCATTTTTAGAAAAAATATTTATATAAGGAAATATCCTTTGCTAGGTTTGCCCATTTGAAATTCATTCTCTTGATGTAAATTGGGCTGAATGACATTTTACCTTTAGTTAAAACTACTTACATTATAAAGCTCTAAGAATACAAAAGCATTAAAGGTTCTGGGTTGCTGTTTTTTTACAGAAAGGAAGACAGCATGGATAATAATAATAACAGCAACAATATCTACTAATATTTAGGGAGGCTTACTAGGAGCTGCACCCTTTACGGAGTATATGTGCAATCCTCATAGCAACCTTTGGTTATTATTCTCCTCCCTCCCTCACTTAACAGATGATGCAGCTGAGATTGAAGAGGATAAATTAATTTGCCCCACCTCAATCAATGAGGGTAATGAGAGTACAGGATTCAAGACTGGATTTGTCTGTTTTCAGATTATGCTCTTAACAGCTCCAGTATCACGGACTCTGGAATTAGAATCCTGGCTCCACCATATGATCTTGGTAACTGCACCCCTTTTTGCTCATCTATAAAACCGAGATTATGCCTACTTCATAGGGTTGCTGGTGAGAATTAAATGAAATAAAATAAGGCTGAACACTTGATAAATATTGTTATTTTTAGCAATTATTGTTGTAGCAGTAGTAACAGTACGAGAACAGCAGCAGTAAAGACAGCAATATTTTCCCACAATATAATGGAAAAGAAATCCTCTGCAGGCAAAAGTTCAAATTCCATCGCCTCCACCTACTAGATCATTTGGCCTTGGGCATGAGATTTAACCCCTCTGAGTCTCAATTTATTCCTCCTTAATATCAACAATTGTGAAGGGTCTAAGATTTTAGTCTCCTTGCAAGCTAAGAAGTTAGCCTGCCAGTGTCTTAGATGCTGGTAGAAGACACAAGACTCCTGGGCCAGAAAGCAAGGACTTTATTACTCACAGCACAACAAGCAGCTCACCATCAGCATATTTACACTAGTTGCCTTTGCCCTGATGGGGCTACACGGATGGGCCCAAATGGATGGCTACCGGAGAGGAGCCCTGAACTTGAAAACTGAACTTTTTTATACTGGGCAGTAAGCAGACATGCCTGCTCTTTGCTCTAAAGAGACACAATTATCTTCCTAGGCTGTTAAACAAACATTCTTGAAAAGATAGTCTGTCTAGAACAAAGAGCAGTTAGTGCTCCACGCACAAAAATTTCAGATACACAAGAGACTCAGGAGAATTGTCTCCCAACAGTAATGAAACCTAAGTCATTGTATTCCTTCAAGGACTGAACCATAGCATGGTGCCAAGCAATAATAGGCAGTAAAGATTCATTCCCAGACTGTTTTCTTTTCTGAAATATGACACCAGAAGTACAGTGCACCACACAACAAATATTTGCAAAATGAATGAATGGTAGACTGTAAAACATAAAACGGCAGACCAATTCTAAGTAGAAAATTCCCATATATACTACCAAAAACCAGAATAGACAACAAATTTCCATTTAGGATTATTTTAAGCTCGCCACTTGACCAGAACTGACAGCAGTATAGAAGAGAATATTTGTCATCTGGCTCATCCACCACCCAGGTCAGGAACCTCTCCTCAGCCTTCTAACCCTCTTCATGACAGAAAGCTAACTAGCTCACAAAACAATTTATTGCAATTCTGAACAGCCCTGCTTATTACAAAGCCTTTCAATAAAATTTTAAAAATGTACCCTCTTTATAATTTCTACCCATTGATCCTAGTCCCACCTTTTTCAGCAACACAAAATAAATCTATTTTCTCTTGAACAAAATTACCCTTTAAATCAAGGGTTCTTAACAAGGAGTCTGTGAGCCTGAATTTAAATTTAAAATATCATTGTTCTTGTGGGAATGTGTTGGTGTGGGTGTGATATATTTATTAAATAATACACAGCATAGTATGGACTTAGTAAGGGGTCCATGGTTTTCACCTGACTGGCAAAGGGGTCAGTGGAACAAAAATGGTTAAGAACCCCTGCTTTAAATAGTAAAAGACTCTCAATACTGTCTCAGGTTAACCACCCCCATTTCTTCAACTGTTTCTTCCATGACATGGCTTCCAAGCAGCCCACCATCCTTGTGACTTCCCTCTGAAGACCTCTCAAAACTATGTAACACTCACGTAGAACTTACTATGTGCCAGGCATTAATCTTACTTAAACATAATTCATTTATTGCTGATAATAATCTTGTGAAGTGGATGCCAAAATTATTCATCATTTTACAGATGAAGAAACCAAGCTGTATATTCAAGGCACACTTTGTAAGCAGAGCCAGGCCTCAAACATGAATTGTCTGGCTCCAGGTTCTGGCTCTTAACTTCTATATTTCTTCCTCTCCAGAAGTGGTACTCAGAACTGAACACAACATACGCTTAATATGGTATGATCTGTCTAACCAGAGAGAGGCTTAAGAGAGTGCTTAAGGCAACCACTTAGTTGGATTTTATAAAATATCAAGTCCAAAAGTTATCTAAGATCCCTTTGATAGTATGCTGACAATCCAGCTCTCATTCATTGTCTACTTGTGAAATTTTAAAACTAAATGCAAAGATTTACATGCATCCTTATGTCCTACATTTTGGGAAAGGGAGGTGGAAATGAGGCACAGAATATAAAGTATTGAGTCCCAGTAATATGCCATATGATGCAGTGGTTATTTTGCATACACATAATTCAAGACAATCATGGTAAGTCTAGTGAGATATCATCTTTATTTTGAAAAAATAAGGAATCAGAAGCTCAGAGAGGTAAAGTAACGTGCACATGTGCACACAAACACACGCACACCTAAGAAGTATTAGAAATGGAATTCAAATGCAGTATACTTGACTCCAAATTCCATGTTGTTTCTATTCTACATGTTATGAAATTCTACCCTTCCTGATATCAACTCTTTTGCTGTACCCTAAAAAAGCTACAGCTTATATGTAAAGAGAAAGCATATAACTAGGATGTAAACTACACTATGCAGCTTTTTTAGTAATAACAGTTTTGAATCTGAACATGATATGAGCAGAGGATCAACAATTGAAGTTGCCACCCCAAAACTTATTTAAGTTACTGAATTATTCTTTTGCTTTTTTCCCATTCCCATCTAAATCTATGGTTAAGTTGATGGAGGAACATAATAAAATAAACTACATTCTAGTAAACTAGAATAAACACAGAGACATTTCTGGACCACTGAGAATTTTTCAATAAGACAGCTCTGGTATTTTACATGATGAATTACATCTCTAACCATGAGTAATTAATCCCCAAGGAGGAATTTATTTACCTAATGAGCTCCAAGGACCATTGTACACATGTTAAGCTCCTGTTAAAAGCACCTGAGAGAAACAAGTACATTATATGGTTCTAGTGAATTCACAGTCATCAGCTCCAAGCAAGTCCTAAATGCAACCAAGAAAACCCTGGGTAAATAACGAGAAAACTAAAACTGAATTTGTCAGTTTCCTGTTTGTATACCAGCTTCTGAATTTCAGTGTAGCCAGTTAAGTTTTTGGAAAGGAAAATAACTAAGTCACCACCGCTGGCTCCTTCTATAGAGCAATTTTACTTTCCCTCTGATTAATTGGTTTTTGTTGGTTGGTTGTAGAAGTACCAGGGATTGAGCGCAGGACCTCATACATGCCAGGTAGGCACTCAACCACTGAAGCCACACCCACTCCACTTTACTTTCACTTTGGACTAATAGAATAATGGAGCCCAGACAGGAAAAAATATATAAAGTTAGTATTATTCTTTAAAAAGACAAAAAGAAGATCAAATAAAAGAAAAAAATGCTCCTATGAAAACAAGGCCAGTCATCAAAAGTTGACCCACCTCTCAAGAGGAACAATATCCTTCCATCAAAGATAGAATAAAAAGATACAAAAAGGAAAAAGAAAAGTCTAGGATAACAGCATTAATAATATACCACAAAAGTTTCTTAGCACCGTAGTCAATTCAAGAGGCTTGCTTCCCTGTGAACAATAAAGAGCACAGGCTTTGGAATCTAAAATCCCAGATTCAAATGATGATTCTGCAACTTTTGAGGTATTTGACCTTGGTCAAGGCACTTAAATTCTCTGAGCCTGTTTCTTTCCTTGAAAAATAGGCAAGATCATAAAAATAACTATCTTACCAGGTTATTGTGAGGGTTCAATAGGTGTAAAGGTATGTGAAGGTGCTTTGTAAAACAGGAAGTGTAAATACCTGTGTTGCCTGATACATACATATTTTTTAACAAATCAATTTTATTGATACATATTAATAAAGTAAACAATCCATTCAAAGTGTACAATTAATGTTATTTAGTATAATCACATAGTTGTGCATTCATCAATTCAATCATTATTAGAGCATTTTAATTATCTCAAAAGTAATTGTAAACAAAAAATTGACAAACAACAAAAAAATTAATCACCTCTCAATCTCTCTCTGTTTCCCCTACTGTACACAGATATATTATTATATTTATTATATTAAGAACAAAATAAAAAAATCTGTGAATCACAATATTTTAGCCCAAATCCCCTAAAGCCTCCCGAATTCAAAAGTTCCTGAGAGGGAAACGGACTTTGGCCCAGTGGTTAGGGCGTCCGTCTACCACATGGGAGGCCCGCGGTTCAAGCCCCGGGCCTCCTTGACCCGTGTGGAGCTGGCCCATGCGCAGTGCTGATGCGCGCAAGGAGTGCCCCCCACACAGGGGTGTCCCCCGCGTAGGGGAGCCCCACGCGCAAGGAGTGCGCCCATAAGGAGAGCTGCCCAGCGCGAAGGAGGGAGCAGCCTGCCGAGGAATGGCGCCGCCCACATTTCCCTTGCCACTGACGACAGAAGCGGACAAAGAAACAAGATGCAGCAAAAAGACACAGAAAACAGACAACTGGGGGAGGGGAGGGGAATTAAATAAATAAAAATAAATAAATCTTTAAAAAAAAAAAATAGTTCCTGAGAATATTTATTTATGAACTGGGATCAGATCTTCTCTATATTCTTTCAGTGCCTGGTACATTATGTGTTTAGTAAATGCTAAATCATTTGCAGGGGCAACATGCAGGATTGAAGAAGTCATGGACAACTCCCTGCCTTGAGAAAGAATTGCAACTAAATTATCTCACAAAAACAATGCCTGTTCAAAAAGCTCTATGAAAGGACAAACAATAGCTACAATAATCCTATTTAATTCATTTATTCATTCAACAAATATTTATTAAGCACCCATTACCAGGCAGAGCTCTAAGTACACCCATTGTCAGGCAGAGCTCTAAGCGACTTGAGATACCACAGGGGAACAAAAGCAATCCTTCCCTCATGGAGGCATTTCCTGGTTTAATAGTTATCATGTTTGCCTAACTCTTAAAAATTTGGGCGGGTGGGGGGGAGGAAGGAGGGAGGAAAGCAATCCCTCCCTCAGATGTTTACATTATAGTGGGAGCAGGCAGTAAAACATATAGTGATCATAACACATTTGTATCTTGAGGAAGGGGTAATAGCTATGAGAAAATAATAATAAGGCAGGACAGGGGGGCTGGGAGCTATTTTCCATACAGAGGTAGGCCAGGGAAGGCCACCCTTGAAAGATGTCATTTGATAGAGCTTTATTGGAAGTGGGGGAGAGAGACAAGCAGTTATCTGGGAGAAGATGATTCCAGAGAGAACAAGAGATACAAAGGCCCTGAAGTAGGAGCATGTTTGGCATGTTCAAGGACCAAGGAGTTGCAAGGATGCCAATGTGGTTTTAGAGAAGAGAACAAGGAGGACAGTAATAGGAGACAAGGTCAAAGAGGAAGCAGGGAGCTAGATCAGGTACAGCTTCGTGACCCCACTGGAGTGAGTGTGAATAGCGAGAACTCTGTTGCTGCTTTTAAAGGATCACTGTGGCTACTGACAAACTCCAGTGCTTCCCAGGGAAAGTCGTCCATGATACCTAACCCACTGCAATTTTAAGTCTATTTCTCCTCAACCAGTATTTAATGGTTGGGGGTGATAAAAATTCTCTGAATAACAATATTTACATTCAAATGTCATTTTAATTATATCTCACCTCTTTCCAAAAAGATCAGACAGGTAGATAACAAAAAATAAGCTATAAATGAGAAGTTAGGAATAAAGAGAAGAAGGTCAAAACCATGCCATACAGCTGACAGCCCGCACCATGGAAAGCTGATGGCCCACGCCACGGACAGCTGACAGCCGGCACCGTGAGGAATTGGCGCAGCAAGATGATGCAACAAAGGGAGCCGCAGAGGAGAGAGAGAATGAGAGCCACAGCAGACCAGGGAGATGAGGTGGCTCAAGCAACTGAGTGCCTTTCTCCCACACTAGAGGTTCTGGGATGAGTTCCCAGTGTCTCCTAAAAAGAAAAGACGAGAAAAAAAGACAAGCAGACATGGAAAGAACACACAGTGAATGAACAAAGAGAGCAGACAGCAAGCACAAACAACAAGGGGGGAATAATAATAATAGATTAAAAAACAGTGCCACATAAAAGTAAAACACAAATATGCACATCATAGGGGGAAGGGGAAGCATAGACTATATGTAATGAACTTCAAATTTAGCTCTGAGATTCCAGGAAGCCAAGGCAAAAAGAGAAACAGAGCCAGTTATATAATTCTCATCAAAAAGATATAACAGGGAAGCAGATTTGGCTCAACTGATAGAGCATTTGCCTACCATATGGGAGGTCCAGGGTTCAAAACCCAGGGCCTCCTGACCCATGTGGTGAGCTGGCCCATGCGCAGTGCTGATGTGCGCAAGGAGTGCCCTGCCACGCAGAGGTGTCCCCCGTGTAGGGGAGCCCCACACACAAAAAGTGCTCCCTACCCAGGAGTGGTGCCGCACACACGGAGAGCTGACACGGCAAGATGATGCAACAAAAAGAGACACAGATTCCCAGTGCCTCTGACAAGAATGCAAGCAGACACAGAAGAACATACAGCAAACGGACACAGAGAGCTAACAATGGGGGGTGGGGGAAGGGGAGAGAAATAAATAAAAAATAAATCTTAAAAAAAAAAAGATATAAGATTCCTCATGTTCTTTCATAATCTGTAACAAATGTTCCACAACAATGTTAGGTGTTGGTGGAGGGGTAATGTATGGGAAAAAATTCCCATACATTATGCATGACTGTTTTATGTTTTGTAAGCTCACTTCTCTAATAAAAAGTATTAAAAAAAAAAAAAAAAAAAGATAAGATTCCAATTCCCCTGAGGAAGTAAACTTTGAAACAGCCCTAAATTCTAAAAGAAATCTTTTGTTTAAAACAACATAGTGAACAATATCCTCAACAACTTTCTCATAGTAGAAAAAGTAATAAATTTTACATGGCCATTTCTTATAGGATCCTCAAGAACATAACATCAAAACACAACTCAGGCCTGAAGATTTTGAAAGACTCCGCATATAACCCAAGTGTGAAGCTTTCCAAAAATCCAGTTTAATGCAAGAAGAGAATGTAGGAAACTGATAGAACTAAATGACTTAAACAATGTTTCATAAATTTCCTCCTCTAAGCAAGGCTTTTAATAGTTCAACCTGACCAGCTGGCAGTTCTTTGAAGAAAGTATAGTACAAGTATTGTATTAAAAGGTGAAAACAGAATAGGTGATACCAGACTACCTTTCTGGACACAAGTTTAGAGAATTTTAATAAAGGAATGAGTCCCCAGAGTAGTATCCTCTAATATAATTTTGGTTATATTTACAGAATTTGGGTTGGGTCAATTCTCAAGCCATAAGCAACAGAAAATCTTGGCAAATCCACAAGCATTAGCTGCCCAGTATACCCCCAAATAACTAATTAGCCTGCTATAAAAAATATTTAATAAAAGGCACCTGAATTTTGGTGACATCTGCACTGCAGAACAATTAGCATCCTCATGCTTTCAGAAGATAGTTAATAGGCTTAATTGTCTACTAAGGGCATTCCTGGTTGGTATCCAGTAAACTCTCCTCCAGGAATAATAAAGAGTAACAAAACAAATAATGGAAATCCCTTCAAGCAACTCAGCAAAATTAATTACAGTAAGACTTCACATATCAAAAATGATTTACCAGGAAGCTACAGCTCTATGAAGCACAATCTACAAGAAGAATCAGTTCTCCTCAGTGGCTCCGTTTTTGAAGAGTACTCAAACTGGATGTCACAAAGTCCCTTCACATTTAACTCATCAAGGGCCAGACTTCTCACTCAGTGCTACCTTTGCTCTTTTTAGGGCAATTCCAACAAATTTTAAAAAACAACATAATGGAACGCATGAGACAGAAGGCCTGCCTTATATGTTTATAAAATATTCTAGCATATATTACCATAAAACAAAACCTGAGCATTTTTAAACTCTCAACAAACGTTTAATAGTTAACTAATTTTAGAACCTCACATCACTCAAGAAAAAATGAACTATTAACCTTACTCATCTTTCAAAAACATAATATTTATTCCTTTTTATTATTGATCCTAACATAAGGAAAAAGCATCTAGATCTGACATGATTCTTCAAAACACAAATCCTATTTTCTTTCCCAAATTGCTTTAAACCAGAAGACATTAAATTACACTATTAGACCTATTTAGCACTTATTTCCATTTTTTTTTCCTTTAAAATACCTAACAGCCAATCTTAGAAATGTCTGTTAGCAACATATTCCTATTATGTCTGTAGGGGAACTAAAGACAGGTTTTAGTATGAGTTGAGCAAAAGTACAAACTGAAGAGAAGGAAAATAGATAGCTAAGAATAAAAAGTAAACAAGGTGAGAAGTAGGTCTTCCAAGCTTGTTATACTAAGCAGACCAGTTTGTACATGACTATTCATGTTTCCAACGAATTTCAAAAATAAGAGACCTTCATTATAATTCTTACTTTGTATAAAGAATTGCACATTAAAGAAATGTTTGAGATGTGTATCACAATGTAATCACACAAGATATGGTTTCACTCAATGCATAACCAAATCTACATTAACTCTTAAATTGGATTTTATTATATTCAATTACACATTGTGATTGCTTGTTTCTTAATTATGTCTTATTAGATCCCACAAAACACAAGATAATCCCATCCCAAACGATAGCAATTCAAGATGACAAGTCCCTCTGAAAAAGTATTCTAATGCACTAGAACATAATTCGGTCCAAAGTGATTCATTTAATATCAAGTGAGAGTAAACAATTTCTATTTTAATGTCAATTGAAAAATCACTGGTGTCTTGCTTCAGACAGCACTTAGAGCCAATTACTACGCCCAACACATGCAGTTTTTCAATAGTTCAATTAACTCATCTATACAGAACACTTCTGGGGACCACAAGGTATAATTTTTTTTTATTAGAGAAGTTGTGGGTTTACAGAACTCATGCAAAAAACACAGGATTCCCATATACCTCCCTATTATTAAAACCTTGCACTGGTATGGAACATTTGTTACAATTTATGGCAGCACTTTTTTATAAGTGTACTATTAACTACAGTCCACAACTTAAGGTTCACAAAGTAAAAATTTTTTAACCAACAAAGGTCATTATCTTAAATTAAGTAAAACTGTCCAGCGTTGGCAAACTCAACTTAAAATCTCCCAACTGCTCTTACCCATACTCTACCTTTTTCCCACTTCCAATTTAAGCCCCATATTCTCCTTAAAGCATTGTCCAAAATGATCTTATTTTTCCACTCAAGTATTTTTTGTTTCTACAATACATTATAGCATTTAATAATTTTAAAAGTATATACTATATTCTTATTCAGAGTCTGGTGAGTACCTGAGAAAAGATATTCTACAAGATAGTAATAGGTGTTACATGGTCAAATAAATTGTAAAAACTCTGGGTAACACAAACTGAGGAAGGTTTCTTAACTTTAGGACCTCCAGAGACTTAATATGTTAATGTGCAAAGTGTCTGGGAGTGAGTGAGGGTATCAGGGTGGGAACATGGACAAAATATGAAGAATATATTATGCAGCATTTCTGTAAAGTATTAATCTATAGATGAATACATTGTGTCCCTCCCCCAACCTATACATACTCCGATCTTGTAACATCTGTGCCCCCACTGACTCCAACCCCATCATTTTGAAGCAAATCCCAGACATTACATCATTTTCCTGGCATGTATTTCAGCATGTATCTCTTAAGCCTCTTTAACATAGCTGTAAAAACATTTATCACAGCTAAAAATAACAACAATTCTAATTGGTTCATGCCTTATTTCTCCAACTAAATAATGTTCTAAGGCAGGGGTTCTTAGGGGCCCATGGAAAGATTTCAGGGGGTACATGCACTTAAATTGAAAAAAATCAACTTATCTTTATTTTCTCTGCCCTCCGATATTAAGTGTCATAAAACTATCTGCCTCTACATTCTGTGAAGGGGTCCATGTTTTTCACCTGACTGGCAAAGGGGTCCATGGAACAAAAAAAAGGGTTAAGAACCACGGTTCTAAGGGTTATTTAAGATTTAGGTGCATTCGAATCACCTGGAAATCATGTTAAAATACAGATTCCAGTCAGGTGGTGCTTGAGATTCTGCATTTCTAATAAAGCTCTTGAGTCATACTTTGGGTAGCAAGATAATTTCTTCCAAAGTGTCAGCACAATGACAGGCACCAAGTTTTAAATGGAAAATACCTTTGAATCATGTTCCACTCTCTTTTTTTGCAAGGGCTTTATAAATATTTTAAAGAATAAAGGTTAGAAAAGGTTCTAATAAAAACCTTGATATATTTCATTTTCCTTTCACATCAACAGTGTCCAATAAAACTCAAGAATTTGTCCTTTATTACTTCCTGTTAAAAGGTGAGTTCCCATGTTATTCCATGCTAAGTCCCAAGAGCATAAAGGATTGGCTACTATCTTTTAGGGACCAAGGTCATAACTCATTTCATGACTTGAGAGCAGATGACAAAATTGTGATAAACAGCAGAGAACAAACAAGGTGCAGAGTTTGCTACTGGAACTGAAAAATGTCAAGAACAGATTGACTTTCAAGCCAACAGTTGATAATATTTCCATAAGCATTAAATAAATAAAAGTAGAAACAAATTGTAAAGTCATATTGAAAAAAGTAAAGAAATACATGTATAATAGTTTCAAGCATTTCTAAGGAAAAGCTCCTGACAAAGTACTACAGGAAGTAAGGCACATATATTACATATAATCTTTATGTGCATTCTTTGAGTATATATAAATTCTTAAAGAATATACACACATATACACACTCTCTCCTATCCAAATATAGTCTTCCTCAAGGAAGCATAGGACATTTAACAGCAGTTTGTGTCAGGAGGGAGAAGGCCACAGAGAACGATAATCACTTTTTTTGGTAACTTTCTAATTGTTTGAATTTCCTAAATCCAATACTTTTAAATAGTATGTGTATAATTTTAGAAAATCATATATATATAAATGTTTAAATGATAAAGAGATAGGCAAGGAGAAAAATATTCACCTTTTAAAAAATTTTATAGCTTTTAATGGCTTCAATTTTCTAAATACACATTTACTTTTACAAACTTAGAATTCAGAAGCCCTATGGTTTCCTTTTGTAATCTTTTTTGTTCTAATAAATATTTTTATATTTTATGTGTGTTTACTTTGTTTTAGACACATATAAGCACGCATATATTTAAATCTAGATTCTTCAGCTATGATTCTAATTATCGAATAACTGCCATCTTAGTTCAGCTGTACAAGGGTTCCTATTTATAGAAATAATCTCAATCAATCATTAATATCAACCTGAGAAGGATATATAAGGTGAAAAATTGACATTATATCCTTGCTATCTGGCCCAATGATTAAAATTAAGCTTGTAATCAGAGAAGCTGTAAATCCTAGAAAAGGAGGGAATTAATATTTGAGTTGCTTCTACATGCCAAGGGGTTACATTATTATCCCATTTTACATATAACAAATTAAGTTAGTTTTAAGAAGCTTGCCCAAGGTCACATAGCTAATATTGTTAAGTTTCTTCTAACCATACCGCACAGCACAGACTGCACTTGCCAACCAAACACTGTATCCACATCCATCCATAAGTAACAGCCTGAAAAAAACCTAAAAACTATATGCCTCAAGGTCTTCAAGAAATTCCAAAATTAAAAATTACACATGAAGTTAGAAACCAAGACATAAGTTCACAAGTTATTAATTCTATGTGTTCAGCGAGAAATGGGAAAATTTTTTGACCCATTAGTCCACATTTACTATCAGATGTCCCTGGACTTACTGAAACTCTTAAGTTTTTGCTCTTCAGGTATTCTACTAGTAATGTTCAAACACCATTCTATCACTAATGCCAACACTCCCAGGGCACAAAGAGAGCTGGAAAAACTAAACATCATTACGAGCCAGGATGAAAAAGAGAGGAGGTAGTACTAGAAAGACGTTAACACCTAAAACAACATCTAGGGCTCTGCTCAGAAAGCAGTGACCACTTTCCTTCCCTACCACAAACTGGGTCATGGACCTCAAAGTTGTTTGTTCAAAGACCTGATCAAAGCCTGAACCCCTTCAGCACAGTTTACTTTGAATTAAATACTGGGCTGACCAAAATACTGAGGAGGAAAGGAATTTACCAGATATCTACTTAAAAGAATTTTCTAAGTTTCTGAAATTCCTACTTCCATGAAAAAAATGAGCCTTCAGCTCTTCAAAACAACCTGACTTCTGTAACCAGTTTGTCTACAAAGGCTCTGTTATAAGGTCTCCTCCTCAAGTCACAACCAAAGTTTGTCTTCCCAATTAAGCAAGCTATTAAAGGCCAGCTTATCAAGAAAAGAAAGACAATATTTAATTGGAAAGCAAAGCACCTAAGAGTAAGGGTCAGACACATTTCCCAATTAAAATTGTGACAAGAACTCACAAAATAAAATAGCATCTCCAAAATGCCATCTTGCTTATTTCTCATACAGAAAGGCCACCTCCACCAACTCAAGACCAAACAAAAGGTAAGAAGGGAAAAAAGTGAAAAGTAAGAAAATGCTGCCCGTGTGTGCGTATAAACTGTCCCTGTTGTACATCAGCATATAATCTGGACTCTGTCTGCCCAATTAGTCCTAATTTAGGGGCCACTGGCAAAAATTAAAACCAAAAGCTTTATCTACTGACTGCACAAATAGCAGCAGCTTCTGCCAATCTAAAGCTTCTCTGGCATCAGGCCAAATCCAAAGTATTGTCTGTTAATGACCTCCACTTCTTCTCACCAAAGCTAGCTCACAGCCCTGGGATGGTGCTCTTCTGCAAAGCCCTGGGAACACACCCTTGAAACATCCACCTGTCCTAAATAATTGTATTGGTTTTTTTTTTTTTTAGATTAAAAAATTTAATGTCTAAGGTACTTAAAAAATATCCAACTACTGAAATATAGTACTCTCATTACAGTTACACTATACTTTGATTTTATAATTATTTTGGCTTTTAAATGCTTTAAAGGGATGTAAGACCACATTAGTGAAATACAGTCATTATTTAACTACTTAGTCTCCTAGTTGGAAATAACGGTGAGATTTTGATATTCAATCTATTTCTAGTCCTTCTCTCTGTTCTTAGGCCAAACCCTGATCCAACCTTTAGTTATTTTTCTCTAGTATTCCAAAGTGATTATAACAATAAATACTCTTATAACTACTAAGAACAGATTTTTAAAATATATATATATATATATATAAGCAATTCTACTTCTAGGAATATACCCAAAAGAATTGAAAACAGACTCAAACACTTGTGTTCACCAATGTTCTCAGCAGTATTTTTCTCAATAGTCAAAGGTGAAAGCAACCCAAGTGTCCATCAAAAGATGAATGGATAAACAAAACATGATATATTCATACAACGGAATATTACTGAACCACAAAAAGAATGAAGTTTTGATGTATGATACAATACAGATGAAGCCTGAAAACATCATGTTGAGTGAAATAAGTCAGACACACAAGGACAAATATTTATGATTTCACTCATAAGAATATATTCATAGGGACAGAAAATGCATTAGATGTTATCAGGGGCTAAGGGAACAGGAGAAATGGGGAGTTATTGCTTAACAGGTACACAGTTTCTGTTCTGAGTAATGAAAAAATTGTGGTAATGGTGGTGATGGTGGCACAATATTAAAATGTAACTCATCCCACTGAAATTGTACACATTTAAGAGGTTAAAGTGGGAAATTCTGTCTTGTATATATGCTATCACAATAAAATTTTTAAATACATTAAATATAGCATAGAAACTAAATATACTTTCTATGTATCTTAGCAAGAGATATGAAGGGAAATGTATACCATTCACCACTCAAAAAAGAAAAACAACTGTTCAGCAATATTCAAAAATAAAGCTGGAGGGAAGCGGACTTGGTCCAGTGGTTAGGGCGTCCATCTACGACATGGGAGGTTCACGGTTCAAACCCCAGGCCTCCTTGACCCGTGTGGAGCTGGCCCATGCGCAGTGCTGATGCATGCAAGGAGTGCCTTGCCACGCAGGGGTGTCCCCCACATAGGGGAGCCCCATGCACAAGGAGTGCACCCCGTAAGGAGACCCACGCAGCATGAAAGAAGTTCAGCCTGCCCAGGAATGGTGCCACACACACGGAGAGCTGACACAACAAGATGACGCAACAAAAAAAGAAACAGATTCCCATGCCGCTGACAGCAACAGAAGCAGACAAAGAAGATGCAGCAAATAGACACAGAGAACTGACAACTGGGGTGGGGGGATGGGGAGAGAAATAAATAAATCTTTAAAATAAAATAAAATAAAATAAAGCTGGGGGGGAGTGGATGTGGTTCAAGCAGTTGAGTGCCTTCTTCCCACACAGGAGGTCCCAGCACCTCCTAAAAAAAACCAAGCTTTTCAAAGGACCGTGGATTCTTGCAAGAAATATAAATATATATATTTTTTTACAAAATCATAAGTCCATGGAACTGTGAAAGAGAACTGGCACGTACCAGGTACATCTTCCAGAATGCTCAGATTTTATAAACATGAGTCTAAAATGGGTTTTCCTTTTTAAGGCTTCTTACTAAAGCAACAAGGAAAGCTACGGTCTTTGAGAGAGAATATGAAAAAGATTAATGATGGAAGGTAAGCAAGGCTTTATATGAGGAATTAAGAATAATAAATACAATGTTACAAGGATACCACAGAGAACGAACTACAAAGTTGCAACCTCACAGCCACAGTACAATTTACTAACAAGAAATAACACATTCCCTATTCTATTCCTCCCTTCAGGACCACCCACACCCAATACTGAAGTAATCCTGCCATCACTCACTGGCCTGTAAAATTTAATCACAGGGTAGAGTCAATAGGGTATCAAGAAGGAAAGAACAAGAAAAGTTAGCAACACCCTCACTCCAACCCCAAAATTTTCCTGTGTGTCAGAGAAATGTTGGAAAACAGATGCCAATCCTCTAGTACCAAGGGAAAAGGTCATGTGTAACCATGAACCCCAATCTTTTACTAAACTTGCCCGAGATAAAAGGTCCAGATAGTCCCTTCTACCATACTCCTGTAATAAATATAACAATAAAAGATGTGCTACTCAAGTGATCCAAGGTGGTAAAGGATAAGAAAGAAAAATGAAATACAAAAATACATAATAGAAGTCAAAGTAAAAAAATGTCTAGGCCGAAATCATGGTGATAAAGTGAAGGTAATACAGATGAGCAAAAGAGATGGATAATCACAAAATCATAGTCCACACCATTCCAGCTGTAGGAGATTTCCCCTGGAAAATACAAAGAATCAATCAACAATGACCAAAGGTAATGCATGTCTCTGAATTGGTATCAGTCAAAGCATTTTAGTTTTTGTGTTTTTTCAAATATAGAACATTTACTGTAAATTTAACTGGCATTGAAGAAAATCAGTATAAAAGAAATGGGTAAAACCTAAAATTTTAAAAAATTTTAAAATGCAGACATGGCATATTTGTATAAAACTGCTACCAGCCCTAATCCCCATTCTACTTCCATCAAAAGTATCCAGCCCTCCTGGATTCCTAACACATATAATCTCTATTTCTCTTATACCTTTATGGCATAGTTTTTATTTACATATTTTATCTTCCAAGTAGACTGTACTCTCCTCAAGGGTAGCACCCATGTCTAATACATCTTTCCAAAACTTAGGGCATTCATCCATTCATTTATTCAACAAATATTTACTAAGTACCTAGTATGTCCCAGGCACCATACCACAAAGTGGTACTAAATACATATTGTTTAAACGAATGTTGACCATAAGATAAAAAAGCAAACAAGTTTTAAAATGATCCAAATAGATTCATATATTATAGCTCCACAGGGGAAAGATAGGAAGCTACAAATATTCTAGCTGGAGTTTTAGTATCATGAGATGCATATGTACTACCTGTGTACTGTCATAGCAAGAAAGCTGGCCCGCAGACATCTGATCCTAAATAGCATTTTTTCTGTATGGCTTACCAAGCATAGTAGTATTTCCATAGCAAATTGGTCTCTTAATCCTAAAGAGAAAAGTGGCAATAATGATTTAGTATGCCACTATCTTAACCCAGAATTCCCTGAATAAAACCCATGAGATGGGTCTTTATCAATCCATGACATGGTAAGCTGTTTCAAAAGTTTGATTTGTTCTCTCGTTCATTTACCAAGTGCTTGTTGCCTATCTGGTCCTGTAGGGCCCTGGGTTTTAGAATAATCAAGAATCTCCAGGAACCAGTCAAGAACTCAACCAAAAGTTTAACATAGGTGAGGGGGGAAAAAAGGGAGTGGGGTATTTAATAAAAAAATACCTGAGTTAAAATTCAAATACCAACAATGAAATAATGTGTCATAATATATTTTATTCAAGTTATTTTTGCAATCACTCCCTGTGTCATCTTTAGTGGTGCTTGAAAACCGCCCCTCCCCCCAATTTATTGAGGAACTTCAATTTTAAAAAAATCCCCTAAAAAATCCACCACTCCCACCATACATATTCCGGGGAAATGCACTGAGGACAATTTAAAATTCAATTTTGTTTTCGTCTCTTTTTTAAGGAATAGATCCAGATAGGAGGGCAGGAAAAGGCAGAACAAAAACTGAAAACTAGTATGTGTCTTCAAATCAGATAACTGCAGGCTCTTGGATTCGCGGATGTGACAATTTAAAAGTAGTTGAAGGTGTTCAAAACTATGGGTGGAAACACTACCTGCAACTCTGACAGGACTCTCCGGACTCTGGGTCTTATACTCAGAAGTCCAGGAGGGACGGCGCCTTCCTCAATGAGAGTTGCTACAAGCGATCAATAAAAAAGCATTAGAAGAATGAATGAACACACCTTTACCTGGTTTTCTTTTACAAGGCTATAGAGCGTGCTTTTAGGGCCCAGGGACCCTGTCCAAGGCTATACCCTAGAGAAAAGACTGAGAGGCGGGACTTCTCCCTTTAACCCAAACCCAGAGCAAAAGAAGGAAGGAACTACTGGAGCCCTTAGGAGGGATGGGGGAGGCAAGGAGGAATGGGAGGGTCGGCAGGATGGAACCCAAATAGCCCTTCTCCCTTACAAAGCTGAAGTCGAGCCCCTGCCCCTGTCCCCTGCCCCTGCCTCCTGCCTCCCTCACCTGATCACAGAGATGAGCAGCCCCGAGGGGTCTTTGCTTTTGCTGACAGTGCTTCTGTATTTCCCACCAGCTGCTTCTGCCGCCATCTTAGTACGGGGGTAGAGAGGTAGAACCTATGAACTGGAAGGGACCAAAGCATTCGTAAACTCTGTATTTGACCTCGCCGGAATATCCACCAATGAGATAAGAGAAATCCCTAGGCCCGGAACTGGGGAAACCAATAGCTGACGGAGGAGGCGGGACTGAGGCCGTAAATTTCGGTTGCACGTCATGCGTATTCTCTCTAAGCTCTCTGGGAATTGTAGTTTTCCTGTCGCTGTTCCTGGGAGCACAGGAAAATTAAACCAATGGCAACTTTGTAAAGTATCTTCATTTATATTTATTTCGACCACTTTTTTTGTTTGTTTTTCTAGTTCACTTGTTTTTAGGTTTTAATTATTCAAGTGTATCTAGTCATTCTAAAGTGTGCATGGGGTTGGGGGATAGGATTGAGGGAAATGGGGAAGGGGGTTGTATTTAAATGAGTGTAGAGGAGGAGTGTATGCCTGTTGCCTGTGTATAAAGTTTGTGTTCAGTGGCAATTTACTTTAAACACATGTGGTTTTAAGAGTCCAATAAATTACGAAATTAAATAGACACAGGAGTGTTTTTCTTTACTATTCTCTAAAACTAAATATTCCGTTCTATATTTTTTATACGTTCAATTTTTTCCAATGTCCCCAGTTTCAGATAAAAGAATATATAAGCAGGATCACGCAAATAATTATTGGTAAAGAAAAGACAGTATAACTCAAAAACAAAACTGCCCAGATTGCAGATTCCTTTTCTTCTCAAGTTAAAAGAAATGTAGGTATTAAAATGTATATTGGTTATTTATTAATTTTTTTACTGGTAAGTTTTACAATCGATCCTCAGCTACCTTGTTGCCAGGTACAATTTGTATGGAAAGGACCTGAAGGAGAAAGCTGACATGGATGTGTATGTTGAGGGCACACTGGACTTAACAATGATGATCAATCACAGTGGTCCGTTCATACCACCTGAGAAAAAAGAGGAGAATCTTGCTTCAATTGTGAAAAACCCCCTTACTTCCCCACCTTTGAAAAGATTTTGAAGGACTATAGAGATGATTTTCTTAACAAATTCAGCTGGATGGACATACAGATAGAAACTATTTTGATGTTGGAAAAACTCAGTGCTTCTATTCTGACTTCCATCTGCAGAAGGCATTTAATACAAGAATCAACAACATTCCTACAATGAAGAAGCTCCTGCAGAATGGAAGTCAGAGAAAGCAGTCCTGATAGCCACTATGTTGAAGTTGCTAGGCACATTTTGTTATAATGACCAGGAGATCTTACAATGTCAAGAGTAATGATCCAATTGCACCATCTGCACATACTATTTGAAAGCAAACAGTAGATTACAGGAGTAGAGCATCTTTAAAAAAAATTTTTTTTTTAAAAAACCAGATGCCATCAATGGCAAATAGCAATTAAATGCAATATAAGGAGTGGATGTGGCTCCAGTAGTTGGGCACCCGCCCCTCACATGGGAGGTCCTGAGTCTGTTTCCCCGATGCCTCCTAAAGGAGATGAGCTGGCAATGAACAGAAGAGGAGGGAACCATATCATGGTGAGTGCGGGGAATAAAATAAAATAAAATAAAAAAATAAATGTAGTATAAAATTTTAAAGGGAAGCAGATTTGGCTCAACTGACAGAGCATCTACCTACCACACAGGAGGTGCAGGGTTCAAGCCCAGTGCCTCATCCGTATGGTGAACTGGCCCACATGCAGTGCTAATGCATGCAAGGAGTGCTGTGCCATGTAGGGGTGTTCCCCACATAGGGGAGCCCCATGCGCAAGGAATGCACCCCTCAAGGAGAGCCGCTCCGTGCAAAAAAAGCACAGCCTGCCCACAAGTGGCACCGCACATATGGAGAGCTGACACAGCAAGGTCATTCAACAAAAAGACACAGATTCCTGGTGTCACTGACAAAGAATGGAAGTGGACAAAGAAAAACACACAGCAAATGGACACAAAGAGCAGACAATGGGGGGGAGGGGGAGGGAGAAGGGGAGAGAAATAAATATTAAAATAAACATTTAAAAAATTTTTTAATTTCTTTAAATATTTAAAAAGGAATCAAGTTCTGATACTTAATACAACATGGATGAACCTTGAAGAAAACATCATCTTGAGTGAAATAAGCCAAAGAAGGACAAATATAGTATTATCTCACTTATATGAGATAACTAGAATATGCAAATTCATAGAGACAGAAAGTAGATTACCAAGAGTGGAGATGGAGGAAAGGAAAATGAGGAGTTATTGCTTATTGGATACAGAGTTTCTGTTTGGGGTAATGAAAATTTTTGTTAATGGGTACTGGTTATGGTTGCACAACATTGTGAATGTAATGAATACTACTGAATTCTATATTTGAAAGTGGTTAAAATGAGAAATTTTGTGTTTTATATATGGTAACACAATAAAAATAATTTTAAAAAAGAATGCAGGCTGGGGGGAATCATATGACCGTCTCAACTGATGCAAAAAAAAGCATTTGACATAATCTAACAGCCTTTATGATTAAAAAACACTCAACAAATTAGGAAGAGAAAGGAACTTCTTCAAGATGATAAAGGACGTTTATGAAAAACTCACAGCTAACATCATACTCAAAAATGAAACATAGAAAGCTTTCCTCCTAAGATCAAAAACAAGACTAGTATGCCCATTTTCACTACATCTATTCAACATTATAGTGGAAGCTCTAGCCAGATAAATAAGTAGATAGATAGATAGATAGATAGAAAGATAGATAGATACAGAGATACAGAGATACAGAGATAAAGAGATAGCATTCGAAATGGGAAGAAACTATCTTTATTGGGAAGTGGACTTGGCCCAGTGGTTAGGGCATCCATCTACCACATGGGAGGTCCGCGGTTCAAACCCCGGCCTCCTTGACCCGTGTGGAGCTGGCCCATGCGCAGTGCTGATGCGTGCAAGGAATGCCGTGCCACACAGTGGTGTCCCCCGTGTAGGGAAGCCTCACACGCAAGGAGTGCCCCCCGTAAGGAGAGCCACCCAGCACGAAAGAAAGTGCAGCCTGCCCAAGAATGGTGCCACACACACGGAGAGCTGACACAAGATTATGCAACAAAAAGAAACAGATTCCCATGCCGCTGTCAACAACAGAAGCAAACCAAGAAGAAGATGCAGCAAATAGACACAGAGAACAGACAACCAGGGTGAAGGGGGGGTGGGGGAAGAGGGGGAGATGGGGCAGGGGGAGGGGGGAGAGAGAGAGAGAGAAATTTAAAAATCTTAAAAAAAAAAGAAACTATCTTTATTCACAAATGACATCATCATATATATGCAAAATCCCAAAGAATCCACACAAACAAATTTAGAGTTAAAAAATAAATTCAGCAAAGTCGCAGGACACAAGACAATCATAGAAAAATTAGTTGTATTTCTATAAACTAGCAATGAGCCACCCAAAAAGGAAATTAAGGGAACAATCCCATTTGCAGTAGCATCCATAATAATAAAAACCTAGAAATAAATTCAACCAAGGCGATGTAAAACTTATTCTCTGAAATTAAAAAAGATTGCTTTACTATTACTACTACTAATAAAGACCTAATTAATGGAAGCAGTTGACATGTCCATTGATTAAAAGACTTAACATGGTTAAGATGACAATACTCATCTATTAATAGTCAATGAAGCCCTATCAGAATCTCAATGGCCTTTTTAATAGAAATGGAAAACCAATCCTAAAGTTCATGTGGAATTGAAAGGGACCCTGAATAGTCAAAATAATCTTGAAAAAGAAGTAAGGTGGAAGACTCACACCTCATCAAACTTCAAAACTTACTACAATGTGACAGTAATCAAAACTGTGTAGTACTGGCATAAGAATAGTTATATAAATCAATGGAACAGAATTGAGAGACCAAAAATAGACCCATCTATAGCCAGTTGATTTTTAGCAAAGGTGCAATGTACATTTAATGGAGAAAGAACAGTCTCTTCAACAAATGAGGTTAGGAAAACTGGATATTCACATGCAAAAGCATACCCCACACTATATATAAAAAATTTGCAAAAATTAATCAAAGACCTAAATGTAAGAGCTAAAACTATAAATCTCTTAAAAGAAAATATGGAGGTAAATCTTCATGAACTTAGGTTTGGCTATCAATTCTTACATATAATGCCAATAGCACAAGCAACAAGAGAAAAAATAGATACTTTGGAATTCATCAAAATTTAAAATTTTGCTCATCAAAGGATACTATTAAGAAAGTGAAAAGATGACCCACAAAATGGCAGAAAATATTTGAAAATCATATATTTGACAAGGGTCTAGAATCCAGAATATAATAGAGAACTCTTACAACTCAAAAACAAAACAAAAAAACAAAAACAAAAACCAATTTTAAAGTGGGCAAAGGACATGAATAGACATTTCTCCAAAGAAGATAAACAAATGGCCAACAAGTACATGAAAAGATGATCTATATCATTAGTCATTAGGGAAATGTAATCAACACCACAATGAGATACCCACTAGGATGGATAGAATTTTAAAAAATGGAAAATAGCAACTGTTGACAAGAATATGGAGAAATAGGAACTGGTATACATCGCTGGTGGGAATGTAAAATGGCTCAGCCCCTGTGGAAAACACTTTGGTAGTTCCTTAATAAATTAAACATAGAATTATCATTTGACCCAAGAATTCCACTCATAGGTTTATACCTATTTCAAAATAATTGAAAACAGGTGCTCAAACAAAAAAAATTCACACAAATGTTCATAGTAGCACTATTTACATGGCAAAAAGGTAGAAAAAACCTAAATATCCATCAACAGGTGAATAAATAAACAAAATGTAGTATATACTTAAAATGGAATATTTTTGGCCATAAAAAAGAATGAAGTTCTGATACAGGCAACAACATGGATAAACATTGAAAACATTATGCTGAGTAAAAGAAGTTAGACACGAAGGCCACTTATGCATGGTTTCATTTGTATTAAATATCCAGAAAAAGTAAATTCATAGGGCATAATACATAATACATAAAGCAAACTGGTAGCTGCCAGAATCTGGGGAGAGGGAGCAATGGGATGTGACAGCTTACTGGATACAGGGTATCTATTTGGGTTGATGAAAATGTTCTGAAATTAGACAGCAGTGATTGTTACACAATAGTGTAAATTACTAAATGCAACTGAATTGTACCCTTCAAACCACTTTAAAATGGCTAAAATGGTATTTTATTTTACATTGATTTTTATCGTGTATACCCCCAACGTAATGAAGTATGGATACATGCTACAACATGGATGAACTTGAAAACATTATGCTAAGTGAAAGAAGCCAGATACAAAAGGCCACAGACTGAGTGATTCCATTTACAGAAAATATCCAGAATAGTCAAATCCATAGAAACAGAAAGGGGATTAGTGGTGCCAGGGGCTGTCAGAAGGGGGAAATCAAGAATGACTGCTTATTGGATATTTCATCACCTTTTAGGGTGATTAAAAATTTTCTGGAAGTAGATAAGGTACTGGTTGTACAATTGTGCAAATTACTAAATGTCGTTTAATTGTACACCTCAAAATGGTTAAAATGAGAAATTTTATGTCATGTGTATTTTACCACAATTTTTAAAAAAAAGAATTTGCAGGCTATTCAGGAGGATTGCTTAGATTCAATGCCGGTTTTCCACTTACAGGGTGGGTTATCCTTTTTTAAAAAGATTTATTTATTTATTTAATCCCCCCCCCGTTTGTCTGTTCTCTGTGTCTATTTGCTGCATCTTGTTTCTTTGTCCGCTTCTGTTGTCGTTGTCATCAGCGGCACGGGAAGTGTGGGCGGCGCCATTCCTGGGCAGGCTGCACTTTCTTTCGTGCTGGGCGGCTCTCCTTACGGGTGCACTCCTTGCGCGTGGGGCTCCCCTTTGCGGGGGACACCCCTGCGTGGCAGGGCACTCCTCGTGCGCATCAGCACTGCGCATGGGCCAGCTCCACACGGGTCAAGGAGGCCGGGGTTTGAATCGCGGACCTCCCATGTGGTAGACGGGCGCCCTAACCACTGGGCCAAGTCCGTTTCCCTCCAAGGCAAGTTTAACCTTTCTGTGCCTCATTTCCTTATCTATAAAGCAGCTGACAATACTACTTACTTTCGAGTGTTGTTATCAAAATAAGTGAGATATGCATGATCAGCATGTGGTAACTATTGGCTATTATACTAGAGAATGGTACTATTTTCATCTAAAACACATCTATGTGAACATTATAGAGTTGTTTTTGAGCAGCAATAAAAGGAATACTTCTTCATTTTCTCTTTGAACTTTTTGGTGTATTCCAAATGTTCTATTAATAGGTGTTGCTTTATAAATAAAAATAAAAAATACTTCTTTTAGAAAAGGAAGAATTGGACAGGAGTCAAAATTGATGACCTGCTTTTATCACAAACTGGAAATGCAGTTATGTGATAATTAAATCAACATAGTCAAATTAAATCTTCATTCGTAGACTCTGTTCTTGCTTCTCTATTCCACTTCTTTTATCCACCACTCCAGGAAATTCCTGTGCATTGTGCTTTTCATCTTTAGGTGACACATACTTTTGTTTGTTTGTTTTTTGAGGTACTGGGTGCTGGGGATTGAACCCAGGAACCTCTTATGTGGGAATTTGCCACTCAACCACTGAACCACATCAGCTCCCCTGAGTTGGCTTTTTTGTTTGTTTCGCTTGTTGTGTGTTTTGTTTTTTTTAGGAGGCACCTGGAACCAAACCTGGGGCCTCGCATATTGGAGGAAGGCGCTCAACCACTGAGCCACATTTGTTCCCTCACACAAACTTTTTAATGTTGCTTCTAATATAGGTGACCTTCTGAACTAACTCCAACCCTTTACTAGACTAGACAATGAAAAAATTAAATTGAGAGTAGGCTTAGTAGGTCTGCCCATTTGTGACCTTTAGCTTTCAACACAGACTTGTAAATTTACCAGATTACCTGTAACCAACTAAAGTTTTTGAACACCTAAGAAATTAATTAAATAGTTCTCTCCATAGAGGGGCTGTCATGTTATTCAAAGCATCAAAGAAAATTAAAAATGACCATAAGCCACAGCATCTACTCAATACCCAAAAAATAAGAGCATAAATGCTCCAGATGTTTCCATGAGAAATTACCAAGGAAGGCCAAGATGACTACTGACATCTTTATCAAATATGTGGGATTTAATTAAGCTGGACAAAAGGGCAAAAAAAGAGAAGAAGAAGAAGAGGAGAAAGAGACTTAAACATCTGCAGAAGACAGGAAAGACCTTCTAGACAAGATAAGGTGCAGAGTGAAAGCATGTATGCACATCCTATGTTCATGGGAATAGTTTGGCTACAACAAAGAGTTCATGGGGAAAAAATAGTGTCCTAAGGTGAAGAGATACATAGAGATTAGCTGAGAAAGGACCTTGAATCCCACGACCAAGGATTTAATGTATTTGTGCAGTGAGGGTGGGAAATAGTATACATGCAGGTCTTGTTTTACACCGTATTATCTATTGTTTTGTAAACCAGGGCAGACTGTTTCTTATTATTACATTTGTAAATATACCCAGGGGCTCTTAAAGCCACGGGAACATCCAATTAAAGTAAAATGCTTTGACCTCTTTGGATGAGAGGCTCTATATAAATCCAAGGTATTGATATTCTTATTACTGTGGGTAAATGAAATGTGTGAGTGAGGCTAGTTCAGCAGCAGAATGGCTTTCCAGAGATTCATAAACAATGTCCAAGCCTAGGTGCAGGACACCCAATACAGATGCAGGGGATTTTAAAAAGTGTCTCATAATATCAACTATGTTGGCAATTTTCTTGGAAAGGGGCCATTCATGCCCCATCAATGTTGCCTGCTTACAAAATTTGGTTCCACTAAGATATAAAAATGTTTTTAGGCATGGCTGAAGTAGTCAAGGCACTGAAGGAAAAAGACTTGGGGAAAAAAAAAAGCTGTTGTTATTTGGGCTTCAAATTTCTTATCGGTTTTATAATTACTTTAGTAAAAATAAATTTTACTTATATAAGATTAATTCAAGACATGAACACAGTCTATTCTCTTTAGGGGGGAAATTTTCTAAGCAGATCACAATCGGCTGTACCTGCCAATTGCTCATTTTGTTGCCCATATACTCAGTACCTGGATCAGACTGTTTTGTCTGATCAGGGAATTGTGGTTTCATCTTAGTGTTCCATTTGAGTTTCTTTTTTTTTTTTAAAGATCTATTTTTATTTATTTAATTCCCCTCCCCTCCCCCGGTTGTCTGTTTTCTGTGTCTTTTTGCTGTGTCTTGTTTCTTTGTCCGCTTCTATTGTCGTCAGCGGCACGGGAAGTGTGGGCGGCGCCATTCCTGGGCAGGCTGCTCCCTCCTTCCCGCTGGGCGGCTTTCCTCACGGGCGCACTCCTTGCGCGTGGGGCTCCCATACGCGGGGGACACCCCTGCGTGGCAGGGCACTCCTTGCGCGCATCAGCACTGCGCTTGGGCCAGCTCCACACGGGTCAAGGAGGCCCGGGGCTTGAACCGCAGACCTCCCATATGGTAGACCGACGCCCTAACCACTGGGCCAAAGTCCGTTTCCCCATTTGAGTTTCTTAATGTTTAAGGGGTTGACCACAAACAGTCTTTTCAATAATAAAAGGTAACCGTCTTGATAGGGGAGTGCCCTTCTTCTGTGTGGGCCAGCCTGACTGCTGGTTAGCTAAGGAAAAAACATTTGGAACTGTCCTCCAGTCTCTCTCCCAGATCCATCATTCGGCAAACACCAAATGTATAAAATGTTCCAGTCACCTTTTATAGGCAAATACCTCCTGGGCACCCACCCAACAGTTCAATCTGATCCATTCTACCCCCACTATTTTCTCATGGTGTTATCTGTTTCAGAAAATGGCTCAAGAATCTATTGAGATGCCCAGATTAGGCTCCTTTGGGTCATATTTTAATTGGTCACCAACTTCTATCAATTTGACTTGTTAATGTTTCTTAAATCCATTCCCTTCTCTGCACTCCCATCCCCATTGCCTTCGCCAGGTCCTCATCAGCTCATCTCTCAACTATTGCTGTAGTTTCCCAGTTGTTACCCTGTTCTCTTTTGCCATTCTCACTCCAATCACCCCTTCTTCCTGAACTATTCTAAAGGATGAATCTGATCCTTTCACCCTTCCTTTATGAACATCCAGGGACTCCATCACCCATAGCAGGGTTTTTCAAACTATTTACTAGAGAACCAGCTCCAAACTCTCTTTCCAGCTCCTTCATTAACCATACTCCCTAGCCACCCCCCACACACCAGATGCTTTTATTTCCCTTTTTTCCTACATACTTGCTAAAGTGTCCTCAAACCTCAGGTTCTTCATCTTTTAACATGAAGCTACCTATCTTCAGAGTTGTTGTGAGGCTTGGAGATAATGTGATAAGGATGTAAGACTCTCAGCATAGGGTTATTCTCTATGTTTTTAGCACTTTGTTTTGTTCCCACCCCACCCCATTCATTCTTGGCTGCCACAATCAGACAGACGGAAAGCACAAGAATCTTTCATCTCGCATCTGTACTAGAAACCTTAGAGGCAGACATTAACTGTTCACGTCTATCAAGTAGATGCATCAGCATAGGATTATTTTTAAGAAAATTTCTTCCTATTCATCTGGTAAAAATTCTGCTTACTCTTCAAGGCCAAAAATCAGTGGCTTATCTAAGCATTCACACATAACATGGCTCCTTAATTTTTTATTAGTAGCACTTAGCACAGATAATGTGGTACTAATTTTGTCTAAAACACTTATGGTTTTAGAAGAGGTAAGAGCATTGCCTTGCTCAATTTATAAACTTGAATGCAATATCATTACCAAATTCATTTTCATACCTTCGGAGCCTCCTGTAGAGCAGGATTCTCAGTAAATGTTTATTGAATCGAAGCATCTTTAGATATTCGTTTACTATAAGTTGGGACCAAGACAGAACATTGCAAAAATACTTGACTTTTAAGGAAAATTACATAAAAGAGGCTGATATAAGGAAGTAAAGTCATCAAACTAATGTTAAATGATTTAAACAAAGAATTCCCTTTAGCAATTTAAAAAAGACTTAATGATTTAGATGAATTAACTCTAACTTAAATTCCCTTTTGGGAACAATAACCAAAAAAAAAAAAAGAATCATTTCTTATTGGTTTACAGATTATAAACTTGTCTTGAACTTAAAATTAGGAGAAACATTAAAACAGAATCAGCAACATAATTTCATATCTGAAATTTCTCATGCTCTCTGGAATAAAATCTTCTAATGTATTATATTTTAAATTTTCACATATGTAAGTAAAACTCTAAATAATACAAATATTGATGTGCTGTCCTATAAAAACTTACAGATGCTTCTTGTGAAGTGAAATTTAAAAATCCAACATACAAAAGCTTTTGAACTTTTGTTTTTATTTAAATACTTATTTTATTTTATTTCACTCCCCTTCCCCTCCCCCCCGGTTGTCTGCTCTCTATGTCCATTCGCTGTGTGTTCTTCTGTGACTGCTTCTATCCTTATCAGCAGCACCAGAAATCTGTGTTTCTTTTTTGTTGCATCATCTTGTTGTGTCAGCTCTCCGTGTGTGCGCCATTCTTGGGCAGGCTGCACTTTCTTTCGTGCAGGACGGCTCTCCTTACAGCATGCACTCCTTGTGCGTGGGGCTCCCCTACACGGGGGACACCCCTGTGTGGCACAGCACTCCTTGGGTAGCACATCAACACTGCACATGGGCCACATGGGTCAAGGGGGCCCGGGGTTAGAACTGCGGACCTCCCATGTGGTAGGCAGATGCCCTATCCATTGGGCCAAGTCCACTTCCCTGATGCTTATTTTTGTACTTAATTGACTCATCAGTAATTAAAAAAAAAAAAAAATCCTCATACCAGACAGTGAAATACTGGATTTGGCAATTCTAAGGTGTGACATACTGGCATCTCATGAGGTTCAACCACCCTGAAATGGCACCTCCCATTGCAAAAGCACTAGCTATGACAGGGTGACCGCCATTTATCTTCATCTCTCCTGGAAGGATCTTTGATCATCCACAGAGTTCATTTAATTTTTTATGACAATACCCTCTGGATATCCAGAGGTTGGGAAGGCACTCAGAGAAACTGTTTCACTAATGAGATCACTTATCCTGTGTGGATCTGTAGATTAGGACCAGAGTCATCAGACCCAAGATCCCTCCTTCAGCAATGAGGGCTAAGTCTTCTGGTTCCCTTGGAACCGAGGACAGACACTGGAAAAAAAGAGAGAAAAAACGAAAGAGAAAGGGCATGAAATAAAAATCAAGTGAAATACCAGAAAGGAGTCAGAGGGAATCAGACAGACAGAGAATTAAAGGTAATTACAGCAAGAAGAGGTCAACACCACTGATTCTCCAGGTTGTCATTTACTGCTCCATGCCATGGACCATAGAGCTTCTGCCTCTATTTTTTCAAGTAACATTTAAAATATATATTACGGAAATAATTTTTATTGCAAAATAAATACAGAGCAGCAAAATGAATAAAATAAAGAATCACCCCTAATCCTACCCCAGATTTAATTACATATACGCAATACATAGTATCTTATTATTTGCTTTATTTTAAACACTAAAAATAAATATATTTCTCTCTGGTTACATAATCTACTTATACTAATATTTTTAATGAATCAAGAGTATAGCATTGAATAGATACACAATTATTTAACCAACCTCCTACTGTTGGACATTTGAGTATTGTGCAGTTTTTGTGCTTTTTTCCAATGGTAGAAACAATACTACAATGCACAGCCATTGGACAGATAAATTTTTTTTTTAAGATTTATTTATTTATTTAATTCCCCCCCTCCCCCGGTTGTCTGTTCTCTGTGTCTGTTTGCTGCGTCTTGTTTCTTTGTCCGCTTCTGTTGTCGTCAGCAGCACGGGAAGTGTGGGCGGCGCCATTCCTGGGCAGGCTGCACTTTCTTTCACGCTGGGCGGCTCTCCTTACGGGGCGCACTCCTTGCGCGTGGGGCTCCCCTACGCGGGGGACACCCCTGCGTGGCACAGCACTCCTTGCACGCATCAGCACTGCGCATGGGCCAGCTCCATACGGGTCAAGGAGGCCCGGGGTTTGAACCGCGGACCTCTCATGTGGTAGACGGACACCCTAACCACTGGGCCAAGTCTGTTTCCCTGGACAGATAATTTTGAGTTGAATTATTTGGAGATTGAATCACGTCCCGCACAAAAGGCACATTCAGGTCCCAAATCCTAGTCCTGTGGGTGTGAACCCATTTGTAACCAGGACTTTGGTTCTCCAACTGAATGACAGTGGGTCTTAATCCAATATGACTGAAGTCTTTCCATGCAAAAGAAATTGTACATGGAAGCGGCCAGGTGGAGCAGTCAGAAGATGGAGATCAACAGAACCAGAAAGAGAAAGGAGAAGACACCACATGGTGGTGTCTTGGGCCAAGGGCCAAAGATGACCTGCAGCCAGACTCAGAATGCCATAATCTTTGAGGAGAAAGCTGCGTCTTGTTGACGCCTGATCTGAAATTTCTCCTAGCCTCAAAACCTTGAGCCTTCATTTAAGCCAACCCAATGTTTGGTTGTTTTGCCTTTTTTTTTTTTTTTTCTCAGTAGATAGGAAGCTAAGGCAAATGGGTTTAGCAGGCTGATGGGTGAAAAACAGCTATCTCTGAGGTTAAATTCATTTAGCTCCCAAAGACCAACTTGCTTCTATTAGTCCTGCTTCATAGAAATGCTTGTAAAAATAGGCACTGTGTGTGTGAAAGGGGTGATAGCACATTAAGATTTATTTATATTATATATATATATTTTCCAGCAGAAATATGGGCACACGTGCATCAAGAAATATGTACAAAAATATTCGTAGCAGTAGTATTTATAATACCCCCAAATTGGACATTACCACACAAATGTCCTATGACAGGAGAATGCATAAACAGTGCCATAGTCATACAATAGTGTGCCTGAGAGCAATAAAAAGGAAACCAACTTCAGCTACACACAACAAAATAATGCAGACTATATAATTCCATCTACACAAAGTTTAAAAACAAACAAAATAAACCATACTGCTATAAGCAAAGAGAGTGACTGTTTTCTAGGTAAGAGGGAGTGGGTAGCAATTGGGGAAGGCATAAGGGGTTTTCTGGGAGTATTGGAATGTTCTTTTTCTTGATTTGGGTGGAAATTACATAGATACTAATTTCGCTTTATGTTTTGTTCACTTTACTGAAGTTCTATATATGTAATATAAACATATACATTCTGAATATAAATACTTATATATGCATTATATGCCCTTGAAAGAATACAAGAAGCTGATAACATGACAATGTTGGTTGTGACCCTGTAGGGATCTGGGTGGTTGAGGAGTGGGCATGTATTTTAGAAATTTTTATATATGAAAATATATTATTTGTTCAAAAATAATAATTTAAATAAATTACTATAACAAGTTATACCCAGCACAACATACATTGTCTGGCAGACCTTAACAGTTATACTATTCCTCCTTTCACTTTTATTTAAATGTGTTTTAGTTTTGTAACATAACTTGCATTGCACTTTGCTCACATTTATGTTCTACTAAGGGGATGATAGCATGGTGATTATTAGCATCTGTTTTAGAAATTCAATGGCATTGCATTCTTTTCCTTTTCTATCATTTCCTTCCTTCTTCATCATGCTCTGTCCATTTTTCACTTCGATTCACAAAAATATTTGCTTTCTGTTCTAATATTTCATTGGGACTTCTGACACAGTTTCTCAGAGTTCCTATACAAAATGCCATCACTTTTACACATCCTCAAACTCTTAAATTTTAATTAAATTATTGCAAATATCAAAAATTTTTTAAAAATAATTACTCAGAGGCACTTGTATGCAGTGAATTAAGTGCAAAATAGCTAGCATTTGTTTAACTTTGCACGTTTGTGAAATTTCGACACTTAATTTTAAAAGTATTAAGTAAATAAATACTCAGATATGCACAAAATTCTTAAGGAACAGTCACTAGCACCTGTTCACTATTCAGTGCCAACATTTATAAATTAATAAATACGGTTCTCATTTAAGCCCTGAATGGTGGGTTCTATGACTGGAGTGACTGCATGCAAATATGCTCTGCTGCACTTTATAAATAAGATTTTTATATCTAATAGAATTATATGCATGTAATAAAAAGCAAACTGAGGAGAATTATGGGAATGAGAAACAGAGAAACCTAACATCTTACCAGTAACTTTAATTCCACATCTATTGGTTAACTTGATGAAATATCAGACGTCCTAAAATCTTTTTTTAAAGCAATAATCCCAATTAACAGATGGGAAAACTAAAATGGCACATTAATTTGGAATGTGTCTGTCCAAGGTCTGCATTCTTTTAATCCAGGGACGGATGTTTTAAAAGGTTAAGAATGCAAGGTGGTGGTGGTGGGTGGTGTAAGGGAATCCTGTCTTTTATGTATGACTGTTTTGTAAACTCACAACAAACTCACAACATTTTTTCCTTAGGTGTCTTAATTGTATTGCAGTCATATTGGACAATGTCCTTCTCTTTAGGAAATGTGTGCTAAAATATTTATGGGTGAAACATCAGAATTTCTGCTTATTTTCAAACAATTAAAAATAAGGATATATATATAAATAGATAAAGCAAATGTGAACACATATTAACAATTAGTAAATATAGGTGAAGGTATACAGGTTTACATTGCCTGTTCTTTCAACTTTTCTGTAGGTTTGAAAATTGCAAAGATAAGATGCTAGAGGAAAAGAGAAAAATATAGATGGTGTGAAAGTACACTTATTGGGGCTTTAATGCACACACAGCAACGAACCAGGCATGGAAAAATTAAGGCAATGCAGAAGTGTTGCCTGCCCTGTAGAAACACACCAAGTTCGCAATAATACAATAACAATTGCGGTCCCAGATTACATCACATGGGAAATTTGATATTCCTACGTGGTTTTAGAAATGAAATCCCTAAACAATTACACCTTGAGCCACTGGCACAGAAGGGAGGAAGGTGTTTAACGGCGTTACCCAGACAGCGCAGGGTGTAGCTCAAAGCAAGTTCTTTCAAGTACAGCTGACAAGCAGGAGGTCATTCTTTCACCAATGGGAGAATTAAACAGTTCTGGGATTGCCACCTCAGAAAGAACCTGGATTGTGCCAAAGCAGCCAAAGAGACTAAAGAACAGTGTCCTCTGAGGAGAATGAGAGAGGAGCTGTAGCACCATGAAGACATTTTTGTTAACAAGTAGAGCAAGCAAGTAATCTCTAGAAAAATGGTAGACAGGCAAACCTTCTGTAGAAAACATACAGTAAAGATTGAGTGCCTAAAAGTGGTCCTTGACAGGCAAATGCATCTGCATTTGTGGCAAGAAAAACATGAAACACATAAGAGAGGACACCAACTAGACCAGAACCATTCTCTTCCATATCAGGGCCTTAGTAGACACATTGTATGGTATTTTTAATATAAGTGCCTGGAGTAAAATATGCTGTCTTCCTTATAGAGAGTGCATTTGGTCTTTCCCAACATCTGTGTTATCATTTGGATACCTGGACCTGAAGGACTCATGTCACCGCTAAGTCAGGGTTCTCCTACCTGAGCAGGCAAGCAAAAGGGAAGTGAACCCTTCACAGAATCTGGCCTCAACAACCTTTCTGTCTGTGTGCAGATGTTACATTAACATGATGGTTACCTGTAGTAATTGCTAAAGGAACTTTTTTTTTTCCCTTTTAACTGATTTTTTAAATAAAATTCCCTTTTAAATCCAGAAATTTCTAAAGATTGGAAGATAAGAATGGGACTTTGAGGAAAAGAGAGACACAGAGGCACAGAGAGAGATAGATAAGAGAGAGAAAACATGTGGGACACCCAGCAAGACAATTTGAGATTATGTAGGAAGAAAGGATTTCCTGACCATAAGATCATCAGTCAAGCAAGAATGAGTGACTGCAGGAAGTTATACCACACACACACGCAAATATGAATTTAACAGCTTTCACAAAAGACTTTCAACCTCGAGAATTCTGTTCTCCCCACAAAATTAGAATATTCTTCCTGCAATGCAAAGGGCTCCCTGGCTGGCCTTTCCTTCACAGTCATCAACCTCACCTCCCATATCCTTGCACATCACTAAAGTAAGAAAACATAATAAGCACCAGCCTGCAGCAAATTCTAAAAGGCCTTTGGCATATTACATTGGTTTTGCATCAAATTTATTGCTGAATTTCACTGGCTTCTCCTGATCTGGTTTATTGCTGATTTTAATCTTGTTTGTTTTAGGCTTCAGAGCCCCACTGCAAAATACCTAATATACTCTTTGTAACTAGAGACTGTATAAATAAAATGTATCATATTCCCATTATAACCACACTATATCATCCACATTATGCAGCACCCATAGGTGGCCTACATTTTAAATTATTTTCTCCCCAAAACTCTAAATTAATACAATGAATTTAGAAACTTCCCCACCTCTCATCAGAGCAAGTAATTGAATACTCTATTAAGATAATAAACCATTTTTCGTTATAAGTGCTCATTCCCAGAGGGCTTTGCTCCATGCAGTGAGTCTTCAGGCAATAGTTCTGAAAGGGTAATGTGTGCCGTGGACTCAGATAATATCACTTTGTTATTTTGGCTTAGATCTTAAACCACTTTTACCACTTTTGTGGCAAAAGTTATCAAGGGAGCTCCATTTTCTGGGTGTAAAGCAGCTACAAGAAGGTGGCGACTTTTCCCCAGCATCCCAATGATTCAGGGGTAGAATAAGAGATAAAACTCATAACCATGGGAAGCGGACTTGGCCCAGTGGTTAGGGCATCCATCTACCACATGGGAGGTCCGCGGTTCAAACCCTGGGCCTCCTTGACCCGTGTGGAGCTGGTCCATGGGCAGTGCTCATGTGCGCAGGGAGTGCCCTGTCACGCAGGGGTATCCCCCATATAGGGGAGCCCCACGCGCAGGGAGTGCACTGCGCAGGGAGTGTACCACATAGGGAGAGCCACCCAGCGGGAAAGAAAATGCAGCCTGCCCAGGAATGGCGCTACCCACACGGAGACCTCACACAACAAGATGACGCAACAAAAAGAAACACAGATTCCTGTGCCACTGACAACAACAGAAGTGGGCAAAGAAGAAGATGCAGCAAATAGACACAGAAAACAGACAACCGGGGCAGGGGGGAAGGGGAGAGAAATAAAGAAATAAATAAATCCTTAAAAAAAAAAAACGACAAAAACTTGTAACCAAACAGGGTTGTTGGAGATGACTATTACTGTTCTTCAGGTGTCCTGTCCAGCTTCATCCTCTTCTCCTCTAAATGTCCCTGGATCCAAAAGAGGTATAAGAACCTCCATGACAGGGATTGTGTTTTGTGCATCTTGAATCTTTCCTGGGACATTGCCTGTGATGGGCATTTGGTGAGTGCTGAATACTGGGTCAGAAATGACCTGGGCTCCCCTGCCTGGTGCAGGCATCTCCTGAAGCACAGGTAACAAACTACAGAAGACAGCCCCACCTCTGAGCAATTACCCAGGGCCTAGAGGATGAGGGGGCAGGGAAAAAAAAAGCCTCATCCCAGGTTGCAATAGCAGTTTACAAATCTGCAGGCATGTGCAAAATAGATGGGGCATAAGCTGCAGCTTCAAGGTGGATAAAATATCTTAAAGTTGAGAATTAATATAGAATAGACTAAGTTAAGAAAATGGACTCTGGAGTCAGACTACTTGGATGTGAATGCTGTTTCTTCCAATTACTGGTCCATAGTGGTTGTATTAGTCAGGGTTCTCTAGTGAAACAGAATCAACAAGGGATAGCTGTCGATAGTAAGAGATATATCATAGTCTCTCGTGCAGCTGTGGGGATGCACAAGTCCAGGTTCCGCAGGCAGGCTGCAACCAGGAGCTGCGATGAAAGTCCAATGAAGATTCTTGATGAGTTCTGGGAGATGATGGCTGTCCAAAGACAAGCTGGGCAATTCTCTCTCAATGCTGGAATTACTTCCCCTTTTCAGGGATTCAACTGATTGGGTTAAGCGTCACTCATTGCTGCTGGCAATCTCCCTGACTGATATAATTATAAGCAGCTATCCATGATTTAGCACTGCAGTAAAGTCAATGGTGACTAAAGTCCATAAATACCCTTGTATTACTGTTAGCCCAGTGCTTGCTTGACCAAACAACTGGGCACAATTACCTGGCCGAGTTGACACAATAGCCTAACCATCACAGTCCACCCCTTGTCAACTTGGCAACCATACACATTACCTTAACCCATATGGGTAATATTCACTCACAAATTTGACATCCTCAAATATTATGACATGAAATGGTTACAACTTGTTATATGATAAGGGGAAAGTTTGGGGAAGAAGACAAAGAAATTCATTTTGTGTACATATATAATTACCATCATAATGAAACAAGAAAGATTAATGACCATTGTAGTCTTTGTTTTTGTAACTGGTTGTGAGATCAAAGTTTATATTTATCACTACCTTCTTCCACTACCCATTCCATATTTCCATTACCCTCAGCAAGCTCTTCAGCTGGCCGTGGTTCTTTGCCTGGGGCAGGGAGGGATGACCCAAACTTTCATTCCTGAAGATTCTGGGCCATTTTTAGTCCTGCTTGGATTGGTTGTGCAATTTTCCATTGACTTTAATCATAGGACATGACAGTACTAGGAGATGCCCTAGAGAAGGCAAACTCTTCTTTACCCCCATTATGTAGATACAGTCCTATTTCCCCTTGATAGTCAGGATCACTCACCCCAGCCAGTACAGTAGTTCCCTTCTTTGACTGTTGACTCAGTGGTAAGAGGAGCCCAAAGTGGCCAGGTGGCAGTTTTAACTTCCAGTTCAATGGAATCATTGCTGTGTTCCCTGGTGATAGCACTCCTCTGTTTGGAACTAAAACCAAACTCTGTAGACCAGCAGAGTTTGAGGTTGCAGGGAGAGGAAGCAAAAATTTTCCTAGTGGGACACTAGGGGTAATAGTGAGTGGTGCCACTCCCATTTCCACCCCTTGATTCCTGGACCCATGAACCCTGGTTAGGGGAGAAACAGCACCATAGAGTGGATGCTGATTTAAAGCATACACAGCCTCCTTGAGAACATTGCCCCAGCCCTGCAAGGTATTGCCACCTAGTTGGTGCCATAATTGAGTCTTCAAAAGGTCATTCCACCGTTCTACCAATCCAGCTGCTTCAGGGTGATGGAGAACATAGTAAGACCAGTTAATTCCATGGGTGTGTGCCCATTCCTGCACATCATTTCCTGTAAAATGTGTTCCTTGATCAGAAGCAATGCTGTGTGGAATGCCATAACAGTAGATAAGACATTCAGTAAGTCCACAGATGGTAGTTTTGGAAAAAGCATTTCATGCAGGAAATGCAAACCCATATCCAGAGTATGTGTCTATTCCAGTTAAAACAAATCGCTGCCCCTGCCATGGTGGATGTGGTCCAATGAGTCAACCTTCCACCCAGTAGCATGCTGGTCACCTCGAGGAATGGTGCCATATTGGGGCAGAGTGTGGGTCTCTGTTGCTGGCAGATTGGGCACTAGCAGTGACTGTAGCCAAGTTAGCCTTGGTAAGGGGGAGTCCATGTTGTGAGCCTATGCTCCATCCCTACCTCCATGGCCACTTGGTTCATGAGCCCACTGGGCAATGACAGGAATGGCTGGGGAAAGAGGTTGAGCATTAGGCACAGAGCGGGTCATCTTATCCACTGGATTATTAAAATCTTCCTCTGCTGAGGTTACCCTCTGGTGAGCATTCACGTGGGACACAAACATTTTCATGTTTTTTGCTCACTCAGAAAGGTCAATCCACATACCTCTTTCCCAGACCTCTTTGTAACCAGTTTTCCAATCATGTTTCTTCCAAGTCCCTGACCACCCAGCCAGACCATTGGCAACAGCCCATGAATCAGTGTACAGATGCACCTCTGGCCATTTCTTCTTCCAAATGAAATGAACAACCAGGTGCACTCTCGAAGTTCTTCACCGCTGTCCTTCAGGGATGTCCCAGAAAGGGGCTGCAGTGCTGCAGCTGTCGACTTTCAGGTGGTACCTGCATATCATGCAGAACCATCTGTAAACCAGGCCCATGTTTTCCCTTCCTCAGTCAACCGATTGTAAGGGACTCCCCAAGAGGCCAAAGCTGTGGGCTAGGAAAGAGAAGGTAACATGGCAGGGGTGGTGACCATGGGCATTTTGGGCTACGTCCTCATGTAACTTACTTGGACCCAGGACCCACTTGAGCCCTATCTCATATATACCACTTCCACTTTATTATGGAGTGCTGCTGTGCATGCCCAACTTTATGGCTTGGTGGGTCAGATAATACCCAACTCATGATAGGTCTCATGGTATCTTGATGGCCCATGATTAAGCATTCAGTCTCTACTAAGGCCCCGTAGCAGGCCAAAAGCTGTCATAATTCAATATCTATTTTTGGAACTTATAACCATATCAAACTGCTACAGTGGTTTTGGGGATGCTACTTGACTTCTCTGTGCCTCTGTTTCTTCATTTCTATATTGAGGCTGATAATACTGACTTCTAGGGTTGCTATGAAGATGAAAAGGATTAAAACACATTTAGAACAGTGTCAGACATTATAAACACTGTTATTATTATTATTGTTATATGGATCACATCCAAATTATCACTGTGTGGGGACTCAGAAGATGGCCTTCTCATAAGTTGGGTAGGCACCCAACTCCATGCTGAGGTCAGGGGTTGATAAACAGTCACTGTGAACAGATTCAACTTTCACAAGAAACCATAGGGTGAAAAATCATCCATCATTTCTATGCTTCACATCAGAAATTTTCTCTGAAAATAAAAATAGTGGCATAAGGGAGAACAGTTGGCCTCATTCCATTCTCCCTTCAGAAACCTCCAATGATTCCTGATTGCCTAATAACAAAGTCCTCTCTTAGCTTTCAAAACTCTCTCTACGTTAGGGAAGCGGACCTGGCCCAGTAGTTAGGGCGTCCGTCTACCACATGGGAGGTCCGCGGTTCAAACCTCGGGCCTCCTTGACCCATGTGGAGCTGGCTCACGCGCAGCGCTGATGCGCGCAAGGAGTGCTGTGCCACGCAGGGGTGTCCCCAGCGTAGGGGAGCCCCACGCACAAGGAGTGCACCCCGTAAGGAGAGCCGCCCAGCTCTCCTTACGCCCAGTGCACGAAAGAAAGTGCAGCCTGCCTAAGAATGGTGCCGCCCACACGGAGAACTGACACAACAAGATGACGCAACAAAAAGAAACACAGATTCCCGTGCCACTGACAACAACAGAAGCAGACAAAGAAGAAGATGCAGCAAATAGACACAGAGAACAGACAACTGGGGTGGGGGGGGGAGAGGGAAGGGGAGAGAAATAAATAAATCTTTAAAAAAAAACAAAACAAAACTCTCTACTCTATGGTCCCAGACAGCTTTTCTCACCTGCACTCTTTACTACTTTCCACACGGATCCTTGCTGTGGGCCTTCTGTTCTCCTAGCTGCTGCTATTAGAGTTTGCTCCAGATTGAAATAATTCTTAAAAAGGCTTATTTTCTAAGGGGAGTTGCTTACCTGCTTCTGGGCTCTGGAACGTTTGACAGCAACTCTCATTAAGGCAAAATGAGGGGAAAAAAAAAAGGCAAAGTGAGGGAAGTGGATGTAGCTCAAGTGATAGAGCTTCTGCCTACCGTATGGGAGGACCTGGTTTGATCCCAGGGGCCTCCTGGTGAAAAAGAACAGAAAGCGTGCCTGTGTGGCAAGCCAGTAGCTGCACAAGTGCCTGCATGGTGAGCTATTGCCCTATGCAAGTGAGTCACAGCAAGAGAGACAAGGGAAGAGGCAAGGTGAAGCACAGCAGAAACCAGGAACTGAGGTGGCACAATTGACAGGGAACCTCTCTCCCTATCAGAGGTCTCCAGGATCAAATCCTGGTGAATCCTGGAGGAGAGAAAAGAAGACAACACAGACAGCAAAAACAGCAGGGTGAGAGGAGGGGAAGGGGGGAGAAGAAATAAATAAATCTTTAAAAAATAAAAATAAAGAAAATTTTAAAACGGCAAAGTGAGATTCCCTGTCTATCCCTAGCAATACCTAAGGGTTTAGTTTTGTTCTGTTTTGGTTTTTTTTGTAACAAAAGGATGAAGTACCCATCCAACAGGGTGAAATTTATATGCAATAATGAGCAGATGATCTCCAGCACCAATTCAGCCGAAATTATTATATGGTGCCATTCTCTTGCACTTCCAATCCCTTCCTATTAAACGGCAATGTGTACTCAGCCCAAGCAGAAGGATCCATTTCTTGGGATACGGGAGGAGAAAAGAAGGTGCCAAGGAGAATAAAAGCCAGTCGTGGAACTTCTTTCTGAAGAACGAATTAGTGGACAATTTATGGTAGCTAAGCATATTTTCCACAAAAATAATACAAGATTCAGGACCTAAAGACAATGATTTTACAGGAAATTCTTTTTTGGTGCTAGTCATGATCTATTTCTTGATTTGGATGGTTGTGACACAGAAATAATTCACTTTGTGAAAACTCAAGTAGCTGTTCACTTATGAGGTATATACTTTTCTATGTATATATTAAAATTCTTCAAACTGAGTACAATAAGTTTATATATGTTTATATTTGTCAAGGTTCTCCAGAGAAACAGAACTGCCATAGGCGCTGTCAGTTTATATATATAAATAAACTATGACTGTAAATGTTAAGAGGTTTATTATAGGGATTGACTCACATGACCATGGAGATTAGCACATCTGAATTCCACAGGGCAGGCTGCAAGTTGGAAAGGCCGATAAAATTGATAATGAATTTCTCAGGAGATGGTTGGCTGAAGTAGAGCTAGAAATTTTTCTTTCTAACTTCTGAACTCTGTTCTCCCTTGAAGATCTTTAACTGATTGGATGAAGAGACGCTTCTCAGTGCTGAAGGCAATCTCAGGTTGTAGATGTAACCAGCCATAGATGCAATCTGCTGACTACTGATTTATATCCATTTATGAAATACCCTCATAGTAACAAGCAGGACAGTGCTTGCTTGACCAAACACCTGGACATGCTAACTAGCCAAGTTGATACAGGAAATTAACCATCAAAATATTATTTGAAATTTTGAAAGACTTTTTAATTATGTTTGTAAATGGACTAAATATTAATCACTCAGTTTAAAAGTTGTTGTTCAAAATTTGCTAATTCTATGAAATAGAATAAGATTCATAACTGAACTTAAACACTTAAGGAGAATTACATTTTGATATTAATACTGTGAATTTTAATAAATTGAATATACATTCTTAAACTTCTGAAATGGCTTCTTATGGGCAAGAAAGCCACATACACAGAGAAGTCATGCTCTCTCTTGGTTTTTCTTGTGGGGGCTATTATTAGGGTCAAGCTCATGGCTGGATGCAGGGATAGGAGCATCTTGCCACACTCTTCTATGAAATGGTTAACTGTCTTTGCACGTTCAATTTCCCATGGTCTCTATAACAAAATGGAAAATTGGAAACAGTAAATAAAAATGTAATCATTGTATGTAAGAAGTTTCTGGACTTTCCCTTGCAATTTGGTCTCAATTAAGTGACTCCTAGGAAGGAGATTCTATAAATATTTTGTGATTGATGTTATTCTTAGGGAGTAGGATTTGCAGGAAATGTGCTGGCATGGATGATAAAGCCTCACAGGCATTTGCTATGTATCCCATAAGAAGGTGGACATTACGTGTCTTTGTGATTGAACTGGAGGAGATATTTACTAGTTTGACAAAGGAAGTTATCTTGGTACTAGGTTTTAGCATCTCTAGAATGTGGGGAAGAAGAGAACAAATTCCAGGATGCATCTACTTTTAAAAACTTTTCTTAGCTTCTGCAGAGTGGGAATTGCACTTGAAAACTAAAACTTGTTTGCAAATAATATATGTATCCTGACAGAGAGAAATGACTGTACCAATGCCAGCAAAGAATAATTACTTGGGAAGCAGATTGGCTTCAGCGATTGGGCTCCCGTTTACCATATGGGAGGTCCAGGGTTTGATTCCTGGGGCCTCCTGTTGAAGGCAACCTGGCCCGCGTGGCGAGCTGGCCCAAGTGGAGAGCTGGCGCAGCAAGATGATGCAACAAAAGAGACATAGAAGAGACAATAAGAGATTCAGCAAACCAGGGAGCTGAGGTGGCACAAGGGATTGAGCACCTCTTTCCATATCCAGAAGGTCCAAGGATCAGTTCCCAGTGGTGCCTAAAAAAGAAGATAAGCAGACACAGAGAGCACATAGCAAATGGACCCTGAGAGCATTTCATGGGTATACTTACAGTGCTTAGAAAGTATTCATTTTTTTAATCTGAAATTCTCATTTAACTGGGTATCCTGTTTTTCATCTGGCAATCATATATTAGGGGAAGGTTTGTATGCAAGTATGTGCATTTGTATGTGCATGAGTTTGAGAAAGAAAGAGGGAACCAAGACTCAGAGGACATGAAGCTCATTCAGTTAATATAGTCTTAGGTATGTCTCTGATCATTTTACCCTAAGAATCTATGAAACAGTGAGATAGTAGACTGAAATCTTTGGGGCTTTCTTGATTCCTGTGTCTCTTCTGATTCTCCTATGCTGCCCCTATCTTTTCTGCTTTGTACGCGAACAATTTTCTAGTTAGCCTCTTGTCTCCTTTTCCCAGAACATCTGCATGTTGGCAATTATCTGCAAAGTCTATGTCTGCCAACGAACCTGTCTCCTTCTCCCTCTTTGCTTATACTGCTCAGGATTTTTTTGTTTTGTTCAAGCTATCTCCTCAAAACAAGTGGAAAGTCAATGAGGACTGTCAATTTACCTCAACCTGGACCAGGTGGGGTTAGGGAGGAAGGAAAAACATGAAGCAAAAAAGAAGAAAAATCTGCTTCATTTGTCTGTTTTTGGCATGTAAAACAGAATAAAGAGCCTGCTGTGCCAGTGTATATTTACCTTAGAAATAAGCTTTGTGTAATTTGGGTAAGTCACTTGACCACAGTTCTCTCAACTCTAAATAAAAATGATCTCAATCCAGGATTGCAGGTAGGTTCCAATGAGAAAAGGATACAAAAGTACTTTATAAAATCTTAAGGGCTATGGTTAAAGGAGTTACTTTGTTATGTATTTTCCTCTTGGAATACCATAACTGATACAGGCTTCAAACTTTTTAAAAAGCATTGTCAATATATTCTCTTCATCTTCAGCCTACCCCTAGCAACTAGTCAAAGGTGTTTTAAAGACAGCGATAAAGAAGTTTAGCCAAGGTCAGCCAAGTGCCACCTCCAGCACAAATCACTAGAACCTTCCAATTTCCCTAAGTTAGGCGGTGTCCACGGGAGACACAGAGTAGTATTCTCTTTTTAAAGCCTTACTGGATTGTCTAGGAAATGACAATGTTTCAGATGCACGCAAGGAAACTTTCTGGAGCTAAACACCAGGAAACATCTATCAAAATACAAAAGAAGTGACAAGTTACTTTATAATATGCAGAAAAATATGCATTTGAATTATCTTCTTCAACAATTTTTTTAAAAATAGCATATTTATAGATGGTATTCAGGATGGGTGAGTACTTTCTTCTTCTATTAAATCTTCCCTGAAAAAGAAACATTAGGGACTCTAAAGATATTTGCAAATCACACCTTGTGTTTCTCTTACTTTTTTTTGACTTTTTTTTCTCAACAAAGCACCACAACTCTGATTGTTACATCCATCACCCAAGTTGGGTCTCTGCTGCTTTTTTTTATTTGTTTTGTTTTTTTTTTTTTGAGTATGCTTCTTTGGTCTGTTCTTTTCAGCTCCACAGAGACATGTAAGAGTTTTCTGCCTGTTTGTGTTCTTACATCCCCTAATTCATTCCAGTTTTGTAAATCCAAGTTGTGGTGATGCCCTACTTCTTTAGGAAAGAGGGTGTGTCTCTCATGCATCCTTGTTTTGGGCTCTTCATGGCCATTTTACAGCATTTGTCGGCATTACTTGCCCGTCAAGGAATAGGCCATAGGCTTCCAAAAAGCAGGGGGAGGAAGACACATGTCCCAGGGGTTGATGAATGACGACAAAGGATAGAACATTTATTTATCTCTCTTAAACAATGGGAAGTTCAGCTTTAATATTTAATATATGCATTGACATTGGCACACTTGATCCATTTAGTCATTTGTCACCAGTGGCATGCCACGTATCCCGGGAAGAGTGGGAATTCCACAATGAGTTGGGATTGACAATGACCCCCATTCTTATTTATTCTACTCAATAGGACTGTGAAATATTGCAATTGGCATGTAGACAGTTACATGGCTTTACATTCTTTAATTTTAATCCACAAAATCAAGAAGTACCTTTAAAGTATTCCTGTAGAAAGTCCATGTATTGAAGTTAATTTTAATAAGGCAAGCACAAGGGAAAAAGAAATTGGCAGAGTTGACATTTTCCTTCTTCTGGTATAAGTTCAATTTCTGCCACATTACTTGTAAAAACAGTGATGATCTAATATACCTGGCATAGTTTCCTTGCTTAAAAAATGTTTTTTTCCTTTGAGAATAAAAGTTTTGTGTTGCAGATAAGCAAAATTATTTTAAAATATTGTTTATTTTGCCCTTAATTTCATAACCATACTAATAGAGTAGTGCATGCATATAATTTAAAACTGACTACACCAATTTCACAATTGTGAGCTCAAAGTATTGTTACTGATAGGCATATGCAACCAAAACCATTTGGCAACCACAGGATGAGATTTCAGTGAGTGGTGTGTTGGGATTGGCTCATACAGGCTCATGAGAACAGACTGTTAAATTTTCAGAAATTTTGCAAGCTATTAAACACAACTATTATTAAAATTGTAAAATCTTGGGGTGATTCTTATGCATGCCTCAGCAGGGTACCAGAGACAGCCAAGGTAGATGGAAACCTAGGTGCTGGGTTCTCCTGAGGACTGCAGTGACCCACAGGTTCTGTGGTCAAGGCAGATGGCTCTAGAGTTCATGGCCATGTCAGTTGGCCCTACTTTAGCGTTTGTGTGCCTGAGTGTGATGGAGTTGGATTCAGATATAACCTCTTCTTTTACCTTTACCGGACCTGTGGTTGGTATTTGGGTTGGTGTATACTCAGGAGATCTGAATCTCTGAACCGTCCATGTGATGGCCAGGCCCTGGACCTCAGCAGACTTGCAGCTCCTACCCTCTGGTTTCTTAGACTTACCCTGGCCATCTGACAAGGAGGTGAAGAGAGTCAACCACCATACCAGGGGGCCAAGAGTGCCTACAGCTGCAAGCAGGAGAATTGCATCCATCATCAATGTGGAATCTAACCACCCTCTTGATGTAGAGGGGGACTGGACATAGCCATCCCAGGTCCACAAGATGGAGGAATAGAGTATGGATTAGAGTGGACTTACTGGTGTTCTGCTGGGGAACTATTGTGATTAGTAAGGGAAGAAACTGTAGTAGTGATGTGGAGATGGTGGCCATGGTGGCTGCTGATGGTCGGAGAGGGAAGAAGAGATATGGTGTGGGGGCATTTTCCGGATTTGGAGTTGTCCTAGGTGGCGCTACAGGGACAGATGCTGGATGTTGTGTGTCCTGTCGTGGTCACTGGGTGGACTCGGGAAGAGTGTGGACTATAATGTGGACTACTGTCTATGTGCTGCAGTGGTGCTCCAGAATGTATTTGCCAGGTACAGTGGATGTGCTGCAATGATGGAAGAGTTTGTTGATGAGGAAGGGGTAGCATGGGTATGGTGAGGGGTATATGGGGATTTTTTGAATGTAATTTTTTTTGAATGTAACATTTAAAAGAAAATAAAGAAGAAAAAAATTGTAAAATCTAAACTTACAAGTATATAAATTTATTAAAACAAAGGTAATATAGCTTCTTGGTCTCATCACTAAGATCAAATGTGAAAACAAAAGGTAATATTCAAAACTCATCATTTCTTAATTATTTTACTACTATTATTTTACTGTTGTTTGTGCTCTTGAGGTTATTTACATCTATTTCATCAATATAGTGGTATATGAGGCGTCTATTGTTGCATAACAAGTTCCCCCAAACTAAGCAGCTTGAAATAACAAACAAGCATTAGCTTATCCAGTTTCTGAGTCAGGAATCTGAGAGCAGATTAGCTGTGATTCTGGCTCGGAGTCTGTCATGAGGCTGAAGTCAAGATGTCAGTGGGGGCAGTATTCATCTCAAGGTTTGACTGAGGCCAGAGAATTCACTTCCAAGAATGTCCCATTATGTGGCTGTTGGCTAGAGGCCTCGGCTCCATGAAACATGGACTTCTGCATAAAGCTGCACACAGTATTGTAGCTAACTTCCCCCAGATTCAAGTCAGAAAGAGAGACCAAGACAGAAGCTGCAGTGCCTTATATAGCTTTATCTTGGCAGTGCCATCCCATCACTTCTGCCATATTCTATTTTTTTTTTTTTTAGAAGGTACCGGGGATGAACCTGGGACCACGTATGCAAAACTGGTGCTGAACTGCTGAGCTGCAGGTGCTCAACCATTGAGCTACACCCGTTCCCCTGTCATAGTCTATTGATCACACGGAGCAACCCTGGAACAATGTGGAAAGGGAATAAATTTTGGGTATGAATACAGGGTGGCCATCTTAGAAGCTGGATATCACAGATGGAAATGCTAATTAATGATGCCTTACTGTGCATCTCTTCCCAATTCCACGTTCAGTCACATCACATTTATTACTTGAAATTGACCTTAGTGGAACTATTTATATGACAGAAATCGGCAAATTCCACAAATTCTGTGTTATTATATTTGTTTCTCTGTTTGCTTTTCTGTATGTTTATTTTGCCTTCTGTAGCAGTTTGATATGGTTATGAATTCCAAAAATAGATATTGAATTATGTTTGTAATCTGGTCTGTACCTGGGCATGATTAAGTTATGATTAAGGCTTTAATTATACCACGCCTTTAGGGCACTTAGTTTCCACCCCTTGGTGGGTGGGGATTCACAGATAAAAGGCATGGCAAAGGACAAAATTGGGGGTTTTTGAAGTTGGAGTTTTGATGTCAGAATTTGATGCTGAAGCCTTAAGCTGGAGCCCCGGCAAGTGAGCTCACAGAGGAAAGAGGAGCAAGCCCCAGGAAGAGAGGAAAACTGAGCCCAGGAAGAAGCAAGCCCTGGGAAGAGAGGAACCTTGAACCCAGAGAGAAGCAAGCCCCAGGAAGGGAGGAACCCAGGAAGCCTGAATGCTCACAGATATCGGCAGCCATCTTGCTCCAACATGTGAAAATAGACTTTGGTGAGGGAGTAACTTGTGCTTTGTGACCTGGTATCTGTAAGCTCCTACCCCAAATAAATACCCTTTACAAAAACCAACCAATTTCTGGTATTTTGCATCAGCACCCCTTTGGCTGACTAAAACACCTTTAGAGCCAGCTATTAAACACTTGCTAGTACATCACTGATTACAGTACATTTCCACATTTGGCAAAGAGATGGGGTAGGGGGTGCTAATAGGTAGAAGAGTGAGTGGTGGAGAGAATTAATTGCGAGTTAGATAGTTGGGATGGGAGTTAAAGAATCAAGCCAGTAGCAGCCAATCAGGATTGAAGTTTTAAGGAGTGAGATTAAGTGAAGGGTTTGTCCTTTAGTGGCTCGGAAGGAAAGCAGAGGTGAAGATGGGGAACTGCTGCATTCCTTTAGGTTCTTGGCAATGTTGCCAGTCCAGTTAGGCCAGTAAAAAGAATTTATTTGGGAAATGGGGGAAAGAACAGAGCTTGCTGAAAAATGGGAGAGAAAGACAGAAATACACACCAAGATTTGGTGCGGGCACCGATAGGCAGAGAGCAAGCCCTGCCTTGTGTGGTTACCTTTTAAACTATTATTCCTCCCCCTTGCTAATGCTAAGGGGGTGGGGGGCCAACTGTTATTGGTTACCTCACCAATTGTGGGGGCCAATGGTGAGGCCTGTTTGGAATATCGGGGGCCAAGGGAAGGGTCCAGGGAGAGAAACTGGGACCTCAAGTTTAAACTCAAGGTCTCAGCAAGGTCTCGCAGCCATGTTGTCAGTCGACCATGTCACTTGGCTCTGATGTCAATCAGCCATGTTGTGGCTTGTCTTCTCGTTTCCCTGGCTGGCCTGCCTCAGTGGCAGCCTGCAGACAACAGCCTGCTTGGTATGAATGTTTGGGGGGAAGTAAGACTGGATACACACTGACCAAGTATGACATGGTGTGGACCCAAGCCTCACAACTCCACAGGTAGTGGACAGACCTTATTTGACTTTTGAGCTTGAGCTCATGTCAGTGTTCCTACCCTGAGACTGATGGGGATGATTTAAGAGTAGAAAAGCAGGGAAGTGGATGTGGCACAAGCGATTGGCTCCTGTCTGTCATATAGGAGGTCCAGGGTTTGATATCCAGGGCCTCTTGGTGAAGGCAAGCTGGCCCAAGCTGCGAGTTGGCCCAAATGAAGAGCTGGCCCATGCAGAGTGCTGCCCCACACAGGAGTGCTGCCCTGCGCAGGAGTGCTAGCCCACACGTAGTGCTGGCCCACACGGAGAGGTGGCGCAGCAAGATGACGCAACAAAAAGAGATGCAGAAGACAGCCAGTAAGAGACACAGCAGGCCAGGGAGCTGAGGTAGCACAAGAGAGTGAGTGCCACTCTCCCACTCTGGAAGGTCCCTGATCGATTCCCAGAGCTACCTAATGAGAAGACAAGCAGACACAGAGGAATGCACAGTGAATGGACACAGAGAGAAGACAACAGAGGGAGGGGAGTAGAAATAAATAAATGAATCTTGAGAAAAAAAAAGAGTAGAAAAGCAAGAACTTGAAGCCATGGCTACAGAAACAAGGAGAGAAGCTTCAAAGAGGAACAAGAGGCAAGGAAATGGTGTTCTGAGTCATGAAAGGCTCTCACACAGGACAGGGAACAGAATAATAAAAATAATGACGGAAGTGGGTACCTTCTGTGAGGTAAGATCCTATTCAATTTCTATTCACTAATAGATAATGAATATGTAGTTTTGTTTCATTATCAATATAAAGATACAAGATTCTATTCAATAAGTGCTTATTTAGGTCTCCTATGTTCCTTGGACTGGGCTGGACTTCTGGGAATGAAGATGGGGAAGGGGTATTAAGGAAACTATATTAAACAGTCTCTAGGCTTATAATCTTTTGGGTATAGTTCACAACATTTTAAGGAACCTCCTTTTTTTTTAATAGCAAATAAGGATGTTGGAACTTTTCCTATTTTGGATTACTTTTTGAAATATTTAATCCCTCCAAGGGCTGGACATTAGGCATTAAATATGGAGTCATCAAACCATTAGCTAGCGTTAGTGAGTCCAACACAGATTGCTTTAAAAATGTTTTTAAACCCAAATAAAACAAGCTTTTATACATAATATAACTGGCTATAAATCAAAACCAAAAATTTAAACATCAATGAAATAATAGGTTGATCAATTTAATTGCAGAGTTTAGAAACAACTGAAAGTAATAAGCACAGCAACAAATGCCAATTAGTTCAAATGTATACTGAATGAGAAATTGTGAGCTATTTCAGTTATGAGCCATAACTCTAGGTTTCAGATTTGACCATTGTGATGGTTTGAAGCTGTATGTACCCCAAAAAACATGTTCTTAAATCTAATTCATTCTTATGCATGTGAACCCATAGTAACCAGGACTTTTTGATGAGGTTACTTCAGTTAAAATATGACTCACCTCATTCAGGATGGGTCTTAATCCTGTTCCTGGAGTCCTTTATAAAGGAATACAGAGAGAAAGAGAGAGCCACGGAAGTAAGAAGCTGAAATCAACAAAATCTGGAAGAGAAGGGAGCGACCAGCAGATACTGCCAAGTGCCTTGCCATGTGGCAGAGGAGATTAGGATCACTGGCAGCTGGTCTTCAGAAAGAAAGCACTGCCTTTACAATGGCTTGATTTGGACATTTTCTCAGGCTCAAAACTGTAAGGTAATAAATTTCCATTGTTTAAGCCATGATTCTTGCTAGACCACCCCAGCAAACTAAAACAACCATCAAACTGCTTATGGAACCTTGTTGCCCTATTCTTACTTAAATATCTGTTACCAAGAAACATTAATTTTTTTCAGAAATGTTCTGGAGAGTCCAGTGGTCTGATTCCAAGCCCACTCACCCCAACCCCCAGGCAAGCTCTGATGTGACAACTGTCCTAATTTAGGTTCAGTTTTATGAATAGTCCCAAAGTACTGTGTGAGGGGGTTGGGGAAGGCAAGTTGGCAGAGCAGGAGGTTTGGAAATACTATTCTTCAGTTCAGTTAATTCTGGAAGGGCAGAAAAACCAAAAGGGAGCATGGAAGTGAGACAAGGAAGGGAAGGCAACCATTCAAGTGTGCATTATCAAGTTAGCCACCACTGTGGCTTAGGTCCTTTAGGAGGCTCTGGAAAATGGTAGGGAGCACACACCTGAGTTATTCCAGGCCAGGGTTGAGGGAGCTGGAGTATTTATATATACCAACTCCAATAATCATTGAGATCTGTTCCCAGAGGGCAATGGGAAAAAAAAAAAAAACTAGCATAAAATGTAAGCCTGCATTTGAATTCATGTGAGAAGGGGGCAGAGGCTGAGCATGCAGGCACCTGGAGACATGATGAACAGTTAGAATTTTATTTTTGAAACACTGGGAAGCCACTAAGGAATTTTCAGCATAGGAATGTTATCTGGCTCATATTTTCAGTTTTTAAAGATTGCTCTGACTGCTGTGTTGAAAATAGATTGTAGAGGACCAAGAATTGAGACAGATAAATCAGTTAGGGCTATTTATGTTAGTAGTTGAGGCAAAAGGTGATGGGGGGTAAGGCGTAGGCTAGGGTGGTAGCAGGGGAGAGAAGTGGAGTGGTTCAAGATATATTCTGAATGTAGAATCAACAGGTTTATAAAGAAGGAGTGAAAGAAAGAGAAAAATGGTGACTCACGTTTTTGACTCAGTTGGGTGACTGGCAGTGCTATTGCTAATTTTGGAAAGGCTGAGTGGCACACATTTGGGAATAAAAATCAAGAGTTCTGTTTTGAACACGTTATGCTTGAAATGTCATTTAGACATCCAAGTGAAGCTATTAAGTAGGCAGTTGGAGCTACAAATCTAGATTTCAAAGAAGTCTGGGTTTGAGATATAAATTTAGGCCTTAATAACATCAATTTAAGTGTCAAATGCAGAGATAACATTTAAAGCCATGAGCTCAAACTTCCAGTTTTAAAATAGTTGTGGAGGACATTTCCGCCCCTTTGCCTCTCTCTTCTAGATCCCCATTACCTCACCCTCACAGTCCCTTCAGGATGGGGCTGTGGTTGTGGTGAGTAACAGTGGTTTCCCTACATCCTGGTCATATCTTATAAACAGTTCATTTATTTCATGTTCCTTGAATTATCCTAAGTTTAGTATGCCATGAGTTTCCTCTTGGGACCATGGAGAATACATCCCTTTCTCCTTTTGAAAATCACCCCCCAAAAATGAGAGCAAAGAACAGAAGTTCATACTCCATCTTGTCAGGTTTAGCTCCAAGCCATACTATATGAAGATGGAAACGTGAGTGAAGAATGATAAAATGACATGTCAAAGCTTAGCAAAGTTAAGAATTGTAAGCACCAGGTTCTTCAGAAGGCAGTCGTGTGGCAAATGATTAAAAAGAGGAGGATTGTTTGAAAGACTGTGAAACAACTCAAAGTCCCCAACCTCTACCTCAAATCCAGGATACTTACCCTCACTCACTCCTGCAGGAGATGAGAGATTTATTTTCTGGAGAAATTAAACCAGAAAGGATCTGTATTGGTGCAGGAGGATGGGGGTGGGAGAAGGTTTCAAGAAGAATATTTCTGGGATATAAAAATTAGAACTGACAGATTTTCTTACAAGTTTGAATATGTGGAAAAATTCTTTACATTTCTCTTTAATAGTATGGGAAAGCTTAACCACAGGCTCAAAGAATATTAAACAAATGAAAACAAGTATATTTTTAACTCCAGAAGAACAAAAAATTTGTGCAAGAAAATAGATGCAATCACAGCATGTAAGTTGGCTTAGCAGTGAAAAATATTTATATGGTCATAATATTGCAAACAATTATAACATGTTATTCTGTTGCAAGGATTGGGAATATATATCAAAAATTTAAAAGCACATACCTTATGAACAGTACATCAATTTAAAATAATTTACTCTGTGTATTTGTACATGTATGAGGACCTTCATAACTTGTTTGAAACAGAAATAATTGAAAACAACCTAAAAGACAATAGAGTTACCTAAAGGATGGTACATCCAAAAAATGCTATACTATTCAACCATCAGAAAGAACAAGGCAGTGCTATAGGTATGTACATTGAAAATATCTCCATGATATACTCTTCTTTATTTCCAAATTTTATTTCAAATTCAAACAATGAAAGATAAAAGGCAGCCCAACAAGTTATGGAAGCATTACTCCTAAAAAGTTCGGTCCAGACAATTTTATCTCATCTAATCCCAATAACAAATTCATTTATTCCTCCTGTGTTCAAAAAGATACACAAATGAAAACAAATTAGTTAAATGACATAGTAAAGGTCTCCTTATTAATGAAGAAAATGGAGAAGAGAGAAAAAAATGCTTAGTCATATTCATATCTCACAGAACCAAACCCCATGTTCTTTTTTTCATGTTTAGCGTTGTTAGAATACCTTCTTTGCTTTTCCTATGAAAGCATTACAGTATTGTTATTAACTATAGTCTATAAATTACATTAGTTATATTTCCCCATGTATCACCACATTCTTAACACCTTGTAGTAGAATATCCCTGTATTTATAATAACCTTATCTACCGCCAAAATCACTGTTACACATTCACTATACTACCCTGCAGCTGTCCTCCAACTAACATTAACCTCCCTAGACTACCCCATTCAACCACAATCACATCCACGAATCATTAGTGTTTGTTATACTCATTTTATTGTGCTACCATCAACTCCACCCATTGCCACATATTTACACTTGGCCTTATTATTAAATATTGTATATACATCCAGCATCAGCTCCCTTCTCAACCCACATTCTGTCTCCCACCAGCCTACACTTCATTGTCCAGCTCTGTGTGTCTACTCATTGTATTTAGTTCCTATCAGTGAGACCATACAATATTCGTCCTTTTGTGTCTGATTTGTTTCACTCAACATAATTCCTCAAGATTTCTCCGTGTTGTTATGTCCTTTCTCAATTGATTTCGTCTTACAGCTGACTAGTATTCTATCCTATGTATATACCACATCTTGTTTATCCATTCATCAGTTATAGACACGTTGTTTCCATCTTTTAGCAATTGTGAATTTGCATGATATAGTGTTAAGTGAAAAATGTTAAGTTCAAAGTATTATATATAGTATACAAACGTTTGCCTAAAATGTATCTTTATGCATATATCTGGAATATCTCTAGAAGGATCTACAAGAAACTAGCAGTTCCCTGAAAAAGAGAGCGAGGTGGCAGGGGGACGGTGTAGGAGGGAGACTTGCATTTACTATATATTCCTTTGGAATCTTTGTATTTTGTACCATGTGCATATATTTCACATTAAAAAATAAATGAAGGGAATGGGTGTAGTTCAGTGGTTGAGCATCCTCTTCACACATACGAAGGCCTGGTACCTTCAATCCCCGGTACCACCTAAAAATCATTTAATTAAATGAATGAATGTCATAGTTGACTTTTTAAAAAGAAGGAACAGGTTGTCTCAGGAGGTTGGAATGTTCAAGATGCTCATGTGTTTTGTTATAAAAGCTTCTGGTACTAAAACTGAATTTTAAAAAAGAAAAAAAAGCTCCTGGCACTACATGACTTTTAAAAAATTATATGTTTACATTACTTTGATAAAATACAAATTTAAAATGATTAACCAGGGAAGAAAAAACCCGCAAGAAATATAGAGCAAAGTGTTATCAGAAGACACCTCTGAGAGTTGGGGTTTTGTGGGATGTTTGCTTCCTGCATTATATATTCTGTAATTAATATTTTCACCACAAACATGCATTATTTTTCTAAGCAGAAAATAAAAACACAAATAATAAAGCCAGGAGGTCAAATGCGATCCCCTAAGGAAAGTGTGACTAGAGGAGAGGGAAGGGGAGGGGAGGAAAGGAGAGGGGAGGGGGGGAGGAGAGGGAAAGGGAGGGGAGGAGAGAGCCTAGATTAGGAGCCTGAGGTTAAAGGTTAAAGGAGATGGGCTAGGCCCTGAAGCGGAAGGAAAACCAGAGGGTTGAACTAGAGACCATGGTGGGTAAGTGTTTCAGGATGGATGGAAAGGTCATCTGGTTAGAGGCAAAGAAGGGAGATTAAACATGCCAAATTACAGCAGCAAATGTTGATGAATATTTATGATAATCCTATTTTTCAAAAGTTGGTTAAATAAATTCTTTTTAACATCAGCACTTCACAGTTGGTCAGAATCACCCATGTAAGTGTGTGTGTGTGTGTGTTTATGCCTTAATCTTCAAATGAAAGTTTTCTTATAAATCTGTTTTGCTTATTTTATTTGAAATTTTGATTTATCGATTACTCAAATAACATATAAATTCATTTTTAGTGTAAGAAATTCAAACAATTCAGAAGTGTTCAAAATAAAACAGAAGCTTCTTTTCTACCATAAATCAATTTCATACTCCTTCCAACAATAATAATCATTGACAATTTGGTATTATCCTTCCATTGCTATTCAATGTATTCTATCCATAAATCTACATATAGGGAGAGGGAGAGATAGTCTATCAATTGATTTTGGTTTTTTAAATTAATTTTTTAAAGATTTATTTTATTTACTTACTTCCCTCTCCAGTTTGCGCTCACTGTCTGCTCTCTGTGTTTGTTCATTGTGTGCTCTTCTTAGGAGGCATTGGGAGTGGAACCTGGGATGCTCCCTGCTTGTTGTGTCTCTTACTGTGTTTCCTCCTTGTGTCTCTTTATTGTGTCATCTTCTTGTGTCAGCTCACCACACCAGCCCATGGCATCAGCTTGCTGTCTTGCTCGTCTTCTTTAGGAGGTACCAGGAACCAATCCTGAGACCTCCCATGTGGTAGGCAGTGCCCAACTGCTTGAGCCACATCTGCTTTCCTGAATTTGTTTTAAATAATTGAGATTGTGCTGTAATGATATTAAATTTTATTCAATTAACAATACATTTTGGATTTTTTCATACCATATGTATTTATATATATGTGTATATATATGTGTGTATATATATATACACATACACACAAATACTTCATTTAAAAATATTTTTATTAGAGACGTTGTGTTCTATTCCTGTCTTTTGAAATGTTTTTGCCAAAAAAGGATGCTGGATTTTGACAGATGCCTTTTTTGTGTTAATTGATGTGATCATGTTATTTTTTTCTCTTTGTTTTCTTAATGTGGTATGTTACATTAATTTATACTTTTACATTGCACCACCCTTGCATACCTGGATAAAGCCCACTCGATTTGGATTCAATTTGCAAGTATTTTGTTGATGAGTTTTGCATCTATATTCATGAAAGAAATTGTTCTATAGTTTTCTTTTCTTGTAATATTTTTATCTGGCTTTTGTATTATGGTGATACTGACCTCATTGAATGAATTGGGTAGTGTTCCCTTCCCTTCAATTTTTTTGTAAGAGTTTGAGCAGAAGTGGTATTAATTGTTCCTGAAATGATTGGTAGAATTCACCTGTGAAGACATCTGGTTCTGGGTTTTTTTGTTGGGAGGTTTGGATGACTAATTCAATCTCTTTACTGTAATTAATCTGTTGAGATCTTCCATTTTTTCTAGTGTCAGTGTTGGTTGTTCATGTGTTTCTAGGAATTTGTCCATTTCATCCAAAATTTCTCATTTGTTGGTATACAATTTTTCATGGTATCCTCTTATGATACATTTTATTTCTGTGGGTCAGTAATAATATGCCCCTCTCATTTCTTACTCTATTTTGTGTCTTCTTTCTTTTTTTTGTCAGCCTTGCTAAGGGCTTATTAATTTTATTGATCTTTTCGAAGAACCAACTTGGTTTAGTTAGTTCTCTTTATTGCTTTTTTTTTTTTTTTTTAAGATTTATTTATTTCTTTCCCCTTCCCCTCTACGCTGGTTGTCTGTTCTCTGTGCCCATTTGCTGTGTGTTCTTTGTCTGCTTCTGTTGTTGTCAGCGGCACGGGAATCTGTGTTTCTTTTTGTTGCGTCATCTTATTGTGTCAGCTCTCCGTGTGTGCGGCACCATTCCTGGGCAGGCTGCACTTTCTTTTGCGTTGGGCAGCTCTCCTTAGAGACCACTCTCCTACAGGGTGCACTCTTGCACGTGGGGCTCCCCTACGCGGGGGACACCCCTGTGTAGCACGGCACTCCTTGCGCGCATCAGCACTGTGCATGGGCCAGCTCCACACGGGTCAAGGAGGCCCGGGGTTTAAACCGCAGACCTCCCATGTGGTAGGCGGACGCCCTAACCACTGGGCCAAGTCCGCTTCCCTCTATTGCTTTTTTAATTCTCAATTTCGTTTATTTCTACTCTAACCTTTTAAATTTATTTTCTTCTGTTTGCTTTGTAATTTCTTTCCTTCTGTTTGCTTTTTCTAATCTCCCTTGATGTGAAGATAGGTCTTTGATTTTAGTTCTTTTTTTCTTTTTTAATGTAAGCATTTAGGGCTATAATTTTTCCTTTCATCACTTCCTTTGCTGAATGTCGTAAGTTTTGTTATGTTATGTTCTCATTTTCATTCATCTCAAGATAATTACTGATTTCACTTGCAATTTCTTCTTTGACCCACCAATTGTTTAAGAGGGTGTTATTTAATTTTCATATATTTGTGGCTCTTCCAGTTATTGATTGAGTTTCATTCCATTATGCACAGAGAAAATGCTTTGTACATTTTCAATCTTTTTAAATTTATTGAGACTTGTTTTGTGACCCAATATGTGATCTAACCTGGAGAATGAACATGTATACTTAGAAAATTGTATATCTTGCTGTTTTGGCGTGCAATGTTCTATATTTGTCTGTTAGATCTAATTTATTTATCATATTCAAGTTCTCCGTGTTCTTATTGATCTTCTATCTTGATGTTCTGTCTATTGATGAGAATGGTGTATTGAAATCCCCAGCTATTATTAAGAGGTGTCTTGTTCTCCCTTCAGTTTTGCCAGTGTTTACCTCATTTATTTTGGGGCACCATGGTTAGGAGCACAACTATTTATGATTATTAATTCTTTTTGGTGGATGCCCATTTTATTAATATTTAGTGTCTTTCTTTGTCTCTTATAACAGCTTTTTACTTAAAGTATATTTTCTCTGATACTATAGCTATCCCAGCATTTTGTTGTTGTTGTTACTATATGCATGGAATTTCTTTTTCCTACCTTTTCCTTTCAAATTATTTATGTCTTTTTGTCAAAGGTGAGTCTCTTGTAAACAATATATACTTGGATCATGCTTTTTTTAATCCATTCTGCCACTCTGTGTCTTTTGATCGGGAAATTTAATCAATCAGCATTCAGTGTATTTATTTGCATAGGCAGTACTTCAGCCATTTTGGTCTTTGTTTATTATAAGTCATATCTTTTTTGTTTGTTTGTTTCCTCCTTTATTGCAACCACTTTTTCTGTATAATTGATCTTTTGTGATGTAGCTGACTGATCCCTTCTCAATATATGTTTCTATATATTTTAAAAACGTTTTCTTTGTAGTTACCCTGGAGTTTATATTACATAGCCCATTCTATAACCTACTAATTTGAAAAGATACCAACCTAGTTTCAATAGCATAACATTTTCTGCTCCCATATCCCTCTCTTTCCCCTCATTATGTTGTTTTGTCCCACTTTACCATTTTATATTTTGCATGTCTGTTATCAGGAAATTTGCCCTTTTCTTGTTAAAATGTATTCTGAGTAGAGTGGTATATTGAGGATACAGTGCTATTGGGTTTTGCATTTACCCTTTTAGCTACTCCACTGATAATCTTCATTTCTGCACACCACTCCCAGTGACTGTCTCCTTTCTTTTCCTTTCAACCTGTGGAACTCCCTTTAGCAATTCTACCCACTCCCCATAATGGCTCCCTCATCTGTTTGCTCATTGTTTTTTACTCGTTGTTTGTGCTACGTGTCTGCTTATTCCTTTTGCTTGTGGTCTGCTCATTTTCTACTCTTTTACTTGCTCATTGTCTGTCTGTTTGTTTTTTTTTTTTCTTTGGGAGGCACTGGTAACTGAACCTGGAAATGTCCAAGTGTGAGGCGGGTACTCAGCTGTTTGAGCCACATCCATTCCCTGCTTATTTGTTTTTGCTTGCTGTCTTCTCATTGTTTGCTTGTTATCTGCTCAGTGATTTTGCTGTTGACTGCTTATTGTTTTTGCTCATTGTCTCCTCATTGTTTGTCTTCTTTAGGAGGTGCCAGGAAGCAGACACAGAACCTCCCAGTGGGAGATGGGCTCAACCGCTTGAACCACATTCACTTCCCCTTTAGAAATTCTTGTAGGGCAGGTCTTTTTGTTAATGAACTCTCTGTTTCTGTTTATCTTTAAATACATAAAACTCTCCTTAATTATTGAGGGACAGCCTTTTTGTGCATTAAAAGACTTTGCCATGAAAGTGAAAAGACAACCTATTCAATGGGAGAAAATATTTGGAAACCACATATCTTCTCTTATTTATTTATTTATTTATTTATTTATTTATTTATTTATTTATCTCCTTATTTTTAAAAGAAACTTTTGTTGGGTAAAGAATTTTGTTGGTAGTTTTTTTCACTTTCAGTACCTTAAATATATCATACCACTGCTTTCTTTCCTCCATGGTTTCCTTTTATAATTTTTAAAATATATTTTTATTAGAGAAGTTAATGAACTTCTCAAAAAACAATCATGCACATGTATGGAATTCCCAAACATCACCCCTCCACCAAATAACTACATTGTTGGAGGACATCTGCTACAGATTATGAGAAATCATCAGACTTTTACCACTAACTATGGCCAATAGCATACATTTGGTATATTTTTTCCACACCCCCCTATTATTAACACAGTACATCTTTGGCATTGATGCAAGAATATTACAGAATTACTGTTAATTATAGTCCATAGGTTATATTAATTGTGTTTCCCTATGCTTCTCCACATTCTTACCACCTTACAATAGCGATGTACATTTATTCTAGTTCATAGGATATTCTTGTATTTGTCCTATTAACCACAATTCTTATCATCCGTAGATTATTCTCCAGCTGTCTTTCAATTGACATTTGCATTCCTAGACTACTGTTTTCAGCCGCAATCCCATTTATAAACCAAAACTGTATTAGTTCTACTTACAAAAATGTGTTATCACCAACTTTACTCATTTCCACACTTTTACAGTCAAGGTAATGAAAACTTCTACATACATTAAGCATCAGTACACCTTCTCAGCCCACTTGTAATCTCATAATAACCTATATTATATTCTAGGTTTTAACTCTGTGTGTTTAGTCTTCATATATACCTCATATTCGTGAGACCATGCAATATTTGTCCTTTTGTGTCTGCTTTATTTCACTCAACATAATGTCCTCTAGGCTCATCATGTTATCATATGACTCCCAGTTCCACTTCTTTTTATAGCAGCATAGTATTCCATCACATGTTTATCCATTTTGTTTATCCATTCATTGGTTGATGGACACTTGGGTTGTTTCCGTCTTTTGGCAATTGTGAATAATGCTACTATGAACAATGGTGTGCTAATGTCTGTTTGTGTCACAGTTTTCAGTTCTTCTGGATATATTCCTGGTCAATTAATTGCTGGGTTATAATGCAGTTCTATATTTAGCTTTCTGGGGAACCACCAAACTGTCTTCCACAGAGGCAGCACCATCTTACATTCCCATCAAAAATGAAGGAGTGTTTCTATTTCTCCATATCCTCTCCAGCACGTTTTGATTTCTGTTTTTTTTTTAACAATGGCCATTCTGTGTGGTGTGAGATGATATCTCGTTGTTATTTTTATTTGCATTTCCCTAATACTAGTGATATTGAACATTTTTTTCATGTGCCTTTTGGCCATTTGTATTTCCCCTTTGGAGAGATGTTTATTTAAGTCTTTTGTCCATTTTTAAATTGGATTGCTTGCTCATTTACTGTTGAGTTGTACAGTCTCTTTACATGGCATGGAAATCAAACCCTTATTGAATATATGGTTTCCAAATATTTTTTCCCATTGAGTGGACTGCCTTTTCACCTTCTTGATGAAGTCCTGTGAATCACAAAAGTATTTAAGTTTGAGGAGGTCCCATTTATCCATGTTTTTCTTCATTGCTCATGCTTCTGATGTAAGGTTTAAGAATATATCACCTACCACTGGGTCTTGAAGATGTTTCCTTACATTTTATTCTAGGAGCTTTGTGGTTCTAGCTTTTATATGTAGGACTTTGATGAATTTTGGGTTAATTTTTGTCTAGCCAGATGGTCTATCAAATGCTGAGAGTGGTATATTGAAGTCTCCAACTATTCTTCTAGAGACATCTATTCTCTTCAGTTTTACCATCATGTGCCTCAATTATCTTGGGACACCCAGGTTAGGCACATAAATATTTATGATAGCTATTTCTTCTTGGTGAATTATTAATATATAATGACCTTCTTAATCCTCTGTAACAGTTTTTCATTTAAAATATTTTTTGTCCAATATTAGTATTGCTACTCCAGATTTGCATGGGATATCTTTTTCCAACTTTCACTCTCAATTTGGTTGTGTCTTAACGTCTGAGGTGAGTCTCTTGTAGACAGCATGTAGTTGGCTCATATTTTTGAAATCCATTCTATCAGTCTATGTCTTTTGATTGGGGAGTTCAAGCCATTACCATTTGATATTATAATTGTAAAGGCATTACTTCATCCATTTCGTCCTTTGGCTTTCCATTGTCATATCTTACATCGTCTGTATTTTTACCCTTTAATTTACCCTCCCTAAAAATCTTTATTTCTACACTCTCCTTCAAGTCTCTTGCCCTTATTTTTTCCTTCCAGGCAACAGCACTCTCTTTAGTATCTCTAGTAAATCTGGTCTTTTAGTAACATATTCTGTCAGTTTTTATTTGTCTGTGAAGACTTTGAACTTACATTCATTTTTGAAGGACAGTTTTGTCAGACATTAGCTGGCAGTTTTTCTCTTTCAGTACCTTAAATATACCATACCACTTTCTTCTTGCCACTATGGTTTCTGATGAGAGGTCATCACTTAACCTAATCAAGGTTCCCTTGTATGTGATGCTTTGCTTTTCTCTTGCTCCTTTCAGAATTCTCTCTTTATCACTGATATTTGCCATTTGGAAGAGTAGGTGTCTCAAAGTAGATCTATTCAGATTTATTCTGTTTTGGGTGAGTTGTCCTTCTTGGATATTGATATTTATGTATTTCATAAAGTTTGGGGAGTTCTAGTCATTATTTCCTCAAATATTCTTTTTATATTCTCTCCTTCTGGCATACAATAACACATTTGTTTGTGCATTTTGTGTAGTTATTCATTTCCTTGAGAACCTGTTCCATTTTTTGCATTTCTTTCTTTCTATTCTCTTGTCTGTTCAAGTTTAGAAGTTCTTTCCTTGAAATCACTAATCCTGTCTTTGAGCAATTTAATTCTACTGATATGTGCCTCTAATTTATTTTTAATCTCATCCATTGTGTCCTCCATTCCTATAAGCTCTGTTACTTTTCTTTGCAGGCTTTCAAATTTATGCTCATCCAGTATCTTAATATCCTTTATCTCTTTATTCATATTTTCCTTCAATTATTTGAATTGGTTTAGAAGATTTGTGTGATTATCATTGATTAGGAGTCTTAAATCCTATATCTCATGAGACATTTGGTCTGTTCCTTTGGATGGGCCACCTCTTTTTGTTTCCTAGTATGGCTTGTAATTTTTTGCTGATGTCTAGGCATCTGAATATGCTGGTGACTTTACTATGATGGTCAATTTCTCTCTCTTGCCTAGTGTTTTTTTTTTTCCTTCTTTTTTTGTTATTTCATGGCTTTTCTTTGATTTTTGGTTCAATTTATTCTGAGTCTTTAAAATTGCCCAGTTTAGACCACCAGCAAGATGGCCTTGGAGTAAGGAGCTCCTAGAGTCAGCTCCTGCTACAGGGCATTTAGTGAACACCCAGAGCTATCTGAGCTAGCTGAAGCACCTGTTTGGGGACTTCAGGAGGCCAGAAGGTCATCCTGCAACATCCGTGAAGGACTAGAAGGAGGAGACTGCCCATCTGCAAAGAAGACTCGTAAGTAGAGCACTCATGCCAGGGAGGTTGATGCCCATCCTCCATGGGAGGTACAAGTTGCCTCAGGACCTGTTAATATGCAGCTAGAATTGAAAGCTCCACTTCCCCAAAATGGGGGAGGAAAAGACGGTTGGGCACCAACTTCAGATACAGATGAGTAAATTCAGTGGGCTAAAATATAATCCTGAGAACAGCTAAACTTTGAGTCTGTCCAAGTAGAAAGAGGCCAGGAACCACCATCTTAACTCCACACCTGGCACAAGGGGAAGCGGGGCGGACTGAGAATCCCAGTGCTGGTGGGGATCAGCTTCTTTCCATCCAGGTCAGATTGCAGGTCTAGCCTAAGTCCCAGTGCCACCTCCGACAAGGAGGAAGCTGCAGGGACCTCCGGGAAATTGCTGGCCAACCTGTGGAGGCTGGTGATTGTCCTACTCTGGTGGCACAACCTGTCCTAGGAGCTATTCTGTGATTGGAATTGGAAGCTCCATTTCCCGAAAACAGGGGAGGAGAGATGGTTGGCTACCGATTTCAGCTACTGATTGGTAGGCTTGGATAGCTAAGGATTAACCCAAGGAACAGCTGGGGTGTGAATCTGTCCAAGTTGGAAAGGAAAGAGGCCAGTGACCACCATTTTGACTCTGGCCCCAGCCTGAGGGGAAACCTGGCTGACCAAATATCACAGTGAGGGTAGGAACCGGTTTCTTTCATTCAGATCAATCTGCAGCCCTAGCCTAGGCTTCAGCCCCTCCTCTGGCGGGAGGAGGCTTGTTTGTTCTGCACCAGCCTATCCGGTAACGTTGGGTATCCTTGGCTGCCACAAACTGAATAATCTGAAGTCTACTGAGGCAACTGTGATCATCTTGGACCTGCACTACATAGATTGCTGCCCACACCTGCAGCTCCATCCCCACCCCAGGCAGGGGAGAAAAGGGTGTGAAGCTTCATCAGTTTCTGGGCAACCACAGTCTAGGCCTGCATGACTTGGATTATTCCATACAACCTTAACTCTGTCCCTACCTCTGGGAAAGGAGAAAGTTGGGAGAAGATTCATCGGTCCCTGGGGCAATGAGGGCAGCTTGAGCCTCCACAGTTTATAGCACCAATTACATCCTTGGCTCCTACTGCACAACCAGCAAGGGAGAAAGGGCAGAAAACCCTAAACTAAAGAGAAAAACTGCATCCAGAATAAATACTCTAATAATGCCAAGACACCAACCAAAAATTACACTCCACTCCGAAAAACAGGAAGCTATGGCCCAGTTAAAGGAAGAAGATAAACCTCTAGATGACATAAAGGAGTTGAGACAACTAATCATTGATGTTCAAACAAATCTCCTTAATAAATTCAATGAGTTGGCTAAAGAGATTAAGTATATTAAGAAGACACTGGATGAGCACAAAGAAGAATTTGAAAGCATGCATAAAAAAATAGTAGATCTTATGGGAATAAAAGGTGCAATAAGTGAAATAAAAAAACATTAGAATCATATCATAGATTTGAGGAGGCAGAAGAAAGGATTGGTGAGCTTGAAGAAATGGCCTCTGAAAGTGAACCTACAAAAGAAAAGATGAAGGAAAGAATGGAAAAGATTGAACAAGGTCTCAGGGAACTAAATGACAGCAAGAGATGTGCAAATATACATGTCATGGGTGTCCCAGAAGGAGAAGAGAAGGGAAAAGGGACAGAAGGAATATCTAAAGAAATAATGTTAGAAAATGTCCCAACCCTATTGAAGGACATAGATATCCCTGTCCAAGAAGCACAACGTACTCCCATCCAAAAAAATCCGAACAGACCAATTTCGAGACACAAACTAATCAGAATGAAAAATGCCAAAGAGGGGAAGCAGACTTGGCCCAGTGGTTAGGGCGTCTGTCTACCACATGGGAGGTCAGCATCCATCTGCCACATGGGAGGTCTGCGGTTCAAACCCCGGGACTCCTTGACCCGTGTGCAGCTGGCCCACGCACAGTGCTGATGCGCACAAGGGGTGCCATGTCACGCAGAGGTGTCCCCGTGTAGGGGAGCCCCACGTGCAAGGAGTGTGCCCCGTAAGGAGAGCTGCCCAGCGCGAAAGAAAGTGCAGCCTGCCCAGGAATGGCGCTGCCCACACAGAGAGCTGATGCAGCAAGATGACGCAACAGAAAGAAACACAGATTCCTGTGCTGCTGACAACAGAAGCAGACAAAGAAGAACACGCAGCCAATAGACACAGAGAACAGACAATTGGGGTGGGAAGGAAGGGCAGAGAAATAAATAAATAAATAAATCTTTTAAAAAAAAATGCCAAAGAGAAGGAGAGAATTCTGAGAACAGCAAGAGAAAAGCAATGCATAACATATAAGAGATATCCAATAAGATTAAGTGCTGATTTCTCACCAGAAACCATGGAGGCAAGAAGACAGTTGTCTGATAACTACAAGAGAAAAACTTTCAGCCAAGAATCTTATATCCAGCAAGACCATCTTTCAAAAATGAGGGCAAAATTAGAGTATTCACAGATAAACAGAAGCTGAGAGAATTTCTAAGCTAGAGACCAGATTTTCAGGAAATATTAAAGGGTGTGCTAGTGCCTGAAAAGAAAAAAAGAAAAAAGAAAAAAGAAAAAAGAAAAGACAGGAGAGAGGCCGGGAAGAGAGTCTAGAAATGAAGATTATATCAATAAAAGTAACTAAAAGTTTCAAAAGGGTGGTAAAAATAAAATATGACAGCGAAAACTCAAATAGAAATAAACTTAACCAATGATGTAAAGTACTTGTATTCAGAAAACTGCAACCCAGTGTTAAAAGAAATTTAAAAAGTCCTAAGTAACTGGAAGAATATTCCATGCTCATGCATTGGAAGACTAAATATCATTGAGATATCAATTCTACTCAAATTGATATACAGATTCAATGAACCCTGACAAAAATTCCACCAGCATTTTAAAAAAAATTGAAAGCACAATGATCAAATTTATTTGGAAGGGTAAGGGACCCTGAATAGCCAGAAACATCATAAAAGGAAAAGCGAACCCTCATCTCTGGACTTTACATCATACTGCCAAGCTATGGTGGTAAAAACAGCATGGTGCTGGCATAAAGACAGATACGTAGATCAATGGAACCAAATTGATGGCTCAGAAACAGACCCTCACATGTATGGTCAAGTGCCCACACAGCTCGGGCAGAACAGTCCATTCAGCAAAATGGTGCTGGAAGAACAGGATATCCATAGCTGAAAGAAGGAAAGAGGACCTCTATCTTACACCTTATCCAAAAATTAACTCAAAATGGATCAAAAACCTAAAAATAAAAATAAGAACCATAAAAGTTCTAGAAGAAATTATAGGAAAATATCTTCAAGACCTGGTGGTAGGTGGTGCATTATTAATGGAGATAAGAGAAGGACTGAGATGGATTAATGATGTTTAATGTATGTAGAAGTTTTAATTAGCTTTACTGTAAAAGCTAATTAAACAAATAGTGAGTAATAGCTAGTTTATAAGTGAGGATGTGGCTGAAAATGGTAGTCTAGGGATGTATATGCCAACTGACAGAATGCTAGAGAATAATCTAGGAATTGAATAGCACAGCAAACCAAGAAGTGGATGAGAATTGTGATTGATGGTACAGATGCCAGAGTGTCCTTTGTGAGTAGAGCAAATGTATATCACTACTGCAGGGTGTGGGGAGCCCACGGAAAAAATAGGCTGGAATGACCTATGGACTGTGTTTAGCAGTAATAATATAATATTCTTGCATCTATGCCAAAGATGTACTGTGTTGATAATGGGGCAGTGTGGAAAATGTGAGCCAAATGTAGACTATGGACATGGTAACAATCAGATGATATTATCTTATCTGTAACAAATGTTCCACCAGAGTGTGGTGTGTTGATAGAGGGGTGTTGTCTGGGAATTCTGCACATGTGCATGATTGTTTTATAAGTTTACAACTTCTGTCATAAAAAATTTATTTAAAAAATAATAATAGGGTGGGCTGGGGGAAAAACACTTCAAATGTAAGATAAAGACTATGATTAGTGGTAGGATTTTGACAGTGTTCTTTTGTAATTTGTAACAAGTATCTCACGACAATGCAAGGTGTTAGTGGAGGGTTGATGTATGGGACCCCTGTATCCCTGTATGATGTTATGCATGTATGCTTTGTAAGTTCACAACTTTTACTATATACTTAATTGTTTATGTATGTTTATATATAAATGATAGAAAGACAATAATAGTGGGGAGAGTTGGGGGAAATACTTTGGTTAGTAGTAATATTTTGACAATGCTCTTTAATCATTAGTTAAAAAGGTTTAACAACAATTTAAGATGTTGGTGGTAGGGTGAGTTATGAGATTCCTGTAAGATGTTAGATATGTTTGTTTTGTAACTTAGCAACTATTATTATACACTTACTGTTTATGTATGTCTGTGTGTGGGTTATATATGTCAATAAATTAATTTTTAAAAATTGCCCAGTTTAAGTTATCAAAATTGGGCCATGGACACAGTAATGGGGCACAAATTTGCCCCCAGGAGTTTGGGAAAAGACACCTAAAAGCAGTTTTTCTCCTTGCAGCTCCCCAGTCAGCAGCAGATGGCACTCACCGGTAAACCTCCCCACAGATGTGTTTCTCTCAATCTCCACTTGTCCATGTTTTTGGTCTGGCCAGAGCCAATACTGAGAGACAGAATATTACCAGTACTTGGAATTTCCCCCTTCATGCTTTTTTTTGAGCCATTATTTCCACCCTAAGAGCATAGATTGGTTTAACCTGTTTTTGTACTTAATATAAATGGAATACTAAAATTTATATTTTTTGTGATGCCGTTCTTTGACCCACCATAATGCTTGTTAGATTTGTCCACATTATTGCAAGTAGTTGTGGATCATTCATTCTCATTGTTTTTCTCATTGTTATTTAAATTTGTATTTTGCTTTATTTTAGTTAGAATGGCTTTTATTTTATAGACAGAAAATTGATATCTTTATAATATTAAATTTCCCCATCTAGAAATATGGCAAGTCTTTCAACATACTTCTTGTTTTGTTTTGTTTTTATCTTTGTTTTGCTCTCAACTTATTTTATTCTTTCATAATGTCACTTAACAATACTTTATTTTCTCCTTACAGGTATCACACATTTCTTTTTTAATGTGTTTCTAGGTACTTTATTATTTTCATTACTATTATGAATGAAATCTTTTTTATTTCTATTATATACTATTATTGGTTTAGTGGGACAAATAGGAAATATGATTTTGTATGCTGATTTCAAATTTAGTCAAATTTCTAAGATTTTTTTCACCATCATAATTTTAGTTAGTTATCTTGTATTTTCTAGTTAAAATAGTCATATCCATAACAAATAATGACAGTTTTGTTTCTTTTCCTCAATATTTGTAATTTTTTTTTTGTCTTCTGTAGCACTGGCTTAAAGCTCCAGTACAATGTTGAGTAGCTGAGTTCATACAGAATCTTTTCTGTATCTTGATTCCTGTAGGAATATTTCTTGTGTTCCCTGTGAAGTTCAAGTGTGTCCTCTGAACTTACGGCAAATATCCTGTGTTAATTGTGCCTTCTTCCTTTCTTATTTTTTTTATAAGATTTTTTTCCATGATAATAAGAAATAGTTGATATTTTTTCAGATTTTAAGGTACATATAGATTTTTTCATTTGTTAATATAGAAAATTATTATATTATTTAGGATATTTGTCTTTACATATATGTAGCTTTTAAAATTCTATCCGTGTCTGTATAAGAGGTTGAGATGCTTTACATTTTTTTGATGCCTGGAATACTTTATAAAACGTAAGATATAATTTATCTGTTTCTTCAAAGTTTGGTAGAACCTGCATATAAAACTTTGTGTGGGACTGAGCCTTTTTAGGGATAGTACTTAGTTTACCTATTCAATTTCTTTTATGGTTATTTCTACTTCTTAGTTCTCTTTAAGTCAGTATGGAAATTTATATGTTCCTGGAAAATCATCCATTTAAACTATATTTTCAACACAAAGGTGTATAATTTATATAACATCTTATAATTTTAAAAGTCATTGCTGCAACTTGTTTATTCCCTTTCTTTTTTCTGAAAGGTACATTATTTTTTAATAATTTCTCTTTTATATTTATAAGAATTGCCAAAAACACGTTTATTTTATTGTTCTTATAAACAATCACTTTTTGTTTATATTAATTAAATCTGCTATATTTATTTTGTTTCATTAATTCCTAATTTTATTTTTGTCATTCTTTCCCTTTTTTGGACTTATTTAGTTATTCTCTTCAAATATTATTGTGATTCATGACTAATTCATTTATTTTCTTCTTTTTTACTTTCTAATAAATGTATTTAAGGCTATAAATCTTCCTTGGTCATATCCCTCAGGTTTTTTTTTTAATCAATTTTATTGATACATATTAGTAAGCCATACAATCCATCGAAAGGGCACAATCAATGATATTTGGCATAAAACATAGGTATACATTCATCACTTCAATCATTATTAGAGCATTTTCATTATTCAATAATAACAATAACAAACAAAAACCAGAAAAACGAACAAAAAATTCAGTACCTCTAATCTCTGTTTCCCCTGCTATTCATAGTTGCTATTTCTTTCTTTCTTTATTTTAAAGCAGTTTTACTGAGATACATAAACGTACCATCCAATCTATCCGAAGTGTATAATCAATGGCTTTTAGTATAATCATAATGTTCTGCATACATCACCAAAATAATTTTAGAACAATTTTATTACTCCAAAAAGTAAAACTCCACATCCCCTTTTTTAAAAATTTATTTTTATGTTTTTTTTCTTCCCCTTCCCTCCCCACCCCCAAACTGTGTCCATTCACTGTGTGATCTTCTGTATCTATTTCTCCTTTTGTCTTCTCTTCTCGTTTGTGCCACATCAGTTCGTGGTCTCTGCTGTGCTTCACCTTGACTCTTCCCTTTGTCTCTCTGATGTGTGTCATCATCTTGCTGCGTGACTCACTTGCATGGGCACTGCCTCACTGAGCAGGCACTTGGCTTGCTGTGTAGGCATTTGGTTTGCTACGTGGGCACTAGCTTGCTGTGTGGGCACTGGCTTGCCATGCAGGCACTCGACTCGCCATGTGGGCACTTGCGTGGGCACTGAGCTCACCGCATGGGCACTGTCTTCCTGCACAGACACACTTTTTCTTCTTCTTTTTTACCAGGAGACCCCAGGGATCGAAACAGGGTCCTCCCATATAGTAGGCGGAGACCCTATCACTTGAGCCACATCTGCTTCCCTCCACACCCATTAGCAGTCACCTCTTAATCCCTCTATCCTTCCACAGCCCTACATAACAACTAATCTAATTTCATCTTTATAAATTGATTTATATTTACATATTAAATAAATGGGATCATACAATGTGTAGTACCTTGTATCTGGTTTCTTTCACGTAGCATAATGGTTGGTTTTTTCTTTTTGGTCTGATATTCACACCTTGTATCATTAACATACATCATTTGTTGAGTTTCAAAGAAAAATAGTCTTAAATATCAATATAATCCATATTCATATTTGCCATGAGGTTCTACTATGCTATACAGTCCCATGTAACATTTTTTAGCTTTCCTTTTAGTAATTTACATGAACTTAGACTTTCCCTTTCAACCACTGTCATACCCATATAATAATGTTGCTAGTTACCAACACTATGATGTGCTTTCAGTTTGTCTATTCATTTCCAAATATTAACACACATCCTTTTTTAAAACCAATTCTGCACTAGTTAACCCTCAGCTTTCCATTCTTTAAACTCATTTTATTTTCTGATGATCCATATTCAAGTTATTAACTCCAAAAGATTACACAATATATTTAGTTCATAATAGTGAAATCATGTAATATTTGTCCTTTTGTGTCTGGCTTGCTTCACTTAATATAATGTCCTTCAGTTTCATCCATCGTGAGTATGTACCACAGTTTGTTTATCCATTCATTGGTTGATGGACACCTGGGTTGTTTCCAACTTTTGGCAATCTTGAATAATGCCGCTGAGAAGATCGGTGTTCAGCTGTCTGTTCCTGTCACTGCTCTCAGTTCTTCTGGGTATATACCCAGTAGTAGTATTGCTGGGCCAGGGGCAGATCTATATTAAACTTCTTTAGGGACTGGCAAGGAGACCTCCACAGTGGCTGTCCATTCTACATTCTCACCAACAGTGAATAAGTGTTCCTATCTTTCCCCATCCTCTCCAACACTTTACTTTTTAACAGTGGATATTCTAATAGGTATGAAATGATATCTCAATGTAGTTTTGATTTGCATTTCCCTAATCACTAGTGACATTAAACATTTTTTCATGTGTTTTTTGGCCATTTGTTTTTTTTCTTTGAATGGACAAATGTCTACACAAGGCTTGTGCCCATTTTTCAATTGGGTAATTTGTCTTTTTATTAGTGATTTATAACATTCTTATATACCCTTATCTAACATATGATTTCCAAATATTTTCTCCCATTTAGTCAGCTGCCTTTCTACCCTTTTGACAAAATCCTCTGAGGTACAAAAGTATTTAATTTTGAGGAAGTCCTTTAACCATTTTTTCTTTCATTGCTCATGCTTGGGGTGTAAGGTCCATGAAAACAGCACCTGCCACAAGATCTTTAAGATCCTTCTCTACATTTTGTTCTGGTAGTTTTATGGTCCTGGCTTTTATATTTTGGTCTTTGATCCATTTCGAGTTGATTTTTGTGTAGGGAGTGATATAGGGGTCCTTTTTCTTTCTTTTGGTTATGGATATCCAGTTCCCCCAGCACCATTTGTTGAAGAGACTGCTTTGTTCCCTTAATATAGATGTAGCAGGTTTATTGAAAACCAATTGGCCATAGATATGAGGGTTTATTTCTGGACTCTTAATTCTGTTCCACTGATCAATATGCCTATCTTTATGCCAACACCATGCTGTTTTTTTTTTTCTTAAGATTTATTTTTTATTTATTTCTCTTCCCTTTCCTGCCCCCCTCCCACCCCGGTTGTCTGTTTCTGTGTCCATTCACTGTGTGTTCTTCTGTGTCCACTTATATTCTTGTCAGCTGCACCAGGAATCTGTGTCTCTTTTTGTTGTGTCATCTTGCTGTGTCAGCTCTCCATGTGTGTGACGCCACTCCTAGGCAGGTTGCACTTTTTTCATGCTGGGCAGCTCCCCTTATGGGGCACACTCCTTGCTCATGGGGCTCCCCTATATGGGGGACACCCCTGTGTGGCATGGCCCTCCTTGTGCACATCAGCACTGTGCATGGGCCAGCTCATCACATGGGTCAGGAGGCCCTGGGTTTGAACCTTGGACCTTCCATATGGTAGGCAGATGCTCCATCAGTTGAGCCAAATCACTTCCCTATATAATTTCAATCTTATTATATTTATTGAGACCTGCCTTGTGACCAATATGTGGTCTTTCTGGAGAAAGATCCATGTGTACTTGAGAAGAATGCATAACCTGCTAATTTGGAATGCAAATGTTCTGTGTATGTCTGTTATGTCTAGCTTATTTAACATACTGTTCAAGTTCTCTGTTTCCTTGTTAATCTTTGTCTAGTTGTTCTATCTAATGATGTGAGTGGTGTGTTGAAGTCTCCAACTATTATTGTAGAGATGTCTATTTCTCCCTTCAGTTTTGCCAGAGTTTGCCTCAGGAACTTTGGGGCACCCAGGTTAGTTACATCAATATTTATGACAGTTTTATCTTCCTGGCAAGTGTCCCTTTTATTAATATATAATGTCCTTCTGTATCTCATAACTTTTTTGCATTTGAAATCTGTTCTGTCTGATAGTATAGCTACCCATGCTCTTTTCTGGTTACTGTTTGTGTGCAGTATTTTTTGTCCCAGCTTTTTACTTTCAGCCAGTTTGTATCCCTGGGTCTAAGGTGCATCTCTTATAGGCAGCATATGGATGGCCATGTTTTATTATTCATTCTGTCATCCTATATCTTTTGATAGGGGAGTTTAATCCATTCACACTCAATGTTATTACTGAACACATTATTTACTTCCACCATTTTATGCTTTGGTTTTCATATGTCATATCTCATTTTAGTCTTTTTACTTTTTTGGTTATCTTTTCTGCTATTCTTGCCTTCTGTACTCTCTTCCAAGCCTCTGTCTCCTATCTTTTTCTTTCAGGCTATAAGACTCCCTTTAATATTTCCTGCAAAGGTAGGTTCTTTTTTTTTATTTTTTACAAATTCTCCTATTTTCTGTTTGTTTGTGAATATTTTAAACTCATCTTCATATTTTAAGGATAATTTTGCCAGATAATTCTTGGCTGGCATTTTTTTCTCTTTCAGTATTCTAATTGTATTATACTACTGTCTTCTTGCCTCCATGGTTCTGATGAGAAATCTACACTAAGTCTTACCAGGCATCCCTTGTATGTGATGGTTTGTTTCTCCCTTGCTGCTCTCAGAATTTACTCTTTATCTTTGACATTTGACATTCTGAATAGTATGTTTCTTGGAGGTGGTCTATTAGGATTTATTCTGATTGGGGTACACTGCACTTCTTGGACAGATAAGTTCATTTCTTTCATGAGTGTTGGGAAATTTTCATCCATTATTTCCTCACGTATTCTTTCTGTCCCTTTTCCCTTCTCTTCTACCTTTGGAACTCCCATGACATACGTGTTGTTACATTTTGGTTGTCATTCAACTCCCTGAGCCCCTGCTCAATTTTTTTTTCTATTCTCTTCTCTCTCTGTTCTTTTCTCTCTTCAGTTTCAACTCTTTTGTCTTTGGTATCACTTATTCTTTCTTCTATTATTTTGAATCTGCTGTTGAGTGCTTCTGGTGTATTTTTCACCTCACTCATCATGTCTTTCATTGCCATGAGCTCAGTTACTTTTCTACTCAGGTTTTCAGATTCTTTGTGCTTGCTCAGTGTCTTCTTGATGTCCTTTATCTCTTTAGCCATATTGTCCGTCAACTCATTAATTTGATTTTGGAAATGTGTTTGAATCTTATTGATTAGTTGCCACAAATCCTGTGTCTTATCTGGGTCTTTGATATATTCCTCTGCTTGGGGTATTTCTTCCATTTTCTTAGTATGGCTTGTAATTTTTTGCTGATATCTAGGCATCTGATTATGATGGTGAGTTTACTCTGTTGCTCAATTTCTCTCTTTTGCAGGAATTTAGTGGTGGGAGATTTTATTATTGCTGTTTTTTTATTCTTGGTTCAACCTGTTCTAGGTCTTTAGGATTGTTCCCTGTTAGTTGCTCAAATGTGAGCCTTGGACCCAGTAAGGGGTTGCAGACCCATTTCTAAAGGCCTTGGGGAGGGAGGCTGCCAAAGCTGGAAAAAGCATCTCTTACTTTAATTTCCACACATGCACATCCTTGTTTGGCCAGTAGATGGCGGGCTTTGTCAGGCCTCTCAGTCCAAAGCTTGGTCAGAGTGTGTTTGCTGCAACATGGACTGGATCAGTGTGACAGAGGTTCCTGGAGGCTAAGAGCCTCAAAATCAAACTTTCTCAGAGACAGTTCTCCAACTTTTGCCAGCAGCCCCTCTCTTTTCCCGGGTAAGAAATATCTCCACTCCCCTTTGCTTCCTTGACAATCTGTCCCAGTCAGTCGGGAGGTAGTTTGGGAGAGCCAGATCTCTTTTGTCTCTTGCTGGTTCCCAAGGCAAGTAATGGTGTGGCCCTACCTGGCCTGCAAGGCCCGTGGGACACAGCAGACCAAATCTGTGGGCCAAAACCTGAATCAGCATTAGGTCGTACCCCTCTCCTGTTTCCTGGGGAGGTTGATCTCTGCGGCCCCTTTCGTAGCCTCAAATCTCAAAGCTTTTCTCCCAGGGTAGTGGAGGGTCGCCGGAAGCTACTCAAGGTCTTAATGTAGAGATTCCTGCAGGCACCTCTTTCTTTTCTGGGCAGCATTCAGCCTTCCCCTGGTGTCCTACACCCTACAACTTTTTTCCCATGCGGTTTCTGCCTGCCCTCTAGCTACTCTTCTGTGAGAGGAGACAGTCCTGAGTCTTTCTAATCCACCATCTCTCCGGAAGTCCTCTGTATATCCCTAAGGTTTCCATATGTGGGGCTAAGTCATCACTTGTTTCTAAATAATTTGCAATTTCAGTAGCGATTCCTTTTTAAGCCAAGAATTCTTTGAAGGGTATTTTAAATATCCAGGTTAATATATTTTAACACAAGAATTATCTAAAAGGCTATTTAACTTTTTCAGTAGAATAGATTTTTAAGAGTGGCTATAATTCTTCAGTCGTCCTAATTCTAATGAATATTTATTAGCAATAGTTAATTAAGCATGTGAAGTTCATATGAGATATAGCGTTAATATTAGCCACTTTGAGATAAGAGTAATCCAAGGCATAGTGATATATATATGACCTGGCATATAAGCCATATATTTTTATTATAAGATACACAGAGTCTCTTGTTCTCTTGTAATCCTTTTGCACAACCCTAGAGTAGATATCAACATTCCAGTTTTTCCAATGTGAAAACAGAGGTGGAAGTTAAGCATCTAGACCTCAGGGTCTCAGTGGTAGCTGAGAAGGGTAGAACCTTCTAGATCAGGGCTATTTCCTCCCAACCTAACTGAGCTCTCACCAACGGGGCACTCACATAGCCAGGATCAGAACACTAAGCCCCTGGCAACCAGTCCCAGTGAGGACCTCAGAATCAGAGCTTGGGAAATTTTTAACTGAAACATGACCAGAACTTTCATCTGCCAGCGTTTAGAAGGGCAGCTCCAGAGCAAGCCAAGCAGCCAGAGGGAAAGGCCACAGCTCACCAGGCTCTTTGCCCTCTCAAAGGCTTAAGGGAATTTCATTCCTGGAAACGTGTACAGAGCCTTTGCCACTGTGTCCCACATGTGTTTCACCTGCTTATCTTTTGAGCTTTAGAGCGCATTATAAGAGCTAACATTTGCTTGTTTGGAAGGAGACTGAGTCTCTTCTTGACCCTTTTCCCTGGCCATTTGACAAAGGTCTGAAATGAGAATGATTTCTTTTAATAAATGGAGACAGAGACGTATCTTGCCAAATATCTTTTCATCACTCTTTTAATTTTACTATTTTTAAAAACAGAATTCAGAGTGATTTTCGGAACTGGTATTATTTCTCTGGCTTAGGAATTGCTCCATGCTCATAGATGAATGAAGGACAACACGACCCCTAAGGAGGGAAACCTGAAGCAGAGAGAGGGGAAGGGACGACTCAGAACTGGAAGAAGGGGAGTTTGAAAACCCATGATGGCATAATAACTTGATGAGATAGCAGAGGGTTTCCAATTTTATTCCCTTTTTACCCCGTAATGTTTCCTCAGCATCTTGGAATAATTATCTCCTGGGCTTCATTTGTAGTTCTTTTGTTCCATTACAGAAAACGAAGGTGAAGATGGACCTTGTGTATTAAAAGCTGAAGAAACACTTTCTCTATTACCCTCCACGTCAAACAATCCCAAATAATTACTGTAGTCCTTGAGTTCTGAAAAAACTTGAAATCTCCTTTAAACAATGTAAGTTTTTGGTGTTAAAATGCTATTCTAAATGTGAATTCTGCAAGCAAAAACATTATTTGCACACAATGATTCTCATTAGAAATCTTTCACAACTTACAATCTTTACAAACGACTTTCTTATATAATCTTCCTCAGAAAGCAGTTTATTTAAAAAAGCAGTTTATAAAAGTTGTAAGTTGTGAAGAAGTTACTGAGGAAAGTCATTTACGTGCAAAATAAAATATTGATTAAATGGTTATAACCTGAAAGTGAGCTCTCACATGAAAGAAAAATAAAAGGCAAGGGTGTAAAAGCATTGAAGTGAAGAGAGACCTAGAAATAGAATTAATTACTAAGAGGTTTCTTCTCAAGGACTTAAATGCCTTCCCTAGTCATAATCTCCCCCTATTCCTGCTGCATGGAAAGAATTGATGAAAGACCTGAAACTTAGAAGAAACTACATCAGTGGAACTGGTGAAAAAGGGGAGCCATTGAAATGATTCTTTAAATTAAAGCAATAGCCAATAGCTCATACAAGTTTTGAAAACAACTTTTCACCCTAAGCCTGCCTATAAAGCTAAGTACATGAACCATTTGAACTGTTATCTGACTTTAAAATTAAGATTAAAGAGAAGTTACAAAGACAGTTTTAAATCAGGTCTTAGATAAAAAATTATACTATGAATGATATGTTCAGAATTTGTAAGAAATGAATCAAATTTTACCACACACCAAATTTTGTCCAACTACTGCCCTTAGATTACTGCATCTGAAGCAAAGAGCACAAGAAATAGGGAATGCTAGTGCTTACCAGTATCCCAGATTTTTCTGGTCTACCCATACCTACTGTAGGACTGCATGAGACTGCATTTCCCTTCCAATTTATAGTTAGGTGCAGCCTCTTGATTGACTTCAGCCCTTGAGATATTATGGGCCAGTACCCTGTTAGCTTGTAAAATCTCTCAAGCATCTCACATACATCATGTTCTTAATTTTCCTTTACTTCTTGGCTGGCAACAGGGTTTTCCCATGGAGGACTCTGAGGCCTTAGAAGATGACAGAGATATAAAATGTAAAGAGTTCGGGTCCCTGAGTCTCTGATGGAAAGCTGTCCATCTATTTGGATGGGATGTCAGCAAGAAATAAATATTTTATTGTGGTAAGCATCTGACAGTTAGGGGTTATTTGTTATGACAGTTAACCTACCTGGATTTATACAATGCTTACTACAATTGCAGATTTTTGCCCCATTCCCAGATGATGCTCTGGTATCTGGCAAAAATGAATGGCACCACCATTCAATGAGATAAAGAAGGCAATAATAGATTGAAAGAGATAATGTGCTCAATTTTGGACTTACATGACCTGATTTCCAGACTACTCTAAAGGTGCAGTAATAAAAGCAGTGTGGTATTGGCATGAAGATAGACAAATAGGTCAATGGAGCAGTCTAGAGATTCCGGACATGAATTCACACATATATCAATTGTCTTTTTGATGAAGGGACAAAAACAATTCAATGAGGCAAGGATAGTTTTTCAATAAATGATTCTGGAACAACTGGATAACTATATGTAAAAAAATAAACTTTATCCTACCCATAACCATATAAAAACTAAGTCAAAGTGGATTTTAGAACTAAGTGTAGAACCTATAAAACTTCTAGAAGAAAACATAGAAGAAAATCTCTGAACTTAGGAAAAGATTTATTAGATACAATCCAAAAACACAATCCATAAATGAAAAAAGAATAAATTTAGTTTTCCTCAAAATTAAGAATTTAGGCTCTCCAAAAGACATTGTTAAGAGAATGAAAAGACAAGATACAGAAGGTGAGAAAATATCTGAAAATCACAAATCTGGCAAGAACTTATATCCAGAATATATAAAGAAGTCTCAAAACTCAATGATAAGAAAAGAAGCAATTCTATTAAAATGGACAAAAGATTTGGTCAGTCACTTCACCAAAGAAGAGATACAAATGACAAATAAGCACATGAAAAATGCACCACATCATTAGTCTTTTTTTTTTTTAAGATTTATTTTTATTTATTTCTCTCCTCTTCCCCGCCCCCCCATTGGCTACTTTCTGTGTTCACTTGCTGTGTATTCTTCTATGCCTGCTTGTACCCTTGGTGGCACCAGGAAACTGCATCTCTTTTTTGTTGCATCATCTTGCTGCATCAGCTCTCCATGTGTGAGGTGCCACTTCTGGGCAGGCTGCGCTTTTTTCACATGGGGTGGTTCTCCTTGTGGGGTGCACTCTTTGTGCATGGGACACCACCACACGGTGGGGGGCACGCCTGTGTGACACGGTACTCCTTGTGCGTGGCAGCTCTGCACGTGGGCCAGCTCACCACATGGGTCAGGAGGCCCTGGGTATCGAATCCTGGACCCTCCTATATGGTAAGCAGATGCTCTATCAGCTGAGCCATGTCTGCTCCCCACCATTAGTCATTAAAGACATGCAGGGAAGCGGATTTGGCTCAACCAATAGGGCGTCCGCCTACCACATGGGGGGTCCAGAGTTCAAACCTAGGGCCTCCTGACCTGTGTGGTGAGCTGGTCCACGCACAGTGCTGATGTGTGCAAGGAGTGTCGTGCCACACAGGGGTGTCACCTGCGTAGGGGAGCCCCATGCGCAAGGAGTGCATCCTGTAAGGAGAGCCACCCCATGCAAAAAAAGTGCAGCCTGCCCAAGAGTGGCGTCGTACACACGGAGAGCTGGTGCAGCAAGATGACGCAACAAAAAGAGACACAGATTCCTGTTGCCACTGACAAGAATATAAGTGGACACAGAAGAACACACAGTGAATGGACACAGAGAGCAGACAACTGTGGCGGAGGGGGTGAAGGCAAGGAAGGGGAGAAAAATAAATAAAAAATAAATCTTTAAAAAAAAATAGAATGGCTAAAATTGAAAAGATTAAACCAAGTGTTGATGAGGAGGCGGGGTAACTGTAACTCTCATCAACTACTGGTGGGAATGTAAAATGGTAGAACTCCTTTGGAAAATAGTTTGGTAGTTAATCATATACCTATCATATGACCCAGGCATCAACTCCTAGTTTCTTCTTTACTGAAGAAAAATGAAAACATATGTCCATATAAAGACTTGTACACAAATGTATATAACAGATTTATTTTTAAAAATCCCAAACTAGAAAACCTCAAATGTTCATGAACAAGTGAATGAATAAACAAATTGCCATATATCTGTACAATGGACCACTGCTCAACAACAAAAAGGAATGAATTGTTGATACATGCAAAATATGGATGAATCTCAAAATAATTATGCTGAGTGAGAAATTCAGTAAAAAAGGAGCACATACTATAGAATGTTATTCTTTAAAAATTCTAGAAAATCCCAATTAGTGTATAGCAACAGAAAGCACATCAGAAGTTGCCTGGGGATTGGTAAAGGGTAGAGAGGAGGGGCTGGATGGAGGGGTTACAATGGGGTACAAGGAAACTTTTGGAGGTGATGGATGTGTTCATTATCTTGACTGTGGTGATGGTTTCGTGTGTGTGTACATATGGAAAGACTTCAAATTGTACATTTTAAATACATGTAGTTTTTTATTTTAAATTATACCTCAGTAAAGCTGTTAAAAGTTTAAAAATTAAAACTACAAAGCTTCTATCCAGAAAAAGAACACATGTATCTACAGAGAACTATCAACCATTAAAAAAAGGAAAAAAATCAGATTTGCATAGAACCATATAGGTTTCTAGAAATGAAAATATATATAATTGAAAGGAAAAACTCACTGGATAAGTTTAGCGTTAAATTGGACACAGTTGAGTGATTTAATGAATTAGAAGATAAATTAAAGGTATTCGTCCATTGAGTTTGGTAACAAGATGGTTATAGTTGACCTCAGTGAGTGCAATTTCAGAGGTATAGTGAAAAAAGAAACCAGGCTGTATTAGAATGAAAAGTGCATGAGTGATGAGGAAGTGAAGACAAATGCATTTAGACAATCTTTCAGAGAGTTTGGCTGGGAAGGGGAGATGAAAGATAAAATACAATAGGAGGAAGGTAGTGCGTTTCCTTTTACTTTAGAAAATTTTCAAATCCACAGAAAAGTTGAAATTACCGTACAAACAGTATCCATATATCCCCTCACTCAGATGCACTGATTCACTGATAACTTCCTCACTCAATTCATCTCACTTTTTAGAGATACTCTGTTTTTCCGAGAGCATCCTTTGTAGACATTTTAGCACTTCAGACCTAAACATTTTAGCATAAATTTCTTAAGAGCCAGACAACTTGGTTCTCAATCTAAGACAATCAATATTAATGTAATAGCTCCCTCCGACATGCAGTTTATACCCTCTTTTCCCCAATTACCATGAAAATATCCTCAAATATTCTTTTTATTTCTTTGATTCAGAATCCAGTCAAGGGTCACATATTACACTTGACAGTTATATCTCTTTAGTTTTTCTCCAAGCTATAATAATCCATTGCTTCCCTCTATTTTTCATGTCATTGAATCTGTTGAAGAATCCAGGCTAGTTGTCCAGGGGAACATTCCACATTTTGGATTTATCTAATTGTGTCCTTGTCATAGTTTCAGGTCAAATATTTCTTACAAAAACACAAGTAATCAGGAGCACATAATGTCATGCCATTCCACTTTTAGGATGCCAAGCCTGATCACCTGATTAAGGTGATGACTGCCAGACCTAAGGTGGAGAGTTGTTAAAGATTGGAGAAATGTGTTAAGTAGTAAGTAGAACTGGAGAGACTGATAATGCAGGAAGAGAGAAGACAATCAATGGAATGAGGGCACTGGGAAGGAGGAAGGGATGGGATTAGCCTGACGCAGAAAGAGAAACATCTCTTTCACAGAGTCTGAAGGAAAGGAGGAAAGTCCAGTGTGGATGCTAAGTATATATGTGTGATGCAAGAAGTTGATAAATTTCCAGTCTGACGACCCTTATTTTCTTCATGAAATAGGAGGCAAGATTTTCTGCTGAATGTAAGGGGAAGCGGTGGGCTTGAAGAGCTGGAGATTTGAGAGTATGGAGAAGGGTCTATGTAACTGCCATGGAGAAGAGGAGAGCAGAACCGGTGGACTGCCTGGCAATTGTTGATGACTTAGCAGAAGCTGGAGCCATCTATGGCTCAGGCATAGAGGCAGAGATTGAAAATAATTAGATAGGTCAAGGAATGCTATCTGGTCAGCTTGTGGATTGTACAGATAGTGAGAAAAGGGAGTTGAGGAAAGGGAAGGCAATGAAGACAAGATAATGGGACTGCTGGATACAGAGAAAATAGAAGGATCTTGGAAGTAGAGGTGTCAAAATGATCAAAGAAGAGTTGCAGAGGAAAAAATGGGTGAACAAAAGTTATTGTCAGGGGAAACAGATGTCGCTCAAGTGATAAGACCTCCACCTACCATATGGGAGGACCTGGGTTCAATCTCTGGGGCCTCCTGGTGAAAAAGAAGAGAAAGCGTGCCTGTGTGGCAAGCCACTACCCTCATGGCAAAGTGAGTGTCCACATGGTGTGCCAAGTGCCCATGCAGTGAGCCAGTGCCCACGCAAGTGAGTCATGCAGCAAGAGGATGACTCAACAAAAGAGAGATGAAGAGGAGAGTCAAGGTGAAGCACAGCAGAGACCAGGAACTGAGGTGGCACAATTGACAGAGAACCTATCTTCACATTAGAGGTCCCCAGGATCAAATCTGGTGAATCCTAGAGGAGAAATATGAGAAGAGAAGGCAAAAAAAAAAAAAGTTATTGTCAGGGGATGAGAAATTTGAATTAAAGCTTCCAGAAATGGAGAATTTTGAGATGATAACAAGGTCTAGGGTTATAGTCTTGAAGTAGATGAGAAGGAGTGGAGGTGGCATTTTTTGGCACTGCTGGCAGGGTATTGAGCCATTCATGGGAATATTGAAAGTTGACATGGTAATGTCTGGTCTTGGAGTGAGAGGAACATTCAAAAGAATCCACGCATTTGTTACTAGCTGACACCAGTATCCTCTACTAGCAAGTTTAGCGATTGCAAATGATGTAGTACCCCTTGAAAATGATACTCCTAAGCATATAAAATGATCATGGAAATTTCATACCTGAAATTTTGATCAGAGAAACTGTGTATGTGGTATTCAAGGCTTTTTTGTCCTTTTAAGGTATTTTTAGCCTTGCAAGCTATAGAACTTTGTGAAAAAATCCTATTAGAAAAGTTACCTTCCTGTGAATGATCTATCTTAATCCCTCACCTGGCAACTCTGGTTTAGCAAAGTCAGTTGGGTTAGTTATGTTTGAAATAGGGTACTGGATTAGACCAGTGAGAAGTCCTTGAGGTTTTTTTTGTTTTTAAATTTTTGACCTCTTAGAAAATTTGACAAAAATATGACTCAGAAAAATGATATTTGTAGCTACCCACTTAATTTTACAAGTCTAAATTTGATGGTTGTGACTATTTTTTCAGTTCTCCAGCATTATGAATACAAGTATACTACAAAGTCGGTTGGTCTGTCATTTAAAAGAAAAAGAAAGGGTCCTATTACAATATTTTCCCCTAAATTTGTCTCTGATATCAGATCATTTTCTGTAGTTAATTAGGTCTGGAGCTACAACATAAATTCTCCTTCTGCGACCTGATTTTTCTCTTCTAGTCCGACCCTTCCCTGTCGGAACACCCAAGTGTCTTATGCTATTCACCTCAACAGATTTTATTTAAAAAGGACCAATCTCTTCAGCTGTAAAAGCTGGGACTGACATCCTGCTTGTTCACTGGCAGTAACCCAACCCCACAGATGTAAATGGAAGTGGTGGAAGGGACACTTATTATCCAGCCAATTCACTCTGACCTGGGAATTGCAAGTCAGAGAGAGGGGTTCTGGCACAGAAGGCAGAGCAAGGAACTGATGGGCTGATAACGGGGTCTCTGCTGAATGCATCTGTGCTCCAGGTTTTAGGAGTACTTAGAAATGACGAGCCTAGGAAGAGACTGTAGAGCACAATGAGGAAAAAAAAGAAAGAAAATTGAAAAACAAATCTCCCCCCCAAATAAGCCCCCACCCCACCCACCTGGAGTAGCACATCTGAAATCTCATGTTCTTCTCCTGGCTCAGGCTATTGCTGGAAAGTTCTACCATGGTTCTCTTTTCTTTTTCATGACCTCAGCTTCTGGCACTGGTAACACTACTCCCAACATTCATCCTTGAGAAATTACATTTTTATTAATCTCTGTATTACATCACTGTCCCTGTTTAGCTTCTTAACTCTTCCATTTCTATCAAAACATTTCCCCCAGATAATGCCCCTATATTTTAGGCAGTAGGTGGTTCTGGAGATGTCCCTGGGCCCTGACAGTGACTCATGTCTTATCTGTAGGTGTGGACAGAGGGCTTTGGAGGTGCTTAGAAGTTGATGGTTCTGCTGGAAGAGCTGAAGTCAGTAAAATAGGAAAAATCCTCTAAAAGATTGCACAAAAAAGGACAACTTGTAGCAAATATCGAAATCTGAAGTTTGGGGCCGAGTAATTATTCACAGAGCCAGAGAAGAGCAAGAACATCAGTCAAAAGAGGCAAATGAGAACTGATTTGTGGGTACACTGGAGCGTAAGCAACATTGAAAACAAGATTTTCAAAGAGAAATCATGCTTGGATATAGCCTTATTTATTTATTTATTCTTCTTCTTATTAAAATCATTCATCAAGATGGTATCTCTCCTCTCTGTTGAAAGGTCATTACAGTTTCTCTAAAGCAACATTAGGAGATCTGCTCAGTATCCAACTTAGATTTCAGAGTGGGAGCAAATCCTACTCTGTTTTGGAAAATATTTCTTCCTGCTCTTCCTCCTAAGAAGAAAAGTTACCTTCCCTCTGCCTCTTTCTGTTTCTTCTTTTCTCCTCACCCAGTCTTCCCAGCACCATAAGATCTCATGGTAAAAACAGCTGCACCTTTCTCTGACCAGGCAGTTGAGCGGCTAACAGACCAGTTGCCTTGGCCTGATGGCAAGAGACAAGGATGAAAACTCTGGAGCCAGCAGGAGGCCCAGCAGGTGTCACTGCTGCTGACTGGCAGGCTGGTCTCAGGGGCAGCTGAGTTCTCCCTGTTCCAGCTGCTGGCAGCTAGCTAGCAACGAGGGGGAAGCCTAGGGGTGGTGGAGGAGGTCTGGCAGTGGGTGCAATGGTGTGGTAGCCTGAGTACTACAGAAAATGTGAGCATCTAACATTTTCTTATAAACTTGTGGACTTTGGGCATTTGGGTCACTTTAGCAAGCTCCCTGCTGCCCCCCCACCCATGGTTCCCTCATCTGTTTGCTCATTGTTTTTACTCGTTGTTTGAGCTCATTTTCTGCTTGTTGTTGTTGTTTTTTTTTCTCTCATTGTCTGCTTGTTTTTTCTTTAGGAGGTACCAGGAACTGAAGCTGGAACCGTCCATGTGGGAGGTGGATGTTCAACCGTGTGAGCCACATCCACCCATGTTCATTTTGGTTTCTTTTTTCTCATTCTCTGCTTCTTGTTGTTGTTTTGTTGTTGTTGTCTGCTCCTTGCTTGTTGTCTGCTTAATGTTTTTGCTCGATGTCTGCTCCTTGTCTTCTTTAGGAGGCACTGGGAACTGAACCTGGGATCTCCCATGTGGGGAGGTGGGTGCTCAACTGCTTGAGTCACATCCACTCCCCTAGCAAGCTTTTTAATCTTGCTTTTGCATCAAGAACAAAGCACTGACCACATGTAAGGGATATGGTAGGAATTGTGAGCTTAGCAAAGTGGAGTATATGGTGCTTAGAATGACAACACTTCCTGGACAGACTGTTCTTACCTCGACAGTGGAGAGACTCACTTGAGCAAATCACCTGTAGATTTAAGAGAGGAGCCACCTGTAGCTTTGAGGAAGGGTTGCAAGAGTGCTCATAGGCAATACTTTTTATTCTAAGGGCTGATCTCTGAAGAAAGAGCAACTTGGAGAGACAGGACATCCCTAACAGGGAACTCATCCTTAAAAGGGGAAGGCTTGGGTGATGTACTTGAGGATTGTAGGGGAAAGACTCACTCTGATACAACTAAAAACTGTGAAATACCTTCAGACCTAGTTCCTAGGTTTGGTGAGGTATGCCGGTAAGTGGCTTTCTGGGAGCGAGGGTGTTTGGCACCCTGATTGGTAGCATTTGCAGATTTCTTTGGGTGTGAATACTCCCACCATGGCTGAAAAGCTACATATGTGGTATCCCTGAAAGCAGAACTGGGAAAAGGATATGAATGGGCTCCAGCACCCCTCTGGTCCCATGGCATGTGGGTGCGCATTATGAGTAAAGACAAAATAATTGAATCCTGGTAACTCATATGGCGAGCCTTTGGAGAATGCAGAAACTAAACCAACCAGGGGATCTCAGCAGCTATAGGCAAGTCTGCAATGGGCAGGATGAGCCTTTGACAAGCCTCTGTGTTAGAAGCAATGGCTCCGGGTCCCTCTGTGATGAGCGTTGCAGGAGGACTGCTGCTGTCATCCCCCAATCACCCCTCTCCAGGCATTAAGCCCTTCGCATCCTCGATTGGATAGACCAGGGTGGACCTCAAGGGCTTTCTGCTAATAGGGTGCATGGGAAAATTTTGTTGTAGAGCGAATAATAATGGGGAAAGCAAAAGAACTGGAAACATATTTGCCCCCAAGACTGTGGTGCAAACAGTTCGTACAGTTTGTATAAATAATGCTCCACTTCTTGAAGCATTCAGCTTTTGGTAAGACAATCTCAGTTTCACTCCTAATCAGACACTGTCCAGCCTTGTTGTCTAAACCCTCAAATAGGGTAGTCTTAGGAGAAGAGTCTGGGAAATACTCACATGACTCTTTCATTGCCATCCTTTACAAACAGGACTCCAGGCAAGCATCACCAGGTTTGTCTGATATTTGCCACGTTCCTACCTAAATAGCCATTTCCCGGATCTCTAGTAGCTAAGAAATAAATAAGATTTAATAGGTTCAGACTGACAAGGTGGTACAATCCAGCTGACTTTGTTTTGAAACAAGATTGGATTCCCTTATAGGAGCTGTGAGAGTGTAAATATGTGTTAAATGTGGCACTGAAAGCCTGTTAGACACAGTTCTGGGCTTCACAAAGGTGTGAGGAAGAAGAAATTTCCTCGGTGCACAAGTGTCGAACATTTCAACACCCTCTGTCTCTGTGGATGAAATACTGTCATCCTGTTGGGTCCAAAGAGTCTCTATGTTCTTCTTTAATATTCAGTTTTATTCAGAGAAAATAATACACAGTAATTTTCCCCAGAAGGACCTATCTTCGGAAGAGGTCAGGTTAGAAAAATTGAAGGCTCAAGGCTGCTGAAGATCTTACTAAGGAGACGAAATGTGTGCAGAGGAAGACAAAGACACACTCCAAGATGGAGGGGAATGCTTAGGGCAGATTATAAAGAACCTCTAAAAATCTTTTCTGGCCAGGGGACTTTCATTGTGCTGGCCTGCAGGCATGGTGTGGTTATAAAACTCTCTTCCCAGCAGCATTGATTTTATTCCAGGACACCCAGTGTTTTTAAAGAAACTCTGGATAGACACGCCTGCCTGAAATGAAAATGAGTGAATGAATGAGTAAACAAACAAAAACAAAGAAACGGATAAATAACTGTGAAAGTAACAGGAGAAAGAGGGAGAGAGAGAATGAAAGAGTAGATGATAGAGACGGCCTAAGGAGAGTGGGTTTTCCATGGACTTCCTCTAAGAGATCTTCAGATTGTTTGCTGATAGTTTGGGTTAAGAGTTCAAAGCAGCCCCTGCTCTCCGTAGTCAAGCTGGGGTGAGGCTGAATCTGTGCTACCTGTAGCCAGTTACCTGACTAGGTGGATACTTTCCACCCACAGGAGAGTGAGTTGGCTGGCAGGACAGCAGGACTGCCAGGTTCTGGCAAGCTACCCAGCACTCCCCAGTTCTCTGGGGTTCCAACACTTACAGGAAAGTGGTGAAGGTCATCCTGTGGCCTGGTGGTAGAGGCAGAGATTAGGTCTTGTTGTCAGTCAGTCAGGGCCACTTGCAACTCCGGAGGTCAGGTCCCAAGTTTCGTTCAGGAATGAAGTCAAAGGTGTCTGTTAGCAATGAATAGTCGGAATAGATAGAGACCATCAAGAGCAGACCATGTGGAGAATGTGAGCATGTTTGTTCTGGTGACAGTTACAGCTGTGGGAGGCATACAGGGGATATGGAAAAAACCTTTGGGTGTGATGTGGTACAGCCAACCCCAGAGCCCTTGGATTTTAGCTTTCTTAAAATGCCAGGTCCCAGCCTTCAACAAGAGCTAGATGCTCTATTTGGTTGGTTGATGGGCTGAGACCCATCAATTTCAATATCCCTAGATTATGGCAAAATCGTTTAAAGGCTCTTCTGACTGATGGGCTCTTCTTTTTCTCTTCTATCATCACAGCATGTCGACTATGTGCTTGCCATAATTAATTAACTTAATCTTAATAGAAAACTTCAGTGATGTATATCAACTCTCAAACTCACTAAGATGAAGGGAAAAAAGACTAAAATTTTTTTCTTGCTTAACGGAATCCCCTGGGGAAATCAGAAGCTAAGGAAATTTCCAGCAATAAAATTAAAAGACTATTCCCTCAGTGGATTAAATCAAATAATGGGGAGCAACAGTTGCTGTAACTTGACTGTAAAGGACATTTTAGTGTTATTTCTGAGTTAACAATGCCTGCACACAATAGGCCTTCAATAAATTTAGAAAGGAAAAAGGAAGGAAAGAAGGAAGGAAGGAAGTGAGGGAGGGAGGGAGGGAAGGAAGAAAAATGGCATGAAAAGTAACGCTAAATCAAGTTTAGCTCTGATTTTTGCAGAAGACAATGGAAAGGCAGACTAAAATTCACATAAATATGTATTTATTTCCTTCCAAACACTTTTGACATGTCAATAGCTACATTGCACAGAAGAAGAACTAATGATCAAGAGGATCCAATGGAAAAGTCTCCCAAAATGCCTTCAGTTATGATAATGAGGACCATCTGAAACTGGAATAAGTAAAACTTATCCAAGTTAGGTAAAAATAAAACTTGCCAGGAAAAGTGATCTCCTGAAACTCTTGAACTGAAACGAGAAAAAATATAGTACCCCATATTCTTGACTTCAAAAAATAACACACACACATGTGTGTAGTTCTTAATTAAAACACTCAGTTGTGGAAATCAGTGCTCACTGAAGACCCAGCCTGCTAATTAAATAAAAGCTGTCTATAACATTTGAGAAACACATCTTTACAATTTGGGAGCTGGTTATTACCATAATGTTGACAGGTGATTTGTCCCAGTCCATAGTGTTTTAATTTGGGGCTTAGGTTTAGAACTGTATCCACATTTATCACTCTGCCAGAAATTCTAAGTGAAGAATGTGACCTTAATCCACAGATTTTAATAAAAACTCAATTAATGCCAAATGATTAATGATGACAATCTGAAAGTCCTCTTTTGGATTCACATACAGAAGACTGAAAAAAAATATAAAGATGGAATATAAAGAAATCAGACAAAATGAAGGAGAAGACAAGAAGAAGGAAATAATTGATAAGCAAGCAAAAGTAAAAGAAATCCCAAGAAAAGTCATGGACCAAATAGGCCAGACACCCAAACCCAGAAGACAGCTGGCATGACACCACCAGAACCGTATTACACCATCCACTAGAGCTGCAAGGCTCTCGCACCTGAAACACGAGGTCTTATGTCCAGTGCCATTGCATTTACTCCTTATGGTACTCTCAGCCATATCTTCCACACAATACAGACTCCAACCTTCAGAGTATAAGGATCTGAGCCAAATACCAGTGAATTAGATAATTCATACCCACTAGAATGGCTATATTTTTATTAGAGAAGTTGTGAGTTTACAAAACAATCATGCATACCATACAGGAATCCCATACATTGCCCCACCACCAACACCTTACATTGCTTTGACACATTAGAATGCCTATTTTTTTAAAAACAGAAAATGACAAGTGTTGTTGAGGATGCATAGAAATAGGAACCCTCATACATTGTCAATGGGAATGTAAAATGGTGCAACAACTGTGGAAAACAGTTTGGTTCCTCAGAAAATTAAATATAGAATTACCATGTGATCCAGCAATTCCACTAGCTATATGCCCAAAAGAACTGCAAGCAGGAACTCAAATAGATATTTGTGCACTAATGTTTACAGTTGTATTAGTCACAATAACCAAAAGGTAGAAGGAACCCAAGTGTCTCCCAACTGATAAATGGATAAACAAAATGTGGTATATACATACAATGGAATATTGTTCAGCCATAAAAAGGAATGAAGTTTTGATATATGATAAAACATGGATGAACCCTGAAGACACTCAACATGAGTGAAGTAAGCAGACACAAAGAGACAAATATTGTGTGCTTTCACTTCTAGGAAGTAACTAGAATATGCAAAATCAGAAACAGAAAGTAGGCTACAGTTACTAGGGGTGGAAGGCTGAGTAGGGGAATGGGGAGTTAATGCTTAAAGGGTACAGAGTTTCTGTCTGGGGTGATGGAAAGTTTTGTAATGGGTTGTAGTGATGGTATAGCACAACATTGTGAATGTAAATAATACAAATGAATTTTATATTTGAAAGTAGTTAAATGGGAAATTTAATGTTGTATTATGCATGTTACCATAATAAAATTAAATAGAAAGAAAGAAAGAAAGAAAGAAAGAAAGAAAGAAAGAAAGAAAGAAAGAAAGAAAGAAAGAAAGAAAGAAAGAAAGAAAGAAAGAAAGAAAGAAAGAAAGAAAGAAAGAAAGAAAGAAAGAAAGAGAAAAACAAACTGTATTCTCCATAAGGGAACTCCCAGCAACTTCATGTATCTGTCATCCTTATTCTAATAGCTAGAAATATGAGCAAGAGCTTATCTTTCCCAATGATTCCAGCAAAACTCATAAGATTGAATTGCATTGCCTGACTTGGACTGGAACGAGTCAGGGTAGCCAGCAGCGTGGAATATGCTGGTTGGTTGTTCTTGGGCCACATATCAATATCTCGAGCTATGAGTTGGGGTCAGTTCTGCCAGAATCACAAGGACTGGAAATGGTGGTAGGACCAGAAGGGGGAATGAATTCTGGGTAAACAAAAGCAACCAGCATCCACTACTTATTCTTTCTCCTTTTTTTCTGTTTCTCTGCATCCCTACAGTCTTAAGAAAACCCTTCCTTTGGTGTTCAGGTACAACTTCTCCTATCTCTAGTTCCCATGGGAAAATGAATTTTCCAGTTACTTGTCAACCTAAGCATTGTTGCTCATTCCCTCACCTTCTGTCTCTTCTATCAGAGTTTTCTAACTGAAAATATTCTCTTCAGTATTTTCTCCCTGCTTTCAAGACTCTTCTACATGACTTGCCTCTCCTCAGTTAATTCTGTCTTTTCTAGTTACTTCCACTTTCCTCCAAATTGTATCATACTCTTCCACTGTCTGCTCCCATGTCTCTCTTTTTTTTAAAGATTTACTTATTTATTTTCCCCCTTCCCCTTCCCCCACACTGATGTTTTTTACTGTCTGTGTTGTCTTCTTTCCTCATTTTCTCTCCTCTAGGATTCACTGGGATTCAGTCCTGGAGATCTCTGATGTGGAAAGAGGTTCCCTGTCAATTGTGCCACCTCAGTTCCTCATTTCTGCTGCGCTTCACCTTGACTCTCACCTTGTCTCTCTTTTGATGCGTCATCACCTTGCTGCATGACTCACTTGCGTGGGGCACTGGCTCACCACATGGGCACTCACATGGGCACTGGCTTGCCCCACAGGCACTGGCTTGCCCAGCGGGCATACCTTCTCCTTTTTCACCAGGAGGCCCCAGGGATCAAACCCAGGTCCTCCCATATGATAGGCAGAAGCTCTATCACTTGAGCCACATCTCCTTCCCCCATGTCTCTTAACGCTTCCCTTTGTACCATTCTTCCAGCATTCTTGAGCTACTGGATGTAGGGAACTTTAACCTGCCAAACAATTCTGACCTTAACATAGGTAAATATAAATTGCTTGTTAAACTATTGTCCAAAAAGAAATAATTTTTAAAAATCCACAGGAAATGGGGGTGGGATGCAGTGGGAAATTTACTATAACGAGAGATGATAAGGATTACAAAAATAATCCACATGGGTAAATAAATATATGGGATCATTTTGCTTCTGAGTTGCAGAGGTTTGTTGGTATGGGAATTATTCTGGAAGGTTATGGCAAAAATCAAGAATTTATAGGTTGAGTTTTTTCTTCCCCTGTCAAGATGTGTATGCTGAGATTACAAATTCTACAGAAACCTAGTGGTGACATAAATGAGAAGAGAACTGAGTGGGGTCAGACATAGGGAGGGACAGTGACCATGTTGAACCAGAGCACACGTGACTCTTCTAAAGGTGGCATGCAGTGGTTAATAGCACAGACTGTGGAAACAGACTATCTGAATCCAAATCCTGATTCCACTGTTTTTTTGTTTTTTTTTAAAGATTCATTTATTTATTTAATTTCCCCCCCTCCCTTGGTTGTCTGTTCTTAGTGTCTATTTGCTGCGTCTTGTTTCTTTGTCCGCTTCTGTTGTCGTCAGCGGCACGGGAAGTGTGGGCGGCGCCATTCCTGGGCAGGCTGCTCTTTCATTTCATGCTGGGCGGCTTTTCCTCACGGGCGCACTCCTTGCGCGTGGGGCTCCCCCACGCGGGGGACACCCTTGCGTGGCACTGCACTCCTTGCGTGCATCAGCACTGCACATGGCCAGTTCCACATGGGTCAAGGAGGCCCGGGGTTTGAACCGCGGACCTCCCATATGGTAGACGGATGCCCTAACCACTGGGCCAAAGTCCGTTTCCCTCCACTGTTTTTTATCTGTGTGAACTTGGTCTAGATATTTGATTTCTCTGTCCCAGTTTATCCCTCAGTTTCCTATATGTAAAATGAGAGCATCATTAGTACCTGCCTTGTAGGATTGTTGCTAATGCTGAATGTGTTAGTATATGTAAAGTACTTAGAATGGTTTCTGGCACATAATAAACACTTGTAAATGTTGGCACTTTTAATTTTAAATACAACCAATTGTTTCCTTCCAGGATTGTGTGCTATCTTATGAGAACTTCTAACATTTCAAGACAAGCTGAAAATTCAGCTTTTTCAAGTTAAGTTCCTTGACTATTTGTGTTTGAACTAATTGAAAAAATTTTTTTTAAACATTATGATTAGGAATGCATTCAGCTACAAGTTACCAAAAATCTAGCTTACAGTGGCGACAACAAATACCAGTTTATTTTTTCACATAAAATCAAGTCTTTGGAAAACGACTTGGCAGTGCATGTCCTGTGACCCAACAAGAAATGTGTACATGTGTTTATCATCAGACCATAAGTTTGTTTAAGAATGTTCATAGAGGGGAGTGGATATAGCTCAGTGGTTGAGCATCTGTTTCCCATATATGAGGTTCTGGATTCAGTCCCCAGTACCCCAGATCTGCCCTCCAAAAATAATTATTCATAGAAGATAATCCAAAACTGGAGAATATACAAATACTCATCAATAAGGGAAGCGGACTTGGCCCAGTGGTTAGGGCATTGGTCTACCACATGGGAGGTCCGCAGTTCAAACCTCCTTGACCCGTGTGGAGCTGGCCCATGCGCAGTGCTGATGCACGCAAGGAATGCCATGCCACACGGGGGTGTCCCCCACATAGGGGAGCCCCACGCGCAAGAAATGCACCCCATAAGGAGAGCTGCCCAGCGCGAAAAAGAGTGCAGCCTGCCCAGGAATGGCGCCGCCCACACGAGAGCTGACAGAACAAGATGACGCAACAAAAAGAAACACAGATTCCCGTGCCGCTGGGGGCAAGGGGGAAGGGGAGAGATATAAATAAAAATAAATAAATCTTTAAAAACAAACAAAAAAACAAATGCTCATCAATAAGAGAATGGATAAATAAATATTCATATATTCATAAAATATATTCATACAGTAATGAAAATGAATGAACTAAAACTACATGTACAGATATGGAAGAATCTTACATAGTATTGAGTGAATGAAGTTAGATAACCGAACAATACATACTGTACAACTGCATTTATATATAGTATAATACAAAAACAAGCCAATATAATTAATACTGTTAGCAGCAGGAAGGAGGACATCCTTGTGGAGGTAATGATGGGTCCTGCTTACATGGATGGGTATAGTTTGTGAGATTTTGTTGATCTGTAAACTTATGATGTGTCTTTTCTGTATGGATACCATACTTCATTTATTTAATATTTAAAGAGAAGAGGAAGAAATCCAGAAGTGACTTGTTGCTAGCATTGATTCAAGGGCCCAGCACTTTATACAGTTCAGCTCCATGCCCTCAGCTTGTTGTCTCTCATCCTTAAGCCTCTCACCCAGCGTGATGATCACCACGCTGTCCTGTTCATGCACCAGGCATGAGGAAGGAGCCAGGAAGCTCCGTCTCCCCTTTTATCAGGAGAGCAAACTCTTTTCCAGAATCCCACCCACCCACTTGAGCCTAGCAGTCTTTCACTTACATCACACAGGCCAAGACTGGGTTATATGGCCACACCTAGTCGCAAGAGAGCCCCATAGTGGGAGGCACCAAGAAGGGATGTTTGGGAAAAGGCATCGTGTAATCAATCAACAGTGTCTGCCATGCAGACTAAAGCAGATGCATTTGTCCGTCAGGTGTATTGGTTGCTAATTCTCCTCGGATCGGTTTATTAGGGTGTTTCCCTGGATTTGTTTGTAAGTAGAACATAGATTAAATTTTAGGAGATGCTTATGAGATTAACATGGCCAAGAGCCGGATTGTCTGACCTAATAAGTCAAGTTTACCAAAAGTGATAAATCAGAAAGGATTAGGCACAAAGGTGGTCAGAGTGATGGGATCATGATTTGTGAAACTTTCTTTCAATTAAATAAACTGGAATGTAGGGTCGCTCTTTCACAAATATGTGCACTGGCCAGATTTCTGACTACAAAGGCTTATTTTGTGCATAAGTAAAGACAAGTTTATTCTTGATTTGAACACCTTTCTCTCAAAATCTTAACCAAACCAAGCATTTCTCAATAAAACCCAGTGAGCCATGTACGTGTAAAATAACTTGGAGAATCTGTAGCAGAGTAGCCTCTGGTGGCTTTCTAAGAATAACACAAAAGGTTCAATCTGTGTAGTGGATTTGGAGATATGATTAGGTTGTTGGGCTGCAAAATCAACTGGAAAAATCCTTTCCATCAGACCCAACTGTCCACCAGGAAGAACTTCCTTTAGGTTGAAACCAATCCATAACAAATATATGTATTTTTTCATTAAAGTCCCCTTTTCTCGGGTGCTTTAATTTGCAAGGCTTGGTCATGCTGCCTAGTTGTATAAATATTTATCTACATGGGACTTGTCCCCCAATTGGATTACAAGGTTGAGGTCTTTTTTCTTTCTTCTTTTTTTCTCTCTGAATGTCCAGCCAGTAACTGCTCAATAAATACTTGGTTATTGGCTGATTGGCCAACTGACTGGAGAGATGAATGAATAAACGAAAGAATTTTTCATGTTATTGGAATGTTTGTATTCTGGGAGATGAAGCTAGCATGAATGGACCTTTCAGAGTCTTCACAATGCAAAATTTGTTTTCTTATATTTTATCCCAGCTCTGATACTATGGCGCTGTGGGGCTTTAGGCAAATTACTTATCAAATCTGAAACTTTCATGTATGATCTCAGGTTCAATGGGTGCCAGCAAAACGAAACCAAGTCTGGCTAGCTGACATGAAAAAGGCAGCTCCTTGTCATGAAACAAAGTCACTTCAGTTAAACAGCGCAGGCAGGCAGCCCTGATGAGCCTACAGTAGAAGCCTTTTCCTGGATTTCTGCTATTAATGGACACGGCTCCACATCTCACGGCTTCCACTTCCCGTTTCACGTTTCCGGGAGAGAGAATGCGGTTAGCCCAATTGATACAGGGTCTGCCTAGTTCAATTAACAATCAAGGGGCAGGGAGGCAAGATCACCCAAAAAAGATGTGGTCACAGGACGGGGGGATTGTGTGAACTGAGCAATCAGCCCGCAAGGTTTGCACAACACTCTCTTTCTTCATTTCTGGCCAAATACAGTGTACCTGTGAGGATTAAATAAGATAATGTACAAAAAGCCCTTGGAAAGTGCCTGGAATCAATAAGTGCAGGATAATGGTCAGAGGTGTCGTCAGAGCAGTAATAATGTTTCTCAGAGTGGCAGAAAGGCTGCTTGGTGGGCAAGTACAGCTAATCTCTGTCAAGCGTCAAGCAGACCAAGCTTTCCTGTTACTAGGAGACCTCTGTTTTAGATTTATGTCTTGAATTTATCACAAGCAATTTTTGAACCTATTTCCATTTTCAGTCTGTATTGCCTTCAGAGGCAACATGTTTCATTTCTTTACTACCTGCTTTGTCAAGTAGTAATTTGATGTGTTTATCCTAAAACCACCCCTTTCAAGCTCCTAAGAAAGCTTCTTGGTTCTATCACAGTGACCCCCAAGACCTACACCATAGGACCTGTTCAAATTTCTGGATTTGAGTGAATGGGAATATTTGTATGGGCTCTGGGCTTTCTTCTGAGTTGCTTTCTAAATCACGTATTTTCTTTGCATATCTTCACAGACAAGTTTACAGCCTTTTGAGCTTACTCAATTGTCTTTACAAGCAATGCAGGTATGTTTCTGCCTATGAGAAGGACAAGTTGCACGGCTGCATGGCTGTGTGGTGGCTCTGGCTTGGTGCCATCACCCTCTATCTGCCTCGTTTCCACTCATTTGTCACCCAGCACAGGTGATTCAAACTCACCTCAATAAAATGACAGAGTACGTTACTGCCTGTGGAGTCACTCTGAGCACAAATCAAAATTTACGAATGCAAGAGTCTAGTCATTTAGAATTTAGTGAATACACATTTTTTACCCTCTTTATTCCTTTTATGATCAGGGGCGCAATTAGGGACATCTGAAAAGAGATTTTTCTATCAAACTAGAGATCTGACTCTGGCTCTTCTTCGAGTTCCACCAACTGAGTTAATCACATTGACCCAAACTCTGAGAAACCCTATTGTGATGTGATCCGTATGTGACAACTGTGTATCTTCCCCGCATACAGTCACCTCCCAATTATCTGCACAAATGCAGGGGTGCGATGAGGCAGATAATTCAAAACAGCAAACAATCCAAATGCCATTTCTGCTTGGCTTGAGAATACATTATGCAAATTTTTGGCAGCAAATTTACCTTCTGTATTACATTTTGCTTGGATTCATATTAAAAATTTGTTTGCACTCTCTATGAGTGTGTGTGTAGGGGGCAGGGGGCGAGAAACTCATAAAACCCGGGCACCTGAAGGGGATTATAAATCATCATGCATCAACCTCCACATTTTTTCAGAGGAGTCAACCAAGTCCCAGAGAGGTTAGGTGACTTGTGTGGGATCCCAGTGCAAACTGGTGGCATAGCCGGTACCGGTACTACGTCCTGGTCTCTGACTCCCTCATTCCAAGGCGAAAAGCGCACACTAGTAATCAGGAGTCTGAGTGTTCCAGCCTTGTCAGGGCAATCAGTGTACCAGGACCCAAGCCCAATAAACAATCACGTTAGTGCATCTGAAGGGTGAACCCATCTGCCTTCTAACTTCTGGCGGCACAAAGCTTCCTAACAAGGCCTTATCAGGAGGCTCCACCTCCAGGTGGACTAGACAACACCTGTTTCCCCAAGGGCAGCCTAATGGCCCTGTTGGGCTCTGAAACTTCTCATAGCGTGCTGTAGGGGTTTGAATTACCTGGCATCAGTCAAGAGCTCTCAGGGAGGTTCACCTGAGTTTTGTTTGAATTGGGAGTGGGAATTGCCTGGAAGGCTATGAGCACGGTTTAGTGAATCTGTGCCTTTGGGAAGTGGGGAAAAGGAGAGGGAGAGCATGTAAGCACTCTGCTTTGAATCAGGACACTGGCAGCAAATGCCAACCTGATGAGCAACTTGGGGCCAGGCTGCCAGTGTGTCAAGTTGACCTTGAAATAACCATTAAAGAGCAAAGAGGAAGCAGATAGGTAGGCCTCCACCTCTGGCCAACCTCCCCAGAAGTACAGCAGTGAGGTCAGAGAAAAGACATTCACAGGTCAGCCAGCCAGCAAACATCAGCTCAGGTGCCTCTGGGGAGGTGGACAGCTGGAGGGAACAGTAATGAGCTGTGCTGGGTTGTCATGCTCTGCATCAGCTTCCAATCTGGCTGAAGGCTGTGGCCAAGGGTTATTAGCAGCTAATGGCTTTTTGTGGCTTGGAACAGACTGGCAGTAGTAGTTCCTTGAGCTTTCTCGAGTAGGCAAGGGTTCTCAGTGCCTTGGGTCCTCCTGGAGCAATTCAGTAGAAGGTGCTGGAGCACGTGAGGTGGCCAGAGGTTGGCTTGACATGGGAGGCTGACTTCAAGTGGGAATGGAACCCAATGTTGACATTGCCTAGAAGAGATACAATGGGCAGGGATGCAGGAAGGGTTTGCTTTTAGCTTCAGATCTGACAGCTTGGCTCTATCAATCCCACTCAACTTACAATATGCTATTATCTGCCAAGAATGAAGACAAATATTTATTTACCTGTGAATGCAGAATAATATTTGAACCTACCTAATAGGCAAAAGGCCTTCCTTTTAATCAAAGACTGATTTTTACTGATGTTCTATTAATTCTTTCTGGGCAAAGCCCTTTTTTCCACTTAGCAATATCCACTTAGAGCTACTGAAGTTATCAATAATAGCAATATTGAAACAATATAGCAGGTTACTAACAACAATACATAATAACAAAAGAGCTTTATTTTTAAAATTGTTAACACTGATGAAATAGTTTGCTTGTGTGTCTGTGATCAGCCAGTGGATCAGCCGGAGGCTTGCTGGTCTAGGATGGGGCAAACATGTCTGGAGGTTGACAGCCTATCAGCTGGTGTGATGCTGGTGACTGAGCCACATTTCTCTCATAGGAACAAGCCCAGGCTTGTTCACATGGCAGTTGGGAAGGGCTCTAAGGCTTTGCAGTGAAAGCCTGCAAAGCTTCTTGAAGCCCAGGCTCAGAACAGGCACAAAAGGACTTCCACCAGGGGAGCAGATGTAGCTCAAGTGGTTGAGCACCTGCTTTCTATGTACGAGGTCTTGGCTTCATTCCCCGGTACCTCCCCATCCTTTCCCACCCCCCAAAAAAAGACTTCCACCATATTCTGTTAATAATGCAATTCACAAAGGCTGCCCAGACTCAAGAGGTGGAGGATTAAATGCCTTCTCTTGATGGAAAGAGCTGCAAAAGTACATTGCAAATTAATGTAGGTTCAGGTAGAGGAATAATTGCAGCCAATTTTGCAAACAATCTACCAAGCAAATATTTTAAATTTGTAAGATTTTGTTTTTAGAAAGTTCTAAGAAAACCTGCTTTGATCATAGAGCTAATATCAATTCCTGCCTGACACCTTGGGATCCCACTGGTATATCTGGGATAGAATTATGCTGAACTTCAGGTCTTATGGGACCTTAACTCGACCTACTCAGTACAGTGAGGAGAGGTTCAGGGAGTTGGGGGTTTTGGTTCCATTTGACTATCTGTGAAGGTAAAACTATTTTGGAACCATTGTTCATATCCATTCTCTCTCTTTCTTAACTGAAGTCTAATTTACAGATAATAAAATTCACCCTCTTTAGTGTACAGTTCTATGAACTTTGACAAATGCATGCAGCTGTTCAAATCCCACCATGATCAAGCTGTAGACCTACCCTATCACCTCTGTATATTCCCCGACTCCCCCCTTATTCTACCCCAACTCCTGGCAACCACTGATCTGTTATCTGTCTCTATGGCTTTGCCGTTTCTAGAATGTCATATAAATAGAATCATACATTAAACAACTCGGTGGATCTGCTTTCTTTCCCTTTCCCCTAGCATTTAAAATTCATCCGGGTCTTGGATATATTAGATGTTTGTTCCCTTTTATTACCGAGTAGTGTTCTGTCCATGTTCTTTTTTTTTTTTTTTAAGAAAAGTTGTGGGTTTACAGAACAATCATGCATAAAATACAGGATTCCCATATACCACCCCACCACCAAGAACTTGCATTGGTGTGGAACATTTGTTATAACTGATGATAGCACAGTTTTATAATTGTACTATTAACTAAACTCCATGGTTTAACTTAGGGTTCACTGCTTGCGTGGTATAGTTCCACGATGTCCAAGTTCTTGTAAATTACTTCAGAAATTAGGTCAAGTTCAGAGGTATGTTCTAATGACATAAACATTTTCTTTTCTAGTCCAAAGCTTATGGAATTAGCTTAAGAGCAGGAAAAAGAAGTGCTGGGGGAAAAAGTATTTACTCCTTTAACATGTTAGTCATTTTTCATACTTTTCACCTTTCGTGGTTTCTTCTTTGGCATATTCAATAAGTTCCTTTTATCAGGAATAATATTAAAGATTACCTTTTTAATTTTAAATTAAAATTTCATTTCTTATTAACATCACAGGCAGATAATTTTTAAAAATCCGATAGTGCTAAAAGACCTATAACTAAAAACCACAGTCCCCTGCCCCAGCATGTTCCGACTCTCCATGCTCTCACTCCTCCAGAGCAACCTCTTTCAATCCTTTTATTTGTTTCTTCTGGTTTTTACCTCCATATTTCTAAATTATATGCTTACACTGATTTTTTTAAAAATTTATGTTTTGACGTTTTCTATGGGCTTTATATTATGTTAGATGAAGGTTTATGTCTCTTACATTCCTCCTTTCCCTTCCTTCTAGCCTCCTAATGTAGTTACATCACAATTTTAGGTTGAATCACTTTTGTATTTACATAATTACGTCAGTGCAATTTTTGTTCACTATTGTACCAAGTAGTGTCTATGATTGCTTTCTTCCTTGAACATTTTCTTTTCCTCATGTTAATGACTGCCTCGCATTTTTCATTTCTTGGTCTTTTAAAAACAAATACTTAGTTTTTCCTCCAACAACCTCTCAGAAAAACTTTCCATGCTGCCAAGCTCATCTAATGAGTAGTCAGTTCCTTCTTTTCCTTCCATTCTCTTGCTCCAGTCTTAGCTGGGTGCTCTCTGGGCTTCCTGTACAGCTAAGCTTTCTTCTTGGAGACCTCTTCCCATCTTTCTAAGAATTCTCTTCATCTTTTTCTTGGGTTGGACCCCTCATTTCCTGCTCCTGAAACTTCCTCATTCTGGTGGAGTATATTTTTAGTAGTTTCCTGAGAATGAAATGGAAGGTGAAATTTTTAGGTACTTTTAGCCCTGAAGGTGGCTTTCTTTTACCTTCACAGTTAATTGTTTGGCTGGATCTAGGTTGAATATACTTTTCCTTCAGAACTTTGAAGACATTTCCTGACTATTTCTAATTTCCAACAATGTTATTGAGAAGTCCAATGTCTTTCTGATTCATGATCTTTTGTATTTGACTTTTTAAAGTATTTCTGGAAGGCTGTAGGGTCTTTATTTCTGATGTTTTGAAATTTTACAACACCGTCTTTTGGTGTGGACCTTTTTCATTCTTTGTAATAACATTTTGAGACTCTTGCAATCTGGAGACTCATGTTCTACAGTTTTTTTGTATTATTTCTTTGATAATTTCCTCCCCAGGACTTTCTTTGCTTTCTCTTTTTGGAACATTCATTAACCAGAAGTTGGATCTCTTGGTTAGATCTCCTAATCTTCTAATCTTGTCTCCTATTGTTTTTATCCTTGCCTTTTGTTACACTTTCTGGGAGATTTCCTAAACTCTCTTTATATCTCTTCTATCAAAAAACATTAAAAACTTTTTTCTTTAATATTTTTAATGTTTAAAAATTCCTTTTCTCTGATTATTCATTTTATAGTTCCTATTATTTTTCATGGATGTAATATTTTCATTGTTTCTAAGACTATCAATAATATTTATTTGGAAATAAATTTGCTACCTGCCTTGTCTCTGGTTCTTTCCAGTTTTGTTTTCTCTTTTTTCATTGTGTGTGTGTGTTTTAGTGTGTTTTATATTACCATGTGTTCCTCTAGCTTTTTTCTCTGGGATATTCAGTTATTTCAGGGAGGAATTCTACAATTTACTTTCTTTGGGTCGAGGCTGGGGGAGGAAGGAGGGCACCATGGTAATAAAGTTGGTACCCAGTGTTTTAGCATCTAGCTGCTGAGCATGGAGTGGGGCTTGGGGTCTCACTCTTCATTTTACACATTATCTTCACATTTTCAGCTTAGTGTCCAATCCCCATCTCTCTTTGGGATTGTGTTCCTGAGTCTGAAAGCTAATCTGGTTTCACTTTTCCTTTGATGCAGGTTATGTGAGGGGTATTTACCTGGCTGCTCAGGATGGAGTGAGGCTCTGAGGGTTTGTCTCTGCTCCTTATATAGACTTCTTTTTTTTTGGTACTGGAAACCAAACCCAAGACCTCATATATGGGAAGCTTGCATGGCACTCAACCACTAATCCTCATTGGCTTCCCTGACTTGGTTTATTTGTTTGTTTTGCTTGCTGTTCTTTTTTTGTTTTTTTCAGGAGGTACCAGGGGCTGAACCCAGGACTCCCATGTGGGAGGCAGGAGCTCAACTGCTTGAGCCACATATACTCCAAGTCTCATCTAGACTTTTAATCAATCTCCTCATTTTTAGCCCCATACCTTACCCCACCTTCTGTGGTATTTAGTAGCTTAAATTCTCTATCATTAACTATCCCTACAGGCATCTTCCACTCTGCTATATCATTTAAATGCCTTCATTCATTTTCATATATTATAGTATGGTGCTATAGATATTTCCTAATTTTGAGGAATATAGGGTTTTTGTTTTGTATCTCAGTCAGTCTTAGTGAAAAATGGAGATGGCACAATATCAAGTATATATTTTGTAAAGGATTCTATGACTGCATTCATCCTAAACCTAAGCATTCAGTAAATAATGCCCTTACTTGCAAACATTTGTGATAAATTACCATAAGCCCCTTTTTGGAAACTATCTCAAAGGGATCAGCTTTCTGATAGTGTCAGTAGAGTTATATTTATTTCTGAGAAATTGCACATGAGTGGACTTGTTTATATACAATAAAGTGCCTGGGGGAAATAGAATCTTAAGACCTCTGGACCCTGTGTCATTGTTCTCTAGTCTGCCCTCTTAGAAGTTCCTCCAGGGAGGCAAGGAGAGGCAATGGAAAGCGGTTGGGAGACTTGCATTATGCTCTCTTCTCAGGTTCCTGACTTCTTAACTCTTAGATTTACACTGTATGTGTCCTCTAAGCTGTTCAAGGTGCTATATAATCTCTTTGACTATGGACATTTCATAAAAATCACAACAGCCCAGCAAACAGGCACCATGCTTAAGGGAAAAATTTGGCATAGAAGCTAATCCCAGTCTCTGGGTTGCAGTCACAAAAGGTTGTGTAAAGAGCTGCTGAGCAGAGAAAGATCTGATTAGGAAGTTTATCTAACCTCAGGTTTGGGAAATGCAAGGGGGTTGGGTTTTCTATTTCACAACCAATTCTCCTCCACTGAGGGTCATTCTCTATTTAGAAATATAAAGTACTAAAAGCACTAATGGACTATATGTAAGGGATTTGCCACATGTTAGCCAATGGCATATACCAAACTGTGAGAGCACTTTGCTAATATGTGAGATACCTGCTTTCTTTCCCTTTATTGAAAGTTTATAGATTTTTAATTTCCCAAACCTTAGGTCATAGCTGTGGGCAAAGTTGGGGAACTAATCTCAGCAAAGAGGAAAGGGTAAGGGAGCAGACAAAGAAAGGTTTCTGTGTGCTGGATTAGTTACACAAACATCACTGCACTGTCTCTTAAAAATTTTTGAGCCTTAACAACTATATCTCATTTTCTAAGGGTTACTGTTTTCAATGATTTAAAAAAATTTTTTTTTCAGAGGAACCGGGGGTTGAACCCAGGACATCATACACAGGAAGCAGTGCCCAACCACTGAGCTACACCCATTCCCCAATGAGAGTTGGGTTTCTAATTTCCCAAAGTGCTTGATTGATAGAAGCTATTGTGGGCTTAGTCTGTCAGCATATTCATTTGCTTGTTTGTTTTGTTTTTAGGAGGATCAAACCTAGGACCTCGTATATGGGAAGGAAGAACTCAACCACTTGAGCTGCACCCATTCCCCTAAAGGATTTTTAAAGTTCTGAAAAGGTAAGAAAACAAAAAATCTACAGTCCCCCAGGTGCAACAGTAAGGACCAGGAAGGAATGAGGGTCCAACAGTGAGAGCATGATACTAATGACTATGCTTGTGAGCCTATATGCCTGAAATAAGAACAAGGCCTAGAGCAGCACTGTGCCTGGGAATTTCCTCCTGACAGCCTTTATGTTACTCAAATGTGGCCAGTCTCGAAGCCAAACTCAACATGTAAATGCAATGCCTTCCCCCCAGCGTGGGACATGACACCCGGGGATGAGCCTCCTTGGCACCGAGGGATCACTATCAAGTACCAACTGATGATGCAACTGGAAAATGACCTTGAATTGAAGGTTCAATGTGGATCTAGCAGAATATCCCTGTCTACATATAATAACATGACTTTAAAATGCTGTTTGACCTAATGTAAGGGGGAAATGGAAAGGAGAAATGAGTTTATATGGCTACGAGTCTCTAAAAAAGTCTGGAGGCTGTCAGAAGGATTGCCCTTATGTACAACAGAACAGAATCTAAGAGGCAGATGAAGCAGATACAACCCCAAGTATTGGTTCCTTTGAGGGCTAAAGAGACCCACGGGCTATATGGTCATGGCAGATGGGGTTCACTGCCATGTCAGATGGCCCTTCTTTGGAGCTGGTGTTTCTGCGTGATGAAACTGGACTCAGATGGAATCTCTTTTCATTAGACTTTCATGCTACTTTACTGGAATTGTAGTTGGTGTTGGGGTTTAAGATATATTTAGGGGATTTGAATCTCTGGACTGACAATATGATAGCCAGGCCCTGAGCCTCAACAGACTTCAGCTCCTACAATCTGATTTATTGGACTCACCTCACTCAGCTAAGATGGAGTTGAAGAAGGACAACCACCATACCATGGAGCCTAGAGTGCCTACAACTGAAAGCAGGAGGATTGCATCCAGTATCCATGTGGAATCTGAGCCTCCTCTTGACATAGAGATGCCACGGACATAACCAATCCAAGGTCCACAGAGAAAAGGTGGCATTGGAGTGGAGTGAGAAAAGTGGACATGGTGGCTGATATGGGTATGGGGAATAGCAGGAAGAGATGAGATGTGGAGGTGCCTTTGGGACTTAGAGTTGCCCTGGATGGTGCTGCAGGGGCAATCACCGGACATTGTAAATCCTCCCAGGGCCCACTGGATGGAATGGGGGAGAGTATGGGCCATGATGTGGACCATTGACCATGAGATGCAGAGATGCCCAGAGATGTACTTACCAAATGCAATGGATGTATCATGATGATGGGAGTGAGTGTTGCTGGGGGGGGGGAGTGGTGGGGTGGGGGTGGTGGGGTTGAATGGGACCTCATATTGTTTTTTTAATGTAATATTTTTACAAAATCAATTAAAAAAAAAACTGGTTTCACTTAAAATTGATTTATGGTTCTGAATCTACTTCACTTCATTTCACCACCCTGATAAAAAAAGGTAAAAGCGTATAAAGAAACTTGTTTCCTCCTTGATATTTGATGAGAAAACACAACCACAGTCTCTGCCAGACGTTTCTTGGTAGTAGCATAGATAGGGATATATACCTACCTTGTATTTCAGTGAAATTTCTAAGCATGATTTTTAGTTTTCTTAATGAATTCCTAATACCTGTGTGTCTTCAAAGTCATAGTGTATTTCTACCTTATTTAAGAGACACCCAGAAATTTCATCAATAAGGTTTTTTGTTTTTACTTGACAAGGGAACAATATGCTGCCAGACTAAGCCCACAATAGCTTCTATCAATCAAGCACTTTGGGAAATCAGAAATGACAATGAAACCCACTGCATTAAGTAACCCGTGGTGCTGGGAATTAATCAGAAATCTGGTGTTTTTGAATATAAATGAATTTTTAATAAATTAGATTTGAGAATTACTTACAAGCTGTAGATTATGAGTCTGTGCAGAGGCAGCTGATGCTTTGGGAAATCCACAGGGGGCAAATGCTGCTAAAGTAGACAGGAAAATATGCTTGTTACTCTGGAGAGAAGGGAGAAGAGGATGCTTAATAAGTGCCAACTTTTTCCGCTCTTGCCCATTCCCACATTGGCCAGGCCAGATCTGTGCTTGAGGCTCTTATTTTCTATGGTGACTTCGATGTCCAACTAAGGAAAATTTGTCTTACTTAGGCTCTTACACTCTCCATCTGCTTTTCATCTTAAATTTAAATTGCCTGAATTTCGAAGCATTTAAAATATGATGGCACTCAATTTCATAATTCAATTAATCTATTTAATTTATTTGGGAAACACAAGACCTGGTCCACAGATCCTAACAATCAAATAGATTTAATTAAGGCACCACACCAATTATTTATGAATTGTTTACTGTGTGTGAGATACTATTCTAGGCATGGAAAATATAAATTTTCTGAAGTCCCCTCCAGTTTCATGTGAAGAATCTTGTAAAGAAACTGGATCTGAATGCCAAGCGAAGTGACCTAAGTGCTGCGTGGGCCAGTTTCCCCTCACCGGAGGCCCTAGGGATTGAAACTGGACCTCCCATATGGTAGACAGGAGCCCAATTGGTTGAGCCACATCCATTTCCCTTGAATACTGTCTTAAAATATTCTTTCATGAAAAAGAGATCAGCCCAAAAGCCATTAATGTGTTGTACAATTTTTAAAAGGAAGATATATTAGAGTCAATACTGAGTAATATCAATAAATCAGACAATCAATCAATATTTATAGAGGACTCTGTCAGAAAAGAGTGCATTCAAACTAGGTAATTGAGAAGAGTCCAATAAAGAGGGAGACTGAACTTAATCATCCCAAGGTCCACAGGATGGAGGAATAGAGAATAGATTAGAGTGGACTTACTGGTGTTCTGCTGGGGAACTACTATGATTAGTAAGGGAAGAAATTGTAGTAGTGATGTGGAAAAAGTGGCCATGGTAGCTGCTGATGGTAGGGAGAGGGAAGAAGAGACATGATGGGGGCACATTTTTAGGACTTGGAGTTGTCCTGGGTGATGCTGCAGGGACAGATGCTGGACATTGTGTGTCCTGCCATGATCCACTGGGTGGAATGGGGGAGTGTAGACTACAATGAAGACCATTGTCCATGTGGTGCAGCAGTGCTCCAAAATGTATTCACCAGGTCCAGTGAATGTGCCGTGATGATGGAAGAGGTTGTTGATGTGGGAGGAGTGGGGTAGGGGGCGTGAGGGTATATGGGGACCTCATATTTTTTTAATGTAACATTTAAAAGAAAATAAAGACAAAAAAGACACTATTTATAAAAGAATAGCAGGGTTTGGGCAAACCAGCAAGGGATGATGTAGTACCCCGTGGATTGACAACAGCAGGAAGGGTCACTGCCTCTAGGCCAGACTGGGAAGGAGAAAGAGTAGTTATAGAAACTTAAGCCAGGAGCTTTGCAAGAGAGACTGCCAACTCTCCATGACAGGCAAAGAAGGATGTATGGCCAATAAATTCTTTGACTTCACTCTCCTCCTGACTTTTTATCTCTTGCCTGGGACATCTATTGGCCAAACCATTTAGCAGTCAGAGGGTAAGAACCTGGTTGATGTGGTCCACAGAGGTCAGCCGCTTGGGGCACAAATCAGGATGTCAAAGGATGTGAGAGAATCTGGAGGCGCTTAGAAAATAGCCTGGCAGTTCCTCAAAATGCTAGACATAGAGTTAGCATATGACTCAGGATTTCTGCTTCTAGGTGTATACCCCAAAGAATTGAAAACAGGTGTTCAAACAAAAACTTGTACACAAATATTCACAGCAGGATTGTTCATAATAGCTAAAAACTAGAAATAACCCAAGTGTCCATCAGCCGATGAAGGGATAAATTATGATATATCTATATAATGGAATATTAGTCAGCCATGAAAAAGAATGAAGTACTGATACAAGCAACGACATGGATGAACCTTGAAAACTTTAGCTGAGGGAAAAAGGCCAATCACAAAATGCCACATATTATATGATTGCATTCATATGAAATGTCTAGAATAGGGACATCTATAGAAACCAAAAGTAGCTTAGTGGTTGCTTACGAGTGGTGAGGGATGCAGTAGAACGATAGCTGAAAGGTATAGGGTTTCTTTTTGAAATATTCTAAATTCTTTTTGGAAATATTCTAAAATCGAGTGTGGTGATGGTTGCATATATCCGTGGATATACTAAAACCCATTAAATGGTACTTTAAATGGGTGAATCACATGGTATGTGAATTACATCTCAATAAAGCTGAAAAAAGGTTGTTTTTTTTTTTAAAGGGAAATGTAGAGCTTTCATTGAGAATTTCAGAATGAGTACTGTCAGGAAAGAAAGAAAATATTTTTGAGAGTCCAAAACAGGACTTCTAGGACATTCTACAAAATACCTGACCAGTAATCCACAAAAGCAGGACTTCTAAATCTATATCTTTATTTTTGACCTTACTCCTGAGTAACAGACTCAGATTTCATTTGGTTGCTGGGCATCTTCTCTTCAAACTTAATATGCCTCATCCCTACCGCTCCCAAACTGCCCCACCCCCACCCCGCAGGCCCCCAAATAGTCTCTCCTTCCCTTCCACTGAACTTCTCCATTTCTCTCGCCTTATTATATCAGCCATCACTTTAAGTTTCTTCCACCAATGAAGACTTAGATCCTTGAAATCAAGACAAGAGTGGGGTCCTTTTATCCACTGCAATGTCCTGTACTGCGCTTTATAGCCTGTCTCCCACCATTTTGGGGAAAAATAAGAACTTTCTCTCCAAAGGCAGATCTATTCCACGGGAATCCCCATAGTTTGTATTATCTTAGTTATTTCCAAACTATTAAAGTTTTAACCATTTCCTCATGACGTAAGTAATTTGAGGGCAGGGACCATGTCTATTTGTTTTGGTATGTCTCCTGGTGTCCCATTTTCTCAGGAAAGAACTTGACACTCAGTAGGAGTCCAATGGCTACTGTTTGTTTTTGCTCTAATTGTTAATTATGTCTGGAGTAAACCATGTCTCAGCTTGGGCACCATCTAAGCTTACTTGACAAACCTCAATGTAAGAACTAAGTTTGGAACTATTATATTAAAGATGGATTCCTGTTGTGCCAGGGTTCCCAGCTGGGAAAATTGCTTTCAGTTCAGCCAGCATTTAACTGCTTTTTCAGTTGACATGAATATGCAAAGGAAAAAAGGCCACCGACAGATTCTTTCGCAGCTTGGTGATTAGGCATTAACAGACAATCAAATTTTGGATAGACTAAATGTTTAAGTGCTGTAGGTATCAAGAAAAGGTACTAAATTGTTCTGATTTCATTGAAATGGCTGTTAGACAAGAGACAGAAAAATTTATGCTTATAACTATTCATTTGTGGGTCTTTTCCACATTCATTTCAAAGAGATATGGCAGCTCATAAAGAACGGCAACTTCCTTGGAAGCCAGAGGGCTTAATGAAGAATTAAAGATATTGCAACCTTATAGTTGAAATAATAGAAGGAAAATTGAATTATTCTTCCCATAGTAAATACATATATTCCTGAGTATTCCTGCCAAAATGACTTCCCTAACCCATGGAGTGAAATACACTTAATTTTCACTTGGGTGCATTAAACAAAGCTGTGGGTTCTGTAATACAACAACTGCCTTGAAGGGATGGAAAAACACGGGGATGAAAAAGCACTCTCGATGTATGGTTACATCAGTCCTGCATTGTATCACAGCTTCCTCTGGCACCATTAGATGGAACACTGGGTAATTTATAGAAGTCATTTTTTAACAATTTGATTGTTGGTCTATATCAGCCGAATTGATTGGTTGCAGAGACAAATCTTTATTTTTATAATAGCAATAACATCCTTTGAGGATTACTGCTCAATTTACTCCTGATGCCAATGTTACCAACCGATATCTATCAATTTATATTGGAAAAATATGTTCTTATTTCTTAATTATCTGTTTAATTGTAGGGAGACTAGCTAGAGTCCCATGATGCCGTGGGTTTACCTGCACTGGGGAGTCTGCCAGAGGTACTGAGAGTCTTGGTGTTTGGCTCCTGGAGAGCTCTCTGCTCCTCATGGTCCTAACCACATTTACCCCTGTGTCTAAGAAGGTAGGTGCACCCTGATGCATGGCTGGCAGCAGAGCCTGCTCTCCTGTACCCCAACAGATGCTTCTGCAAGCCTGCAAATGGCTTCTCCATTGACCTACTTTCCTGCTGATCTAATCTGGTCAGCTCTCGCCATCGGGAATCCTGGTGATGACATCCTCCATCAGGCAAGATGGGGCTTCCTGGAGAGCGACAGGAGGGAAGCCAGGCCTGCCCACTTTTTGTCAGCTCCCTGGAATAAATTGCAGGCCTCATTTTGTTGACATGAATGAATGCATGAGGATCAGTCCTGACTTTGAGACTGGCCAAAGACAGAGGCTAAGCATGTGCCTAGTAATCGGGGACCTGCACTAGAACTATGAGAGTGCCCTGAGCATGCTGTGGCTCTGAACTTCCTCAGTGCCATGGAAGGAGAGGGAGGCAGGTTTCCTCTCCAGTGGGGTCCAAGCACAAGTAAAGAAAACCCTCTCTCCATGAGGGAGAACAATTTGTTTGGGGCCAACAGCCCCCTAGGAGGTTGTAAACACACAGTTTCTAAATCACTTTATCTTGTCATTGTTGTTTTCATCACCATCATAATCATTAATTTATTGTGACCATTTGTTGCTTGCTCACTATATGAAAGACCCCTGGATAAGAAATTTACTTGAATTTTCCCGTTTTCCATTTTTAGCAACCTTACCATGAATAGGAGGAAGAATAATCTTTGGAACCAGATCGCACAGGTTTAAATCCCAGCTTCACTGTTTATTATTGAGGAAGTAACCTAACCTCTCCAACCCTCAGTTTCCTTAGGTAAAGGGGATAATAATAGTAAGTACCTTAAAGAGTTGTGAGGATTGAATGAGATAATCCACACCTGGCACATGGCACTGCTTCACAAAAGTTAGCTCTTATCCTTATTTTCCCATTTTACAGATCAGAAAAGTAAGGCATAGCAGGTTAAGAAACTTGCCCAAAGTCACACATGTAAATCTGTTGACTCTAAGGTACATGCTCATAATATTTATAACTGCTTACTCTGTTGTCTGGAGGAAAAAAAGGGACAGGCCACATTATTTCAGCCTTTTATATAAATGACAAATACGTACCCACCCCAAAATAAATTTTCAATTAGCTAGCCTATCTCTACTTTGAGTCACAAAGAATAGATAACACAGAATTAAATAAAATTTCTGCCTCTAATTTTTACTGTCCTAAGGCAAATGGATATCTGAAAGGCTGATATATTGATAACATCCTTCACGGACAAGCACACATAAAGCATAGAGATTCCTTATCTCACCAGCTGCTAAATATCTTTTCTCAACATTCCCAGTCACTGGAAAACAGACTATCAATCCTTTCTCCTATCTTGCCACCCTCATCACTCTCCACAAATTAGTACATGAGAGAGATAATGACAGTTTACAGCGTTGGAAATGATGTGTGTAGGTATTCCTTATGCAGAAGGCTGCCCATTCCCCAAGATAAGGGACTGGATGAGTCCTGCTCAAGTACATTTCAAAGTCATCATAGCAAAATCTCTTTTAAAATCTGGATGATTTCAAAATTACCCTTAATAGACTTATCATTTAATTTTTTTGACTCTGCTGAAATCAGAAGCAATTTCACTATTCTTCCCCCTATCATCCTATTTTTGAAGTGCCACACCATGCAGTGCTTATCTTGACTGGTTGTTTGCAATTAGCCATGACCTACATGACCATGTGAAGGTAATAGGGTAAGTTTATGAATCTAGCTAATTTTAAATTGAAACATAATTCTGCCTTAACTCTGGATGGGTCCCTGGACAAAGATCTGAGCTACTTTTTAAAAGGTAATAACATGTAGTAGGAGTTATGTGATGCAGGCAAACTCCTCTTTGGAGTTTGTTAAAGAAAAGTTGGTATATCTAGAGTTTGTGGAAACTAATATTGTGAGAAACAAGACGTTAGACTAGAAAGTGAGATGTTAAGTCCCTTTTGGTGGCCAGATTTTCTGATTCTGTGGACAAGAGTGAGGTTGTGTGCTGGGGAATAGACTATGTCTAGGTCAGTTACATTTTCTGTAATGGGCTAGGTAGTATGTATTTTAGGCTTTGTGGGCCAAATGGTCTCTGTCATAAATACTCAACTCTGCCATTGGAGCATGAAAGCAGCTACAGACAGTACATAAATGAGTGGGCATGGCTGTATTCCAATAAAAATTTATTTACAAAGGCAGGTTATGGGCTGGATCTGGTCTGCAAGCAATAGTTTGCTGACCCCTACAGTAGGTTCTCTGCTGGGAACTTTGTATACATTGTCTCAATTGCTCAGAACACTAATCAGTATATATTCTAGATAGGCTGCAGACTATACATAGTTAATGTGAATGGACAAGAAGACTTTTTTTCAGGCATCAACTTAAGAACAGCAAAAAGGATAACCTCAGACTTTTGCACAAGAGCATTCAATGCTGTAAGAAGGCAAGGGAGGGGCATTGGGAAAGAAAGTGTGATCATGAGCATTATGCTGTCCAAGAAATCTTCAAGTAAAAAGCAATCGGCAGACCCTCTCACACATGAAAAACTCAAGGAACAGAGACCCAGAAGCATTTTTGGAAAAACTGCAAATAACAAAATTCCACACTGAGATAAATAAAAATAAAGAACTCTGTGGTGGACATTCTTTGATAAAAGGACCGGTGGTGAGCATTATGTACATTTGAATATAGAGTCAAACGTAGAACCAAAAATGAATTGCAAACAACTATGGGAATTATGGATACAGAAATTAAAATGAAAGTTACAAAAGTGGACAATATAAAAACAATAATGCAACTAACACAAATTTATTCTAAATAAAGAATGGAATTTTAAGATGGAAGGATTTGGACAGTTTTTAAGTTTAAAAATTTTTTTACATTTTCATATTAAGTAAATTTTTAACAAGAATGAATAAAATTTTTTATAAAATGGTAGAATGATTTTCATAAAGAAAATATTAAAAGGAAAGAGAACAGGTTAGCAGTAGTTAACTCTCAGTGATGATACAAATGACTGACAATTTTTCCTCACTTATCTCCTCCCTTCCACCTTTTTCCTTACACTGTGATGAACTTGTGGGCATATCTGTCAAGAGGACAAATGGCTCCTCTAATTAAAATTGCTCAATAGTTATGAACGATGAAAACTGTCAACTTTTAAAAATAAAATGTATATACCTCGAAAAAAACACATTTTTTGGGTACATTAAAACAATTGTATATATTAAAACTGTTTTCAAGAAAACAGCATGACTTTGGAAAAACAGAATATATTGTCATAAAAGCCATAGAAGTCATTTTCATGCAGGAGGAAGAATCATTGATGCTATGTGTTGTAAGGATATATATACTTTATATATATATATATACACACACCTTATATATGAGAGAGAGAGAGAGAGAGAGAGAGAGAGAGAGAGATGCAGCAAGTATCTTTGACACCAGAGATGCATGAAAGAAAAGTTTATTAGTACTCACAGGTCCTAGAACAGAATGACACTGAGAAACACATCATAAGCATAGCCTCAGCCAAGCTAGTGGGGGGCAAAAGGTTACAGTGGACTTAGGGACTGTGCTTAATAATGTTATGTGGATGGAGTTGCAGCAGTTGGTCAAGAAAGAGTGGGGATTGGAGAGAGGGTGCGAACTCCGGTTGGATGTGTGGAGGAGAGGAAAAAGTGGTTTACCTTGTACAAGCAGATGTCAGGTGTGTTCACTGAGGTGCCTAACAATAGGATCTAAGATGCTGAAACACTATGACAACACAAAAGCCCTTTAGGTTACTCCCGACCTGGACATCAGAGATGCTTGAGGCAGCATGAAAGTGTGAACAGTTCCTATCCTGTTTTAATTCACTACATACTAACTCTAAAGTGTACTAACACTACATACTAAATCTAAAATCTAAGATTAGGATAAAGATTAGCAAAAGGGCCATCATAGTTGATCTTCCTTGAAAACAATTTCAAGGAAGCAGAAGCCAGAAATAAGTGTATAGATCGAGTGGAGAGTAAAGAAGCAGAGATTTCATTTCTTTCCCAAATGAGCCATTATTCTTCAAAAAACAAAAAACAACCCTCTTGGGATAGATATTATTTCCATTATTCTTATGGAGAAATTAAGTTTTATGTACCTTACTCAGATCATACGGTTGTTAATTACAGAGCCAATATGCGAACCCAAATCTGTCTGAGTGTCAAGCCTATTACCTCTCATTCCATTATTGTTTGCATGAAATTTTAATTGTAAGAGAAAATGGAAGATAAGATCAGAATGGAGAGAAAATAGAGGTGACAAGGGTGCTTTTTGAGGTGCCTGCCCAGCCCACAGTCCCCTTTCCTGAGCACTTTCTACTGTTACAAGAATGGACAGTGGTAGCCATGTGTGTATTGTGTGTCCCTACCATCCAGGTCATGCTGATTGGGCTGGAGTGGATGATCAATGGACAATACCGATTGGACTGGAGTAGACCCAACCCAAGCTGAAATCTTCTGGTTAATTATATTGGAGCTACAATACACCAGTACTTTTTTCAGCCAGTCTCTTGAACTGAGGAGAATTAAAATGGTTTGGTGGGAAGCAGACTTGGCTCAACGGATAGAGCATCTGCCTACCACATGGGAGGTCCAAGGTTCAAACCCAGGACCTTCTTGACCCGTGTGCAGCTGGCGCACGTGCAGTGCTGATGTGTGCAAGGAGTGCCCTGCCATGCAGGGGTGTCCCCTGTGCAGGCGAGCCCCACATGCAAGGAATGCGCCCCATACAGAGAGCTGCCCTGCGTGAGAAAAGTGCAGCCTGCTCAGGAGTGGCGTCACACACATGGAGAGCTGATGCAGCAAGATGACACAACAAAAAAAGAGACTCAGATTCCCGGGCCACTGACAAGAATAGAAGTGAGCACAGAAGAACACAAAGCGAATGGACACAGAGAGCAGACAACTGGGGGTGGGGGGATGGGGAATAAATAAAAAATCTTAAAAAAAAAAAAAGGATTGGGGTAGCCATAACATCCACATGCACATGAAGAGGCAGAGCAAGGTGGTTTAGAGAGCCGGACTAAAAGAGACAGAGATAGAGAGAAGAGTCACACAAGGAGAGAAAGGGACAAGAGAGGTGGAAGAGGAGATGTTTTGACTCGGCTGGCATTCAGTTCTGGCCCCGAACTTTTTTTGTCATTGTTGAGCTAGTTTGACTGTGTTTCTGTTGCTACCAACCAAAATAGTCTTAACTAAAGCAGAAAGGTAAAAACTTAGTCGCATGAGATAGGTATGAAAGCTAAGAGATTACCGACATCACCATGGTACTGGGTCTGCCACTCCTCACCAAGTCAATGCCTAAGACTCCTATTCGTTGAGGGATGCCAATTCTACCTTCTAACATGCTTCTGGGGAAATACTGCACTGACTCTCCTTCCCTGATGCTTTTTGTACCCCCTGGCTGAGCTCTTATCTATACCAATGCATGGAATTATAAAAAAGATGTAGCAAGCACCTGTAATCTAAGGGGAGTTTATGAGCTCTTGACTTCCTCCTGAAATTGCAATGAATCTCCCTTTCTTAACCAGAATCTTCCAGGATTATCAACCAACTATGAGCCTGAAAGTTTGAGCCAAACCCCGGTGCTTTTTAGTCTTGGAAAGCTGTGTGTACCCAAGTTAACTTAACTGCTCCATGAGTTGGGTTTGGAAAATTTAAGGTTTCCTATGGTTACCAGTTCCCAGTGTTTTAGGCGGCTAGTAGAAGAGCAGGCTGTAAAACGCTGGTGTCAGATCTTTATTTATAGGGAAGAGTTGACTTTAGAGCCTCAGGTCATTCATTCATTCTCTCATAATTCATGATCATATATCTTCTAAAACATGTCATGTATACAAATCCATTGGTTAGAAGAGTAATAACAACACAATAACAAGTTTAGACTCCAAGAAAGACATATAGAATTATTCTGACTAGAGGGGACAGTTGTTAATCTAATCATATGCTCTTAAATTGCTTGCTCTTGTATCCATTACCATCAATACTCAAAGAAAATACCCTTACAGGTAATGAGTCATCCCACTGTGGATTGGAAGTGCTTTCCTCTTACCAGAAGTTTAGAATATTTTCATTTGTCACATCCTGTTTCATAAGGAACCAGTGGTTGCAGAGTTTTCCAGAGAAAAAGTGATGATTCAATGCAGTGGATGAACGTCAGCTCTCAGATGGAGTGTGACACAGGTACTTTTCCTAGATGCATGTTTATCCTCAGCCAGCAGTTCCTGCATATTAGATCACACTTTCTAAATAACAAGCATCTAGTGTACAAGCCAGTGTGTGCAACTTGGCTGATGTACATTTAAATGCTATGATGCATTACAAAGTGCTACATGTCACCACAGGTTGTGTTTGCCTCCATCATGGCTTAGGCTGACAGGATGCAACCTAACAGGATGTGGCAAGCTGGGAGATGTTTAATGCATCATTACGTGTCCTGCCTGCAAAGTAGTGTGTTCTCAGTGGGAGCAATGCATTGCAACAGAGAGCCCTGCTCTCAACCAGTCTTGGGTCAGTCAGTGGTCTGGAGAGAGCTGGCTGCTTAGGTATTGGGCTCTTTTCACACCTTAGAAACCCCCGCTCAGTTCTAAGTTGCATTTTGCCCAATTCTTTCAGCAATTGCTTTCAAAAAAGAAAGCTTATCAGCCTCAACCTAAAGCTACCTCTGGGAAGAGATAAGCGTGGAATTGTACTTGTGTGGTTAGAAATTAGGCATGCTGGAGACCTTAGCATTTCCCTCTGACTTCTGAAGGCTCTTGTGAGGGCAACTTCCATATCGACCCTGCATATGTTTGCCAGGCTTGCATTTCACCCTGAATTTGATCAAGTCGTTAATACCAAAGAGCCTACAGAGAGCTGCTGTTAGCCTAGATGTTGCCATTTTGTGAATGAGAAAAAAGGCATCACTTTTTCTACTGGATGCCCTAGTAAAGGGCACAGACTGCACAGTTTGACAATAGCCACTTGTCATCTAGACCCATCAATTGGCCCTGGTCACTCTGAAAGGACCTTTAAACTGGTTCGTTCCCAGAAGCCTTCCTGGGTCAAGATATCCCTTCTTTCTTGTCCTTTGGTGTTGTCTCTTGATCAGGCCTATCTCCATCCAGGGCCCACTTCAGAGAAAACTCACACGGCAGTGAAGGGGAACTTTAGAATTCCACGCTGCTCCAGAAACCCACTCGTTGATGGCGTAACAAAGCATACCCAGGACACACCCAGGGCACCCAGGACAGCAAAGTGAATGTGTGGAGCCTCGGTGAATCACTACTAATAAATGAGGTGCTGGTGTTTATAAATAATTTGGTCTTCCAATGATAAAATACTGTTTATTAAAGAAAAGTGGAAAAGTACAGAAAGTAGAAAGTGGGAAGCAGACTTGGCCCAATGGATAGGACGTCCTCCTACCACTTGGGAGGTTCGCAGTTCAAACCCCGGGTCTCCTTGACCCGTGTGGAGCTGTCCCATGCACAGTGCTCATGCGGGCAAGGAATGCCCTGCCACGTAGGGGTGTCCCTTGCATAGGGGAGCCCCACACGCAAGGAGTGCACCCCGTAAGGAGGGCCGCCCAGCGCGAAAGAAAGTGCAGCCTGCCCAAGAATGGTGCTGCACACACGGAGAGCTGACACAAGATGATGCAACAAAAAGAAACACAGATTCCGGTGCCACTGATAAGGACAGAAGCAGTCACAGAAGAACACACAGCGAATGGACGCAGAGAGCAGACAATGGGGGGGAGGGGAAGGGGAGAGAAATTTTTTTTAAATCTTTTTAAAATTTTTGAAAAAAAAGAAAGTATAAAGTAGGAAACTAAGATGTCCTATATTCCTACCACTCAGAGATTACTGCTTTGTATGTTTTCTTCCAACTTCTGGTGTAGACATATATGCATTAAAAACCTCCTGAGATATGTATATATATAAATATAATTATAAGGAACTGAGGTGGTGCAATTGACAGGGAATCTCTCTCCACATCAGGAGTCACCAGGATCGAATCCCAGTGAATCCTAGAGGAATCCTAGAGGAATCCTAGAGAGAAAATGAGAAGAGAAGACAACACAGACAGCAAAATCAGCAGGGCAGGAGGAGGGGAAGGGGTGAAAATAAATAAAAAAATAAATCTTTAAGGAACTAAACATAATTATATATATAACTTTTGCCCTTCTTAATGTCACATTGTTAACATTTCTGCATGATTTGGTAGCACAGGAATTACTAGGCAGAGGAGCACAAGTAAATCATGTGACATGAATGGTCAAATTAAAAGGCTGTTGTCTTGGTTAGAAATCTTAGCCACCTCTCAGGTCAGTGAAGAAAAATCCATCATCTTCTGAAGAGGACACAGGTTCATTTCAGGAACTAACTCACGCTGGGTGGAGGCTGAGTTCTACTCCTGCTTCATTCTCTGAGTCACTAGGACAATGAAGCCCCGGGTCTCAGATTCCACCTCAATAAAATGAACTTTAACAGTGATTGCCTCCAAGATTTCTAAGAACTTGTTGAGAGCTTGCAAAACACCCAGGATGGGTTCCCAGCCTTCTTCACACCTGCCTCCATCATTCTTGGCTTTCCACAGAAACCGGTCTTTATTTTTTTCTACTTTATTAGAGCAGTTGTAGGTTTGCAGAAACATCAAGTAGGAAGTACAGAGTTCCCATATACCCACCTCTCACTCACACAGTTTTTCCTGTTACTAACATTTTGCATTAGCTTGATACTTTTGCTACAATTCACGAAACGATATTATAATTACAGAAGCTGGTCTTTTGAGGTGATCAGTTCTTCTGCAAACTGGAAAAAGGATTCTCAGGTGAGTAGAGGGTCAGGAGCAGAGGTGATGGGTGACTGACAGTGGGAAATGTTATAGAAGCTTCATGCTCTGCTCCATTTCCTAAATTCTTCCTTAATTCCCAAAGACTTTTCTCAAGAGAAGTTGGGAGTAAAGCATAAACTTTTCCTTTAAACTTGTGCTATTCAGGAGTCACTGTTCAATAGCCACACTATTTGAATAGTGTGGCTATTCAAATTTATTAAGTTAGTTAAAATAGAATACAATAAAAATCCTGTTCCTCAGTCTCACTAGCCATATTTCAAGAGCTGCATTAGCTCCATATGTGTATATAGAGCATTTCCATCATTACAGCAAGTTCTATGGACAGTGATGCTTTAAACTATTCCTAGAGAAAGAAGAATAAAAGCATACTTCTGGGATTCTGGGGTTTCTATCAAAACTGTATTAGGAGAGAAATTTGTTTGAAGCCTTTCATTTTCTCTTAAAAATTCATGTGACTTTTTTCATAATATAATATAAATGAGTTTGCTTGCATCTTAAAACAAAACAAAACCTGTTGAACAAAATTGACAATTCAGAAAAATGTTGGGTTTATCCTGTGGGTTTTCACATTACAGTTGGAAGAACAAGGCCCTTGAGGCACTGAGGGTATTGCTCTCCTCTATCATCAGTAGTGAAACTTCCTGCCTTTCGCAACCACAGATGAGGGGAAGGGGCCGTTTCAATGAAGTGGTTAGTAATTAGGTCCTCATAGTGATACATGTGCAAACCCTTCACAAAGCCTTTCCACATACCCCATGAAGCACTTCACATGCACTGTGAAGCACAGGGAATATTTAGGGTCATTTCAGAAAGTCCTTCCCATTTAAAAAAATTATGCAGTGACAAGCCTGCCTGGCAAAGGAGACACAGATGAACTAGCTAATCAGATAACAGCATCCTGTTCTATCACTGAGATCCTGGCATTCTCTACTAGGATGCTAATCCCAGGGAGGTAATGTCAAGCCCAGTGTTGAGGTTTGGTTGTCCTAGGTCGGAGGTTTTTAAAATCACTAGAAAGGCTACAAAAGTGTAAATTCCCCGAGAGTCTGATTCAATCTGCAGTTTAATTATATTAAACTGAGTAACTCTCTTCTATTACATGTGGCTCCTAAGAGCCACACTTTCTAAGCACCTACTTTGTGTTGGACACAGTTGGGAGCTTTGAAGATACAAGGTAAATAATCATTAGTTTTTAGAATCCTAGGATTGGAAGCAACTTACAGAAGGCATGGGATCCACAATAAGCCTTAAGTGAATTCAGTTTTAGTCTACAGACTGACCGCAGTTCCAGTGTCTGAGATTGGGTCTTTTGTGAATGATTTGGCTCATCTTTTTTTCAAGGCAATGCTTTTGTATATCCAAGGCTCCTTACTCAGTCTCAACAAGGAAGACGTCCAGAATAATATGAAGAAAAAATAAAATTTGTCCAGAGAAAGGAGGGGGCCTTGTTGGGACTTATGACTGCCAGTCCAAAGATATTAAGGAAATCAGGTTAATAGTATGTAAATTGTCAGAACTTTGCTTAGTTCAAATTCCTTATTCTGCAGTTGAGTTTTATTTCATCTTTATCTGTGCTCAGGAGAGATGAAAAATAGTTAATTTCTATTTTTTTTTAAACTTGTCATAACTTTTAAAGTCTTTGTGTAGACTTTTAGCCCAGACTAAACCATCTATTTTGTCTCACCTTTCCCACAGATGCTATTATTCAACTGGAATTGTTGTTTGTTTGTGGAGCTTCTCCAATTTATCCATGCCCATTCTAGGGTAAATATGCTGGACAAAATAAAGTCCTAACTCATGCTAGAGGGTTGGATTCAACCAAAATTGTACCAAGTCCATCCAATTTCAAATGGCCATTTTGTTTTTCTCTAACTTGGGGCCTAACACCTGTTTTTCTATTATTTTTAACCCTGACCGTGCCCCTCTATTAAGATTCTCTCAGCATTTGAGTGTTGCAAATATATCATACATAGGAATTGTTATTGCAAATATTTGTTTCAGCTCATTAACAAAGCCCCTATGATGCAGCCTGACTGCAGTTTTCTATTGTAACCATGTGGTAGAGCTAGCCCCAGGGTGATGCACAGCCCAGCCACATTCCTTAACGATCCTCTTAATTACACAGTTGGGTTAACCATTCTGTCTAAAAAATCTGCTTCGTAATTACAAAATCACCAGCCCAGCCAACCATGTTGACCCATGAATTGCTTGCATTCCACTGTGTCCTTAAAATGTGCACTGTCTTCTCTCCAAATGACGGGGAGGCTCTGGAAACGGGTGAGTATGGGATGCAGCTGCTCCTGTAATAAACATCTCTACCTCTCTCTGCCCAGGGATGCTTCACCGCTGGCTTCATCCTTCATCTCCCGTCATCCTTTCCTCTGCAATAGCCTCAAGCCCACGAGGGATCCATCCCCTCTTTCAAATCCGTCTACATAAAACTAGTTGCAGTAATTTGACAAAAGGCTGAAAAAGTAATTATGGCCCCTCAGGTGATTGACCTGGTTCTTTGAATGCAGAGGCTGTTGAAAATTAGCGCTTAATTTACTCCTATCACAAGCCAGATTTGTATCATCAGCTCCAAAATCAACGGGTAGATACATAGGTGAGTTCTGGGGCACTGGCTCCCAGCACAGTGCCGGCGCATAGTGCCGGCGCATAGTACAGTCTCAGTGGATTATTGTGGTTACATTATGGTAAATGGAAAACCTGTCCAGTTCTCAATTTCTTGCTACCTCACATCTTTACACTTTGGAGGCTAGCTTAACTTGTCTTGACTGCAGGGTACATGCAGAAATCTTGAGACCCAACAAACAGATGCACATCTTGATATCACAGAGCTACTTCTTGACTGTGTGATGAGAATTCCAAGTATGCTGGGTGACTGCTACGTGTTCTTTCCTTGTTTCATGCAGGGAATCATTGTCTCCCCTTGTGCTGCAAAAAGATTGCAAGGGTCCTTTGGGAGCTGGTGGCCCCCTACAGCCATGGGCATGGTGAGTCCTAAAGACTTGTGCCTCAGTCACCACCTCTTCTAATGGAAACCCTGTTTTCTTGAGCAGAGCAGATAGGCTAGGAGGTTTCATCTTGTGATATATGATTTGAATGAAAAGGGAAGGCTCAAGCAACAGAACCCTCACTCATTGTGGTAGGAAAGCAAAACAGTACAGTTTGGAAGAGTTTGACAGTTTCTTACAAAGCTTAACCTAGTCTTACTACATATGCAGCAATCGTGTTCCTAGGTATTTACCTATTTGATTTGAAAACTTATGTTCACACAAATGTCTGCATATGAATGTTTATATTAGTTTTATTCATAGCTTCCCCAAACTAGAAACAACCAAGATGTTCTCCAACAGGTGAATGGATAAACAAACTGTAGTACATCTGTACAGTGGAATATTACTCAGTGATTAAAAAAATAAATGAGCTATCAAGCCACAAAAAGACATGAGGGGACACTAAATGCATTTTGTTAAGTGAAAGAAGCCAGTCTGAAAAGGCTAAATATAGTATGATTCCAATTATATGACATTCTGGAACATGCAAAACTAAACAGCCAGTAAAATGATCAGTGGTTTCCATGAGTCCAGGGGGAGGCAGGGAGATATAAATAGGTAAAGCATGGGAGATTTTTAGGGCAGTAAAATTATTCTCTATAATATTGCAACATATATTACACTATACACTTGTCAAAACCCATTGAACTTTATAGCACAAAGAGTGAAACTTAATGGGTTAAAAAAAAAAATGTCATTTAGGAGGTCAGGGGATTCCAGGAAGAAATGCAGATTCTGAAGAAAGAATTTAAGTGTATTACAAATTATGAAACAGCCTCACTAAAAAGGGCAGGAGGAAAGAAGCTGACCTAAGTAACTATGGAAATGAGCAGAGTTGGTAAGATTGAAGGCAAAAGGAATCATTAATAAGCACATTCTCCAGTTGATAAAATTGATTCCCAATGGGGGGTTAACAGTGCTAATACTGCTATACCTGTATACCAAAACTGGACAATTAAGTAAATGAATGGTGGATCCTGGGAGCCAAGTTTCTCACTTTTAGAGTGGGAATTTACATATAAGCAAAAAAGAGGAGACTAGAGTGATCTATGTAGTAATGGATTAGAGTTGGAGACATCGGTATGAGCTCATGTTTACCTTAATATGGATATGATGGTTAAATATAGAAATATTTATAGATACACGTATATACATGGGTTAGTATATACACATATGTTTTTTGTTTTTTTATTTTTATTTTTAATTTTTTTAGATTTTTTTAAAAAAATTTTAATTTTATTTCTCTCCCCTTCTCTCCCCCCACCCCCCACCCCACTTGTCTGCTCTCTGTGTATTCGCTGAGTGTTCTTCCGTGTCCACTTCCATTGTTGTATTGTTGTCATCAGCACCAGGAATTTGTGTCTATTCTTGTTGCATCATCTTGCTTTGTCAGCTCTCCGCGTGTGCGGCCGCCACCCCTGGGCAGGCTGAACTTTCTTTCGCACTGGGCGGCTCTCCTTACGGGGTACACTCCTTGCGCATGGGGCTCCCCTATGCGGGGGATACCCCTGCCCAGCACGGCCCTCCTTGCATGCATCAGCACTGCGCATGTGCCAGCTGCACATGGGTCAAGGAGACCTGGGGTTTGAACTACGGACCTCCCATGTGGTAGGTGGACGCCCTATCCATTGGGCCAAGTCCGCTTCCTACACATATGTTTTTGCTCTGACTTCTAAGGAGGCCTAAAAGTAATGACACTGAACACAACTAGCACCCAGTTTTGATTTCTAATACCATTCTCCAATTAAGGGAACCATAGCTCCTTTGGTAAAGTGGCTGATTCCAGGACTGTGGCAAGAAATACACAAGATGAGCTTGAAGCATCTTGTAGGCTTGAAAGTAAGGAAGTGCTAAAAATAAACAAACAAAAAAGCAACCAAAAAAAACTTTGGTAGGATATGTAAAAGAGCACAGGAGCCAACTGAAAAAGCTCCCAATGGACAAAACCGCAACAATTTGAGCAACAAAATAAATACAATAACAAAATAATAAAATAAACATCTAGGAACACAACTGGTATAAATTAATAATTGAATAAATTAATCACTAGGGGGAGAAGAGACAAATCTCCTGTGCAGAAGAGCTCCAAATTATTGACGTAGACACTCTTTCACCCAGGAGGGAGAGTGGAATTCCCCACTCCTTTAGTATGCAATGTGCCTAGTTACTGTCCTCTGAAGAGTCCAGCATTGAAAGGCGGGAACAAAAGAGCAACTTTCCAGTTGAGAAACCTGACAAACACTCTCTCAGCCAGGTGATCAAGGTCAACATTGGTAGTCACAATTCCACACCCACAGTGGGTACCAAAGTACTATTTGACGTGATGGAAATGGTACTTTATCCCTGGGGTCCTCCTCCCGATAACCCATAACCCCAGTCTTGTCAGGAGAAAAACACCAGACAAATTCCAGGTGGGGCATCCTACAGTGTAGCTAATACTCCCCAAAACTGTCATCAGAAACAAGGAATGTCTGAGAAACCATCACAGCCAAGAGGAGCCTCCAGAGACACGACAACTAAACATGATGCCGGATCCTGGCTGGGACCCTGGGACAGAAAACAGACATTGGGTAAAAAACGAAGGAAATCTGAGTAAACTATGGACTTTAATAATAATGTTTCAGTGTAGGTTAAATAATTGTAATAAATGTACCATACTAATGTAAGATGTTAGCAATATGGGAAACTGGGTGCAGGGTATATAGGCACTCTTTATTCTCTTTTCAATTTTTGTATAAATCTAAAACTATAAAAGGGGGGGAAGGCCTGGGGTCATCAGGGTTACCATCCTGATGTAAGATGTCCCTCATGACCCCATATTTGGAGACCTGACTGCTCTTCTGTTTCACCCTCCTGACCCCTGGCTGGGCCGGCAGGACCAGCTGGTATCCTCGGTTTGCTCCCCCAGAACCACACACGGCTCCGGAAGCTGACCTCTATGAACAGCACCAACCGGTCTCCCTTGCCCTTTGGCTTCTAGCTGGGCTCTGCCAGTGGAAGGCACTGGCAGGAGAAGGACAGAAGCGAGTTTGGAATATTGGTTCCTTTTTTGCCCCCACTGCTGGCTTGGGCTGGTGGAGACTGCTGTACCACAGCCAGGCTCTGTCCAGGTGGCCCACGCTCCGGCTTTCTCAACCACTTCTTCCTTCAGCCTAGCTGGGAGCTGCTGCTGTTTGCTGCCCTGGGTATTTTACCGTTACTTATTGGTGTCTTTTAACCCTGAGCACTCATTAGATTCATCTGAATCTCCCCACTCGAGTGGGCCACCTGCACCCTGCCTCTATCCTTCTGATATTCAGGGCCTGAACAGCACTAACACTCCCTTCTGTGCTTGAACTTACCCTGACCCCTTGCACCTTCACTAGGCACAATGCTTCTCCAAGGAAAGCAGGAGAAACTTGCCTCCCACTTGCCCTCTTGGAGCCCACCCTAACTGCCCCCAGTGTCTTCACACCGAGTAGAAGGAGTTTTTCTCAACAAAAACTAATAGTGAATAGTACTCTCACTACTTATCGAGTCATCACTGGAAAACTGGGGGTCTTGCCACATGCACCCCATTTCTAACAGTTTTTACTGATAAAAATTAAATCATTAATAAACCTAAAGAAATACACAATACCATTTTTATAATCTCTTCTCATTGTAAAAGTAATGTAACTTCTATAGTGTTAAATTTTTATAATAAGCATGTATTCATATATTACTTTTATAATTATAGGACTCTAAAGAGATTAAAATAAAAATAATATATGCTTACTATTGAAAATTTGAAAAAGTAGGAAAAAAATTAAAAGGAGAAACTAAAAATGGCCCAGGCTTAGGAAAACAAAACAGCAGCATGGAATGGTTGAAAGGAAGTGAGAATTTATAGTTTTAAAACTGGCTCCATCACTTTTTTTTTTCTTTTTTCTTCCTTTTTTCTTATTGGAGAAGTTTTAGATTTACAGAAAAATCATGCATAAAATACAGAGTTCCCATAGACCACCCTCCTACTAACACCTTGCACCTGCGTGGTACATTTGTTGCAGTTCATGAAAGAACATTTTTATAATTGTACTGTTAACTATAGCCCATCATTTACAATAGGTTCACTGTAGTATACTGTCCTATATTTTTCTTTCTAAATTTTTATTCTAGTTGCATATATATATACAACCTAAAATTTCCCCCTTCAACCACATTCACATACATAATTCTGTGCTGTTAATTACATTCACAATGCTGTGCCACCATCACCATCATTCATTACCAAAATTTTATGATCATCCCAAATAGAATAGGTACAATTTAAGCATTAACTCCTCATTCCCTACACTTACTCCCAAACCCTGGTAACCTATACTATAGATTCTGATTCTATGGGTTTGCTTATTCTAATTATTTCATCTGTGAGGTCACACAATATTTGGCCTTTTGTGTTTGGCTTATATTTCACTCAACATGATGTCTTCAAGGTTCATCCATATTGTCACATGCATCGGGACTTCATTTCTTTTTATGGCTGAATACTATTCCAATGTATGTATATACCCCATTTTATTTATCCATTCATGGGTTGATGGATACTTTCCACCACTTTTCTTTTTTAAGATTTATTTATTTATTTATTTATTTCTCTCCCCTTCTCTCCCCATCCCGGTTGTCTGTTCTCTGTGTCTATTTGCTGCGTCATCTTCTTTGTCCACTTCTGTTGTTGTCAGTGGCATGGGAATCTGTGTTTCTTTTTTTTGTTGTGTCATCTTGTTGTGTCAGCTCTCCATGTGTGCGGCCTGTTTCCTGGGCAGGCTGCACTTTCTTTCACACTGGGTGGCTCTCCTTACGGGGCGCACTCCTTGCACGTGGGGCTCCCTTACGCGGGGGACACTCCTGAATGGCAGGGCACTCCTTGCACTCATCAGCACTGCACATGGGCCAGCTCCACATGGGTCAAGGAGGCCCGGGGTTTGAACCGCAGACCACCCATGTGGTAGACGGATGCCCTAACCACTAGGCCAAGTCCGCTGCCCACTTTCCACCACTTTTTATCTGTAACCTTGCAGAAGGCACTTAGGTCTTCAGAGCACCATTTGGCACATCTATAAAAGAAGGGATACCAATACTTCTCTGGCTGTATTGTGGCAAGAATTACAGATGCTATAAGCATTCCCTTTAGCACAATGCTTCATACAGAGTGCACATGAGTAAAGAAGATCTGGGTTCACATCTCTGCCATGCTTGTTACTGGATATTTGAACTTGGGCAGTTAGATACCTCTTTAACTCTGTAAAATTGGGGTAAAAATGATTACTTCCTAGGTCTAAACAGGGTAATCTGTGAAAATACTAGCTTAGGGAAAGCAGATGTGACTCAACCAGTTGGGTACCCGCCAGCCACATGGGAGGTCCCAGGTTCAGGTCCTGGTGCCTCCTAAAGAAGACATGTAGCTGCCTCCCCCAGTGCAATGAGCAGATGCCACAAGCCAGCAGACACCACAGTCCGCTGGGAGCAGATGTGGCTCAGGCCATTGGGCACTTGCCTCTCATGTGGGAGGTCCTGGATTCGTTTTCCGGTGCCTCCTGGAGAAGGAGAGCAAACAATGAGCAGACAGATGAGAGAGCCGTCTTGGGGAGGGGAGGGATAAATAAAGAAAAAAAAGTAAATAAATAAAATCTTTTTAAAAAGAGCTTGGTACAGTGTAAAGCACATGGTAAGCACATTGCATCGTAGCTGCTGCCTTCATCTCCTCCATCCTCATCTTCTTCATATCTTCATCAACAGCAGTCATCATGTTAGGGAGGTACGCAATTCTAAAGTTACCCACCAGGTCTGGTCTTACAAATAGGGTATTTACACAGTCACTGAGACCTGAGGGAACCAAATTGAGACCCTTGCCCCCACTTAGCACATACTCACTCTCCCCCAAAGTTACACCTTCAGAGATAGGTTTTTTATGTTCAACGCTGCTGAAATGCAACAGGGGCACCAAAAGGAATTCATTCATCACTGGGCTTTTAGGAGAAGCCCTCCCTAAAGGTATGGGGACTGAGCCCGTGCCACCCCTAACTTCCCCAGACCAATAATAGCCTTAAGTTGGTAAAAAGCAAAAATGTAATCTGATGGAAGGAGCAAATGGGGATGGAAGGTGGGAAAGAGGGTGATAAAGGGGAAGTGTTAGGAGATGCTGTCCTTTCTAATTTGTCTAAGCAACAGGTAAAGTTTTGCCAGCATTTTATTTATTTTATATTTATTTGCTTGTTGCTTAAGAAACTCGTATGTCATTTTCAATGAGTCAGGAACTGTTCTAAGCACTTTACAAATATTAAGATTGATGTGAATATACAAATTTACAAATAATCATTTCGTTATTTGTAGGCATAGGAGTCAGGCCATTTTTTACAACAGCAGATATATATGCTCTTTCTTTTTCCTTCCCTTTCCTGGGGCCCAGTGAAACAGCATTTGCTCACCCAACTGCATGCCACACATTCATTTATTCTTTCAAGAAAGATTTATTGAACCCCTTGAGTCAAGGAATAGGTGCAATCCTGGAGCTTGTATTCCAGAAGAGACAATGAACAATTAATGATCCCTATTTATTCTAAGGAACCCGGCATTTCGGTACAAGGAAGTTTATCAAATCTTTCTGAAAACAGGTTTTGAAAAATGAGAAGGTGGCAAAAACCCAAAGATCTAGGTTTGGGGACACCGTCAATCAGAGGACAACTCAAATGGGATGGTCAGAGGCTCCAACTGTGACCACATCACACATTTGCCTGGGATCAGCCCGGGTTCCCTGTCTGAAACCTGAAGACACTGTAGGGGCTCTGGGTAAGCAGTGTCTTTCCACCTGCACCATATTTCTCCCTGAACTCTTAGATATGGTGTGTGCCCACACAATTGCAAAGCTTGATCCAAGCTTCAGGGTATTGCTGAGCCCAAAAGCTGTGCTGCTTCAGAACTTCCTTATCTCTTTATCTCCTGTGGAGACTGTTTCAACCAGCCAGAGGGTTACCAGGGATGATAAATTTTCTTAGGAAAATCATATTAAAGTTCAATTTGTTAAATCAGGCTCCCGATCTTATCTATGGTGGGCACTTGTTCTAGCAGCGGAAACAGGAGGTGATAAATCCTTTAGGCTGAGTCCGCAGATGGTTATCTAACAGTGTGGATGAAATCAATGGGGAAGTCATCTAAGGAATGTACTTGGGTCTTATATAATACCAGGCTGTAATGTTACTTGATTAGATTGTAATCATTATTTTCCCCCTTGTGTGTGTGTCAATTCAATAACAAAAGCTTCAACACGGTAGGAACTTTCCTCTTGGTGAGAGCAGCAGAAATACCTGTTACCTATGTCCCTGATTCCAAGACCCAAATTCAGAAGCTTACTGTACAAAAGGGTTTCCTGGAAATTTTGGACGTGAGGCTGGAAAGGAAGGTTTTGTGCTGCTAGTGATTGTTGCAAACCCTTTCTCAGAGAGACTTTGGTGCTGAGAGAGTATCAAGTGGGGGGAGTATCTCCCTTTTAGGGGACTTCCTGGGTGGGTGGGACATCCGGTTAACCAAATGAGTGGTTTTAGTTAGCTGGTGAGGACTGGCGTTTGCCCCATTTATAAGAGCTGAGTACATGCCATTTGCCAGGTACTGCGCTGCACAGAGAGGAGAGGCTGCCTGAACAAGGTATTTCCTCCCCACAGGGTCAGGGTCTAAGGCAGGGTCAGCCACATCTGCTGCTCTATCCCTCTACCCTCCACCTGTACAACCTGGGCCCTGAGAATTGTTTTTTACATTTTTAACGGTTGAAAAAAATCAGATGAAGAAGAATATTTCATGACATGATACTTACATGAAATTCAAATTCGTGTTCATAAATAAAGTTTTATTCAAACATAGGCATTTCATCCATTTACATAGTCTGTAGCTATTTTCTCACTACAAGAGCAGAACTGACTAGTTATGACAGATAATGTATCGCCCACAAAGCCTAAGATATTTACTATCTGTCTCTTCACAGAAAAGTTTGCTGAGCCACCTTCTCATTCCTTCACTCTCTTCTGCAGAAGGTTTTCAGTGTTAATCACCCATCAGTTTGCTAAGAGCTTCAATCGGCGTACGTTTAGCACTTTGCTGCAGACAAAGCATGCCTTGCCCGTGTGGAATAGATAGGTTTGCATGTTCCCAGGACATCTTGTTACCATTGAACACATAGGCATTTTCCCACTTCTTTACTGAACAGGCCAGCCTCTGCCACCAAGGAACTTCAAGCATCCATGAACACCTATAGGTGGGTTACTGTAAAAACAGATTAGCCTTTGACTAGGATTTTTCTTTGGAATAAAAGAAACAAAAACTTAAAAAATTAAAATAAAAAAATAAAACAAGAGGAAGCTGTGGGACCTTCCTGAGCCCCAGCATCCTTAAAGAGGGAATATGTTTGGGTGGCAGATGGCAAACCTCTTCAGGCATCTCACATTCCTGGGATCTTTGAAAAGATACTTTTCATATATCCAAGCAGTTGATCTTTGATTGTATTTCTACCTGTTCAATAACCGGGAAGAAAAAAGTATCCTGTTTCTTTTAAATATGTGCAAAATATCTCATCCTGACAAAAGATCCTCGTGATCAAAGGAGGAAAAAAAACAAAAAACAAAGACAAGCTGGGAAAGGGAGAAAGGAAGAGAGAGGAAAAAAGAAGGGAGGCAGAAGAGACAGAGAGAGAAATGAGGCATCTCAGATACACCAGACTGTCAAAGAAGAGGCAAGCACAGAGAGAAATGATAGCAATAGGAGATCATTAACATCTGGAATTCACCACTCATCACTTCTTGGTTCAGTCTAGGTGAAAATGTTATGAAAAGGTCTATTTTGCTTAAATCCATTCAATTTCACAACAGTTGAGAGAGGTACCAGGTATAACCAATTCCATTTTAGAGCTATGGAAAATGAGTGCCTAGTGTTCGATGACAGTGGTGCAGAGATCCAACCCCCGGGCCTGTTTGAGATTGAAAACATCTGTTTCCCTGGGTGCGTTTCTTTACCAGTTCATCCTTTCACCTCCAGAGGCAGTTCCTGCTTCAGGTTAATTATGGGCTTTAGTGCTGAGGTTCTGCCATCAGGAGAAAGAAAATGTTTACAAGAATCAAAACCTTCAAACTCTGGAATCAATTCTTTAAAGTGTTTCTTGTTTTAAATACTGAAGAGCAGAAATGCTCTCTATTCTTAAAGAGAAGTACATATCAAAGGCAAGAGTTAAATCCGCAGTTACAGATCAGTCATTTAAAAGTTTCCCACCATGGCTGAATTTGGAATTTGCAGTGAGCAACATGTCTCATATCAATTACTTTGGGTTTCTTTTAAACTCCATATTCCTGAGAATTTGACAATGTAACAAATATGTTTCCCCATAATCACGTAAGTCAGCCTAATATTCTTATTTCGCTTTAAAAAACAAAGACCCTAAGATAGAGAAATGGCTTTTCTTGTGGTCTTAGCAAAGTTAGTAGAAGAGGCAGTATTTGAAAGTATAACTCTGGAGTTTCTGCCTTCTGCTTAATATTGTTCTTGACTGAGGAGTCGTGATGCAAAAATGAATAGTAGATTAGGCAGACACATTCGTTGTACATATATATACAAATGTGTAAATAAATATTACAGTGTACATATATCTGTGTATATCTTTCACAAACACACAGAAATACTCACACATACAGAAACAATAAAAAATATTTTAAACACTTTCAATCCCACCTTCCAGTGAGAACTCTGTTTTCCTTCTCTTTTACTCACACTAATTTTTTTCAGGACTAAGAAATGCAGGGTAGAGCTAAACCCCATCCTGGTGGAGATTTTCAAGCATACCAGGAAACTGAAAAGCCTTTAGTGTGTTCTTAAACATACATGAAGTTGCTGTCTTCCCTCTCTCCTTGAGGATCTCTTTTGCTACATCTGCTCTGAATGCTAGATGCCAAACTGATTTTACTCTACTTAGAAACAAGCAGAAGAAAGTAATGCATTTTTCTGATTACAGTTGAAATCATATTAAATGCAAACAATTTAGAAGATTTAAAAAAAAGGGATTCTTGAACCAATGCCAGAAAGAAGCATTATCTCAGTTTGCTCAGCTCAAAGATTTTTTGGTCTCCTCAAGATGACTCTCGTATGACTCCCAAAATGGGTCAGGTACCAGTTTACCTGATAGAAGGCAAGCCGGGAAAAAGAGGTTGGATTGGGAAAGCTCCAAGGTATATGTGGCCATCTCTTCCACTGCTCCTTGACTCTTTGGAGCATACCCCAACTGTGACCCTACAACAGTCAGGCTCTCTAGGCCAGCCTCACTTGTCCTGCCCCCCAATCTCACACTCTGCAATTCTAGTATCTTTTCACAGGTTGAACTGGCCAGACAGCAGCAGATGGGTTGTTCTGGAAGCAGAAAGTTTATTAGTGGATTGATACATCTGAAAGAGAAGGGAAAGAAGGATTGGGCAAAGGGAGAAATTGAGCTGTGACACAGTACCACCAACAGTTTCAGTCAACCTTATGGGGAGCTGTGAAGATGGGATAACCTTCAGAGCTGTGCCAGTTGAGGAACGAGGGCCTGATTTTTGAACTCCATGTTGATCTATCTTTGAATGCAGGCCACGCTGGAAAGGGGGTATGCCTGTGGGTAGGTGGCCCTCCTTAGCCCTCTGACTGCTGCCTGCAGGTCCTGGGGGGATCTTGGTAGTGCATCACAGCATCCATCACAAGCATCTTAAGATAGGCACTGATAATCCCAGCAAAAACAGAAATTGGGTAAGGAAGGGGAATCCAATAGACCCAGAATCCTTAGTTCTTCTAGCTCTTCCATGCAGTCCTTTGGCAGAAAGCTTGTTACATTTATTCAGCAGGCTCTGCAAGATGCAAAACAAGCTGAGAGATGGAAGCACAAATCTTCTTGCTACTAGTGACTGTACAAACACTGACTCTGATACAAAGGGATGTCCATTAGCAAGGGGGAGCCCAGAGATAGCTTTAACTACAAGGGAAGAGCCTGATTCAGAGTGAAATGTCATTACAGTCTTGTCACTGTCTCAGGGGATGATGCTTTAGAGTTCATATTGGTTTAACTCAAAGCCTCTCTGGGAGTACAGTAAGCAACAAAGGGCAAATTCACCAAGATTTCAATGAAAGTTGAGCCATGCTGGGTCACTGCTCCCTCAGTGGCTCTATCAAGGTAAGGGCAACTTCTAGTTCTTGATTTAGCTGCTCTTCCATCCAACTTGACTGGAACCTGAATTCCCAGCAACAATTTGATAGATGCTCATGAAATGGGGCTGCACCTAGAAACGAGAAGCAGATGCACGGGCGAATACCTTACCACTCTGAGTTTGCGAATATCCTTTTCCAGATCTTCACTCCAGCATTTGAGGCTTGATCTACATGAGGTGACCCAGATTCTGGCATGAATCTCCTGCCCTACAAAGCTCTAAGTAGGATGATTATGGTTGCAGAAGGTCCAGATTAAATTAAGCGTGGAGGGCTGCCCTGTTCTTTTCAGTGATGACCTTTTAAGTCATGAACAACTAGAGAGTTGGATGCACTGTTGGAACTGAGCATAGCAACGGGCCAGATTTGCAAGTTTGTATGTCAAACAAATATATGAATGGGAAACCTCTGCATTCATTCTTTCAACAGATGTTTTTGTGGACCCACTCTGGACTGGTCTGCAGTGCATTAGAAACTACAGCTATGAGTAGGCTAATACATGAACTTTTCCCTTGAGGGCTTCACAGTGGTGAGGAAGGTTAGTTTAGAGAAAAGGAAGACAGGTCTAAGACCAGGCAGAAAAGCATGGCTGCAAAACACATGGCCATGGAATCCTGCCTGGAAATCCCCTGGGGGAAAGACCCCCCACCATGGAGGCTGCTGGAAGAACTTTTTAAGAACCCCATTTGTAATGCCTTCTCATTCAGGGTCAAGGAAAGCCCATCATTGGGCCCCCTGGGGGACAGATGGGTGGGATAATCAGTCAGAACAGCAAACATCTGTTTGCTTCCCTAAAATTAGCAAGGGGAGGAATAATTAATAGCTTAATAAAGATAGCCAATTTCTCTCTACCTAAAGAAGCCTGCATCTGGAGGTTCAGGTGCATAATCCTGTTTCTCAATAAACCACTGGCTTAACTAAACTGGCATGTTCTTAAATTCTTCTGTGTAATATAGCTAAGAGGAATTCTTTTTTTTTTCCCCAAGACCTTCTAAAGATTTTATTTTTTTGTTTGTTTGTTTCTGATTTTATTTTTTTATTAATTTTTTAATATTACATTCAAAAAATATGAGGTTCCCATGTACCCCCAGCCCCCTCACCCCACTACTCCCCCCATAGCAACATTCTTCTCCATCATCATGACACATTCATTGCATTAGGTGAATACATCTCTGAGCATCGCTGCACTTCATGGTCAATGGTCCACATCATAGCCCACACTCTCCCACGTTCCATCCAGTGGGCCATGGGAGGACCTACAATGCCTGGTAATTGTCCCTGCAGCACCACCCAGGACAACTCCAAGTCCCGAAAACGCCTCCACATCTCATCTCTTCTTCCCATTCCCCACACCCAGCAGCCACCATGGCCACTTTCTCCACACCAATGCCACATTTTCTTCGATTACTAATCACAGTAGTTTATGAATAGAATATCAGTAAGTTCACTCTAATCTGTATTCTATTCCTCCATCCTGTGGACCTTGGATTAGTTGTGTCCATTCCACATCTATGTCAAGAGGGGACTTAAATTCCACATGGATGCTGGATGCAGTCCTGCTTTCAGTTGTAGGCACTCTAGCCAAGAGGAATTCTTCACCTTGACTTCCTCTGACTTCAGAGGTATGTTCTGGAATCTTGTGTCAACCATAGTATTGGGTGGGAAATTGGTGTAGAGTAGAAAGGATAAGCAGGTGCCACTCTCAAGCACAAATGACCTTGACTACTTGATGTAAACTCTAGGTTTCTTCTGGGGGGTAGAGCCCTGTTTTGAGCCTCAGAACTTTGGACTGGAGCCTTGATATTCTATCTGGCACTTGTGAAAATCCTCCCGCCTGGAGTTAGGTTCTGACAAGGATGGATTCCTTAACCTTGAAACTGCCATCTCTCTATCTTCAGGCATCTCAGCACCATAGGAACTTCTGCTGACATGTCTCACCCAGTGAGCCAGACCACCATATACTTAAGTCATCCCAGACTAAGCATGAATTTGCTATAGCCCTTTGGACTTAGTGACTGCCTGCCTGCCCCTCCTTCCTCTCTCCTTCCCTCCCACCCTCTTTTCTTCCTTTTATCCTTCCTTCCTTACTGGGACTTAGACCTCTGACTACCCTCCCTGGAAGATCACATAGCAGCCATATTATTACCCATTTTTGCTCTACCTATTTGTAACTTCTTCCCTTTCATCTTGTTCTGCAGCTGAGAACTCAGAGTGCCTACAGAACAAGTCTCAATTGTTAAGGCTCTCTCCAGATCAAACCTTTACCAAGAAAGAACTCATCCATGACAGCATCTGAACCAGCCCTTTCCTCATCCCTGTTACCATGTTCACCCAGATTCCCATGCGTATGTATTGGGGAGGGTGGTGGCCTGAAATTATGCTGCTGCTTTTGGACATTAGGCCAGACGATGATTTAAAACCAAGTGTGAAGGAGAGCTGGCCCCTGATGACCAACCTGAAGGGCCTGCTTTGACTCCCTTCTTCAAATTACAGGTTAGATCAACTTTAACATAGGAGTTAAGCAAAGGCTTTGGAGGGCAACAGACCTGGGCCCTAATGCCAGCTCTGCCTTCCTGGCTCTGTGACTTTGAACATGTTACTTATATTCTCTAAGCCTCAGTTTCTCTATTTGTATAATAGTGATAATACCGTCCCTCCAAAAACTGTCAGAGTATCTAAATGAATTAATGGAAAACATAGGATTGGTGCCAAGAGCTCAAAACATGACAATTATTATTTTTTATTATGATGGTTGTTTCTATGCCTTTGCCCTAAAAGAAATATTAAAAAAGAGCCAACCCTAGATTTGCAATGATGGTGCTAAAAATATGACTCAGAAAGTTCTGGAAGAAGACCATAGGGAAATGTGCAGGTTAGACAGAAGATAAACCCGAGAGAGAAGCTCAGAGTCATAGCTTCTCATTGGAGGGAAATATCTACCATAACCTCCCCTCTTTTAAGATGTTCCTTTTTAGGGACTCTCTCCCATAATTATTATGCATACAGGCATACTTCATTTTATTGCACTTTGCTTTATTGTGAGTCAAGCAAGTCTATTGGCACCATTTTTCCAACTTCATGTCTCTGTGTCACATTTTAATTAAGGTACGTGCATTGTTTGTTTAGATAGAATGCTATAGAACACTTAATAGACTATGGCATGGTATAAACATAACTTTTTTATGCACTAGGAAACCAAAAAATTCTTATGACTGACTTTATTGAAATATTCAGTTTATTGCTGTGGTCCAGAACCAGACCTACAAATATCTCCAAGGTAGGCTTGTGCTTGCAAACATTCACAAAAATAGAGACAACAGTCTCATCAACCTCCCACGTACTCATTATTCAGCTTTAAGGATTATTGGTATTTTGCCGACCATGTGAAACTTGCACTTGGTGCCCTAGTTTCTCCCACATATAGAAAAGAATGACCAGTGTATGTTTTCCTCCTCTCTAGCAGGAATGGACAGTGAAGATGGTGAAGACTTTGCAATTCTCTCCTGCTACCCCCCAAAACACCTTCCATGAAAGCCTTAAAGCACATTGCTTCAAGTACAAGTAATTTCTGAAAATGCTGAAGTTTTCCATTCTGGCATCCCATCCCCAAACTTGTCCACAAACCCAAGACTTGGCCTTATCAGACTTCCCTTAATTTTTTTCATAAATCCTATCCTATTGTGCAGTATGAAACAATTCAAGATTAAAGTGACAAATTAACTGTTAGCTGCTAAATATTTAATGTCAAGAAAAAGCCATTTAAAACTAATAAAAATTCAGGCAATAAATCTAAATAATACAGTGAGAAAATGTTATATTAACTTAGAATTTGCAGTACCTTAATATTGTCTTATATCAGGCACTTGCTGATTAGAGAACACAGCACATTTACTGCATAAATTTATGACTATGTTCCAATAACCACATCCATTTTCTCTGTATTGTTTTCTCTTGACATTTATAGCAACTTTAGTTTGTTGCTGCACAAGGATAAGCTATCTTTAATTTTTTTCTTTTAGCTTTGGCCCTTGTTTAGTGGAGTGCACTCATGGTCAGCTTACTTTTCTTCCATCACCCTCCAAAAAAAAGGTTGATTTTTTAAAATGTGAAAGATAGCATCCAAGGCAGGACTGAGGAGAGGAACTAGAGCCCAGGGATGGGAAGCTCTCACTTCCCACCTATGCCAATAATTCACCCTGAGAATCCAGGTTGCTCCTTTTAATGTAGTCTCCTAAGGTTTGCTGTCAGGGTAATAATATTTGCCACAAACCAGTTCCCCAGAGATATAGGGGAAGTTAATGAAATAATAATCAGGTAAAATGCCTATGAGTTACAGAACATTCCTTGGATAAAGTAGCATTAAATTGATGTGGCTCTTTGTGCATGTTGTCTTCAGCTCCTAGGATGCTTGGTCTCCTGTCTCTGCCTATCCACAGGGCTGCCCCGTACAACCCGGTAGGTTATGCCCTGCACAGCTTCAGGGGCTGCTTTCAGACAGATGACCATGCAGTTGGCTATCCATAACCTCACACGCCACCTCTCGGGGCCTTTCCTGACCCTCTTAGTCCTCAGGTCTCTCTCCCTTCAATGGACACAGAAAGATGCTAGCACACATGCCTCGGGCAGGTCCCTCTAATCCTAACCTCCTAAGAGGCTCATGCCCCTAAGAAGAAGGATTCTCACTAGAGAACCTTGAAAACCAATGTGAACCAAGGGTGAACCAAGAACGGGGTTTTAACTCCACAAGTAAAACCCAGTCCCCTCAGTGATGTTGAGCTATTCACAAAAAAATCACAGCAAGGGTTTTGGGTCCAAGGAGGATTCAGCCATCACTACAGGGAATCTAAGGTGGGTGCTCAGGTGCAGCCAGTCCTTTCACACAGGAAACAGGAGACCTGGGTTCGCTTTCAGAACAGATGATGGTTCAGCAGAAAACTCCGAATACTGCTGCAGGAATTCCCTACTTAGAAGCTGGGACCAGGGGAGCCACACCCATTTGTTTCAGCCTTGGGCATCCTTGGGAGCCTTCAAAACCTGTGTTTCATTGATTTACAACTAAATCTCACCATGCTTCAAACAAGAGACTGAAACTTTTCCACTGACATCATTCAGGCCCTCAGCACATGTTCTGCTATAGACTATGACCTGCCTACTCGGCCACGTCCTATTAGTCTAGCTGGTATACCTTTCCACTGCTGCTTCTGGACCACTGTTCAGGCCCATTAGGCAACCCAGGACAAAGCAGCTGTATTAAGAGCTTGACACTTATCATATGTTATGTGTGGTATGTGCTGTCTATAGTACTCTACCACTTCAGTCCGGAGGACATGTGCCAGGTGGCACTGATCTTTCTATCCCTAGAACCCAACACTGTGATGAGCTTAAGGTGGCTCTTCAAAAAGCCTTTGTTAATAGAGCTGTGCATGTAAGAGGAACTATCTAAAACTTCTTAAAGTAATAAAAGGACTTCTCTAGAATCATCTATTTGCTATTACCTTCTGTTTATATGTCTCTGGTTAGTACACAAACCTTTTTTCATGGAGAATGTGGCAAGACTATGTGACTGTAGGTAGGTAACTTTCTCTTTCTTTTGAAAAAGCTATGTGGTTAACCAGTAACTTCATTTTTACTTTGTAAATTATTTCTGAATATTATCTTGTTGCTAGTCTGTTGCTGCCCAAAACCTCCTAAATTTGGATTGTCCTGCCATGCAGTTGTCTGTTTTGTAGAAAGTTCTTATAATTGTTTAAGGAGAACTACAGTAGAAAATCCTTAAAGGTCAGAATAAGGAAAAGAGAAACAACATTTTTGTGGGGCTACCTTATGCCTGGATATATATATCCCCATTTAATCCTCATAATGCTGTTTTACAGATGAGAAAACTAAGGCTCAGAAAGGTAAGTAACTATATAAGGTAGAACAGGCCTTTAAAAGAAGAACTAGATCCAAGTCCAGGTATATTTGACTCCAAGGCCCATGTTTCTTTCACTACATGTGCCTCAGAAGAAGTTAGATCAGTAAGATAAATCAACAATGAGACCATTGAAGGTCAAGGAAGAAGATGAGAAGAATAATATCTCACACAGATGAATTGTTTGGTGATGAAGAAATCTTCCCTATAAGGCAAGTGAACAAAGTGGTTTGATCCATGACATTCAATATGATAGCTATTAGCCACATTTGGCTATTTAAATTTTAATTAATTAAAGTTAGGTAAAATAAAATTTCAGTCCCTCAGTAACTAGCCACATACCAAGTACTCAGTCACTTGTGCTAGTGGCTACCACATTGGACAATGCAGATATTTAGAACATTTCCATTATCATAGAATATTCAAATGGACAGCACTGCTTTAGAGCATGAACTTTGGTGTTGGACAGAGTTTCACCACTTAAGAGTTGTGTAAATAAGGACAGGTAAGTAACTTCTCTAAGCCCATCTGTAGAATGAATATGATAGTACCTGTCTTAGCCTAGTTTCCCCAGAAGGCAGAGTATGAGACATAAGCTTATAGGCAAATTATGGTGGAGTGTCTTCGCAGAAAACAGGAGAAAAGAATGGGACAGATGAAGTAAAGAAGAAGAGCCCACCTATAAATGCATGTTTGAAATGGCCTCAGAAATAGGCAATTGGCTGCTTGATTCGGCAGACTATCTGAAAAACTGTATGAAATGCATTTCAGATTGAGTTGTCTAGGGAATGGGTGGAGAGGGAAGCTTTATCTATTGATTTCTGCCCCATTACCTACCTGGTATGGGATGCTTGTGAGGCAGTCTAAGCTTTAGCTGCCTTGCTCTTGTCCGGCAGTGGTTGCTGTAATTTCCCATTCACCTTTCACCAAGAGATGCCCCATTGAATACTCTGGGTTCCATATGTACTCTCTATTTTAATTGTGTGACAGTGATTTCTCATGGCAATACTCTGCTCGTATAATAATTCCTTTATTAGTCTCCTTGTCCTTCAGCATGAAGAATCCAAAATGAGCTGGTAGCAGTGGCAGCTTCAAGTTAAATGACTAAGTTTCCTGGCACACTGTGATAGTTTGACTTATGTACCCCACAAGAGACATGGTTTTAATCCTAATCTACACTCCCATGTGTTTGAACCCATTGTACACAGGACCTTTTGAAGACATTATTTTTAGTTAAGGTGTAGCCCAGTTGAATCAGGGTAAGCATTCAGTAATGCAGCTCATGCATAACCTCCATTCCTGCCACGATGGCCACTCTGTTTAAAGACACATTGTGACACCACTGGAGTGATTTAGGAGAGAGGCAGGCTGACATCCACAGGATGAATTATCCTGTTCATCAACCTGTTTGTTGAACATCTTCTCTATGAGGGATGTTCTCTGTTGGGCATTCATCTGAGATGCAAAGATCTGCAAGCTTTCTACCCGTTTCCAGAAATCCACCCCCATGTCATTTCCCCAGACTTCCTTGTCCCATATCTTACAGTCCTTTTACATTAAAGCCCCTAATTAACCAGTCAAGGCATTCACCACTGCCCAGCAATCCATGTTCATCTATAGCTCAGGTCACTTTTCCTTCCATTGAAAATGGAACAACTAGGTATACTTCTGCTTACTACTCTGCCTACTAGGAAAATTTCCTTTTACCACTGTCATTTGTAAAATCCATTTTGCCCAACATCAACTTATCATATTAACCCATCTATGACCCAGTTGCAAATTCTTTCTCTATTAGTTGGATGTGGGGGCACCGTTATCCCCCTATCCCCCATAAAGCCATTGGTGTGAGTTGAGGGAGAGATGTTGGTGCAAGAGACGGGTCTGGGTCAACTAGTCATATAATTTACTTGAGCATTCTGGATCTTCTCTGGCATGATCACAAATATACTTTTTGCAATGTATAGTGGATTGCTGCTGTGCACAAATGACTTTATGACTTGCTGGTTCAGTGATCTCAGGTCTCATAATCACTTGGTATCTTACTTTGTCATGGCTGCTATAAAAAAGGAACACAAACCAGTTAGCTTGAGCAATGAATTTATTGTCTCACAGATTGGGAAACTAGAAGTACAAAATCAAGGTGTTGGCAGGCTCATCCTTTCTCTGAAGTCTGTAACATTCTGGTGGTGGCTTGCCATCCCTCCCTAACTCAATCTCTGTTTCTATCACATGGCCATCTATCTCCTTCTGTTCTGTCTCCTACTATGTCCAAATTTCTTCTGCTTATAAGGATTCCAGTCATACTGGATTAAGACCCATGCTGATTGAGGTTGGCCTCACCTTAACTGAAAACATCTTTGAGGATCCTGTTTACAAATGAGTTCACATCCACAGGACCAGGATTAAGACTTGAACATGTCTTTGGCGGGGGGGGGGCGGGTTGGTGGTTCATGATTCAATCCACAACACTTAGTGTCCCAGGTCTTAGACCTCTAGTAGGGCCCAGGCACACACCAGGAACTGTTTCTCAAAAGGAGATTCTCTGTTTCAGAGGAAGTATGCTTGCTCTAGAGACTTGCAATAATCCTTTTGGGGCTTGCCAGAAACTTCACATACGTTCTTATCCACCATACATCTTTCTAGCACTAATGCATCTGCTGGATCATGTGGCCCAGGTAACAGGGCAGTTTGTCCCACAGCCTGAACCTGCTGCTGAGTTCTTTTCTGAGTACTGGGCTGTATTTGAAAATCAAAGCTTTTCTGGGCACCTGATAAACTGGTCAGAACAGCATTTTCAAGCTCAGTGTATGCTGCTTACAAAATTCAAAAAGGCTCATCAAACATTGTCTCTTTTTGGTTTATAGAAAAATCAACAAAGTTCCATAACCCCCTCTACTATTAACACCTTGCATTAGTGTGGTACTTTTGATACAACTGATAAAAGAATATTATTATAATTGTCCTATTACTTATAGTCCGTAGTTTACCTTTGGTTTTACTGTTTGTGTTGTACAGTCTTATGAGTGTATGTGTTTAATTTTTATTCTCATAATATAACTACAAGCTAAAATGTTCCCTTTTACCCTCATTCAACTTATAATTCTGTCCAACAATTCTGTTAATTACATTTACAGTGTTGTCTCCTTTTTTTTTTTTTGAGGTACTGGGTTCTAGGGGTTGAACCCTGAACCTCATATGTGGGAAGGAAGCTGGCACTCAACCACTGAGCCACATTGGCTTCCCTGAGCTGGTTTTCTCATTTGTTTTGCTTGTTGTTTGTTTATTCAGGGGCATCGGGAACTGAACCCGGGACCTCCAAAGTGGGAGGTGGGCACTCAAATACTTGAGCCACATCTGCTCCCTCTCCTTTTAAATGATAAGAGGTAGAATGTACAAAAACTTGTGCTCTACTGTGGAACACGTATAGGTCAGTGGTTTGAGTACCTGCTTCCCATGTATGAGGTCCCAATACCTCTGAAAAAATTAAAATAAAACTTGTGCTCTACCTTAGTGCAGATATCCCAGGCAGTTCCAAACTAAAATTTCATCATGAACTACCAAATTATTGGAAACCTAGAGGAACAAGACAACACAGGGATGCAATTAGCAAAATGCAACCCATAGGAAAAAGGAACCTTTAACAAATAAATTGTAAGGAACTTTTAAAAGAGATTTTAAAAAACATACTAACCAATTCCAATGTGTAGGTTTATTTGTGTCTTTATCCAAATGACAAACAAAAAAATTCTGACATTTATGAAGTGATTGGAGATTTCAGCAACTGAATATTTGATGATATTAAGAATTATTGTTTGGGGAAACGGACTTTGGCCCAGTGGTTAGGGCGTCCGTCTACCATATGGGAGGTCCGCGGTTCAAACCCCGGGCCTCCTTGACTCCGTGTGGAGCTGGTCATGCGCAGTGCTGATGCGCGCAAGGAGTGCCGTGCCACGCAAGGGTGTCCCCCGCGTGGGGGAGCCCCACGCGCAAGGAGTGCGCCCGTGAGGAAAGCCGCCCAGCGTGAAAAGAAGGAGCAGCCTGCCCAGGAATGGCGCCGCCCACACTTCCCGTGCCGCTGATGACAACAGAAGCGGACAAAGAAACAAGACGCAGCAAAATAGACACCGAGAACAGACAACCAGGGAAGGGGGGGAAATTAAATAAATAAATAAATAATCTTTAAAAAAAAAAAAAAGAATTATTGTTAATCATTTTTAAATATAATGACATTAGGTTAATAAGAAGTCTTATCTTTTAGAGATGTATATGTAATACTTGTGAATGAAGGATATAATGTCTAGGATTTGCTTCAAAGTAATATAGGAAGTAAGTGAAGTTATAGATGAAATGACTGTGAATTGATAATTGCTGAATCTAGATTAGGGTTACATGATGCTTTATTATATTTTTCTGCCTAATTTTGTATATGTTTGAAATTTTCTGTAATAAAAGTTAAATAAATTTTTTAACTTAAAAATGTGAAAATCCATTAATGTGCTTGCCAATTGAATCTTTGTGGGTTTACATTCACATGCTCGCCTACTTTCAAGGGCATCTTGGATCCTTGCCACCCCATCCTCACCCGATCCCATCAGTGTGATGCTGTTAATGTTCTGGTGGAATGTGAAGACAATCAAGTTCTTGCAGACTCTACTTGAGCAGAGAACAGGACAGTTAGTGTAGCCATGGCGCAAGACAGTGAATGTACTTTGTCTTGTAAAATCAAATTGATTCTGATCCTCTCTGTATGGATCAGGATTAGGAAGAAGACATTTGCCAGACAATAGCTATATACCAAGAGCTAGAGGCTGTGTGGACTTGCCTTAGTAAAGATACTACAGCTGGCATTGCAGCTGCTGTTGGGGCTTGCCTGATTGAATTTATGGTTGTCATCTACCACAATTTATCATTTTGTTGTTGTTGTTGCAGCATCCAGACATGTTAATTGGATGGAAACATTATGAGTCCAACTCTTCCCTGCATCTTTTAAGTCTTCCACAATAGTACTAACCTCTGCAGTTCCCTCTGGGATGCATGATTGCTTTATTATCTTGGCCAGAAATGGTGAGGACAGGACCAAAGTGACAAGAGCTTCCAGACAGTCTTTTCTATCGTTGTGGCTCCTATTCTACAGGTCAGAGACTAACGTGAGGATTCCTCCAACTTAGGATCTCTATCCCAATTACACATTCAGGGCTTCTCTCATAGCATCCATGCTGCAGCATCAACAGAGAAGCTCCAGGGCAGAAAGGGAGAGGCATGTGCATGGGACTGAAGTCAGGCATCACCCAGTCGCATCTGTATGCAGCTGCCTGGAGCCTGTGTAGGACCAGTCACTGTAGCACTGGCTAGATTAGCAGGTGAAGTTGAGAGGATTTGAAGCGGGATATAAAAAGGTGTCCTATGAAGGACTGTTGGGAGGATTAAACGAGATAACCATGTAAGAGTCATTGTACATTGCAGACTTAAATACTCAAAAATTGCTAGCTAATGCCATTATATTACTGTCATTGCTGTTGTTACTACTGTTGTTGTAGTTATTAATATTTCTCAGAGGAGGAGACTTTTCACTTAGGGGTAAAGTGAGACACAGAAAACTTAGATTTTTCTTCCTCCTTCTGCCATCTCTCTGGGATCTTCTTCTTCAGGAATTCATTTGCTTGCCTATCCCCAAATGGCATGCAAGAATAATTAAAGCCACAGCAACAATTGCTTTTTTAGCTCTTCTGCCAGAATCTTCCCTGATAATCACCAGTTATTCTTTTTCCACTATCTTCCCTTCTATTATCAATTAAATTTTTACTCAGTAGCCATGCTGGATACTTCTTATTCCTTAATTCTCCTTTCAGAAGCCTGTTGTTATTTCATTAAGGCACCTGAATTCTGAGCTAGTTCTAACTCTGAATTTTGCTCACTATATTATCACATTCACAAAATTTGCTTTTTTTTTTAAAAGATTTATTTATTTATTATTTATTTATTTATCTCCCCCGCCCCGGTTGTCTGTTCTCTGTGTTTGTTTTTTGTATGAACATATGCTTTCAGTTCTTTTGTGTATACACCCAGGAATGGAATTGTTAGGTCATATGGTAATATTATGTTTAACTTTTTGAAGAAAAATTTATAGGCCAATTTCAGTCATATATATTGATACAAAAATTTTAAGCAAATCCATTCATCAATCCAATTTGGAAAATATATCAAAAGGACATTACAACATAAATAATCGGGTTTATCTCAGAAAGTATTGGTCATTCCCAATACTTCCCTGTATTTTTCCTTTGCCATCATGCAATATCTCCCGCCGGTTTCACCAATCAGGTGGTTTCACTAGGTACCAGGCCCTGAATCCCCCAAAATTCCACAAAATACCTGAAAGTCTTTCCTGATGTCATAGTTTGGGTTCCCCCAGAAGCAGACCCTAGACAATGATTTGAGGGCAAATAATTCGGTTTGGGATACCAGGTCCACTGGTAGGGGAGTGGGAGAATGAGGCAGAAAAGGGTGGGAAACCTATAATGAGCAGTTATCGGGGAAGTAACTATTATGATATTGGATCTCAGTCTAGCTGTGGAACGGCTCTTTTTATCCAGCCAAAAGGCAAGGGAGTTGGGGTGGTTATACACCAGTTCCCATCAGTCTTTGGCTGAGGACTGCTCCCTGGTTGGTGGGGAAAGGAGCAGTAATTTCCAGCACTTCCTGCCTGCCACACATATGGCAAGGCAGGAAGTGCTGCCTAGAGTTGAAGAAAGCCCTTAGGCAAATAAATGAAGGGCAGGCATTTGGGGGTCGGGGCCATGTGAACTGAGGGAATGAGGGCAAGGGGATCCTGGGTGAGCATCCTCCGTGTATACCACGCCACAGAGGAGGGATGGAGTGGGGTGCGTGGTGCTGAACAACGCACTGACAGTCTTATCGGAAGATATCCCACCTCTTAGCGTCTAGCCCGCCCCATAAATTAGCCTTCTCTTATATTGCCTGGAGGTGAGTGATGGGCCAATGCTGGCCACATTGTTTTTTGCCATCCCCACTGCACATCCTGTCCTGCGGCAATGGTTTGTTCTGCACTCGAGCACGTTTACATCTATAATCGCTTGTGGAGCCTAAGCTGAATGAGAACAGAAGGGTCCGACTTTAACATCCTATTAAAAGTCCTGATAATTCTTCATCTTTCTCTGTTTCCATTTGAAGCAACTTAAGCAGATCTCTATACCTTGAAATCCAGAATGCAATTAAAACATATTTATGTATTGTATTTTTTATATATAATTAAATTTAATTATAGGATGAGAGGAAATAGTTTAAAAATCTTCGGAAAAAACACAAGCACATTGGTGATATTTGAGGCATATGGCACAAGTTCTTTTGTTATTTCTCAAAGGGTAGAACAAATTTCAGTGAGAAAGGAAATCTTCTGAATGTTGGAGGTAGCTGTATTCCGTATTCTGTAATACACCCATCTGTGCAGCAGCTCTCTTGCCCCCCGGAAGCTGAAGTCCTACGCATAGTCCTCCCACTTACCCAAGTGGGTAGTTGACATAAACTTTCTATCTCAAGTCCAAAACCAAAAAGCTGGAGAGATCATTTTCCCAATCTGTTCAAGCAGCCACAGACCAGAACAACTCAATTTTCCAGAAATGTTGGACAAAAACAGTGCTGTCACCTCCAACTGAGATCTCACACAATTTATATCCAAAGGCCTCCCAGTCCTAGCTCGTGGGGTTGGGCAGTTGATTCTTTCTTTGCAACGTCTGTCAGATCCCTCCCTCCATTTCCAAGTGTTGCCTTCTTAGATAAGGATTCCATATGGTTTATCTGAACTACAGGCTTCTGGAAGGTTTTCTTACCTCCTGAATAACTACCCTGCACTCTGTAGCTTAGCCACTTAAAATACCATTTCCACTTAAAATACCACTTAAAATCATCATTTCATTCTCTTGCTCAAAATCTGCTCTGGCTCTAATTCTTTTTTTATCCAGGACCCCATCCTGGCTTTCAAAAGTCTTAAACAGTCTGGCCCTTCCTTGTCTGCTTGGAAGTCTCTGTCCCTGCTTCCCAGTGTGTATGCTGTGCCCTCCCTTGTCTGGTTTGCTTTCTCACTGTTGCCCAAACTCGCTATGCTTTTTCTTTTTCTTACATCACACGTGTTCTGTTTCCTCCCCATTCCACTCCTGACATATCCAAATATTTCTAAGTGAGATTACATTTGCAGATGAATCTAGCGCTTTCCCTGACATAGTCAATCTTCACATATTACTTCCATCCCCACTATAATTTGGGGTCCAAAAAGTCATAATAAGCCCTCTACCTCAGAGACAGAAAGGGACACGGATTTCAAACTTTAATCAGTATTGCCTTCCAAACAACTCAGTCTAAAAGTCCCCATCTCCATTACTCTATATCATATCATTCCATTTAAATTCTTTTTCATAGCATTGATCATAATTTGAAATTAGACTTATGCATATACTTACTGATTATCCCTCATCACTAGAATGTGAGTGCCCCTGGAACAGTGCTCTGTCTGTCTTGTTCATAACTTTATCCCCAGTTGCCTAGAACTGTGCCTGGCACAGAGCAGGTGCTCAAGAAATAGTAATGGAATGAATGAAAGAAAGAAAAGAATGAATGAATCTCTTTCCTGAAGCCTTCTCTGATGAGGTCATCTAGGATGATTTCTCATTTTCCTGACTGTTAAGAGTGTTGCCATAGATTTCACCCTTGGTTATCTCTAGTGTAGCAACTTCATGAAGAGATTTTTCTGAACTTATTTTAGACATGTATCCCTTATTTCCTGATCTAGGTATACTTCTTGCTGGCACGAATGTAAACTTATTGATTGAGATCAATTTTGGAATAAGACAGTTAGATTTTAATACCACTTAGTAGCTGGGTGACTTTGACTTTGTTTTGTTCTTTTTTTTAAAAGATTTATTTACCTATTTATTTCTCTCCTCTTCCCCTCATCCCCACCCCCCGCCCCGGTTGTCTGTTCTCTGTGTCTATTTGCTGTGTCTTCTTTGTCCTCTTCTGTTGTTGTCAGCAGCAGGAATCTGTGTCTCTTTTCTGTTGCATCATCTTGTTGTGTCAGTTCTCCGTATGGTAGGTGCCATTCTTAGGCAGGCTGCAGTTTCTTTCGTGCTGGGCTGCTCTCCTTATGGGGTGCACTCCTTGCGCTTGGGGCTCCCCTACACGGGGGACACCCCTGCGTGGCACAGCACTCCTTGCGCGCATCAGCACTGCACATGGGCCAGCTGCAAACGGGTCAAGGAGGCCCGAGGTTTGAATCACAGACCTCCCATGTGGTAGGTGGACGCCCTATCCATTGGGACAAGTCTGCTTCCCTAGCTGGGTGACTTTGAATATTACTTAACCTTTCTGAACTACAGAGGAACAAGGTGAAAAACAGTATTTGTCTTTGAGGATTCAAAGAGATACTGTTGTAAAGCACTTGTTAGAGTGCCTTGGACTTAGTGTATACTCCACCAAATTTCAGATATTTTAAATTTTTAATTAAAAAAATTACAGATAGAAAATATAACGAATATATTTTAAAATGTATATATAGCAAACAATTATGTACCCACCACCCAGGATTAACAACTGTTAGCATTTCGCTAATTTTTTCCAGATACTTTTAAATAAAAAAATGAAACATCATAGATAAACATAGAAAGTCCCTTTTGCTAAATGATTATGAATACTATTTCTACCCTGAAATGCTCCTTGAGGGTAATAATCATGTCATATGTATTCTCCATGCCTGTCTTTTTCCATTCTAGCCCTTTTAGAACAAATAATGGTATATGTGCATTAGGAATACTTGCTGAATTAAATTGAAAAGATAGTTTATTCACACTGTAGAAATCTGACTTAACGAGAATAAGACACTTCCTAATTTCAGAGCCAGGGAAAATATGCAATATTTCAGAATCATGTATAAAAGATTTTACTAGGTTTATCAACCCTGCGACAAAGCTGAAGATAAACTCTCTCCCTGAAAGATCCTGTAGAAACAATACAATTTAAAAAGGAACCAAAATGGGGGGATGGGAATCATTCCCCACTCCATCATGAAAGCCTTCAAAAGCAGCATCAAGCCAGTTAATAGGAGTAAAAAGGTTTCCAGCAGGGAAGAGATGATTAAAAAGATGCTGGTCCATTCAAGGCAATTTGTGTGTATGAACAAATCAGAGGCAGCAGGATCCTGACATGCAGGCACAGCCTGAAACTCTGGGCACTGAAGCTGCCAGCCTGGGTAGCTGCATTGGAAAAAAGTGCTAGCACCAAAGCAGGGGTCAGACTATCTGGGGCTGGAGCTTTGCTGTCACTCACTATATAGCAAGTCATTTGGCCAACTTTGGGCTCAAGCTCCTCACCTGTCAAAGACGATAGGTGGTCTCTTGGGTCCCTGTAAATTGTAAATACTCTCTTATTCTGAGTCCAGTCTGTTTCTAGATTGAGTCTGGTTCCTTCACAGTTTAAAATCATATCAGTTATCTATTTCTGTGAAATAAATTACCCTGAAACTTAGTAGCTTAAAATATTTGATGCAGTTCTTTGGGGACAGGAATCTGGGCACAGCTTAGCCGGGTGCCCTGGCTCAGGGTTTCTCAGGAGGTGGCAGTTAAAGTGTGAGCAAGGACAGTAGTCATCTCTAGGCTAGGCAGAGGGTGGCGCAGCTTCCAAGTTCATTTACATGGTCATGGGCAGACCTCAGGTTCTTGCTGGCTGTTGGCTGGAGATATCGTTTCCTTATTAGTTGGGAATAGAAGCAAGACTGGGTGGAGACAGAGGACCAAGTGGAATTTGCCTGGGTGCCTGTCACGGGAACACATGTGAGGTGACCATCTCATCCCAGATTGCCTGAGACTTTCCTGTTTTTAGCACTGAAAGTTGCACCTCCTGGGAAACCCGTGCCCTGGCACAGTGGAATGGTGTTTTGCCTTATGGGTGCTCTAAAGATGGATAGTTCTCCTTCCAGCGTGTTCTCTGTCAGTACAGTGGGGCACTGTCTGGAGCACGACATGCTCTATCACAGTAGCTCTACACAGACAGTGCCAGTATTACCCATGGGACAGGATCTATGCTGAAATGGGCCACGCGTGACTTGCTGTAATGAGCAACGAGCTTGTAATTTGGCAGCTCGTGTCTTCCCTGGGAAGATCTTCTTGCTGAATCGGTATACAGTTTATTGTGTCGTGCAGGCCATTGTTGCTAATGCCACTCTGGCTGGCATAGGGGCTGGTGGATATTGGCATGTTGTCTTGCAAAAAGGGCATCATGCCATCATGACAGATGGATTCGTGTACTGGCATGTTTAGAATCAACAGGTCCATCAAATATGAAAGTGAAAGGCCAGAAAAGGATTTCAGAAAATCAGAATTCATATCTACATCCTAGGCAACTTAGGGATATTGTTAAGGTAGTGCTAAGAATTTATAAAATTTTTGAGATGAGTTTTCTGCAAACAGAATGCAATTGATTAACATCCCTTTGAAAAACTTCGTAAAATAATTTGGCATCAAAGAAAAATCCCACTCTGCTTTGTTATTGTTTTATTTCCTCTCAGTGGCAACAAATGTCCAGATAAAAGATTATATCCTTCACTACAATGAACCCCAGCAAAACTGAGAGAGGGTGAGAAACAAGATCATATAAATCTAATTTGGCTTTCAATTTTCACTTCCTTTTGCCTTTGTATATGTGTGTGTGACTAAAATTGGGTGTCGAGTTAATAAAAAGAAATCCTTTGGTGAAATCTACTTTAAGAAACACTTCTGCTAAAATAATAAAAGGGTATCCTCGTTCCACTAGAATATAAGTTGGGTTACCACTGCAACTTATTATGCCTTGGTTGTCCTTAGAAATCCACAGAAATGCACTCTCAGTGAAGAGAATTTATACCAGTCAAATAGAGAAGGGGTGAGTTTTACTTTCATTGCAATGTTGTTCTTAGAAATAATAACTACCTAGGGAAAGGGGCTAGTAAGGCAAGTACTGCACTAACCTAATGTAGATGTGCTAATGTAGTTAGTGCCAGAGGCTCGAGTTATCTGGAAGTTGTATCTGGCTTTCCTCCGTCACTATGGGGAAAGGAGACAGAAAGAGAAGTTGTAGCACTGGGAAAGGAATCACAGAATCTTTAGCTGGAGTGATGATTTCACTGGATCTTTTAATTATTTTCTCCAATGCGTTCTCATCTACAACCTCACCTTGTGGAGGGGATAGGGAAGGTATTATTCAGTTCACTCTATGACAACATGAAGGGGTGAGGAGACTTTCTGTACATATCTGAACTCCTGGATCCAGAACCCCTCACCAGAGCATCGCCCTAACTAAAGTTGAACCACATATCATTCAACGCGTAAGTGCCACATGTCTCAGCATTTAACAGCCATTAAACAACCTCCTTCCCTTAATGTGACAAAGGAAGAAGTATTTGTCCTTCTCAATCCCCCTCTCTTCTAAGGAAGATAGATGCCTAGGCAGTTTTTGTGAGGATGCAAACCGAAGAAGTTGAGAGAAGCCCTCAACTCCCTCCACAGAATACAGAGAGATGAAGAAGTGATGTTAGATTCCAAATAGCTGAGATTTGCTCTAAGGGGAGAGCAGGTGACCATGTAAGAGGAAATTACAGGGGGTCTTTGTAAAATGTTACTGACTGCAGTGTCTCATTACAAAAACTGTCGACTCGTATCTAACTTGCCAGTGCTTTTAGAGTTCGGATTATTTTAGACGGGTTTATTTGTTTGTCCACTGAGGGGGTGGGGAAGATGCAGTAAAGTGCGGAGGTGACCTCAAGGGGGAGCAGTGATAGGAAGTCCAGCTCTTCACCATGGTCAAGAACTTAAAGCAGCTCGGGGGATTGAAACTTTAAACACAGTCAGAAATGGCGCCACGGAGTTGCAGAAGTGTTCGAGAAATAAGGGTATTCATTTCTTTCAGAGAGTCACGTAAGGGTGAGAGGAATGTGGGCTATTCAGGAGTGGGAATAGAGGCAGCATCTTGATGCCCATCATTGGGAAATGGTGGCCTTGCTTGGTTTCAGGCAGAGGAGAGCAGACAGTGTATCATGAGCTGACCCAATCCAGAGCAGCAGCCTAAGTGTTCATCTGTGAGAAGTTAAGTGATGTCTATTTTTTTTATATTCCTTTTCCTGATGATACACAGTTGCATAAAGGGAAATGATGAAACTCTATTCCTACCCATTCAAATGATTTATTTGGCCACCTCTGGCCCAGATTCTGCTGAACCAACTGCTATGATCACCAAAGCTTAAAAACACTAGATAGTATATTAACCTGTAGTTTTAAACCAAACAAACAAACAAACAAACATATATTAGCAACAGAACTTGAAATAAGTGTCTTTGCACTGATCTCTTACTGAGAAAATAACCTGTTGTAGTTACTGGCAATTAATCAATTTGTTATTTTGTGTGGGATTCAGAGAATCTTACACGTTTTACATTGGCTGGTAGCACACTACGTTTGTTTGAGTAGTCAGTCAGCTCTCTACCAATTCTCTACCACAGCTAACTTAGTTTGGAAGGGCCAATGCCCAGAAATGAGTATGTGTACTTAGCACTGGGGTGAGACGCCACAATACTGGCCCTCTCCCCCGCCTGGTGCTAACTCAGAGTGTCAGAGTAAAAATGGACTCCGAAATGCCAGTGAAACATCTATGCAGACTGCAGCAAAACCCTGTATTCATTTCCCCTGCTTCTTGACTCATTGCAGGAATCTCATTATGAACTCATTTTATCTCTCCGGGGAGCAAGCTGATGGAAGACAGTGTTAAAATTGTATTTCAGTGTCTTGAACCTATTTAAAGCAGACTGCTGGGAGGTTATCATCATTTATGCCATTAAAAGTGGAAACAATACTAATGATAATATTTTTATTGAGCATTCAAACCACAAATATTTATTGAAAAAATATTTTAAGTTCCTAGCACTGTACCAGGCACTGTTGGAATTTCAAAGTAGCTTAGTGCTTCTGCCTGTCTCAAAGAATTTAAAACATAGCTGGAAGACAAGAGGTACTTAAAAATATTTTTAGTTGAAAGATTCCAGTCTTGAGACACAGAAGACCTAGGTTTTAGCTTTGATGTCACCACTTATTTACTGTGTTATATGGCAAACTCTGTGGGTCTCAGCATCTTTATTGGTAGAGCAATTAGATTATCTTACTTTATTTGACAAATATTTATTGTACATGTATGTATCAGGCATCATACATAATGGGGTTACAGAAATAAAATAATTCACAATTTAGTGGGAGCAGGTAAAACAACAGAGAGTTACATTCCCTTTTACTGGAACTGTGGTTGGCGCTGGGGTTGGTGTATGCCCAGGAGACTTGAATCTCTGGACAGTCGATGTTCCAGCTGGACCCTGAGCCTCAGCAGAGTTGCAGCACCTACTCTCCAGTTCATTGGACTTACCCGGGTCAACTAACAAAGAGGTGAGGATGGTCAACCAACCACACCAAGGAACCAAGAGAGTCTACAGCTGTGAGCAAGAGAATCCCATCCATCAGCCATCTGGGATCTAAACCCCCTCTCAATCAAGAGGTGGAGTTAGCATCACCATCCCAGAGTCCTCAGGATTGGGGAATAAATTATGGATTAGAGTGGACTTACAGGTATTCTACTATAGAATTATTGTGACTCTAGCAATGGAAGAAATTATATCACTGATGTGGAGACAGTGGCCACATGAGTTGCTGAAGACAGGGAGAGAGAAAAAGAGGTGTGATTTGGGGGCATTTTTTGGACTTGGAGTTGTCCTGAATGATTTTGCAGACACAGATGCAGGACATTATATATCCTGCCATAACCCACTGAATGAACTGGGAGAGGGTGTAAACTACAACGTAAACTATAATCCATGCTGTGTAGCAGTGCTCCAAAATGTATTCATCAAATGCAATAAATGTGCTACACTAATAAAAGAAGTTGTTGATGTGGGAGAGGTGTGGGGTATAGAGAGTGGGGTATAGGGGAACCTCTTTTTTTTTAAATTTCCCCTCCCCCCTTGTATCTTGCTTGCTGTGTTGCTCTCTGTCCATTCACTGCATGCTCTTCTGTGTTTTTGCTTGTCTCCCTTTTCTGTTGTGTCACCTTGCTGAGTCAGCTCTCCGCGGCGCTGTGGGCCGGGCAGTGTTCCACAGCATCCGGATGAGCCTGCCTTCACAAGGAGGCCCCGGGACACAAACCCAGGGCCTCCCATATGGTAGACAGGAGCCCAAATGATTGAGTCACAGCCGCTAACGGATAAATACATTATTTATTTTAATGTAACATTTTATGTGATCTAAGTATCTTTTAGAAAGAAATAAATAAATTTTTAAAAAGCAGAATTACAGTATTGTATGCAAGGTAATACAGAAATTCATCCTTTCACTTAGCACTTACTAGGTGCGGTGCACACATTAGATGCTCGAGATATATTGGTGAAGAAAATGGGCAAAATTATTTCCTTCATGTAGCTTATATTTTTCTAGGGAAGAGATAGAAAATAAATAATACATAAAAATAGATAAATAAATTGTACAATATGTGCAATGAGGATAAAAAGAGAGTAGGGTTAATTGGAACAGGTGTGAGGAGAGGATGGCATAAGGGAGAACTGAGCAGGAGACTTTAAAGCAAAGGCTTAAAGGAAATAAGGGAGTTAATCTTGGGAATTGCTGGGGAAAGAGCATTCTAGGCAGAGGGTAGAGTCAATGCTAGGCTTATGATGGTGGGGTCTACAGTATTTGAGGAGTCTGAGGAGGAGGCCAGCATGGCTACAGCTGAGTGAGCAGGGGCCAGAGGAGCACATGAGGGCTGAGAGGTAGCGGGGACCAGATTGTACAGGATCCCCTGAGATCCTGGAAAGATATTGGCTCTACCTCTGCATGAAATGGGGAGCAATTGAAGAGTTCTGTGCAGATTAGGACATGATCTTCCTTATGGCATATATGGCAGCAGAGCCTAACACCCAGGCGCTTGACCAGAGCCTGAAAGCAATAAGAGTATGGTGAACACTAGAGTGACATTTCTTCACTTGAATTTGGGACAGTTCCTTCTGGCAGCAATGTAGAGTGTAGCCTCGAAGTCTGGCTGGATAATAGGAAGTCTGTTGTAATACTCCAGAAGAGACATGAGGTAGGCTGAAACTACAGCAGTGTTGGAGATAGAGAGGGGAAACCAGATGTGATTTAATAAGGTAACAGAATCAAAAAGACTTTAAGACCAATGACCAAGTGTATTTAGAGAGAAAGGGAGAGGATAGCCACCAAGTATGTAAGATGGGGCAGCTGGATGGATGGTGGCCTCAATCACTGAGAGAAAACATATACAGTGCAGGCTTTAGGGAGTGGTGGAAAATGACTTGTTCAGTTTTAGACTGGTTGAATGTGAAATGGGCTATTGTTCAGTAGGTAGTTGTGATAGTGCTTGTCAATATCTGCTTCTCCTCTCCTTCCAGGCTCATGGAAAACTGTACTTCACAACCCCCTTCAGGTGGGCAGGGCCTATGATTTGTTCTCACCAGTGAATTGTGAATGAAAGTGATATGTGCCATTTCTGCATAAAGCATTGAATTTTCTGTGCAGAAAGTGCTCTCTTGTCTTGCCCACAGTGACCAAAAAAGGCTACATTTTCCAGATATTGCTCCTGCAAGATGCTGGAGTCTTTGTCGGCTTAAGAATAGGGTGGAGCAGGCCCTCTCTCCCCACCCCACCCACACGCACCTGCTGGTCCATATAGTACATGAAGTATGAAAAAGAAAAAAAGAATTAGTGAAGGTTTTGGAATTGGGGGTTGGTTTGATATGCAGGATAAACTAGTCTATTGTTGGATATATGCCTAGAGTATGAGAGAGATTCGGGCTGGGGGTAGAATGTTGGAAATTATACACAAATAGATGATATTTGAAGCCATGGGTGAAGACATGGCTGCCTAGGGGTGGGTGGGGGTGGAAAACCTGTGTGGGCTTATTAGGTCTCCATTGTGAGCAGTGGTAGAGACATATTGATGCAGATTATTTCCTTTATAAGTAGGTGATTCTCAATCTTTTGAAATATTTCTGGAGAATAATATGAAATAATCTTCTTTGGTTAAATCAGTCAACCTCTTGGATTCTTTTTTTCCTAAATAGAGAAGGGTACAAATATTTAATTGATAGGTTGTTTACCACAGTGTTGTTTATAACAAGGAAAAATTAGAAACAACCTCTATGTAAAAATATGATGGTCTAATTTAAATTTTTTAAGTACATCCATATAACAATTCTTTGTGGTCATTAAAATCAATGTTTAGGGGAATTTTAATAGTTTGAAAGACATTCATAATATATTTGGTGGGAAAAAAGCATGATAGAGAAGAGTCTGGCATAAAAATGATCCCATTTTATTAGAAATATACATATGTTTATTTAACCCAAATATGACTTGTTCCTATTTCTCATGATGCCTGTTTCTCATGATAAATTTGTCAAGGACAAAGTACTTGTTGGATTTTCACAGAAAGAACCCACTAAGGTAGGCATTAGTGAACAATACTGAGGAGGAGTTCGGGTCTCATGGCCCCTCCCCCCATCCCCCATGCAAACACTGATCTAGTTGTCCAGTCTAACCTGGGAAGTCCATTTTTTTCTATTATGATGCCAATAGGGATTTTTCTCCACTCCTCTCCTACACAACACCCAGCATTCTTATTCCTTATATACTTCTGCCTGGCTTTCCCAAACACATTTGTCAACCTTTCATTATGCAGAACATTTTGGCTCAGGTTCAACTTATATCTCTGAACTTGCATCATGCCTCTCATTAGTGTTAAAGAAAGGGATCTCCTGTTATAGCACCTCTTCCTCTACCCCTTAAGAAATCATGGAGGTATGGATAGCAATAGTGATATACAGTAAAAAATGCTGGGAAAATTATAACACATATTATCAGTTATTTTCTCTAGGCAGTGGGATTACAGGTGATTTTAATTTTACTACTTTCACTTATTTGTGTTTTCTTCACAAACATATATTGATTATACAATAAGGAAACATTATTTAAAATGTAATCACCATGGTGAAATATTGCCCAGAAATTATCTTTCCCCTCTTTCTCAATACCAAAATAATAAGCAGTAAAGCAATTAAAAGGTATTAACTCACAAATACCAAAAGAATAGGAAATGAAGCAGGATAACTAGGAGATTTCAACCCATTTTTTTTGTGAAGTGGAAGGACGATGGAGGCATAGCAGCTGAGCTGAGTGGGGAAGGGAACATGGGGGAGGAGAAGAGCTGGTTTAATCCACGGAACTCTGGGAAGGTTCAGGGTGTGGAGGTACCAGATCCTGAGGAAGGTAGGGTATGGGAGGTTTGAGAAGTGGAGTTGAACCAGAGTGTTAAAAGTCTCTTGAATGGAGATCTTAGACTCCAAGGGTATCCTCCCCAATATTTTGCTTCCATGCCAGAAATTTACTATCTGGAATATTAAAGAGGAGGGAAATGAAGTTCGCTACTGATAATAATGGGAATGGGTGGCAGATTATGTACTGAATGTTGAGATTTCCAACTTCTTCACACCCTAATTCCAGATCACCTGAACCAGGCCTATTTCCCCATGCAGGAAATTGAAGGATTCTTCTGTGAAGAAAACTGAACCATCTCAGAGAAAACCCCAAATGCTGACATTTGTCCCCCACTACCTCTCCTCACCTTCCCAAATGGAGATGCTGGATCACTACCTAAATCACTCAGGGGTGAGTCTACCGGTTAGCGATCTCGACTCACTGACACAGACGTTCCATTCAACTAGTTAGTGCCTCACTTGTAAATATCAGACAAGAATCACCAGAGATGTGGGGAAACTCTCCTAAAGAAAGGAAGAAGAGGAAAAAACAAAACAAAACAAAAAAAAACACAAACAAACCTCAAGCTGATAAAAGGAAACTGGAGAAAACAGCACTCTTTAGACAATAAAAGGAACAGAAAAACTTTTAAAAAATCATTATTGATATTTTCATAGAGCTGGTAGCTATTGCTTCCATGAAACCTAATCAAGATTGGGTAAAATAAGAAATAAATCTTAGAAAGAGCCGATGAAATGAAAAATATGACTGCCAAAATAAAATTTCTATGGAAGTATTGGAAGATAAAGTCCAGGAAATTTTCTAGATGTAAAACAAAAAAGAGCCAAGAAATAGGAGAAAAAGCATAAGAAAATACAGAGATCTGTCCAGAAGTTCTGGCAGATATATAATAAGAGTTCTAGAAGGAAGCTAGAGAAAATAGTGAGGCAGAATTGATCATAGAACTATAACAAATATATTATATTTACATATAATTAAAAATAATACACAGTAAATGACAAAAGACATACCAAGGTACATCATCTTGAAAGCTCAGAATCCCAATGATAATAAGATGCTGAAATTTACAAAATATAAAAACAAATATACTAGAGAGAAGAAAAAGGAATAGCAACAATGTATGGCAGGGGAAGCATAGAGAGATGGAGAAGTGATGAGTTTTATTTGTTTGTTTTTTGTTATTGTTATTATTATTATTATTGGAATAATGAAAATTCTTTAAGAATGACTGAAGTGATGAATGCACAAATATGTGATTACACCAAATACTACTGATTGTACACTTTGGATAGATTTATTGAAAAGCTTTTATTGAAAGCTTTATTGAAAAGAATTGCCCACTTAAAATGGTTAAACTTATTTTTATGTTATGCATATTTTACTACAATTAAAATGATTATGAAAGACTGAGAATCAGAATGACACATGTCCTTTCCACAGGAACACCAAAAGATAGAAGCCAGTAGAAAAAGGCCTTCAAAACTCTGAGAGAAAAATGATATTCATACTAGAGTTCTTTACCGAGCCATAATTAATTAAGGATGATGGTATAGTAAAGGTATTTTCAGACATGCAACAAAAACAAATGATCTTTCTAAAGAATATAACTAAGGATATGCTCCACCAAAAAAGGGGAACTATGGGATCAAGTGAAAGATAAGACTAATACGAGGGAGCAGTAAGGGGAATTCCCAGGATAGGAGATGTAGAGATGGAGCAGAAAGACAGAGGGCTGCAGGAGGTAATCTCTAGGAGTAAAATGGAATTGATGTGCTTGTGCGGATGAGAATATGATATATAGATATGGGACAATGATGTTGGAACATTCGGAAAATACTAATGAGAGGTTATTATGAAAATAGTCAAATGGATTATGGAAGATTCTAATTGTATAATTATAAACTGCTTAGCTCAATAATAAGTCATTTTTACATATTCATTCAACAATTCTTTATTGAGTACCTACTACAGGTCAGCTACTATGGTTTACCAGTAAATAAAGCAATGTCAAGTCCTTGCTTTTATGGAGGTGATATTCTAGTGTGTGTGGGTTGGGCGGGGGAGTAGGTTGGCAAAGGCCTACATTTTTTTCACATTTTATTACTTTTAAACCTGGATGGAATATAGTTGATGGTTTGCCATGCTTAATTGGCAATGTTTCCTTTCTTAGTATGTAAAATAATAGTATGTCTTACAATTATGACATCTTAAATTTGATGAAATATGATTACAGGTCATAATAGTCACAATAATATTAAAAAAACCATGACAATTGATTTAACCAATAGCTCCCATCAAAACCATCATGTTATGATGTTGGGGGTAGGGGAAGAAAGAGAACAAGGGTGATGTTAGCAAGCTAATTTCTCCTCTAGGATGATGGGAAATAATAGATGGCATTTAAAATTGATAAATCAAGAAATAACAGTACGTGCATATTATTTAAAACATGGAGGTAAATAGTACAATGTAAATGCTCAGTAAATACTGATGAAAGGAGGCAGTGAATCTTAATGATAAGGGTGAGAAACTGAAATCCCAAATACGGTTTTGTTTATGTTCTATTATGACCTTAGATTAAATTGGGAAATATTGGTCCTTTTGGAGAAAAAAAAAAAAAAGGAGGTGAGTACTAAGAGAATTAGAAGAGTTGACACTGGTTGTCTCCCTGGCTGTGGGCAGGGAAGGGTTGGGCAGGGAAATGTTATTTATCACTAAAAGCCCTTAAGAACCTTTCTACATTTTAACCTTGTAATATAGTTATTAGATTAAAATAAAAACTAAATTTAAAAATGTCTCTGTGGGAAAGCAGCTGTGGCCCAATCAGTTGGGCTCCTGTCTACCGTACGGGAGGCCTTGGGTTCATGTTCCGGGGTCTCCTTGTGAAGGCAGGCTCGCCCACAAGTGCCATGGAGTGCCACCGGCCCCCAAGTGCAGTGGAGAGCCACAGGCCACTTGGGAGAGCCAACTCAGCAAGGTGACACAACAAAAAAGGAGACGAGTAAAATCACAGAAAAGCATGCAGCGAATGGACACAGAGAGCAGACAACGAGCCATGGGGGCGAGTAAATAAAAAAATATAAATAAATACAGACACACAGAAGAACGCACAGTGAATGGATACAGAGAGCAGACAAGGTGGGGGGAGGAGAGAGAAATTGAAAATAAAATGTCTCTGTGCTCCCTGGAAGCAGTGCCTGAGATGGGGATTTGGGTGATGGGATTACTGAGGGAGGGCTCATCAGGAAAACTGTCATGGTAGAGGGAAAGCAGCAGCAGGAAGGGGAAGGCCAGGATGTAGCCTCAGGTCGAGTCTAGTCTTGGCTGATCCATGGGGAAGCTCTGGATCATGAATTTCTGAGCAGTTATTCTGCCTTGAGGCGGGTTTCTGTACTCTGTACCGGTCAGTCAGTGGCTGATCTCTGGGTGGGATGTAACTTCCCAGGCATCTCAGGGTGAGGGAGCTCTGCCAACCAAAGACAATTCTCTGTGCACAACATAGAACAATGGGCTCAATGGCTGAAAAGAGGATCTGGGCAAGACATCACCATCATCTATCCCATGCTATATAGCTCAAGGATAAATGCACAATCTACCTTAGGGTAATTTCACTTGCAAGTTATAGAAGTCCACCCCCAGCTAACTTAAGGAAAAATAAAAATACAGGGAAATGGCGTCAGTGCCTCACATAACTAAAAACTAGACTTGGCTACATCCAGGTCTCAAATAAGGTCTCCAGGAATCCATCTCTCCTTCTCTCAGCCAGGTTCTTTCCAGGATTCCTAACCTTCCAGTTTAGTAATCCCAAAGGAAAGAGAACTTCTCAGGATTCTTGCAGAAAAGTACCAGGGAGGCTACTCATTGGTCCTCTTGGGTTATATGCCTATCCCTAAATCAGCCACTTCGGACCAGGGTTAAGGGGATTCGGAGGGGATTGGGGAGAGTAGAGGAGTGGGGGAAGGGGTAGAGAGGGGCAGGGTCAACTCTATCTGAACCACATCTAAAGGGTTTCCAATAGAAAAGAAGTGTTCAGTTATAAGAGGGAGAAAAGGATGTTGGATGGGCAAAACAACAAAAACAAAAATGCCTATCAATTCTCCTGTGGCTAGACCCTTAATTATCAGAGGGGTGAAGATTTCACACCTTTATTCATTTTAGTCCTTCATGTTCAGGAGTACTATAAACCTTCCTAACCTTGGCTGCCATTTTTAGAAGCCCAGAGATTTGATGCAAAGTAATATTTGTGACTCTGCTTAATTTATCTCTATACTGTTTTATGACCAGGAAGTCTAGGGAAAGAAGAGCGCCTGTGGATGTTCAAAACAGAAGTGAAAAAAGTTTGACCCTTTGGTAAGACAATAAATTCCTTTGCTGTGAGGTCTTGAATCTAGATGTTATGACCTTTCCGATGTTAAAGATGTGTGCTCTATCAACAGGGCTATCCACTGAATGGAACCTGGGGACTGAAGGGATGAGATGTCCTGTCACGATGTTTCCAGCATTAACAGTTTAGCTAAACTGGGCTCATGCCTTTTTTCTCATCAGCATTAAACCATGCTTTAATGAAATAGAGAATGACATTTCAGAAAAGAACAGATAACTCACTTCTTCTACAGTGGATTTTATTTTTCCCATTCACATCAATATTTCTTAGCTCAGAATGCCCAAGCTGCTTTTAGCCAATGAACACAGTACCTTGCATCCAAATTAGATTCTGATTTAGATTTAAATATCACTGGCCTAAAATCTTGCGCCTTCAAACCAATCTCTACCTCAAGCCTGGATCTTGTGGGATATATAGAAACAGGAAAAATTAAGTCTTAATAAAGTCTTCATGTACACTGAGGGAAATAGTAATTCCGAAAAGCAAAATGACATGGAAATGTCAAATGCTATGAGATAAATGTTTCTAGCATAGGAAGGCAGGAAGCCAACTGAGAAGATTAACTATAAGAGCAGCAATGTGGTCCAAAGACCACCTATATCAGAATCACCTGGGATGCTTATTAAAAAGGCAGGTGCCTGAGGCCTCACCCCAGATCTAATGACTCACCATCTCTGGGAATGGGACCAGGGATTTACATGTTTAAGAAGTATTCCAGGTGATTCTGGTACACAATATTGCTTAGACCTGCCACCCCAATCAGAAAGCCACTAGAGGCAGAACTGTCTCTCTAAGGTGTAACAGGCCTGGCACTTCCATTTTAAGGCTGTTTTGGAAAGCTAATCCTTTGTAAGGACAGATAAAAAAAACTAGCAAAGCAATTGCAACGTTATTCTTCATCATATGATTACCTCTTAGAAAGAGTGCAAGAAATGCAGAGCAGGAGATTAATATTTTTAAAGAGAATGTGCTATTTGATTGGGAAACACCCACCTTGAGTTTCAAAGGATAAAAGAAATGAAAGGATTGATGGGACTAAGAAATGTATTTCTTTGAAAACTATATTTATAATATTACTTGAGTATTCAAACTTTCCGCTAGCCAGCATCATGTTATTTTGTATATAACAGTGTTAAAGTTCTTACTGAATGGCTCTGTTTCAGAGCAGTGCCAAATCAAAGCAACATTCACAATCAAAGTGTAGCTGTTCACTAGCATTATCCCGCTGAATACTTGGGGAGGTCAGCTCCTGGCTGCCTGGGCCAGAGGACAGTGCCTGGTGGAGGTACCCTGATTGAGCATTTCCCTCCTTGCCTCCCACAGGAGCTGCTGGCTGATTTACAGGAGAGTGTGTTTTGTTGGCAATTTGTGGAGGTTTATAATTTCTAACTCAGCCTCAGTACCCTTTTGCAGTCTGAATTCTCTTTAGATAAATTCCAGCTAGCATGGAAAGAGAATTGAGTCGGCTTTTCATTTCTGCTTCTGCCACTTCTGCCCCTCGTCTGGAAACCTGGATTCCGCACAAAGCACAGGAAAGGCACTCCAAGTAGCACGGACATGAGTTGCATATGAACTAGGCAAGGCACATTTCAAGGTAAAAGACAACACTTCTATTTATAAGCCTCTCTGGCACATTGATCTCAATTAATTTTACTAAGGAGATAAAAACATTCTGGCATAAGAGGAGGAGCTCACTCAGTGTTACGGGAATAAATACATGATAAACGAAGCAACTTGCCTTTGTTAGTAAATTGAATTTATGATTAAGAGGGCTTAGATTCCGGTCCTATGTTCTGTCTACAACGTTAGTGGTACCCACTGAATATGATGGGATTCTGGGCTACAACTTCAATTTCATTCTCTTCCAAGGTCACCAGCTACACGTAACTCTAGCCAGCTCTCTTTCCAAATCAAGTCCACGGATGTCAGGGGAACCTGGCAAGTATTTGTAAGTAATTATTTTGAAATTATCTCCATTTTCGCATAAACAACTAAGTGTCCATACCTACTGATGGTGCCTTCAACACTTTATTCTCATGTTCAAATGAAAGAAATATCATTGGGGTATCATATTTTCTTAGACATCTCAGGAGGCTGCCTGGTGCTGCTTAGATTTGGTATTACTCAGAAATCCTAGGACCTTATGGGCTGCAAGTATCCTGGTGTGACACCCTGCCTCTGTATGAGCAAGGGGAGGAAGGCTTAAGGGAACTTCTGCATCCCTGCTCCTCTCCCCAATCTCCAGAAGGAGGCCAAGGACCACAGAAACAGAGACAGGGCAACCAGCCTCCACCTGGACCAGGGCAAGTCGTTTTTATCTTTCCATTTTGAAGCCAAAGAGCAAATCTTTTACTTACTCATTGATTTGTTTGTTTGAGATTGTTAGATTTAGATTTTTAGAAATTATGAGCTAATATCTCTTCATATAATTTTCAAATAATGTGAAAGTATGTAGAGCAAAAACTTAGACTTCAGTTTATCACTTCACATTCCATTCTCCTCCTCAAAAATAACCGATTTAATGTTTGTTTTTCTAGACATTAGTTTCTGTCCTTCATTTATTATACACACACATATTATCTTGAGCCTTTTAGTTATAGCAGTGATTTTTACAAAGCTTGCTGGTTTGAGTAAAACACATTTATTTCCTAATTCTAATTATTATTATACCTCTGATGACCAAGGGAAGCAAGTATTCTAAAATTCATTTACGAAAACCAACAACTTTAAGTACAAATCTACCAATATTAAATTGGTTAAATTAGTTATTCCTTAGGACTTTTAGAGAAGTTGGTGGGTTGTCAGTGCCAAATCTTATTAAGTGACACAAATGAACGCTTATTACATCATTATCCCAAAGTAACACTTTTCAAAAATCTTTTGGGATTCTTGATAAACCATTTTCAATTATTCCTGGTAAAAGGGCACAAATATACATGGAAAGACTAATGTTATATTATTAGTTGGAAAAAGAGGTCACAAGAAAATATGTTTACTTTGATCCTATTTTTGTAGAAAAATTAATTTTTTGTATATGCATCTAAGATACACACTATTTTAGTTTTCTAACTGCCCAAACAAATACCGTATAGTGGGTTAGCTTAAACAACAGGAATTTTTTGGCTCATGCTTTTGAGATTAGGAGAAGTCCAAAATTGAGGTGCAGCAAGGTGATGTTTTTTCCCCAAAGACTGTGGCTTATGGGGCTGGCTGCAGGTGACCCTTGATCCGTGGCTTTTCCATTATATGGCAATTTATGTGGCAGCATCTTCTCTTTCTCTTCCAGGTTCTGCTGATTTCCAGCTTCTGGCTGCTCCTCATGGCTTCTTCAGCTTCTTCTGTGGCTGTGGCAGTTTGAGATTATTGATGAATTCCAAAAGAAATATTGATTATGTTTGTAAACTGATCTGTTCCTCTGGGTGTGATATACTTTGATTGTATTAAATCGAGAGGTTTCACTTTTATTTGATTAAGATTAGGGCTTTGATTCAGCCACATCAGTAGGATGTTGAGTCCCCACCCCCTTGGTGGGTGGACACTCACACAGAAACTACACAGCAGATTAGAGACCTTAGTTTTTTTGATGCTGGAGGCCCAGGGAGAAAGCCAGAGTCATTCGCCTGATAGTTTATAGCTGGCCTTGTGGTGCAAGCAGAGCAGTTGAGCCCAGAAAGAGACAAGCCCCGGGAAGAGAGATGACTTTATGTCAGTCTACAGCTGAGACTAGAAGAAGCTGGGACCATGGAGACTTAAGAGGAAGAGGAAGACTGAACTGTCGCAGAGACTGGCAGTCATCTTGATCCAAAACGTGGCAACAGACTTTGGTGAGGGAAGTAACTTACTCTTTATGGTCTTGTGACTGTAAACGATACCTCAAATAAATACCCTTTATAAAAGCCAACAGATTTCTGGTACTTTGCATCAACACCCCTTTGACTGACTAATACAGTGGCTGTCACTGTAAGACCTCCAGTAATAGGATTAAGAGCCATCCTAGGGAAGTGGATTTGGCTCAATGGATAGAGCATCTGCCTACCACATGGGGGGTTCAGGGTTCAAACCCAGGGCCTCCTGACCTGTGTGGTGAGCTGACCCACACACATTGCTGATGCGCGCGAGGAGTGCCATGCCACGCAGGGGTGTCCCCTGCGTAGGGGAGCTCCATGCACAAGGAGTGCACCCTGCAAAGAGAGTCGCCCAGCGTGAAAAAAGTGCAGCCTGCCCAGGAGTGGCATCCCACATACAGAGAGCTGATGCAGCAAGATGATGCAACAAAATGAGACAGAGATTACCGATGCCGCTGACAAGAATCCAAGTGGACACAGAAGAACACACAGTGAATGGACAAGAGAGCAGACAATGGGGTGGGGGAAGAGAAATAAATAAAAAATAAAATCTAAAAAGAAAAGAGCCATCCTGATTTAGTGGCCACATCTTAACTGAAGTAAACTCATCAAAATGGGTTCAAGTCCACAGGAAAGGATTAAGATTAAAGACATGTTTTCCTAGAGTACATAACTCCAGTACACCACACGTACACCGAGATATGATTTTACTTTCTTCTTTATAGTTCTTGAACTGGTGAAATATTTTATAGTGACCGTGTATTTCTTTTTACTTGTGAGAGAGAAAAAGCATAAAAGTATAAATTGTCCTTGGGTGAATAAAATCCTTATGTAACTCAGAGCCCAGCTAGAACATGCTCAGTTCTTGAGGCCTAACCAACATTGCTCTGAGTTCCCAATTCTGCCACCTGAGGAAGTCCTAGCCTTCTGATGCTGTATTAGTCATGCATAGGGGTGCTGATGCAAAGTACCAGAAATCTGTTGATTTTTATAAAAGGTATTTATTTGGGCTAAAGCTTACAGTTACAAGGCCCTAAAGAGTCCAACTCAAGGTTGTTTTCCCACCAAAGTCAGTTGTCAAGTGTTGAAGCAAGATGGTGGGTGATCTCTGCCTGGTCTCTCCTTCCAGAGCTTCCTCTTCCTCCTGAGTCTCTGTGAGTCCAGGTTCTTCCTGACCTCAGCTGTAGCCTGGCATAGGGCTTGTCTCTCAGGGTTTCCTATATCCAGCTTCTGGCATAAGGCTCGATTCTTTCTAGGCTTTCTCAGCTTCTCAGCAGCAAACTATCAGGCAAATGACTCATCTCTCTTCCCGGGACTGGGGGATCAAAGTTCTCTCCTCTGCCTTGTCTGTGGAGCTCTCTCTCTTCCCTTTTGTCCTTTTGAGTGAGTGTCCATTTATATCAGCCCACCAAGAGGGCAGGGACTCAACCCTGAGTCACACCCTACTGACGTGGCCGATCAAATCCCTACTCTTTTATCAAGTAAACTTAAGACTATGAATTTAATACAGTCAAAGGGTATCACACCTAGAGGAACAGACCAGTTTACAAACATAATTTTTCTCTTTTTGGGGGATTCATAAATAATAGCAAACTGCCACAGCTGCTATTTCCTGAAGGCTTACACTGACCTCTGCATCAGTGCTGGTTCTCCCAATGTTGACTTTATTTGCCTCTGATCAACCCTGACAAAAGCCCCAACTCCCTTGTGACTTTCTATAACACCTTAGCTTACAGCAGGCTCCAATGAGGCTTTGGTGGACTTTTCTGAAGCTTCATGGGGAAGGGTCACTTGCAGGATATGTGATTTCTTCTGTCTCTCTGACTCCAATCTTTCTCCATCTATTCCCCATTTTATCTCTCTGCCCTTTCACTTTCTTCTCCCCTTCTAATATGGTAACAAAAAAATTCTATCCTTGTCTTACACAAAGTATGTAAGCCTCTCTGAAGCTTTCACACAAGCTAACATCCATGCCTGTGGGAACTTGTCTATATCAAGTGAAAAATGTTCCCAACAAAAAGGTTCTCTCCTTGGGAATTAGTTTGCTGCTAGCAGCTAAGAGAATATATTTGTATTCATTTTGTTAAATACAGATAAACCCCCAAATCCTACTTTAGAATGGAAAGATCAGATAATAACTTCATACTTCTGATTCTCCAAGAATTTCATTTGGTTTTGATCAGAACTCCTAGTGTAACTCCAAGTTATTTACCCATCTCTGCCCCTAAGTCAACCTCTAGTGATGTATTCACGGTTATTCAAAGGTGATCTACTTGAGATCTAGAGTGGCCAGGAGGAGTCCCTGAGGACCTGGCAGGAGCTTGTCCCCATGACCAGGAAAACTGACCCATCTGCAAAGCCCACTCCTGAGATATCCATCCCTGGCAAGAAACATTCTTGTGTGTGGCTTGCCCAGGGGTAATTAGCTAAGGCATCAGTTATCACCAAGGCAGGCTTACCAGGCTCAGTTAGCAGACAGACACCAGGCCCACCATCACACACCATTTGAGGGGATGGCTGTGTTCGAGTGAAGGGACTGGACTACTTAGAGGCAAGCTGTCATCCCAGAGGTCATGTGTCAGGATGAAGCAGTTCCTGGGCAACAGGCAGAGTCCAGGACCAAACTCCAATCTTGACAGAGGCTGAGTTATTTGACAGGGTATTTGGTTATAACCAAGGAGGTGAGGAGGGAGCAGAAGTCAGCCTTTCAAACTAAGCTAGCATAGGGAAGGGAAGAAATGAAGTGAAGTCAAAGCAGGGAGGTTGACAAGAGTCCATCTCTCTGCTCTTCATAGCTACATTAAGTATTTAACATTCTGACACAAGAAAGTTGACATTTGTTGCAGAAATTCTGATGAAATTGAATTCCTCTCTCTGAATACTCATGAAAATGGTACTGATTCCAAGATTGATAAGGTTTGTTGCAGCTGGAGATTATCTATAAATTCCTAATGTGTTCAGGTAAGACACATCGCTGTTTCATAGCAGATAAAAAGGCACACTCAATGATCCATGAAAGAAGGAAACAGAAGTGCTGCCCAAGTGAAATGAGCCTTTGTATGTCACCTTCCTCACCTTGTGTTTTTGTAAATGTACTTTCGGACTTCCATATCGTTGCCTGAGATTTTCTGATGGTTTCTTTCAGGGATCATTAAAAGTGATTTGTTGGTTGGTAAGCCTTACATTTTTCATGCTCAGGATTCAGTTTACAGCATGCAGTTTGGGAAGGAGTATCTGGGTGACTGCTTCCCCATCCAGGAAATCTTATGCTACAGGAAGTCAAAGAGGGCTTCAACAATTCATTGGTGATTGATGATGCGTGACTTGAGTGGAAGGAAATGGTTCTCTGGGAATTGGGTTGAAGGTGGGATGGAGAGATGGGCTTATTGTTTCTCTTCCATCCTGTCAGGCTGCCCCAGGGAAGATGGCCTTTGGGGGCACAGGGCTTCAAGCGGCCTACATGCTGGGCCATAGAGAATGGGACTAATGCTGCATTTTAGAAAGTTCTGCACAGATGACCAGGACTGCACAGGAAGACCATTGCACATTTTCTTTTTCCTGTTACTCCAATAAGCTTGCTTCCCAGTGTCTCTCTGACCTCTTTCCTCTTAGGAGGTTGTGGTAGTTTGGACCATATAGACCCCAGAAAATCATGTTCTTAAAGCTGGTCCATTTCTGTGGGTGTGAACCTATTGTGGGTGAGACCTTTTGATTGGGTTACTTCAATTAAAGCATGACCCAGGGTAGGTCTTAATCCTTATTGGTATATATTGCATTTTGACAGCCTTACAGATCGAAAGAGGTGTTTCTATTTAAAAATAAACAGCACACTTGGACTTTGAGGATTCATAAACTAAGTAAATTTCTGTGGATGAAAACACGCATGCCAACCATCAAGTTTCTCTCTTTCTCAAGGCACCATGCCTCTCTTGCTCTCTTGGGAACAGCTCTTCATTCTGCAATGTATATAGTCAGCTTGTCCACCTACAGAGAGAAGACTCTTTCTACTAGGGACATTGCAAAGCAGACCCAGAACGCCCACTTACCCAATTGCTTTCTCTTCCTCCTCTTACCTCACAACTTTAATCACACACACACACACAAAAGCTTTTATGCCACACTCCCTTAATCTATGGCATAGCACTGGTCCTTATGTTTGTATACATGAGTCTGTACTCATTAACGGGAATAATTCCCTTTATACTGTGTGCTTTGGTCATAGGTAAAGGTCTTACTCAAAGAAATACAGTCCAGCAATAAAAACGTAAAGCAGTTCCAATCAATCCTGGCATTTCCCAAAAGACAATAAAGTGGAGTCTATTCATAATCCCTGGAAACATTTGTTGAATTGTCTCATCTTGCTTGTCATTCCATTCTCCAGTACCTAAAATTCTCACACCTACAGCTAACCCTTGCCACCATCTCCACAGTCTATGTGTATATTTATATCTACAGTCTTAAGTCTTCCTCCAGAACATGCCTCATTGCCCCCTGGCCCATGAGGATCTCTTCCTCTTTCTCTCTTTCTTCGTCCCCTTCTGCTGGTCTCTCTTGAGTCAACCCAGACCCTTTCCACAGAGATACACACAACTTTGTGCCTCTGTTTCCTTCACTGAGTAGCCTGACCTGCTCAAGTATGGGGTGGGGAAAAAAGGAAAGGGGCGTCTGCTGAGCTGAGAAGGGCCACCTGTATTTTAATGGGCAAGGACAAGGAAAAGAGGACCTGTATACTTGTACATTAGTCATTTTTATTTTATTAAGTTGTTCCAAACTAGTTTTACACTTAAATAATTAATTTTTTCTGAAATTTTCATAAAACCTATAAAGTGACCATATACTACTCTTATAAGGTAAATTTGGTGGATATTGTACCTATTTTAGACATGAGAAAAGCCAAGAATTAGAAAAATTAAGAGATATATCCAAGGTCCCACTTTAGGTCCCACCTTACTAATAAGGAAGTTGGGGCTAGAACCTGTTCTCTGACTCCTCCTCAGCATGTTGTTCTTCATAAAATAGAGCATTCTTGGTTTACATTAATTCATTGAACAAATATACATCAAAGACTAGGGTATCCAGTATGAGCTGAATATGAAGGTGAATAAGACAAGTACCTGCCTTCAAGGATCCCATGGTACAAGGAAGGGGAATGCAGCTGTTATAAAGGTGCAACTGTCTCTGGATTCTCACCACAATCAGGAAAAGACGCTTTGTAGCAGGCCCTTCCCTGGGTGCTCCCCTTCCTCTCCTTCATGGGACATTGTTGCATACAATGCTCCAAAGTCAGTGGCTTTATATGCCAGGGACCCCACGTATTAACTTATAGCTCTTTATGAGAGATATAAATGCATAGTGTCCAAAAGTAATGCCTCCCTTGCATAGGCAAACAGAAGCGGTCACTGTGGACAGGAAAAGAACTGCTCTGTGAGTCTCCCCAGAAGTGGGGGACCACCCTTGGAAAGAAAGGAAGTCAAGTAGGAGAGTAACTTCCGAGGCAAAGCTGGGGAAAGAAGGCTGCCAGACTCCCTTGAACATCACGGACCCTTCCCCACCCTGTTACTATTGCCAATCTCACTTTTCTTCCTCATAGTTTAAAAATGATTATAAGGATCATTAAAAGCAGAGAAAATTATTTTCAAGAGAACTAAAGAGGGGATATAAAGAAGGATTACACAAGGTGATGAAATGGTTGGAAAAAGTATTATGATTAACTCAAATTAGATAAGACCAATTATGAAAAATTGAGAACAAATTTGAAAGATTAACAATATAAGGTAGATATCTATAGTGCACAGTAAAAACACTTACAATTAATAGCAGAAAACAAATTTTCAATTAATGTTCTAAAGTAAAATTATAATTAATTATATTTTTTAAAGATTGATAACTAAAAAGTAGAGACAGGTAGTACAAAGTAAAAAATTACAATTTGTAAAAAAATGTTTTAGAAAAGGAAGAAAAGACAAGTACACCATTAGAAAAATGGACAAAGAGCATGAATTCCCATATGAAGAGATCCAAATAGTAATATGTATATGGTAAAATTGTTCAACCTCACTAGTAATAAAAGAACTGCAAATTAAAACTAGAAGCTATTGCTTTTTACCTATCAAGTTGGTAACAGAATGAAAATGATGGTATTCAGTGTAGTCAAGAACACAGGAAACAACCATTTCATGTCCCTCAAGTGGAATCATAAATTGTTTCAGCATACAGAGGTTGGCAAGACACACAGGAGCCTAGACTATATATATAAATACATATACTCTATTGTCCAGCAATGTTACCGCTAGGCCTTTATCCCAAGGAAATGATCATAAAAATGCACAATGTGTTACCTGTAAGAATCTTCATCAAACATTGCTAATAATGATTTAAAAGATAGGGGAAAACATCTCTAAATGCTGTGATTGTTTGGAGTTGTACAATACCCCAGAAAAACATTTTCTTAGACTTAATCCATTCCTGTGGATGTGAACCCATAGTAAGTAGGACATTTTGATGAGGCTACTTGAGTTATGGTATGGCCCACCTCAATCAGGATGGGTCTTATTCCTGTTACAGGAGTCCTTCATAAGCAGATTGAAATTCACACAGAAAGAGAGGGGAAGTCACAGGGAGTAGCCAGAAGTGGAAATTCAATGGAACCTGGAAAAGAATGGAGAGGCCAGGAGAGGCTGCCATGTGCATAGCCATGGGACCAAAGAACCAAGGAACAAGGATCGCCAGCAGCCAGCCCCAGAACACCAGACTGGGAAGAAAGCACCACGTGGATGATGCCTTGATTTGGACTTTCTTTTAGCCTCAAAGCCATGAGCTAATAAATTCCCATTGTTTAAGATGATTCGCTTCATGGTAGTAGCTTGAGCAGCCAAGGAAATGAAAGCAATGCCCAATAGTAGGAAATCTGATACATAAATGTTCATTACATGAGGAATACTATGGAATCATTAAAAATACTTTTGTAAAAGAATATTCAATGATGTGAAAAAGAGCTTCACAATATATTAAGCCTAAAAAAACAGTTTAAAGAATAGCATGAATGATATCATCCCATTTATTTTGGAGAAAAAAGCATATGTACATGTTTATTTTCAATATAATAACAATAGTTACGTATGGGTGGTGGTTTTATGGGTGATTTTAATTTTCAACCTTTTGTTTATCTAAATTTTATACAATAAACATAGCTTATTTTTAATAAGCAAAAGTTATTCAAGAAATATTAAGGAAAATAGGATAACATTTAAAAATAGTAATTCTAAATTAAGAATTTAAAAATACTATTGATTTAAAGTAATTTAAATGTTTAAAAGATACACAAACAAAACAACATGAAGGGATTAGAAATATAATTAATAAGATATTTTAAATGAAGCAAAATAAAACCAGTACCACCAGAATGTCATATAATCACCATTTATTGAGCATCTAGTGAATGCTTGATGCTGTGCTAGTTGCTTTAAATACAATTAACTAGTATCAGTGTAATAGGTATTCCTTTATTTAGATGAATCAGTGGATGAAAGGCAGAAACATCTAATAAGGGAAAATTTCAGTCTTTTTTGCGGTCTCTAAATTGGACATTCCATTCCTCTTTGAGGAACCCTTCCTCACAGCCAAGTTAACAGGTTAATCCACTCTTTGTACTATATTCTCCTGGATTCAAGAGGTAATACATTTGATGATTCCTTAGGCTCCAACCCACCCCAATATTGTAGCCAAGGGACCAAATACAGATACATATCATTAGATGAACTTACTTTTGGATATCTGGTCCTAGGATTCTGAATGCAGTGCACCAACCCATGTGGATTGCCTTTCAGTCCAGGTTAACAATAAGCTGTTTAACAACTAGTTTGAGGTAAAAATAAAAGAGCCCTGGGAAACGGACTTTGGCCCAGTGGTTAGGGCGCCCGTCTACCACATGGGAGGTCCAGGGTTCAAACCCCGGGCCTCCTTGACCTGTGTGGAGCTGGCCCTTGCGCAGTGCTGATGCGCGCAAGGAGTGCCCTGCCACGCAGGGGTGTCCCCCGCGTAGGGGAGCCCCACGTGCAAGGAGTGCACCCATAAGGAGAGCTGCCCAGCGCGAAGGAGGGAGCAGCCTGCCGAGGAATGGCCCATGCCGCTGACGACAACAGAAGTGGACAAAGAAACAAGACGCAGCAAAAAGACACAGAACACAGACAACCGGGGGAGGGTAGGAGAATTAAATAAATAAAAATAAATCTTTAAAAAAAATAAATAAATAAAAGAGCCCTGATTTATAGTGTTTGCCTTCCATTTTGGTGAAATTATTCTCACCATGATCAATTTCAAGTTACTACTGTGATATAACTGAAAATGGGATGGGCCTTTTTTTTTTTATAAAATTGTATTGAAGTATATCATTCATACATGAACACATATCAACAATTAGTGTATAGTAAAATTTGTGACTTCACAAAACAAACACGCATATCATTATACAAGGCTCCCATACATCCCCCACCACCAACACCTTGCATTGCTTTGAAACATTTGTTACAAACTGTGAAAGAGCAGTGTCAAAATATTACTATTAACTACAGCACATATTTTACATTTGGTGTGTTTTCCCCCAACTCACCCAATATTAGTATTATATATTTGTTATCGTTCATGAGAAAGTGTTCTCATATTTGTCTTGTTAACCACAGTCCGTCATCCATCACTGGATTCCCTGTGTTATACAGTCCCATGCTTTGTACAATCCATTCAAAGTGAGAAAATTCAATGGCTCTCATTTTCTTCACAGAGTTGTGTTGTCATCACCTCAGTCAATTTTAGGATATTTTCATTATTCCAAAAAGAAAAAAAATCCGTGAGTGGTTCTTAATGAGTCACTGGAAGCTGGCTGCAGTACACCACTGCTTTAAATTCCTCTGACATTTTCTTCAATTTGGGACTGTCTTGGACATAGATATATCCCACTCATTCCTCTTTGTTCCATCTTTTGATTTCCTCAGCTTCAGAGAAGAATGACTATAACAGATTCAGGATATTCTTGCTAATTGTGAAGTATTCTGGATTCTCAGCTTTCCAGTAGAATATTCGCTTGTCCCCTAAGACTAATGCTATCGAGCAAATGAATTTCTTTCTCTCCTTCTTTTTCTATCTTTAAATTTATTTTGTATATTAATGTATTATTTACACTGTACATAGAATCAAGTGTACAAGACCTAAGTGCACAGCTTAGTGAATTTTTACAAATATTTATAATCATGTAATATTCATACAGTTCATACCAACATACCAGAGACTTCACTGTGCTCCCTCCAAGCCAACCCCACTCACAAAGGTAGCTATTCTGATATCTATCACCGTAGGTTAGTTTTGCCTGTTCTTGAGCATCATGTATAATAAATAGATGCATGCATATGTATTCTTTTGTTTCTGGCTTCTTTTGCTTAACACCATGTCTGTTAATGATATTCAGCCATGTCGTTGAGTGTAGAAATATTTTATTCTTTTTAATCTTAGTACATCAATCCAATGTGTAAATATACCATGATGTTTTTATCCATTCGAAAATTGACTAACATTTCGATTAGTTTTTACTTCGGACTTTTGCAACTAAACCTGCAGTGAACATTCCTGTATGTGTCTTTTATTCGATATAACCACTCATTTTTGTTGGATATATTCCCAGGAGTGGAATTGCTAATAGCTAAAATCTAATGCATGATTAGCTAATACATTGAATGAAGCCTCCAATATTCCCATGGGGAAGGGATATTGAATCATGCCAGACCTGAGACACCTCATTTCTTGAAGTCTGCATCACCACCTCAGTACACAGTTCCCACTGATCTCTGCATCATGACCATGCTTGCCATGGCACCAGCTTCCGCTGCAGTGTCTTGCATGTAACATTCGAGCCCTGACATGTAAGACTTACAGCAGGGCCTGTGAGGGCAGTAGGCCATGAGAGAGGTGCATGACACAAGTACTGGACCAAATGACATGAGACCTGGGTCATGCCAGGCTAGTTGTAACCAGGCTGTGTGGCCTTTGGCAAGTCACTCAACTTCACTAGATCTCAGCTCCTTCACCTGTGAAAGAGAGAGAAAAATTAGATTGTTAAGGTGCTTCTTTTTGAATGTCCCATACTTTGTAATAAAAGAATTACATTGTCTAGACTCCAGTTTTAGGCTAAAGGTTGGAATACATTTTATTTCAGAACATGTGAGTAAAACAGAATCTCACTGGAGTTGACACAGTCACAAAGTACACACCTTGATTATCTCTGGAGCTGGGGCAAAAGTGGAATTAAACAGAGCAGCACAATCAGGGGAGAACCAGTTGTGTGGAATGTGTATTTACGGACATTCCTGCACTATTAGCATCAATAAATAGGCATTTCTCTGCCTGTCCAACATCTCAGTAGAAGTGCTTATATAACCTTCATGCATTTCAATCATTCATTATTTGGAACGAAGAGGAAAACTGCCTGCATTTCAGAAATCTCTCAAGCTCCTATGACAGGTAGATATTGTTAAAGGGTTAGGAGAATGTCCCTGTGCTCTCAAATAAAAATAGCTTGAAAATTCATCAAGGCCACAGGAGCCATTCAAGAGAGATGACAGATGGAATGTTTGTGCCTGTTTCAGGAACGGGGATGAAAAATGATCCTCTTCTGACTGGGACTCTTTTTGTTGGAGATGATCATTCCAAATCCAACATAAAGGAAACTGCAAGGCCTTGGAACCTTTCCAGGACTTGAGTTTGGAAAAGAAAGGAGCTAGATTAGGTTTGCCTTTTACTCTCTGTGAATACCTTTCTTTTCTCACTGCCAGCCCTTCTCCTATCCCCTTATGCCCACACTCGGTCAATCAGCCACTATATTTTGATGAGCATGGATGAGAAGAAAAGAAATGGAATGTCAGGGAAAGGACACAAAAATGAAAAAAATAAAAGAGACTGCCTTGGAAATGGCAGAGAGAGGCCTTTTTGGGAACCTGCTATAAATTTGGTGAGACTTTACTCTAGTATAATCTTTATGCCAAAAGTACCAGGAAATCTTGGTGCATTGCCATGTGTAAAATTTATTTTAGTTACATAGTGTTAAGTAATGTCTGTCAAGCAGAATGGTTACCAAAGCCTATCCTATGACATGGTGTGGCACAGCATACATAATTTACCATAAGCAAGAGTTCATGGTAAAGTATATCATTAAGCAGAAGCCACGAATAGATGGAGAGGCTCCTGAAGCATAGGAGAATTTGCCTCATGATTTTATTAGGTACATGGGCATGGAAGAGGTTAAGTTTTGAAAAGTGATGGGTGCTGAAAGGAGACCACATGATTTGTGCCATCAGTGTTTTCAAAGACACAGAGAAACATTGTTATACTGTATTTAGGATTGCCTTGTAAATATTGTTGACTTGTTTCACACTATTTTGAGTATTTTAATCTCTTCAAGTGTGCTTCTCCAAATTCCTGCATTTAAAATATATCGCATAAGCACACACACACACACACACACACACAAGCAAACTGAGAAACACTGCTTCAGGACTGCATTGTTTTTTTGTGATTCTATGTACAACAATTGGCATAAAAAGTTTTAAGACGTATGTTCTTTTATGGTTTCTCAAATAAGTCTCATACATTATTTTCAGAATGTCTTTGTATTGAATGTCCATACTACATATGAAGCACTTTTCAGGATTTTAATTGGTTTGCTGTAACTATGGTAACCATATGTCCCAGATTTTCTAAGATGATCCTGATTTCAAGGACCAATTGGTCTTTATAAGTACACAAGTAGTATTCAAAGCATGTGCCCCAATTTTTTGTTCAGAAAACATAAACATTGTACTTATTTTATACTTCAGCTACTCAGAAGAGCTGGGGAGAGGGCTATGATTAATACATTGATTAACTTTTCCAGCTGCAGACCAGGAGCAGGTCTCTCTCCTCCTGATACCTAGTCATCCCATGCCATGTCTTTCTGTTTTTACCCCTCCCTGTCATCTATGTCTTTCTAGACCCTTACCCTGTATATTAAGGACGGCTAAGGGGTATGTAAAGGATACTGGCAAGAGGAGGAGTTTGTTACCAGGATTTTACCTTTTACAACATTTTGTTTAAAGTTGAGATTGAAAATTCATGGTACATATATATTTTTAATGTAATATTATTACAAAGTCAATAATAAAAAAAAAAAAAGAAAATTCATGGCATATGGTGCAAACCCCCTTTCCACCTTAATATTTCCAGATTTTTTTCTTTTGGAGCAATTTTGAAGAGTAGCTGGATTTCTTGGGGGAGGGGGCTAGTGATGATTGGAATTTTGACAGCAAGAACATTCATTTACTACTTGGTCAATTTGTAGCCCTAATTCCAAAGGTTTTATATAGGGAAATATCAGAAACTGAGCAGGATGAAGGAGTTGGGGAGGGTACTTATTGCTTGATAACCAAGTTAAGATTCGCAAGGAACAAAATTACTGCTCAATTTCCTTCTCTGCATCAAAGCAAACTGTCTATTTCCAATATTTTTGCTTAGATGCTGGTTTCTCAGATAAAGGCTGAAGAAAATTTTATGTGATAGAGCTGGTCGTTATAGTGACTGAAGTAGGAAAGACTTTTTGAATCCTGGGTAATTCTGGAAGCTTCTGGAGTAAAGGGTCTTCATTCCAGTGCTCTGATATTTGTGTGACTAATCTAATTCATGAGGACCTGCTTTATTCTTGTCTCCCTTTCGGCTTTTTGTTTCTCTTCTTCCTTTTTTCCTTTCTTTCCCTTTTTTAATTTAAAAAAGCTAATTTGCACTTTTTGGAATGATAAACACATTTCTGTTATTTGGAACACTATACATTCCTTAACAGCTTTATTTATAGATAATTCACTGTTTTAGTTTGCTAAAGGCTGCCATTGCAATATGCCAAAAATGGGTTGGTTTTTACAATACGAATTTATTAGGTTAAAAGCTTATAGTTCTGAGGTGGTGTCAGTGTCCAAATCAAGGTATCATCAGAGATGATTTCTTCCTGAGCTGCAGCTGTGGACAATCAAGCACATGGTGGCATCATCAAAAGACGCTTCCTCTTCAAGCTGAAGCTTTGGGCAGTCAGGCATATGGCAGCATCTGCTTGCCTCTCCCTCTCCTCTGGGCCTCATTACTCTCAGCTTCAGGCTGTGTGTCTATGACTTTTCTCACTCCTGGGTTTCTTGATTTTAATTCCTAGAGGCTTACCTCTGTCTCTGCAGCTTTTTTCAGTGTCTGTGGCTTTGCCTCCTCCATTTATAAAGGACTCCAGGAAGGGGATTAAGATCCACCCTGGGTCACACAATCTAATCAGAGGACCCTAACTGAAGTAATTTAGTTAAAAGGTCCCATGTACAATAGGTTTTCACAAGTAGGCTTAGATTAGCTTTAAGAACAGGATTTTCTGGGATCCACAAAAGCTTCAACCTGCCACATTTACACACCATAAATTGTATAATTCAATGAGTTTTGAGTATATTTCCAGAGTTTTGCAACTGTCACCCTAACCTAAAAATTTAGAACATTTTCATCACCCAAAAGAAAAGTCTTATACTCATTAGTGGTCACTGTCCATCCCACTCTCTCCAAGCTCCTGGCAACTTCAATTTTGTTTTCCATATATTTGCCTAATTTAGACATTTCATGTTAGTATGTGATCTTTGCATCTGACTTACTTCACCTAGCATAATGCTTTTGCGATTCATTCACATTATAGACTATGCTACTACTTCATTCCTTTTTATTGCTTATAATATTCCATTGTGTGGATATACCAAATTTTGTATATCCAGTCATCATTTAATGGACATTTGAGTTTTTTAAAAAAGGTTTATTTATTTATTTCTCTCTCTCCCTCTTTGCTTTGTGTTTGCTGTCTGCTCTCTGTCTTTTTGTTGTGCACTTGTCAAGCAGTTGAGTGCTCACCTACCACATGGGAGGTCCCAGGTTCAGTTCTGGTGCCTCCTAAAGAAGATGCACAAACAACAAGGAGACAATGAGCAGACAGAAAACAAAAACAAACAAGCAGGGAGCAGATGTGGCTTAAGCAGTTCAGATCCTGGGTTTGGTTCCTGGTGCCTCCTAAAGAAAAACAAACAAGCAAACAATTCTAATAGTTTTTAAAGTGGATTTCTTGGATTTTCTATATGCAAGATCATGTCATCTGTGAATAGGGACAGGTTGATGCCTTTTATTCTTCTTACAGTTTCTTCTTCTACCTATCTAAGAGTATGCCATCAGGTCTCATTGTTCTGACTCAGTATCATAGCTTCTTTCATTGCTATCTTTTTGTATGCTATGAATTTTTTAGGTTAAATTTGAGAAAGCAATACAGACATAGAGAAAAGGGAGGAAGAGAGAGAGAATGTCTGCAATGTATTGGGACAATAAGTGAGTGTATTTGTGGAGGGGAGGTCCCAAAGAAATGAAAGACATAATTCCTGCAATTTTAGTTCCCTGTAGAAGAAAAGTTTAAACATATTAAACAACTTAACAAGTACAAAGTAACATGTAGTCTTAAAACTGCAAAATAATGCAGTATAACTGGGATGCACATATTTTGAAAAAAACCAAAATAATGATAGGTAATCAGTTCAATGCTAGGTAGGCTACTATGCACTGGGGATTCAGAGAGGAAAAAGACAGTCTCTGCCCTCAAGATTCTTATGGAGCTTAAAATGTAACTACATTGTTGTAGACACCTTTGGCACAAGAGGATGACATGCTGTATGGTGACTCACTGCTTTTAATGCTGGGACTACCTGCACATAGTACCATCATTAGCCTAGTGTCTAAAGACAATACACCTATCCCTTTAAGACTAAGATCATATGCCTAAATGTACATGTTTAGTACGAAATAATTTTTAAAAATGGGTGATGTGGATAACCCAAAAATTATTTACTGGTTTGGTAGAGGTGAAATACTCAATTATCAAGTTCCAAAATAGATTGTCTCAATTTTGTCTATTGTAGTTTTAATTAGGTCTCTAATATATGCCATTTTTGGTAATCACTTTATTTTTCTCTGCCTAATTATATTCAGCCTATATAATTGAAGTGGAAGGAGACACAACTAAGAGAAACTAAGAGAAACAATTGCTCTATATGCTTAGTGCAAACAATTTTCTATATTTTCTCAGACGCAGATATGAAAACCATAGTATTTTAAATTTTACTTTACAAAAAGTACAAAAGGTCATAGTTCATGAGATTAAGACCATAGGCGAAATATAGTTGTTTCTTTTTATTTATTTTTTAATAGCTAGGACTAAAATAAATATATGCTAAACTTTGCTTCCAGTATTTGTTTACAGGAATCTACGAATGGCTACACAGAATACATCCTCTTCATTAAAATAAGATTTCTTTTAGGATACAGATTGTATCATTTAACTCACTAGCCAAAGTTTCCAGAGTAACGTCGACAACACAGCACGCCCTCAAACCATGCTTGTAATGAATTTCATTTAAAGTTGCCTCGTTAGAGACTTTTCGGGCCTTCAAGACTACGATTCCAGGATGCCATGCTCCTTTAGCGTCCTCCGGACTAAGGCGAGGAACTCCCATAATCCATCGCAGCAGATGGAAACTACAATTCCCGCCACACTCAAGGGCTCCGGAAATTTGTTAAACCTACTTGTTGCCATAGCATCCGGGTCCTGACCAACCAACCCGGGCGCCCGCGCCGAGTAGAGGCGGGCCGTTGGTAGCTTCGACCAACCGCAGGCATTTTTGTTCCGGAGCGTGACCGGAGGAGGCGGGAACTTGGGGCCGGCGCCTTCTCCTTGCATCTTGGGGTCGTGGCCTTGCTCCCGTTGTGCAAGGAAAGGCTTCGGACCCCTTCATGCGTGTGCGCGCGCGTGGGGCGTGAAGTGCTCGTGGGTCCGCTTCAGATCGCGAGAGCAGAAGCGGGAGCCATGGGCGGTGCAGGCAGCACCCGCCGGGTCACCTTCGAGGCGGACGAGAATGAGAACATCACCGTGGTGAAGGGCATCCGGGTGAGTGAGAGTGGGAGGGGGAGGGCCAGCCCTCGGACTCAAGACTCCCAACTCGCGACCTTCGCTGGTCCTGTTCAGCTTGGTTTCCTCGTACTGGCTCCAGTGTTGCCCTGCCAGAAGTCGAGGTCTCGGGGAAGAAGCTTGGAGTTTCAAGACTTGGAACATTCATTCAGAGAATAGTTGCTGATTGTGCACCAAGTGCTAGGTACTATACTGGAGGCGGGCGAGGGGGATGCCAGGTTGAATTAGACTTCCTCCGGCTCTTAGTGTACTCTTGACCGTACGCCTTTACTAGTTGTGGGACTTTAGTTGCAACTTTGCGTTACTCCAGCCGTCAGTGACATGGGGCATATTTTACCGCTCCTGGGCTCTGGACCCAAACCCTGCTTTTCCACTAGCCCTCATCACCTCCTTGGGTGAATCCGCTTTTTAAGGAACCCGTTACTGCCCTTTCTTATTTAGTGCTCTCCGTCTGATCCAGCCGTTCAACACAGAACACAAATACACACCACACACTTTCCGGGTCTACCTCCAGTGTTCTGGCTTCTCCCTCCTTAACTTTCACTTGATAACTCCTCTTTCCCAGGCGCCTGGGTTTTGGAATAGGCCCAGTTCTTCAGGACTAGTGCCTGCCAGCATGCTTGGTTGCAGAAGAGTAGACATCGATTTGCAGTTTCTCAGACCACTAGAAGTAATCCAGGCGCTTGTAGACCCGGACACTGGAGGGAATTTTTATGCCCCTTGCATGTGCTTGATATATACACGAAAACTTAATTTTTCTCTGGGATGTCAGTACTAACTTCATTAACACACTGCTGCATCTGAATTTGGCGCCTAGCATTTTTGGAAGTATGATGCCTGACCCTGGTAAATAAAGCAATTTTGACTTCAGCAAGTTTAATAATATTTTGTATTCTTCTCTCTCTGTTGTTGCACAACCAGCATAAGTAAGTTAAATGTGTAAATTGTTTTTACCACTTGTTACTAGGAAATAAAACCAGGGTGCATATTTTAAAGTGTTTAAAACCTCTTTCTTTGGGTACTCTTATTTTGAAAAGGATTTATTAAAGTTTTCTTTATAGAAACTCAGGCTGTGAAACTCAATTTTTGGTCTGTGACTAGCATTCCTTTATATTACATTAATGATAGTATCAAATTTTCTAATAAAATGTCTGAGCTTGTATTCTTTGCATTATTGTGGTTAATTGGTATCCTTGGGGTAAAATAAAACATTTCTGTCAACCCTTAGTTTTATGCAGAGGTTATTTAATCTTGCCTTTAGGTCTTGGGTGTTCCACACCAGAAGGTGCAAAGAATTAAAAGTAAGAAAAGGCAAAATAAGTTTTTAACATTGGTTAGAAAAATCTGTAAATCTGTTCTCATGCTGAAGTACAAACACCATGATGACAGCAAACAAAATTGAAAGAATTTGGCCACAGTACAGACTTTCATATCAAATAGTAGATAAGGTTAAATAGTATAAATATGACAATAAGGATAGGTACTAGATTAAAATGTAAAATTATTAAAAAACTTTTTTTTTTTAAAGCAGTTCTGTCCTTTGGCCACCCATTTGACAGAAGCATTTATTTTTATCCTTTCTCTTAAATAGTGCATTTTATGTATATTGGTACAATTCAGGCACAGGCCTTGTTCATTTTGGCTACTATGATTTTTTTCAGAGCACACCCTTGCCTAAAATGGACTTAACTCTATTTGCTGCTGCCTCAGATCCCTCTTCAAGGATAATTTGCAGTCCTTTTTTTTTTTTTAAAGATTTTATTTATTTTTTATTTCTCTCTCCTTCCCTACCCCCCCTCCCCATTGTCTGCTCTCTGTGCCCATTTGCTGTGTGTTCTTCTGTGTCTGCTTGCATTCTTGTCAGTGGCACTGGGAATCTGTGTCTCTTTTTGTTGCGTTATCCTGCTGTGTCAGCTCTCTGTGGTGTGGCGTGACTCCCAGGCAGGCTGCGCTTTTATTGTGCAAGGAGGCTCTCCTTCTGGGGTGCACTCCTTGTGTGTGGGGCTTCCCTATGTGGGGGACACCCCTGCGTGGCACAGCACTCCTTGCGCACATCAGCACTGTGTGTGGGCCAGCTGACCACATGGGTCAGGAGGCCATGGGTTTGAACCCTGAACCTCCCATGTGGTAGGTGGACACTATCAGTTGAGCCAAATCTGCTTCCCACTTTGTAGTCTTTTTGATCCTCAGTTTTCTCATCTGTAAAATATGGGTCTTGAATATACCTCTTGAGAGCTCTGATCTTTTCCACTTCTGAAATTCTGTGAGTCTAGTTGGACTGTAAGTTTTTTGTAGTCATGCTCTGCCCATTGTAGTTTCCCCCCAAAATGGCATGCTGTTGAATTTTTTTTTCAGGAAGTACCTGGGATTGAACCCAGGACCTTGTACATGGGAAGCAGGCGCTCAACCACAGAGCTACATCCACTCCCTCATGAAAGCTGTTTTTTTTGTTTTTAGAAGGTACCAGGGATCAAACCTGGGACCTGGTACATAGGAAACAGGAGCTCAACCACTTGAGCTTCCTCTGCTCCTGGCTGTTGAATTTTTGAATACTTGGGGGTGGGATGTGATTCTGATTTCTTTGAAGTCAGGGTAAAAAGAGCATCATGAACTTGGAGTTAAAGAGACCTCACTTTAAATCTCAGGCATTTACTAGCCTTGTGACCTTGGCCATGTCACTTCTCTGATCTTATTTCCTAATCCATAAAGAGTCATATCATTATTTATTTTGATAGATTGTGGTAGGAAGATGAGGTAAGGTATTTAAAGCATATGGTACATTGTAGATTTTCAATAAAAAGTAGATATTATTATAAGGTTCCTTCTATATCCTAAAGTTCTGAGATTCTTTGGAAGTGCTGTGTAGTGTAGTGAAAAGGGCATGTGCTTTGGAACCAGGCACACCTAAGTTTGGATACTAGTTCTGCCTCTAGTTGAGTGGCCCTGGTCAAGTCATTATTGATTGTGCTTCTTTATCCAGTAAATCTGAATAGTGCAGCCTCCTTGTGAGAATTAGATTTCATGTATGTAACCATGAGTTTCTAGCTACAGAGCTACTTACTGGTAGCATGATAGCTAGTACTTTGACCGTGTTTAACACTTACAAGTAGTTGCTGTTATTAGAGCTTTTTAAGGGAATGAGTACATAAAGTTATATGAACTTAAAATAACTGAATATAAGTAAGAGCATGTTGTGCCCCCATGAAGGCTGCCCAGAGGCATCCTCAGTGCAGTGTAAACTGGGAAATGGAAGGCCTTGGGCCTGCCACAGACTACTTGTGATTTTCGGCTAGGTCTTTTGTAAATATTTTTCAGCTCATCTTTATACTTTTTTTCCACTCAAACCAGGTATTTTTTTTTTTTTAAACTTCTGATGCATGAGGATGCATAAGAAATTGCCATTCTCAGTATTGTGTAACTCACGTGGTTTAAAATATGGTGCTAATGAGGCCCAAACTTCAGTTTTGAACTGCAAATGGGTTAAACTTGGCTGAGAAAAATGTTACAACTTTGTCCAGTTGTCTAACATTTATGACATTGGTCAAAAGAAATGAGTTTATCAAAGATTCAACAGAGTAAGTCACTGCTGTAAAATAAGTTCTGTGTTCTGTTCTTATGAGGAGATTTTCATCATTTATTTTCATATATGAAGGATCGATTAGTGAGCAATACAAGGCTTTCAGAAAGTAGGCTGAGTTTATTAATAGGTCATGTGTTTTCTGATTTTTCTTGTTGGGATCCTTAATAGCTGGCACTATAGGAAGTACTTAAGATTTTAAGTTAAAAGTTCTTCTTACCTTCCAGGTGTTATTTGCATGGAATCTACAGGGCTTTGTTTTTTTGTTTTTTGTTTTTTCCATTTACAGGGCTTTGTTTTTTTGTTTTTTGTTTTTTCCATTTATCCTTAGGAATTGATGGCTCACCCCCTCCCTTTTCCATATAATAATCTGTATTCAAACTTAGAATCTAATGCAGTTTGTATAGGTTGGATGAAAGGTCAGCCCATATAAATTCCTAGTGATAGAATTACCAAGCATTTTTAATACTCTTATTACATAGTGCTTAATGGGATTTTTGTGAGCGCCTGCTTGGAAAGTATGCTTACCATGCAGTCGTTCACACGTTTATCTGAAACATCAAAGCTGTGTGAATGAGCTCTTGAGGAGCAAATGTCAACTTCACTGAATATCATTTTCAGAGTTATATTTGTCATGCATTCTAGGAATTAACTAATCTTTGCATCTGACCTTGAAGTTGCAAGCTGAAATTCATAGGAGCCAGTTATCATACTTAATATGAAACACAATAAATCTTTGAGAAGTATTAGCAGTTAAGAGCCCTTAAATGAAGAAATTACTTAATGTGGGCTGTTGAGGATTCTGGAGGAGAGTATCTTAGCAGAGACTACAAGTCCAATTGGTCATTGGGAGTGAGAAATGTTGTAAAGGTAATTCATTTAACTAGTAGATGATTGATCCTTTTCAACATGAGATTTCATGATTCTCTTGGGTGGAATACTATCTTAAGTTTTCTAGAATTATTTAAAGACAGTAGAATTTCTTGATCGCCACTGATGACCAAGTGACAAGGTACAACATGTGCTTAGAATGAATTTATATTGTGTGTACAGGGTATTTCTCACACCCCATCCCTTCCCCAGCTTTTAAATATTTGGGGGTAAGTAAATTCTCTCAAATGATAATAGTAGTTTTGGGAGCTTGTATCTTAAAATGGTAGTTGAAAAGCAAACTAGTACTCAGAGAAAATGACCTGTGCTATATGGAAGGAAGAAGAAGAGAGAAAAATGGGTCTGGGTCCTTTAATCAGTTTGATAAGACACATCTGGAAAAAGATGAAAATCTATTGGTGGAGGGGAGAAGGATTCTGGTTTCTTTCTGTCTGGTGTGGTTCCTAATTTTATTTCTTAGAGAAGGGCATCTTAAAAGGATGCCTGCCTTTTACTCTGTTCCTTGGAAGCAGAAATACTTTAATCTTTGTTCACCTCACCCAGTCTTCTGTTTCTGAGAAATTTTGGATTCTGCATTAGTGGGTTGTACATTTGTGCTAAATTTTGGATAAAACCAACCAAAACGGGTGGAAAGAGATGAGTCGAAAGAATACAGAAGATGATTTACATCCTTTTCTCTTTTCTGGAGTGTTTGTTCACGTGATGAGTCATATAAGCCAAAACTTGGGAAGCCTTTATTTACTTCTATTTGTCTTTGGGAGCATTAGAGAACATGTGGATAATCAAGATCAGTGAACTGGATTCCGCTCGGTTAACAGGCTTGCTTCACTTGATTCCCTCAGATCAGAGCACTATTTCTTCTTTTTGTTCATAGATCACCAGAATCTGTGAACTATGACTCTGTCCAGGAAAATGCATATAAGCAGACACTTTTATATACAGTTGGGGAAGTGTCCTTTGACTCTTCCCCCCCCACCCAAAGATTCATTTATCTACCTCCTTTCCCCCCCGCCTTTGCCTGCTCTTTGTGTCCATTTGCTGTACGTTTTTCTTTGTCTGCTTGTATTCTCATTAGGTGGTCCCGGGAACCAATCCTGGGACCTTCTGGAGTGGGAGAGAGGTGATCCTTCTCTTGCACCACCTCAGCTCCCTGATCTCTGCTTTATTGTGTCTCTCATTGTCTTTCCTCCTTGTGTCTCCTTGTTGCATCATCTTGTAGCATCAGCTTGCTGTGCCTACCTGTTGTGCCAGTTTGCTTTCTTGCTCGTCTTCTCCAAGAGGCACTGGGAACCGAACCTGGGACCTCCCATGTGGTAGGTGGGAGCTCAATCATTTGATTGGAAGGGAATCCACTTCCCTGCTAGCTATTTTTTTTTAATCCGCCTTCCCTTGTGGCTTTTTGCGTGCTGTCTGCTCTCTGTGTCCATTCGCTGTGTGTTCTTCTGTGTCTGTATTTATTTTATTTCCCTTCCCCCCTTGGAGCTTGCTTGCTGTCTGCTCTCTGTGTCCATTTGCTGTGCTCTCTTCTGTGTTTTTGCTTGTCTCCCTTTTTTTGTTGTGTCACCTTGCTGTATTGGCTCTTCGTGGCGCTTGCGGGCTGGGCGGTGCTCTGTGGCCTTCTTTTTGCCTTCACAAGGAGGCCCCGGGACGCGAACCCAGGGCCTCCCATATGGTAGACAGGAGCCCAACTAGTTGAGCCACAGCTGCTTCCCTCCTGTTAGCTATTTTAAATCTGAAATGTCTTTTGAATGTGTTCTCCCCTGGATTACCATAAGAGCATTTTTTTTTTTTTGAGGGCAAGACTGGGGATTGAACCCAGGACATTGTATATGGGAACCTGATGCTCAACCACTGGGACACATCGGCTCCCCTGAGTTGGTTTTTTCATTTGTTTGCTTGTGGTTTTTTTTTTGGTTTTAGGAGTCACCAGGAACCAAATCTGGGAAGCAGGTACTCAACCACTTGAGCCACATATACTCCCCCATAATAGCCTTTTTTCCCCTTACTAGTATTTTTTAAAAAATTATTTTATATTTTTGTTTTTCTTAATAGTATTTTTGGAAACAACTTTATTGAAGTGTAGTTTACATTCTGTAAAATTCACCCATTTTAAATATGACCATTTAAATGGTCAAATGACTATTGAAAATTGCTTTTTAATAAATTTATCAAGTTGTGAAGCCATCACCATTCTGAAGTTTTTACATTTCTATCACCCCTCATGGCCATTTATAGTTAATTCCATTCCGCCCTAACCCTGGGCAACCACTTATCTACTTACTGTTTCTATAGAGTTGCCTTTTCTGAGCATTTCATGTAGATATACTCAAACAATTTGTGGCCTCTTCTTTCACTTAGCCATGTCGTAGCATGTAGCAGAATTTCATTCCTTTTTATTGCTGAATTGCCCATTGTATGACATGTGACTTTTTTTTTTAACCTTTTAGCAGTTAATGGACATTTGTTTCCTGTTTTTGGCTATTGTGAATAAAGCTGCTGTGAACATAAGTTTTTGTGTGGACTTGTGTGAAATAGCTTCTTAATTGGTCCTTTGATCTCCTTGGGGGGGAGGGGGCAGTCCTCCTGCTTTTGTTCTTGTCCCTCCTGTCTGTTTTGTACACTGAAGCTAGAATGATCTTTTTTTTTTAGTTTTTTGAAGATTTATTTTATCTCTTCCCACCCTCTTGTTTGCACTTGTTGTGTCTGTTCGTTTTCTTTGTTTCTTTAGGAGGCACTGGGAACTGAACCTGGGACCTCCTGATGTGGGAGGGAGGCACCTAATCACTTATGCCACCTCCATCCCCTGCTTTGTTATGTGTCTCATTATGTTTTCCCTCTTGTGTCTCTTGTGTCATCTTACCACATTAGCTCGCCATCCTTTTCGTCCTCTTTAGGAGTTACTGGGACCTTCTGCTCCCTGCTTTGTTGTGTCTCTCATCATGTTTTTCTTCTTGTGTCTCTTGTTGCACCATCTTTGTCATCTTGTTGTATCAGCTTGCTGTGCCTGCCTGTTGCGCCAGCTTGTTGTCTTCTTTAGGAAGCACTGGGAACCGAACCAGGGACTTCCCATGTGGTAGGTAGGAGCCCAATTGCTTGAGTCACACTTGCTTCCCAACGTGATCTTTTTAAAGTCTGATCATGTCGTGACTTGCTTAAAATCCTTCAGTAGTGTTCAGTTGTCCTTACAATCAAGTTCAAACTCTTAACTTGAAGGGTTTACTAAGAGTCTTTAAAATCTGAAATCTTGATTCTATCTCCACATTCTCTGACTATACCCCCTCCCCATCTTTGTGCATCAGATATTTTTTTATTCATTCATTCGTATTCATTCATTTAACCAGATTTATTGACCCTCTAGGAGCAGTGGTCCTTAACCTTTTTTGTTCCACGGACCCCTTTGCCATTGGGTGAAAACCACGAACCCCATACTAAGTCCATACTATACTGTGTATTATTTAATAAATAGATGACACCTGCTCCAACACGTCCCCGCAAGAATAATGTTTTTTGAATTTCACTTCAAGCTTTCAGACCCCTTGTTAAGAACCCTGCTCTAGGGATGTAGTAACAGGACAGCAGTATCCTTGCTTTCATGGAGCTTTCTTGAAAGCATAAAAAGCAGAGAGTAAACAGGAATAGATCAGATGGTGGTAAGTCTATGAATAAAAAACAAAACAGGATGATGTGTTAGTAATTGGAGAACTGATGACTCCCAAATCTCCACCCCTGAGGGCTCCCCAGAGCCTCCACTTATTGCTAACTACTTCCTTGATGTCTCCACTTGGATGTCTTCACAGTGGCAAGCCCTGTATCTCATCTATACCTGAATGTGGTTTCCTCTTTTGGAGCACTAATCCTACTCCTCTTCCCAAGTCCTTTTCTTCCTTCCCTTAATAAGTATTCCTTACCTTCTGCTCCAGCCCTTGTACTACCTCTGCCTGCCCACCTCAAAGCCTGATGAGATATCTTGCCTATTAATACTTCCTGTCCTTCCCTTAAGGGCTGGTTTACCTTAAGTAGCACTCTTCACATTATTTTTAAATTGATGTTTGTCTGTTTCTTCCACTCCACTTTAAGCAACTTGAGATGATTGAGTACCCAGAGTCTAGTCTAGTTCCCGGCACATAGTGCATAATAAATATCTGTTGAAAGAGTGATTATAGCTAGCTTTGAATAGGAGGAAGGGAGGAACATAGTTTTCCTTGGAACTAGAGTGGAGTTGCTAAGGCCAGTTATAAGGCTTAAGTTTGTAGCATCACCAGGGTAAGAAAGTTGGAGAAGTTGTATTAGCTTTAATTTTCTCAGAGACTACAATGTAGTGCACAGTGTAAAATAAAGTTATTTAAAATGAACAATTAGTGTATTAGAAGAAATAAAGGAGTAATGCTGTGGGGTGCATCTTGAAATTATATAACTTTTTACTTTCAGTTTTATAGCTACTAGATTAAGCCTCATTTCTTTAGGCCATTCATTATACATATTGACATGGATGATTAAATTACTTGGATATTAATGTACAGGTTTTCTTTCTTGTTCTTTTATAATTGATTTTATTTTGATATGCTTTTTCAGCTTTCAGAAAATGTGATTGATCGAATGAAGGAGTCCTCTCCATCTGGTTCGAAGCCTCAGCGATATTCTAGTGGTTATGGTGCCTCAGGTATTTCAGAATTTTAATTTTAGGATTTTAATGGAAAAGTGATAAGTAGTGGAAGTTCACTCTATAATCAAGTTCCTTTGCATTTCTGCCTTTTGTTACTTAGATGTTGGGGCTTTTTACAGGGAATGATTGAAATCAGTACCAGTGCTTCTTTTAAAATGCTTTGCTAGAATGAATCAACTCTCAAACGGTCTCAGGAAATTTTGTTTTCTCATCTAGATCATGAATCCTCTGTCAGACTTTGGAAGATTATATCTTTTTGCATAAAAATGGATTGCCTATGGGGATGTTAGAGATTAATAAAAAACTTTGAATTTGGGAAATATTGGTATACTGTTTCCAATTGTGAAATATCTCAAATGATTTTATTTTGTAATGGATTTCTTCTAAGTTTATAAAAGGTTTATTTCTCCATAGTGGATCTTAATTATTGATGACAATAAGGTATTGAATGAAATTCTTTAGAGAATTCTTAAGCGTAATTTTTTCTATAGATCCTGCTGGATAAGGGATAAGAGAATTAGTAAGTATTTTTATACCTTCTCTCTCCTCTGCCCCATCCATCTATTCATCCTAAACAAATATTTGAGTACCTGCTATGTACATGGCACTGTTCTTGATCCTGCTCAATTTGATGGATGAACATGCTATTTATTGTTGAAATGGTAATGAGAAAATAATTGGAGTGATTATTTCTTGGACTAAGTGAGATATTTCTGTATTTATTAGAAAGGGGTATTGTAAGGTAAATCTGGCTACAGCCTTTGAAATATACTGAGAAAGACAAGGTACTGCCCAAATACCATTTATTTACTTGGGGCAGTGTGACCCCCTTACTAATCATTAAGTAAACATAAATTGAGCTTTGGATTTGTTCAGAGCAGAGGGTACCCCGATGAGTAAGAAAGAGTTTTTGTGCTTTTGAAGCTTCTTGTTTGGTAGGAGAGGTAAGTATTCACAGTTAATTAACATTAGATAGAAAGTGACCACTCCCTTCTTCTTGGAAGTGCTTTCTTTGCTTTCTGGGTCACAGTCCCAGTTTTCTTCTAACCTTACTTAGAACCCTATCTCCTTTGCTTATTCTCACTAATTGTATGACTTTTAAACAATTATCTAGGTGCCTGTGATTTCCAAAATTATATGTCTAGCCCTGATCTGTCCCTGAAACTCCATTGTTCAATGGACAGCTGCCTGCTTCAACTCTCCACTAAGAGATCTCCAACTTAACATATACCAAACAAAACATTTTCTTTTCCCAGACCTGTTTCTCCTATCCATCTTTCCCAGTAAATGGCATAGGTAGTCAAGCCAAACATCAGGGATTCAGCCTTGTTTCCTCCAAACCCTACTGTCCCCTACACATCAGGCCATCAGCTAGTCTTGTCAACTCCATCTTTAAACATTACTGAATTTTTTCCTTTTGGCTCCGTCTCCACTGGCACAGCTCCAATCCAGGTCACTATCATCTCTTACCTCACCTTCTTCAGAAGCCTCTTAACTGGTATCCTACTTTCATTCTTGTTTCCCTCTGCAAACAGGCCTCAGCAATCTTTTCAAAAGGGTAAATCAGTTCATGTCATGTCCAAGTGTTTGTGCTCCGTGGTACAGAAAATATAATCTGAACTGCATCCCTTGGCCTCTGAGCCACAACATCACTGGTCCCTGTCTACCTTTGTAACATCCTCTCATCCTCTAATCATCTCTTACCACCCTCTCTTTCACTTACCCCATTCTGATTATCTCCACTCGAAGATAGTGCTGTAAGAATATCTATCAGATGATAAGCTCTAGGGACCTTGTCCCTTGCCTGTTTATTCACAGCTGAATTCCTAGCCCTAGAATAGTACTTGGTTCTTAGTAGTGCTTAGTAAGTGCTTGTTTAATTAATTAAGGTCAAATCCCAGTACCCATTTTAAAAGCAGTTTTTAAAAATATGTTTTTATTACAGAAGTTGTGCACTTCCAAACCAGTCATGCACATCTGTGGAATTCCCATACCCCTTCAATTACATACACACTGTTGTGAAACATTTGTTACAGATTATGAGATAATATCAGATTAATACCACTAACTGTGGCCCATAGTGTACATTTGTCATATTTTTCCATACCTCTCTGTTATTAATACAGTACATCTTTCGCATTTGGTGCAAGAATATAGCATTGCTGTTAACTATAGTGCATAGATTACATTAATTATATTTTTCCCATGCATCTCCATATTCCCACCACCCTTCAATAGTGACATATATCCATTCTAGTTCACAGAAGGACTTTCTTGGATTTGTACTATAACCACAGTTCTCATCCACCTCAAGGTTCATAGTATTATTCAGTCCCTAGATTATTCTCTAGCTTTCTTTCAATTGACATGCACCTCCCTAGATACCCTTTTCAGCCATAATCCCATTTATAGACCAGCTGTGTTCTACTCACTATTTTTTTTAATTCCCCCCCTTACCCCCCCCTGTTGTCTGCTCTCTGTGTCCATTCACTGTGTGTTCTTCTGTGACCACTTCTATCCTTATCAGTGGTACCGGGAATCTGTGTTTCTTTTTGTTGCATCATCTTGTTGTGTCAGCTCTTTGTGTGTGTGGTGCCATTCTTGGGCAGGCTACACTTTCTTTCGCACTCTGCGGCTCTCCTGATGGGATGCACTCCTTCCGCGTGGGGCTCCCCCATGTGGGGGACACCCCTGCGTGGCACGGCACTCCTTGCGTGCATCAGCACTGCACATGGGCCAGCTCCACACGGGTCAAGGGGGCCTGGGGTTTGAACCGCGGACCTCCCATGTCATAGGTGGATGCCCTATCCATTGGGCCAAGTCCGCTTCCTCTACTCACTATTAATGTGTTACCATCAACTCTACCCATTTCCACACTTTGTTTACAGTCACGTTAATTAAAACTTCTACATATATTAAGCATCAGTAGTTCTTCTCAACTCTCCCTTTGTCTCCTAATTAGCTATACTCTAGATTTTAACTCCATGTGTTTATTCTTCGTATTTATTAATAGTTCATATTATTGAGACCAAGCGATATTTGTCCTTTTGTGTTTGGCTTATTTCACTCAGCATAATGTCTTCAAGATTATCCATGTTATCATGTGTGTCCCAATTTCATTTCCTCTTACAGCAGTACAGTATTACATCATATGTATATACCACATTTGTTTATTCATGCATTGGTTGATGGACACTTGGGCTCTTTCCATCTTTCGGCAATTGTGAATAACGCTGCTGTGAATATTGGTGTCCAAATGTCTGTTCACATCACAGTTTTCAGTTCTTCTGGATACATTCCTAGTAGAGGAATTGCTGGATCATATGGCAGTTCTATATTTAGCTTCCTGAGGCCCGCCAAACTATCTTCCACAGAGGCTACATCTCTTTATAATCCTTCTAGCAGTGAAGGAGTGTTCCTGTTTCTCGACATCCTCTCCCAGCATTTAGTGTTTTCTGTTTTTTAAATAATGGTCATTCTATGCTGTGTGAGATGATATCTCATTGTCATTTTGATTTGTGTTTCCTTAATAGTGATAGTGAACATTTTTTCATGTGCTTTTTGGCCATTTGTATTTCTTCTTTGGAGAAATGTCTATTTAAATCTTTAGCCCATTTTTTAGTAGGATTGCTTGTTCTTTTATTGTTGAGTTGTATGATCTCTTTATATAGAATGGAAATCAAACCCTTATTGGATATGTGGTTTCCAAATATTTCCTCCCATTGAATGGACTGCCTTTTCACCTTCTTGACAAAGTCCTTTGAATCACAAAAGTGTTTAAGTTTGAGGAGGTCCCATTTGTCCATGTTTTCTTTTTGTTGCTAGTGCTTTGGACGTAAGGTTTAAGAATGCATCACCTATCTCCAGGTTTTGAAGAGATTTTCCTACATTTTATTCTAAGATTTTATGGTTCTAGCTTTTATATTTAGGTCTTCGATCCATTTTGAATTAATTTTTAAGTTGTGAGATAGGGGTCCTCTTTCTTTCTTTGGCTGTGGATATCCAGTTCTCCGAGCACCTTTTATTGAATAGATTATTCAGCCCCAGCTGGGTAGGTTTGACAGGCTTGTCAGAAATCACTTGACCATAATGTGAGGTTCCATCAAGTCAGTTCCATTGTCATTGTGTCTATCTTTATGACAGTACCATGCTGTTTTTACAACTGTACCTAGGGAGTATGATTTAAAATCCCGAAGTGAGAGTCCTTCATGTTCACTTTTCCCTTTTAAGATGTTTCTGGCTATTGGGGGCTCCCTGCCCTTCCAAATTAAATTTGATAGTTGTGTTTTCCATTTGCTTAAAAAAATGCAGGTGACATTTTTATTGGAATTAAATTGAATCAATTCGAATTTAATAAGACATCTTAATGATATTTAGTTTTCCGATCCATGAGCATGGAATGCTCTTCCAATTATTTAGGTCTTTTTGAATTGCTTTTAGCAATGCATTGTAATTTTCTGAATACAGGTGCCTAATATCCTTCGTTAAGTTTATTCCTAAATGTTTGATTCTTTTTGCCACTATTATTGTATATGGATTTTTTTCCCCTTGACTTTCTCCTCAGATTGTGCATTACTAGTTTATAGAATCAATACTGATTTTTGCATATTGATCTTGTATCCTGCGACTCTACTGATATTGTTTATTAGCTTTGTTGTAGATTTTTCTGATATAGGTATAGGAGCATATAATCTGTGAATAGTGAAAGTTTCACTTCTTCTTTTTCAATTTGGATGCCTTTTATTTCTTTTTCTTGCCTGATTGCTTTAGGTATAACTTCTAGCACTATATTGATCAACAGTGGTGAGAGTGGGCATCCTTGTCTTGTTCCTGAGCTCAGTGGCAAAGCTTTCTTTTAACATTGTGTACAATGTTAGCTGTGGGTTTTTTATATATAGCCTTTATCATGCTGAGAAAGTTTCCTTCAATTTCTATCTTTTGTGGTATTTTTATCAAGAAAGGATGATGTACTTTGTCAAATGCCTTTTCTGAGTCAGTTGATAGGATCACGTGATTTTTCTTCTTTAATTTATTAATGTGGTGTATTACATTGATTGATTTTCTTGTGTTGAACCAGCCTTGTGTGCCTGATATAAAACCCACTTGATCATGATAATTCTTTTAATGTATTGTTGGATTCCATTAGTATATATTTTGTTGAGGATTTTTGCATGCATATTCATTAGGGAAATGAGTCTATAATTTTCTTTTTTTGTGGTATCTTCTTGTGGCTCCCTCTCTGGTATTTGCGTGATACTGGCCTCATAGAATGAGTTTGGTAGTGTTCTTTTTTGCTCAGGTTTTTGGAAGAGCTTGAGTAAGATTGGTATTAAATCTTCTTTGAATGCTTATTAGAACTTACCTGTGAAACCATCTGGTCCTGGGCTTTTCGTTTTGAGGAGTTTTTTGATAACTGTTTCGACTTACTTGTGATGGTTCGTTGACGTCTTCTGTTTCTTCTAAGGTCAGTGTAGGTTGGTCATATGTTCCTAGGAATTTTTCCATTTCATCTACATTGTCTTATTTTTTGGGATACAGGTGTTGATAGTATCTTCTTATGATCTCTTTTATTTCTATGGGATCAGTAGTAATGTCCCCATTTTCATTTTTTTTTGTCAGTCAAGCTGAGGATTTGTTGATTTTGTTAAACTTCTAGAAAAACCATCTTGTCGTTTTGTTATGTTTTTTTTGTTCTCAAATTCATTTATTTCTGCTCTGATTCTTTTTATTCCGTCTACGTTCTTTGGGACTAGTTTGCTCTTCTTTTTCTGGTTCTTCCAGCTGTGTAGGTAGGACATTGATTTTAGCTCCTTCTTCTTTTTTAATGTGAGCATACATTGAGGGCTATAAATATCCTTGTCAGCACTGCCTTCACTGCATCCCATAGGTTCTGATGTGTTGTGTCCTCATTTTCTTTTGTTTCGAGATATTTATTTATTTCTCTTGCAATTTCTTCTGACCCACTATTTAACAGTGTGTAGTTTAATCTCCATATATTTGTGACTTTTTCCTTTTTCCTTTTTCAGCCTCTTGTTGATTTCCAACTTTATTTCATTATGATCAGAGAAAGTGCTTTTTATTATTCGATCTTGTTGAAAATTTATTGATATCTGCTTTGTGACCCAGCATATGATCTATCCTGGAGAAAGACACATGAGCATTTGAGAAGAATATATATTCTGCTGTTTTGGGGTATAATATTCTGTATATGTCTATTAGGTTTAGTTGGTTTATCATATTATTCAAGCTCTCTGTTTCTTTATTGATCCTCTGCCCATATGTTCTATCCAATGCTGAAAGTGTATATTAAAGTCTCCACAGTTATTGTAGACACATCTGTTTCTCCATTCAGTTTTGCCAGTGTTTGCCTTGTGTAATTTGGGGCATCCTGGTTAGGTGTATATGCGTTTATGATTGTTATTTCTTCTTGTTAAATTGCTCCTTTTATTAATATGTAATGTCTTTCGTAGTTTCTAATAACAGTTTTGCTCTTAAAGTCTATTTTGTCTGATATAAGTATAGCCACTCCAGCTTTTTTTTGGTTACTGCTTGTGTGGAATATCTTTTTCTAGCCCTTCACTTTCAATCTTTTGGTATCCTTGGGTCTAAGGTGGGTCTCTTATAGAGAGTATATATAATAGATGGCTCATATTTTCTTATCCATTCTGCCATTCTGTTTCTTTCAATTGGGGAGTTTAATCCATTAAATATTGAGTGTTTTTACTGTAAAGGCAGTTCTTAATTCACCCGTTTTGACTCTTGGGTTTTTTATTTTCACTACTCTTTTTATACTTTGTTACTTTTCCTGATACAATCTTCATTTCTGGACTCTCTTCCAAGCCCCTCTCTCCTGTCTTTTCAATCAGCAACATTCCCTTTAGTATTTCCTACAAAGTCAGTCTGTTGGTTACAAACTCTCTCAGTTTCTGTTTACCTGTGAATATCCTAAACTTGCCCTCATTTTTGAAAGATAGTCTTGTCGGATATGAAATTCTTGGCTAGCAGTTTTTATCGTGCAGTATCTTAAAAATATCATACCAGCCTCTTGCCGCCATGGTTGCTGATGAGAAATTGGCATTTAATCTTATTGGGTATATGTTGTATGTTATGCATTGCTTTTCTCTTGGTGCTCTCAGAATTCTCTTTTGTCTTTTCCATTTGACATTCTGATTAGTATGTGTCTCAGAGTAGGTTTATTTGGATTTATTTAGATAGCAGTGGGTTGTGCTTCTTGGACACAATTATCTATGTCCTTCACTAGGGTTGGGAAATTTTCTACTATTATTTCTTCAAATATTCTTTCTGCCCATTTTCCTTTCTCTTCTCCTATGGGACAAGATACATATATATGCACGTCTCTTGCTGTCATTTAGGTCCCTGAGACCCTGTTCAATTTTTTCCATTCTTTTTATGTTTGTTTTTGGAGGTCATGTCTTCATGCTCACTGAGCCTTTCTTCTACCTACTCAAATCTGCTGTTATATACCTCCAATATATTTTTTATTTCATTTATTGTGCTTTTCATTCCCTTAAGATCTTCTATTTTTCTATGTATACTTTAAGATTTCTTTTTTGTGTTCACCCAGTGGCTTCTTTTTTCCTTTTATTACTTTTTCTTTTTTGAGGTACTGGAGGCTTGAGATTGAACCCGGGACCTTGTATGTCGGAAGCCAGCTCTCAACCTCTGAGTCACATTGGCTTTCCTGAGTTGGTTTTTTTGTTTTGCTTGTTGTTTATTTTTGTTTATTCAGGAGGCACCGGGAACCGAATCCAGGACCTCCCGTGTGGGAGGTGGGTGCTTGACCTCTTAAGCCACATCCGCTCCCCCAGTGTCTTCTTACTATCCTTAATCTCTTTAGCCATCTCATTGAATTTATTAAAAAATATGGAATGCTTCATGAATTTTATGTCATCTTTGCACAGGGGCCATGCTAATCTTCTCTGTATCATTATGGTTTTACTATATGTGTTCCCAAAACAAACACAAAAGTAGCTATTTTTGATCATTCTGGAATGTAAGTCTATAAATTTAATTTAGGTAACATTTATTGACTGTCTACTATGTGTGAATATTTGGCATGAAGACCTCAAAAATAGGAAAGAAAAAACAATCTCTCAAAGAGTTTCGTGTTTGGGGTAGAAGCAACCTGTAATAAGACTGTAAGAGAGGTAGAAACAATAAAAGAAACCCAGAAGAAATTGAACCGAAGTATATCAATTAATTTGGCTTAAATATAACTTGATATGGATTTTTTGAAATTAGAATTTTTTTGTAAAATATGGTTTATCTAGATTTGTACCTGTTGTATTCATAAGATATGATGATGATAATAGTAGTAAATAAGAAATAATGTTAAATAACACTTGAAAATGTTTATTATGTGCCACTCTGCTTAATCCTATATATGTCTTAATCTCATTTAATCCTTGCAACTCTATGAATTTACATGAAAAGAAACTTAGTCTTGAAGGGACACTTTGCTTCTAATGTGGAAAGAATGTGATAAACTAGCTGGAGGGTAAGAATGGTCTTTTAGTGATGTCCTGCTTAAGCTTAGAGAGATCCTTTTGTCTTTTAAGTGTTGATTGTTCCACCTTTTTTCCTTATTTGCTATAATTCAGTAGAAAGTCTTTTAACTTCTTGGGGTGATTTCTTAAATTGATACTTTTTAGAGAGTGGGCAGTTGGTGGGGAGGCTTCCTATGCGAAGTTCATGGTATGGCTTGTAGAGCATGATACCGACATTGTGATAAACTCACGCCATGTTGAGAAGTCCATCCATTCCCCTTTCCAGATTTGAGATGAGTGATAAATTCTGGTCCATGCCTAGCCATTATCAACCTGGTCACTGAAAGCTCTTAGAATGCCACTTTGGATTATAGTGGTCAGGCTAGGACTACACTTCCCAAAATGGTAGCTACTAGCCACATGTGGCTATTTAAATATAAGTTAAAATTAATTAAATTGAAACAGAAAACCTAGTCCTTGATTTGCACTAGCCACATTTCAGTGCTCAGTAGCCAAATGTGGCTAGTGGTTACCATTTTGGACTGCACAGATATAGAACATTTCCATTATTGCAGAAAGTTCTCTTGAGCCTCTGGTCTAGGATAGTCTAATGCTTGACATTGTGAGCATAAGCAGATGATTTCAATAATGTGGTGGCTGAGGTTGTGGAATTAGGTAGTTCTGTATGTCTGTGTTTTTGAATCTTGTTTCTTGCCCTTTCCATGTCCCAGCTTCTCTAGGATTGTTGTTAACTAGGCATTTCAGGGAGCACTCGCCTGAGGTATACTACCTTCACCTCAGTCTCTTGCACAGCTTCCCAACTTATATGTTAGCATTGTGGTGGAGATACTGATCCCTTAGACTTGGAGTGCTGGAGGATCATGTGTGCTCCCCCATGTAGCATTCAAGATACTTTCTAAGTGTGCCATAAGGTGAAAAAGACTCAACAAGGCTAATTGGGTAGGCTAAGTGTATGAGTTTCCCTAACCATTCCACTCCAACAAGATTTGGCATGCTATTTTAAAATGATCTTGCCTTTAGATTAAGATTGCAATTGGGCTATGATTGTGTGACTCTCTGATTTATTCCTCCTAGAATTAACAAAATGTGTTTATAAAAGTAGAAGACCGCAGAGTTTATGTTCTCTTCTGTGTTTGTCTCATTTGGGAGTTTTAGTTAGTTTTCAGTAATAGATTTATGATTTATAATTTAGAAGTGTTATGAAATAAATTTTCAATCCTACAAAAATGTATTGATAAAAATGTCACCAGCCATTTTTCATTGTCAAGTAAATTATATATTAAATGAGAGTTGAAATTTTAATATTTATTAAAATGCTTTCTTCCTTATAGGACTCTTATTTAGCAAGCCTAGGTTATTTATCAGTGTAACTATATAGGGAGATATATTTGTTAGACTGAGAGCCCTATGATTTCTGTGTATAGAAACTAAGTTTTGTCATATACCAGCTTCAGGGATTGAACCTGGGACTTCTATGTGGGAATCAGGCACTCATCTGCTTGAGCCACATCCGCTCTCCTATATTTAGTTTTGAGAGTATAATTTATAGTGTAAGAAAGTGAATTCTTCTGAATACTTGACTAAAACTGTTTTTTGCCAAACCTTGAATGAGATCAATGACTCGTTGCAGTAGGTATTTGCATGTAAAGCTGTTTAGGCAAAATAATATACTATGTGACAAATAGCAGATTGTAATGCCACTTTAACAAATGAATGTCCTCTACAGAACTTAACTATGTCCCTGTTGCCTTAAATTCTTTGCTATATTATCTCAATTGATTGGTTTGCTTTTGTACCAGAGAATTCTTTTTAGGCTAACATAAGGTGTTAATGTTGCACATAGTTAAAAATTTACTTTTGATTAACATCTTGCATCTTTGATTATAAAAATTCATGCTGGATATTGATTTTTTCCATTCCACCCTGAACTTTATTTTTTCTGGCTGTGGTGTGGTCAGACCTCTCTTGTTGAGTCTACCTAATGCTGAGGAGACTCTGTCCCAAAATCAATATAAAGAAACCAGGCAAGAAATTATTTTAGGAGGCTATTTCTTCGTTTCCTAAGTTACTAGCAACCGGATGAAAATGATGAATCTGGAAAAAGAGACCGATGAACTCACTTTTTTTTATTATCCCACTGTGTAAGCTTCTTTGTAAATTTCTTTTCACTTTGAAAAATAAGGATTTGCCGATTATGTTAAGTATATCACTGAGATCACTAAGTATTTGGCAGCCTTAACAAATTGCAGTAAACCAATTTGAGCAGGAAATAGCCCTGCCCAAACTAAACAGCCAGTTTAGGGAAACAGATTCATCTGTGTGTTCTATGTATTTTTCTTCAAGAATCTGGTCTTCCTAGTTATTTTTAAATAGCTCTTTTAAGGCTCATTTAGACATAACACTACAGGGAGAGTTCAAAGTAAACAAGCTGGGTTTATTCCTTTGATTCGTATTAAATGAACTGAAGAGCATAACAATGTGTAGGTTTCCAACTTTTTAATATACGGAACTTTGTTGATGTCAGTGTTTCAGATAGGTACTTTTTTGTGTGCAGGATAAATTGCCTGGCAGTTCCTAAAAGCAAGAAATGTATACACTATTGAATTAAAAGTATTAAATTAATTCTCTAATCATAGGTTCTTTAAAAAACCACTCTGCAGCTAATGGATGGTTGAAGAACTCATTTTTAGTTCTATCAACACGTATTAGCATTGCATCCATCTTTGATGTTGAGAAGCTATTAACTTTGTCAATGAATATAGATATAAATATATTTAACATAGCTTATTAAGAAACTACTAGTGTAGTACCCTCCACCTGCTCAGTTACTATTTTTGAATAAATGAATGAATGGGATACAATATATAAGTGGTATAGAAAGTACTGTAGGAATTAAAAGAAGAGTCAGGAGCCCAAGCTGATCATCAGTGGAAGTGAATTTGGACCAAACCTTGGAGCATAAGAGGCGTGGGACATTTTGATGTTGAAGGTATTCTTGGTAGACAGATCAGGAGGTTTATGGATGGTTCTAACCCATGGGAAGGTTGGTACCAAGTTGTTTTATTTTATCCCACAGAGCCTAGGCAGCTGCTGAGCAGCTCCATTTAATTTTAGGGTGCGAGGTTAAAATGTTGCATTAATTGCTGCTTTTCAAATACACTCAGTTATTAATAAAATTTTTATTGCTGTAAAAGCAGTTCAGATTTTGTCATTGATATTCTTATATTCAAGAAAGAAATCTAAATTATAAGAATGTATATTTTCCACTGTAGTACTAAATAAAGCCATTTTCATTTTCAGTGAAAAAATACACAGCCTCATAAACACTTTTATTTGTCCTTAATTGACCCTATTGAAAAAAACCCAAAAAATTGCTCTCAGCTGCTTAAGTCAGTGTATGATAAGAAGATATCTGAACAGGAAAGGTTAATTAATAAAAGTCAGTTAGGTCTTGGAAGGATAATGTAAAGGATGAGTTGTAAACTGGAGAGAGGCAAGAGAAACTGCTACATACTCTAAATTGAAGTGACAAAGGCAGAGAAGGACTTGGGTGGACCCGTGCCTTAAGCTGCATGGTATTCCTTGACCAGTTCTGCAGTCGTCTCACTCTTGTGTAGGCACTTCTACGTCACTTGATTCTTCACTCTTTGTATTGTATTTAATTTTGAGAAACCAGTAAAAATTTGAACACAATATATTTTGATATGAAGAATAGGGCCCAGAAAACTTTTTGTATGTAGCAACAAACCATTGATAGTATAATTTATATAAAATAGTATAATTTATATGAGATATAATATACAATTATATTTTGGTGTATTGAAAGGATTATTGTTCAGTCAACACTGCTGTGGTAGAGGAAAGGAATTATAGAGCATAACATACACTGAAATACTGAGTCACACCTTCTAGTTGTTTACGGTAATTAGGAACTTTTCAGCTTTGATTACCTAGTTAATTGATGAACTACTGGCCTTAGCTGCTGCTTTTTATTAAATCATCAGCAGTACCTGCTCTTGTGATGACTGTAGCATAACTTACTTCGCATTAGAACTTCCTGGAGGTATGCACTCAAATGGGCTAGAAATTCTCCTACTCTTTGGGAAGATACTAGAAAGGAGTAGCTATTTTGTAATGTGCATTGCATGGTGTAGATTAGAATCTTTTGAGCCACAGTCCCTGGGGGGGGGGGGGGGGGGCTGGAGGGGAAGCAACTTCAGTGACCAGGGGAAAAAAGCGAGATGCTATATTAAAGGAACTCTCCTTTTTTTGCTACAGTAGATCTTGGACACCAGCTTTAAAGTGAATTGTGGTGAAAATGGATTTTATATTTTCATCTAACCAGTGTTGTTATTGGGCATAACTATCAAATAAATTATGGATACCACCAACATTATATCAAAAAGATATAAGATAAACTATAAACTCATGCTTCAAAATTTATAAAATAAAGTAATACATTGGTTATATAAGCAGCTCAACTAGGTTGTAAGTATAGCATATACATAAAAAAGTATTATTTTATGATCTAAATTTAGTATGCTAGTTGTAAAATAAATAACAATATTTTTGCCTTTCTTGGAATTTGATAGACTTGGAAGGTTGCCAGATTTCCTCTAGGTTCTTGGCTATGGTACATAAAAGAATTTAAGAACACGCCTGTTTAGTTAGGCCAGTAGTTTATTAAGGAAATGAGAGAAGAGAGTGGAATTGGGAGAAAATAACAGGTTATGGTCCCAGGTATACTTGCCTGCTGGTCTAGGCAGAAAGGGGGGAAAAAAGGCCGATGTAATGTCTGTGCTTGCTTTTTAAACCATTAATTATTCCTCCCACTTGCTAATGTTCGGGAGAAGGGTCTCAGTTGTTTGCTGTTTTGATTGATTACCCCACCTGTCAATTCCATGGGGTGAGGGTGGGGTGAGGTGAGGTTGGGGGGCCCAATAATAAGGCCCCTTGAGAATATCAGGGCTTTTCTTTGATCCTGGATGATCCAGGAAAATGCTCATGGGTTCTTCCAGCTACTTCTGTTGGGGATGGGGTGGGTCTTTCAGAGAATTTCCAGGTGGAATTCCATGGCCATGTTTCATGGCAGTGGATTTCTGCCAGGTTCCAGATTCATCTTTTTATCCCCTAAACTAGCCTCCCTCAACTGGATGGCCCAGATCTCTTAAAATAAATTGCCCAAGTGAGTTTCAAATATACGTTTTCCTTCTGCATGCAGGGGTATACAAAATCAATCCATTGACCTTCCAGCTGTCAAACAAATAGTAGGTTATTGTTGTTGATGATGATTTTTCCTTGTAATAAACAATTTAAAAAGTAAGGTCTGACCCAGCATCTCATTTCTTTCTTTTGCCCTTTCCTGTCTTCTTGGTTTATTTAGAGTTGCAAGCACAATAGTCTGTTGTAGGCCAAACCAGTGCTTCTAAGTCACCCTTTTTCTGTGTTCTGTCCCTGGGGCTACTTGACACTTAGTTGACAGCTGTCAGGGTACTTGAGTGTTCCTTGAAAAGCCTTTGGAATCCATACAATCATTGTGCAGGCAGTTTTAGTAAGGATCTTGAGAATCTTTTCACAGAATTGCTGAGACAGTATTCTGGTTCTGTACACCCTGATTCCTCTGAATAAGTGGTTAATTGAACTGTGAGTTTTAATTAGACAGCATCAGATGGTTGGAGCTTGAAATTACTTTAACTTACAGAGTAGTAGTAACTATCTCCTTACCCTGAAGACATAAGGTACTTAGAACATCTCCAGATTGTTTGGTAGGGAAGGAGTGGTCGTTTACTGACTTTCTTGGCAGGACTTAAGGCTTTTTCAGTTTTAGGGTGCTCTTCTCAGTGAGTCCTACTGCTCTGCTCTTCACCCTGTACACCCCGTGCACCCTTGCTCTTTCTGTTTCTTTTGCTGGTCCACCCCCATTCTTGCTTAGATACCCACATGCCTTGACAACTAACAGCAGATCCTTGCTCTGCATTTTCCTTTTTATGATTTAAAGTTTTACAACTTCTCCCATCCCTCCTGCCATTGCCATAGTTCTGGTCATCATCATTTCTCTTCTGCCTTACTCTAATATTCTCTTTCTTGGGTTCCCTGCTTCCGTTCTTGCATTCCCCAGTCTGTTCTCACATAGCCTTAGTAATTTTTCCAGAGTGGAAAGCCAATATGTCATTCTTCTGTTTAAAATGTGAGGCTCCTGTTCCTTTTGGGATGAAATCCAGATTTCTCTTCTATAGCCAACAAGGCCCTGGACACTCCTATCTTGAGACTATTTTAGTCTCCTATGGCACCTGCCGTTACCTCTCCCTTCATATTTACCTGCTCTGTATAGTCTCAGTGAAGTTCTTGAGCTTGCTTGTACCAATCCTTTTTGGGTCTTTGATTATGTTTTTTTCTTCTATCTGAATACTGTCCCTCCAACTGTCTACCTGAGTCCCACCTGCACCTCATCTGCTTCCTGTTTGTTATTTGGCTAACCCCTGCTTCTTTTTCAGATTCTTGACTAGAAATCACTTACCCTAAGAAGCTTTGCTTGTCTTCCAAGTCTGTGTTAGATGCTCCTCCTGCACTTATCCCATAAAACTGTACTTGGCCGACTGACTTTGATTAACTGCTTTGACTTTGATTAACTGTTTTGTCCTCTCAGGGTCTCCATTCATGGTACATCTTTCTGCACTTTGCCTTGCTTTGGTGTTGAACTCTCTGTGTAGAGGTGAAAAGCATTTTAGGGGTCTGTGTGCTATAGGTGAACAGATAATTAGGCAAAGAGGGATATTTAGAGGGTTGAGGAGGCTTGTCTTCCTTTAGAAACCATTTCAGAATTTCCATATACAACCCTAATATTAGTGCCTTTGACTGGCGTGGTTCATTCGTTAGAATTCCCACGCCTTTTTTTTTTTTAATTAGATAAGTTGTGAGTTTATAAAATAATCATGTATACCATATATATTTTTTATGCATTATTTTTCTGTAAACCTACCTCTCCAATAAATAAAATAAAATAAAAAATAAAAAATAAAAATAAAATAAAATAGACATGGGGTGAAAGTAAATGTAAGCTTGGTATTATGGTTTGAAGCTGTACTGTATCCCAGAAAAATCATGTTCTTAAAGCTAATCCATTCCTATGGTATAAAACTTTTGTAAGCAGGGCATCTTGATTAGGTTGCTTCAGTTAAGGCATGGCCTAGGTTGGGTCTTAAAACTCTTGTTGGAGTCCTTTATAAAAGGGATGAATATGGAGAGAGGGAGACAAAGCCACTGAAGTAAGATGCTGAAGCACAAAACCTGAAAGAGAAGGTAGACGCCGACAGATTTGGAAACACTGATATAGAGATTCTAGTCCCACTCCTAGTTATTAATTTTGTTTGGAAAACAATCTGTATAGACTTACCAAGGTTTGGGGAAGGCTGAAGCAAGTTGGAATTTTCTCTTTGTATCCCTGGAACCCTTTTCACTCTCCTTTTCTATTAGGCCTGAGTTAACCTGACATTAGTCCCTCTTCCCTGGAGTTTAAGGTTAGGAGAATAGTGTCTGGCATGTCTGAACCTAGACCTCTGACTTGGAAAAACACTTCCGCGGATAGCTCTCTGGATGTTTCCTCCCTCCTCTCATCCTGCTGTAAAGACTCTGGGACCCAGAGAGTAGGGTTCCTCTTCCCCATGTCTTCTGTGCTGCTCTTCTCATGCTGGATCTCATCTTCTGGGTCAAATATCATAATTTTTTTCATCCGGAAAGGGTGGTCTCTGTGCTGTCATTCACCTCGTAGAGTCCCTGGGATCAGCTGTTTGAAACCTTGAGGGTTTTGGAGTCTGGAAGCTAAGGAACGTTGAGGTTTGATTTGGCTTCTTGGTAGGGGTTTCTGGAAGGAATATCCTCTGCTTAAGTTCCTTCAGTGACCTGGTGGGGGGAGGACTGAGAGACCAGGGAGCTGCTTCTCTTTCTTAGTAAGTATCAAAGTACTTAATACCAAAAATTAAAAAAGAACTTCTGAGAATTTGGTTAAGCTCGTATAGAGATTTACCCATTGCTTCTCATTTTCACCCCATTGCCATGTCCTACCATAACTGTGATATATGTAACTATTAGATTTACTTTATGTTTTATTTGGTAGTAATGTTAATTTCTTCACATGCAATTAGTACTAATAGTTAGCTGCTGACATAATGTTTGTCTCCTGACTTAAAAAAAAAAGTTCCCCATTTATATTTTATAAGATAAAATATTGATTGCTATATGTTAGCTTTTGGGTAGACCCAAGGAATGGTATGAAAATTAGTTATAATCAGGATAGATTTCTTTAAATCAAGAATATTAAACTAGTATATAAGGTCAACAACTCCCAAACATTTTTTTTTTTGGATGAACAAATTTTTTTAAAATAATTTTTTTAAACAAATCAATTTTATTGATATATATTAATAAAGCATCTCAAACATTTTTAGTGTTTTGTTCAATACAGCCAGCTCAGTTACAGATTCTGGATATCACCCTTTTAATTATTTAAACAAAACAGCTACTTATTTTAACGAACTACTCCAACAGCCTTCAGTTAATTTTCCTTCTTAAAACTTGCACTTTTAGCTAGATGAGATGGCTTTAATTCTCTGTATGCACACTTGTACTGTTGTGGAATTTAAGAGAAGTTCAATTAATTGTGTATAGAGAGGCCAGGACTCAGGAATGATTTTGAGAAGGAAAAAAATGGTTTATTGACGGCCGGCCGGACTCGGGAGCTTTCTGTTTGAATCCCGAGCCCTGAACAAGATTTTCAAACGTCTTTTATACAGAGAGGAAAGGCCAAATGGTCCCTTTGTTTCAGTTCTCAATAGGCTTCAATTAGCATATATCTCTTTCACATCTTAGGTAAGCTTTTAGCAAGGACTCCAGACATTTTAGATAAGCCTTGGTTTTTGCATTTCCCCTAAATACTTAAAGTTTATAGCCCTTGCTTTGTTAAACATTTCCTGGGACTGGAGCCTGCTGTCACCGTCCCTAAGGGCAGGACTGCAGCCTCTTACCGTTCCACACCCACAAGTCAAACAACTTAGTTATTTCTGAAGAGACACAAGTCAAACAGCTTAGTTATTTCTGAAGAGACAAAGAGCCTTCCACCCATAGCCCACATCAGTACCAATAATAAGGCTGATCAACTCTGTCTTCTCTAGTAGGAAAAATGAGACTGGTGAAGCAACTTTTGTCTGATTTCGTGGGACAGAATTGTGTGCACAGATATTCATTGGGCACAATGTTTTCTCTCTTTCTCCCCCCCCACCCCCCGTTTCTTTTCTTAGACAGTTGCTTTAATATTCTATCTCACAAACTTTTTAGAGTGATTATTTTAAGTTCCAAACACTTGTAGTTTTCTGTTCTTTTAATAGCTGCCAATCTAATAGGTACAAGATGATATCTCATTGTAGTTTTGTTTTACAGCCTTTTAAGAAAAGTTTGTGTGTGTATATGTGTGTGTTCACGCATGTGAAGGGATGGTAAGTGTTCATAGAGCTTTTGCCACTAAATTAGTCTGTGATTCAAATGCAAATTTCACTTTGTTGTGATGGAGACTTTGGTAGTTTGATGTTATTTATGAATTCCAAAAAAGTAATTTATTATTTTTGTAAACTGGTCTTTTTCTCTGGGTGTGATACCCTTTGATTGTATTAGATTCAGCTGAGATGTCTAATTGAATTATGTTAGGATTACAGCTTTGATGCATCCATATCATTAGAGTATGGCTCAGGATTAAGTCCCCTTGGGCTGGTAAAACAGTTTCTTACATGGAAGTAGACACATAGAAGCAGATATGCAGGGAGAGAGAGTGCTTCCTAGACAGCCTGGGAAGAGAAATGAGCCTGATAGTCGACCTTGTGGAGAGAACAAGGCAACTGAACCCAGAAAGAAACGAGTCGTAGGGAAAGAGATGAGCCTTATGCCAGCCTACAGCTGAGGTTGGAAGAAGCTGGTACCATGGAGCCTTTAGAGGAAGGAGGAAGGCTGAACCATGGCAGACATCGCTCACCATCTTGCGTCAACACATGGTAACAGACTTCGGGTGAGAAATTCTCTCTTAGGGTACCTTAAGTTGGACGCTTCAGGGTTTTGGTACTGTAAACTACCCCAAATAATTAATTACCTTTATAAAAGCCAACAAATTTCTAGTACTTTGCATCAGTACCCCTTTGGCTGACTAATCAGAGACAAAATGAGATAATGTATGTGCAGTGTATAAGAGATAATAAATGGTCCTTTTTTTTTCCTTCTTTAAAATAACTTCACTGCCACTTTTTGCGTACTCCAGGGTGACTTTTGCCAAAGTGAACTGCTTTATGTTTACTTCTTTGTTCTAACTTGTTTTTCTGTGCTCTTGTACCAACAAATATTTACTTATTTAGTGGGGGCTATGTGTCAGACACTATACTAAGTAATGGGGTTTCAGAGATGAACAGAGTAGAGCAATATGTTGTGATCTGTAATGGAGATACATGGAGGGTTAAGTACCTAACTACCTGGACAGTCAGGATAGAGTTGATGAAAGACGTGGTGATGTTTGAGCTGAGTCATGAAGGATAAGTAGGAATTTAACAATCAGGCATGATGATGTTGGTGGTAGGAGATGATCGGAAGGGGATTTCTTGGGACAAAAATGGTAGATGCAGTAGTTAGAATCATAAGTAGCTTAGTGGTTTCAGGGAATTATAAGTTATATTTATTCTAAATGCAGATACTGGGTAGGAGATGAAATTAAAAGGGGTAGATACAGAAGAAACAACAAAGCTAAGTAGTATAAATTTGCCTCTGTAGGAAATGCCTTCATCTCTATGTCTTTATACCTGATTTTGACTTTTTTTCCCTTTTTTATTTTTGGTGCTCAACTCAAAGGTTGCTTTTGAGAACTTTTCTTGATCCTACTTATCTTGCCTTCCTCTAAACTTATATGATATTTTGAGCCATAAACTCAAAACTCATTCTGTATTTTACTCTTTGTAGTCACTATTTTCTACAATTAAAAAAGTTGCTTATAACTTTCTTAGCATCTTTACTGTATAACTTGCTCCTTGAGGGAGGATACACATCTGAAAACCCTGCCTTCCCCCATCACTTAGTGTCCCTTGTAGCGTCTGTCTCATCTGAACAAAGATCATAGCCTAAAAGTGTTCACCATGTAATTTATCCACGTGAAATCTTGAATGAAATATCACGAAATCATTTAAATAAAACAGTTCTTCTCTGACACTGTATCACTAGATGTAATTCTTTAGTACATTTGCTATTATGTGCATATTTTTCCTTTTCTATGATTGCCAACTATCTGTAAAAATGGGACATTTTAGATTAATGTTCTGGGGAGGCTGATACGAACTGCTTGACCCTGATTTAACATGAATAGTAGAATAGTGGCTGTGGGTGCTGCTTTACCAAAGATCTGATTGTTCATATTATGATTTCTTCAGAGTTTTTGTAACAGCAAAAACATTACATTTGATTTCTCTTTACTTGGCCTGTAGCAGGCAGAGTGTTAGTGCTTCAGCCTGGTACTGGATCAGTGGGTCTTTCTAGATATGAGCGGCAGGACTTAAATTAGATATGAGTGACAGGGCTTATTAGACCATAGAGAGGCATGGGCCTCAGGATTTGGTGGAAGGTTCTAGTCCCAGATTCATCCCCTACCCCCACCCAAAGAGGTTGCTTGGTGACACTTAATAAATAAATGCTCAGCACTTTGGTTTGGTGGAAGGAACTTATATACTGATAGATATCAAAGTCCTGATAGGTGTGAGCCAGGGTCTTTGCCCCTTACTGTGTGTGTGATCTGGAAGCAAGGTGTTAAACTTCGGCTCCATCTAATTTGTAGTGCTTAACAGTGAGGGAGGCTGTGGGCTAAAGCCGTTGTTCTTTCTTGGGTAATACTACATATTGGACAAAGGTCCTTGCAATATGTTTTCCCAGAGATTGGATGGGTATATCTGAAATAATGTTTTTAGAAGTACTCTTCAGAATTAGAATGGGTTTTTGGATTTACTTGGAAACCCAAATACCATTTCCTTTTATTTCCTTTTATTATTTATTTATCCCCCCCACCCCCCCATGGCTTGCTTACTGTCTGCTCTCTATGTCCACTCGCTGCACATTCTTCTGTGTCTTCTTGTCTCCCTTTGTTGCGTCATCTTGCTGCGCCGGCTCTCCGCGGGCGGGGGCCAACTTGCCTTCACGAGGAGGCCCTGGGACGCGAACCCAGGGCCCCCCGTATGGTAGTTGGGAACCCAATCAATTGAGCCAGAGCTGCTTCCCCCATTTCACTTTTTAATGATGAATTTATAAATGAGCTTAGGTACCACTAGGTGTTGGTGCCTTCCTATAGCTCATACAGGTTTGGTTCCTTCTGTAGGAGCTTTCTATGTGGCTTTTGAGAGTACATGAAATTCTTAACTGTGGATTCCAACATTTGGGTTTAACTATTGTCTCCAGGTAGTTCTGGTTGCAACACGAAGTATTTACACACACATATACAAAAATATGTATATATGTATTCATTACCTGTGAAAATAACAGACATTCACAGATATATTAGTATAGACTTAAAAAAATAAACCCTTTTTAAAGAGTAGTTTTCGATTTATAGAAAAATTACATAGGAAGTACAGATTTTCCATATAGCACCCCCCATAATTTTCCCTATTATTGACTTCTTGCATAACTAAAGTCTGTAGTTTACATCAGGGTTCACTCTGTGTATACAGTTCTGTGGGCTTTGATGAGTGCATAATGTTGTGCATTCACCAATATGGTACCATACAGAATTGTTTCACTGCCCTAAAAACACCCTGTACTTCACCTGTTCATCCCTCTTCCCTACCTTCTGTGAATCTGTAGCAACTTCTGATCTTTGTATTGTATCTATAGTTTTGTCTTTTCCACAGTGTCATATAGTTGGTATCATATAGTATGTACCCTTTTTAGACTGGCTTTTTTCACTTAGCAATATGCCATTAATGTTCCTGCATGTTTTTTTTTTTGTGGCTTGATAGCTTTTTTTTTTTAATCACTGAATAATATTCCATTGTATGAATGTGCCAGTTTGTTTATATATTTACCTATTGTAGGGCAGATTGGTTCTTCCAGCTGTTGACAATTTTGAATTAAAGCTGCTGTAAATGTGTAGGTTTTAGTGTGGACATAAATATTCCCTTCTAGAAATGGAATTTCTGGCTTTTATGATAAGCCCATGTTTAGTGTTTTGTTTTTTTTTTTTAAATCAATTTTATTGATCCGTATTAACAAAACATACTATTCATCCTAAGTGCACAGTCATTGGTATTCGGCACAATCACATGGTTGTGCATTCATCACCTCAGTCATAAGCTTCCTAAGAAATGGCCAAACTGTCTTCGAAGTGGCTGTGCCATTTTGCATTCCCACCAGCAATGAATGAGAGTTTGCTTGCTCTACATCCTTAACAATATCTGGTGTTTTGGATTTTACCTATTCTAATAGGTATGTAGTAGTACTTCATTATTGTTTTAATTTGCAGTTCCTATTATGGGCATTGTAAAAGCTTAGTAATCACTCAAGGTTCCCTGCAGTATGGGCTAATGTCAAAGGGAAGCTTCTCTGGTTTGCTCTTTTGACTAGGGCTGGCATTGCTAGACAGTGAAGGCATGGTAATAATTTGCTTTTATAATAGTTTGCATAATTTTGGTTCACTTTTATTTATCTACTTTTCCAAGTGTGATATTTGTAGCTTATTGTTTTTATTTTTTCCTTCTTTCAAGAATGTTACCTATTGCATCCCCCTTTTAAAAATTATTTAATTTTTAAAGAAGCTTTAGATATATAAATGTTACTTCGAAAATATAGGGGGTTCCCATATACCCCAACCCCCCACCCATACTTTTCCCCATTAATAACATCTTTGATTAGTGTGCTATCTTTGTTACAATTGATGAACACATATTGAAGCATTACTACTAACCATGGTCAATAGTTTGTACATTATAGTTTACACTTCCAAATGCACATTTTCATAGGTTTTGAAAAAATGTATATTGGCCTGTATCCTTTATTGCAGTGTCATTCAGAACAATTCCAATGTCCCAAAAATACCCCGTGTTACACCTGTTTTTTCATCTCCCCTCAGAAGGACCCTGTTACATCTATTCTTCCCTCTCCCTTCCCTTTTGGTGACCACTGCCTTTATATTAGTGTTACAAGTTCTTTCATTGCTAGAATAATAAGCCTGCTTTCGTCCACAGTTCCATTCCCCCCTTATGTTTGCTCATTCCTCAAAATTGAAGATTTTAGAATGGTGATTCCCACTCTGTTTCTGATTGAGAGGGGGCTTAGAGCCCATGGGGCAGATGGATGGAATTATCTTGCTTGTAGTTGTAGATGTATTAGTTCAATGTATGTGGAACTAATTTCATGTTTGTCAGGGGACGTATAAGTCTGTTGTGTTACTCTTAAATGTTTAGAAAATAGATAAATTGATAGATATGTATTTGGACAGATAGATGGATTGATAGATGCATCAATAGATGCCTAGAATATTGTTTAATAAATAGAGGCTATTTAAATTATTGTGCTAGTATATTGCAGACTAGATACTAGAAGATCAGACTTCTTTTTCAACCAGCTAGCCATTTTTTCTTGGATAAGTTTTTTTTTATTTTTTAAAAATTTCTCTAGACCTGTATGTTCTTATGACAAATGGTAGAATAGACTTTTTTCTCAAAGGTTCCTTTGAATTCTAATATTTTATGGTTTTATGGAACATTATAGAAATTTGGGCTTTTTAGATATGGACCATTTTCATTCATCTTTTAATTTCACACTGCTACCTGGGCAAAACATGTTTTTAAAGGAATTCTTGCAGCTATATATATTTACCATGTAAGTCATAGTTATATATTCATGTATAGACATATTATAGTTATGAATTTATTTATATCATCTGTGAATGTGTATAAATGGGAATATATTTTTTTGATGTTTTTCTCTAAGCAGTCTGTAGTATACCTTTGTCTAAATATTCATTCATATATGTGCATATATGTCTAGATCTACTATATAACATTTGAAAATTAGATAATATAAAAATAATCAGTGCAAGAATGTCCACTTTTCAAAATTTGTTGCTTTAAAATTATTTATATTTCATTATTTGGATATGATACTTAGAATAACTTGACCTATAGAAAACTGCTCTTATCAGTTTCTAGATTAAAAGAAAAAATTGGGAGTGGATGTGGCTCGAGCTGTTGGGCACCTGCCTCCTACACAGGAAGTCTGGGTTTGATTCCTGGTGCCTGCTAAAGAAGAAGAATAATGAGCAGACATCAAACAAAAACAATGAGCAGAAACAATGAGCAGACAACAAGTGAAAAAAACAATGAACAAGACAACAAGCAAACAGCAAGCAAAAAAACACAAAATGAGCAGGGAGTGGGTGTGGCTCAAGCAACTGGGTATCTATCTCCCATATGGAGGTCCCAGGTTTGGTTCATGGTGCCTCCTACAAAAACAAACAAACAGACGATGAGCAAAAAAAGAGCATGCAACAAGTGCAAACAACGAGCAAAAATAATGATCAAATAGATGAGGGCACCATGGTGGGGGGGATAAAGAAAACCACTGCAGCGAATTAATGAAAAACTGGTAATTACAGGGTACCATCAAGTATGGTAGGTCTAAATTTAATATACCAGATGTGTTTTGGTTTGTGGGGGGTATGTGTGCTCTCTCCCATACTGTTTGCTTGTCCTGTTTTGGGCCTGGAGCATGTGATATTATAAACAGATACTGCCTTGTGAAATGCAGCCTCAGTAGGTAGAAGCACGCTGTTGGCTTGCAAATGCCTTTTCAGTGCTTGGAGAAGTTTAGAGCTGACAGGTGTAATGTGGTTAGGCTTTCCAGCTTGGCTGAAGTTTGTTCCTGAAGGATCTCTTTGAGAACATTGCCCAGCCTTCTCCTCTGTGCTTGAAATACTGTGTTTTATGAAATCTTAGGTGCCATCATTATAGTATATGCCATTATTTTATGTTCCACTAAGAAATAACCTTGACAATTAAGATAGGATAAAATGCTTTCTTATCTGTTAGAATTTTCATTTTATATTTATCAAAGGAAACTAGATAGAAAGGAAAATTTAAGACAATTAAAGATAAAAAGAAATATATTGGTTAAGAGATCCTTGAAACATGTTCACATTGAGTCCAAATCTTCGGAATCACTTTCCAACTCCAAGTTGTCCTTGTCAGTGTTTTTCCATACTGTCATCCTCTTTGCCATTAACAGAGCTAGTGATGTAGCATTTCTATATTTTTACATCATGTAGAGTACTCTAGGGTTTTCTCCCAGCCTGTTGACACTCATTCTGCGTGTTGCTCTTGCTTTCTTGACCTTAAATAGACAGCATCATGAACTATATGGTTGCTAGCTGGCCCACAGAGACAGTAAGATCCCATCAATTTCAGAGATGTGAAAATATGACTAAGTTTGTGTTTTAAAATAGTGGAATATGGCAGCATTGCATTAGCTGTGAGAGGGACTTTAACCATCATGGCCCATAGGTTAATAGTAGGGGTCTAGAATATGGAATATTTTTCTTTAGCCTAAATATTTCACACCACAGTTATAGATACTGTTTCACATTCAGGCACTGTTGTTCTCTAGCCATTTTAATATACAGCCCTTTTTTTCTCTTATATCGAGAGCCTTAATGGAAAGTCTAACCACAGTAGCCCTGTCCTCTGTTGAAACATCTTGCAAACACCAGACATAATTTGCCCTTTAAAATTCATAATTATGTGTAAATTATGAGGAATACAAAGATGAAAGAGGCTCATTGCTCTAAGGTGTTGATGATCTAGAGGGGAAATGGGAATAAAAACAATTGAAAGTAATGCAGCATAGTGTTGTGGGTCTTACTATGGATGAGAAAGCATTTACTGTGCGTTATTACGTAAGTATATGTAGGGCTTGTCCTACCATCTTTTTTTCCTTTTTTTGTTGTTGCTTTTTATTTTTTAAGGTGAGAATCTACCTTAATAAAGCTTATTAATAGAACTGAAAAACTAGATAGTATAAGATTATTGGGCACTATTTCCCCTAGATTTATTGTTTGCCTTCAGTAAATTAAAATAAATCATGTGTCTAAAGAAATAAGATAACTAAATGTGCATGGTCCTGGATTGGATCTGGACCATATTTCTTTATTTTTTCCTTTAAAGGATTTGGATGGACAGTTGGGGAAATTTGAAGGAGGTCTGTAGATTGTGACTGTTAATTTTGTAATTTTGATCATTGTGTAACAGATGGTCCTTGTGTATTGGAAATGTACACTGAAGTGGATAAAGGCATCATGTTTGCAACTTACCATCAGTTGTTTCAGAAGAGAATAATAAATGTGTGTGTATAGAAAGAATGAAAAAATGTATCTGATAAAATGTTAATTGGGAAATCTGGTTGAAGGTACATGTAGATATTTTGTACTGTTCTTAAAACTTCTGTAAGTTTGAAATGATTTCAAAATAAAAAGTTACAAAATAGAAAAAATTGATAAAATATCATGTGCTCAGTATTTAGGTCAATACATTTATTTTAATGTGGTTTTAGGGCAGATTTATGCATATTTAAAAAAAATTCCAGTCTTTGACAGAAGCTTGTAAAACATCTTCTGCCTTACTCCTTGCTTTCAGACACTTTGGGGAGTATTTGCAAATATGTTTCTGTTTTATTACTGTTCTCCAAGTATTCTGTTATTGTTGTTATCCTTTGATAGTTAATTCTCAATTATTTATGAGTAGCTATTCAGATGATTTAATTCTGTATGGAGATCTCCTCTATTTGCTTTCTGAACTACCCTTTCTGATCCCTGTTTCCTTCCTGCCTCTTTACTTCTGCCATGTCACTCCTTCTTCATCACCCCTCTCTCACTTGTCACCCCTGCTTTCCCTTCCATCCATTTCCCTGATTGTCCCTGTGGAACTCGAATCATTTGATATTTAACCACATTCAGTTTTGCATGTTGTTATTTTACTGTTTTATGTTGTTCTCAGTGATGGATTAAAGCTGTTGTTCCCTTTTGGTCATTTAAGTTTATGGGTACATATTATCTTTTCAGCCCAATGTCAGACTTCTGGTGGTATGCTTTACTCTTTTTTTTAAAAATAAAATTTTATTGAGGTATATCATTCATACATGCATATACATAAACACATTACTTTTTTATTTCCCCTGAATTTATCCCTCATTTCGTGGTTGATATCTTTTTTTTTAAAAAGATTTATTTCTCTCCCCTTCCCCACGCCCCCCCTTCCCCCCCCCCCCCCATTGTCTGCTCTCTGTGTTCATTTGCTGTGTGTTCTTCTGTGACTGCTTCTATCCTTATCAGTGGCACTGGGAATTTGTTTCTTTTTGTTGCATCATCTTGTTGTGTCAGCTTTCCATGTGTGCGGCGCCATTCTTGGGCAGGCTGCACTTTCTTTTGCGCTGGGCGGCTCTCCTTATGGGGTGCACTCCTTGCGTGTGGGGCTCCCGTACGTGGGGGACACCCCTACGTGGCACTGCACTCCTTGCGTGCATCAACACTGCGCATGGGCCAGCTCCACATGGGTCAAGGAGGCCCGGGGTTTGAACCGCGGACCTCCCATGTGGTAGGTGGACGCCCTATCAGTTGAGCCAAGTTCGCTTCCCAAGTTGATATCTTTATAAGGTGGTTGCTCCCTAAGTAATTACTAATGGGTATCTCTTATTGCATCTCAAACTTTAAAGCTAACTGTGTTTGACTTTTGGTTTATCTGTATTCTCCCCTTCTTCTAGCTTCCAACCTCTGAGGATTTTAATTTTGCTTGCATTAGTTGAAAGAAAATTTTAATAATTTAAGCTGATTTGCTTACTATTTTTAATTCGGACATAACGAGTAAACAAGGATTTGTTTTCCCATCTGTATTTAGACTTATGGTTGTTGAACAAAAAACCCTTTCAACATAACTTATAAATGCATTATCCTCTGTGGTAAAGATAAAGTAATGAGACTGATTTTTGCTTGAGGATACATGCCATTTGCGCCTTAAATGTAACTTATTTCTTTTCTTGTGGATTCAAAATGGAGTATCTGTTCTTGAATGACAAAAACCCAGATGATTATGTGAAGTAATGAGCTGTGGCTCTTTGGGTTTGGTTTGTATCTTGTCATTTTGATCGGAATTTAAAAAAAAATTACCTAAGGGCAAGATATTTTATAAAGTTATGATTATCAACCATAAAATGCCCTCTTTTGACTAATTTTTTTCTCTGAAAAATTTTTTTGGTTAAATCTTTTAAAGATGTCTTTTGACTTACTTACGTATCTTTACCATAGTCTGGCACCATCTAACATTTGATTCATGCTCTTTCATAAAAGGTCATCCTACCAACCCTTAAAATAATTTGCAAATGATCAGACCAAGGTTGTGAGAAGTATCAACGCCTGGATTGAAGCTTGGGTCTGTACTCCAAATCGGTACATTCTACTAGATCAGAGGATCTTAACCTTTTATTTTTTATTTTTTGGTGCCATGATCCCATTTGGCAGTTTGGTAAAGCCAATGGGTCCATTCTTAGAATAGTGTTTTGTGGTTTGTTTTTTTTTTTTTCCCTTAAACTTTTTATTTTGAAAGAATTTCAAACTTACAGGATAGTGGCAAAAATAATACAAAAGCCATACAGAGAACTTCAGCCTGCCATACCCCCCCAGGACCTCAGATCTATCAGTTTCAACTTTTTGTCACATTTACTGTATATTCTTTCTATCCATTTATCTATTTTTCTAGCGGTTTTCTTAATATGTGATAATAGCTTGTATATGTCATTCTCCTTGACCACTTAATTCTGCAATGTACATTTCCCAAGAACAAAGACATTTATTTATGCAACTAAAGTACGGTTACCAAGTTCAAGAACTTTAACATTGGCATAAAGTTTTCAGTCTGTATTCCAGTTTTTTCATATGTCCCAAAAATGTCCTTTTGGGCCTCTTCTCTGCCATTATTGGATCCAGTCCAGGAGTATGTATTACATTTAATTTTTATTGTCTCCTCTTTATTTACTCTCTTTTTCTTTTAAGTTGTGGAAACATGCAACTTAAACTTCTCCATCTCAGCCACTCCCAAGCATAGTATTCAGTAGAATTAATCAAATTCACAGTGCTGTGCTACCCAGGTGGTAAGGGTAGCACAACATAAACATAATTGGTATAGAGTTTTTGTTCACCCCAGACAGAAACTCTGTACCCATTATGCCTTAACTCTTCATTCTCAGAATCGTGTTTTTAAATACATAAAATATGTAACATTACAAAGGAAACTGATTATATTAACATTTTCAAAATAGTAATCACTTTTGTAATAAAATAATATGCTTACTTATTGGCGCATTAAATATCAGTATTTGGTGTTGGGTATGTTAACGATTGTTATTTCAAAGTAGTAATGGGCCCAAATGATATATTTTTAAAATTTCATTTTTGTTTTTACAAATTAGATTTTGAGATGTTTGTAACTAATGTAATGTGTTTTGAAAATACCTGATTTCTGTTAGTGACAAAATCACAGGTACTGTGACTAACCCTGACTGATTTTAGGCCATCACTCTTAATTGAAGGTAATGCTCACTTCATCTGGAAGTTAGTGAAAATAAAGATGCATTTCTTTCCTCTGTCCTAGTTTATGGACCTCTTGAATTCTCAGATTAAGAACTCTGCATTAGATCGTGCTGTCTCACCTGTCAATATGTATTTATGACACCTGCTGGTCCTGGCACATATTAAGTACTTGGTAAAAGTTGAATAAACACATTGCAAAATCAGAAATATATGCTGAAGGGAGCCAGTGTGGCTCAAGCAGTTCAGTGCCTGCTTCTCACATGGGAGGTCCCGGGTTCCGTTCCTGGCGCCTCCTAGAAAAAAGAAAAACAACAAGCAAAAAACAAAGGAAAAAAACAACTCAGGGGAGCTATTGTGGTTCAGTGATTGAGCACCAGCTTCTCACATACAAGGTCCTGGCTTCAATCCCCAGCCCCCAGTACCTTAAAAAAAAAAAAAAGTGTATATATATGTGTGTGTCTGTGCGTGCTTACAATATAAGACCTCATTAAAAAAAGGAAGAAGTCATACATTTTTTGTGAGATTTTAAGGGTGTAAACTAGAGTTCACTGTGATTTTAAATGGTTAGAATCTATGATTTTAAATTAATTTGTATTTCTTAGGAGTCCAGTCAGTTCTTAGCTTCCCTTTCCCCTAAAAGTAAAAAGATTATATTGGAGTTAGGTATTTTCTTTTCTAAAAAGACAGTGTTCTGTATTTTAATTCTTTTTGGGAAGTTTGTTTTAATGAGGGTGACTGACTGTCCTAGAGAGCTACAGTTTTCCATCATTGATGACTGGTAGATAGGGCATAGACAGAATCTGAAATAGTTCTGTGATGTACAGGAGCACTGAAATGGCAGAGCTCTTGTGCACATCATGTAAGCCTGAAAAGGTTTGTTTTATTGCTTTTTACCTGGGGAGTCTGAATCTTTTCATCACTTGTCAGACCCGACACCTTAAGTGTATTGTAGTTGCTTCCATCCTTGCCTAAAGTCTAATTCTACTAGTTCTTTTGTTAGTTAAATGGGAGGTAACCACTTAAAAGCATTTTATTTCTTTTTTTAGATGGAGGATAAGTAGGCTGTTTTCTTTTAAACTGTTAAGCTTGCTCTAACTCTGTTATAGCTCCAGAGATGGATGGTTCTGACAGGAAAAGTTTCAGAGGGAGGAGGGAAGAAAAAACTACTTAGTACATTTGCTACTTAACAGGCTTGACCCCCTTCCTTACTGTGTCCCTCCCCTACCAAGTATAGCCGAAGTATGTGGCCTTGCTTGTGGGGTCAGAGCACATAAGGGCTTGGGGAGCCACTCTTATGTGCCCCAGCCTTGCTCTTTGGCCATGTCTCTCATGCAGGGAGAGTGTTTGCTACTGTTCAACTTCGTTGATTCCCCCAAGTCTGCCATGTAGATATATTTGCTGGACTTTTCTCCTGCCATATAGGTTCTCTCCCTCTGCCTCAATCTCTAATTTGTTATTTTTTGAATCATTATCAACATTTATTTCATGGACATAAGTTTGCAAAATGTTCTTGGCCTGACTATTTATAACAAACTTTTGCTTACGAGAGGGCTGGAGAATACTGTTAACTCCTGATTATTTGAGAACAGATTTTTAAAAATTTGGCTTATAAGTTGGATAGTAATATTTTTTTTCTTTTAGTAGGTCTTTTATAATGATTTATTTTGATAACTGCTTCCTCTTTCCCCCCTCCCCCATAACTTTAATTTTGCGCCATCCTGTTAGGAGACTTCTGAAACCTAAAAACATAAGCATTTAATCAATTTTAGGTAATGTTTGAAAGAATATATATCTGTATTTTGTACCATTCTAAAAAATATTTACCAACAGGTGGCTTTTAATTTCTGTGAACAAATCAACCAAGGCAATAATTATTTAAATATTTTCTTTCAGTGTCTGAATTTGAATGCGCTTTAGTCCTTCAGTGGTTTATCTCACAGTTGAATGCTGCTACCCTGCCATGGTGACTGACATTTATATAGTTAGAAATTTTTATTAATAGTCATGTTTAATTTGTGCCAATAATGGATGATTGGTTAAAATCTGGAAACATATGGGAAACTGATGATGAAAAATAGATTAATGAGCATCATAAAAATGATAGTTCTGAAAATTAGCTTCAGAATGCTGTTTCACCAGATCAGTAAACTGTATTCATTTCTCATATAACATATTGAGGTTTGTCTAATATTTAAGCACTTAATGTTAAAAAGAGAGAAACATGGTGGTTACTATATTTGCTTTTGCCTGTCATTTACGAAGAATAAAGATTATCCTCCCAACAGTGTTTTTTTTTTTTTTTTAAGATTTATGTATTTATTTCTGTCCCCTTCCCTTCCACCCTGGTTGTCTGTTCTCTGTGTCTATTTCCTGTGTCGTCTTCTTTGTCTGCTTCTGTTGTTGTCAGTGGCACGGGAATCTGTGTTTCTTTTTGTTGTGTCATCTTGTGTCAGTTCTCCATGTGGGCGGCGCCATTCTTGGGCAGGCTGCACTTTCTTTCGCACTGGGCGGCTGTCCTTATGGGGCGCACTCCTTGCCCGTGGGGCTCCCCTACGCAGAGGACACCCCTGCGTGGCAGGGTACTCCTTGTGCGCATCAGCACTGCGCATGGGCCAGCTCCACATCGGTCAAGGAGGCCCAGGGTTTGAACCGCAGACCTCCCATGTGGTAGACGGACCCCCTAACTATTGGGCCAAGTTCACTTCCCCCCAACAGTGTTTTTGCACTTGCAAATAGCCCTCTCAACTCTTCTTTATCTCATCATTTAAAAATGAAAATACAAAAGCTCCAAAAATAAATCAGTTAATTTGCTTTAAAATTATAAAAATTATGAACACTAGATCATGAAAGCATTGCTTGTCTATTTTTGATACCATAGCAGGCCAGTAAATCTCAATCTATACTTTACAATGTGGATCCAGACCAAAACAAAACAAAACAAAACAAAAAAATAAAATAGTATATTTTTGAATTTTTTGCCTAATTAAAGACTGGAACAAGTTGGATTTTTTCTTGATATATTGTAAATGTTAGCAGATAGTTATTACATTAGCATTTGTCATAATTGTAATAGTGTTAATTTAAAATAAAATGTTTTAAACTTAAAATCACTTTATCACAATATCCAAATTGCAGAATGCTTTAAAAATGATGAAAAGTTTTTTGAGATTTTATTATTGTTGGAGAATTTGCAATTCTAGAAGAGGTGAGAAATGCAGGTGTCTCTTGGAATGTGTAATAACCAGGAAGAAGAATTCTGGATTGAGAAGTGAAACTCTTATTAGTTTCTGCATCAGGAAAATGTGTACACATTGGCACAGACCAGAGTCAGCTTTGAATGACTTAACCATTATATTGGCCCTGCTTGGTCCCCTGTTGTTGTATACTTGATTATGATGATGACTATCGTTAGAGAAGCAGAGCTCCCTGCTTCTTTTTGGGGTAAGGATGGATGATTTAATTAAAAGAGGTTGCTGATTGACCTTGGTTATCTGGAGGCAGCAAACAATTTAAACCGCCTTCAGAGGATGCTATCTTGTTGTTAAGCCTTTGCAGATAAGTCCTGCGAGGCAAAGGAGGTTTAAGGCAATAATACTTGTGGTTACTCAAAGGGAAACTAAGATGGTTTCAGAGAATTTTAGGGAAATACATAATTACTACTGTGGTATGATTAAGAGAAGCATTTTTAAGTTTGTAAAAGTACAAGTATTGCTTATTAATAAAAAATAGATGGGTTCCAACCAAGTTGGCTCATAAGTGGATATGTTTAAGTGGATTATAGTTTTCTATTTACATCTTTTATAAAATTAGACATGCTATATTGGAGAAAAAGAACCCCTGGCTATAGTTTGCACTTCTTCAGAATGCAGCAGATATGCCACTGTTTGCTTAAAACAAGTATTTCCTTTCAGAATATTAACGCTAATACTAAAAACATTATGAGCAGCTCTTATGTATTAATATTTTACCCAACTTATGCCCAAGCAGAATGCTTTAGATCTAGATTGATGTTTACTTTTTAGCTATAGTTGAGGTCTTCTTAGGGACTTTCGCCATATCAAGGGAGTACTGAATTAGTGCAGTTGTTTGTTTTGGGCCTTAGGAATTCCCAGCGTTTAACAACAGAACATAAAATAGTGGAAGTGGAGTTCTTAGATGTACATTGTGGTCCCAGATCACATTCCAGTTTTAGGTGATTGGAGGGGATGGCGTGAGGAGGAATGAACTTGTGATCTAATTAATCTCTTTATTTTAAATTCTGTTTTGCAATAAAAGAAAACCTCTGAAAAGGAGAATTTAGGAGAATTTATGTTAGACCTCTGCTGCTGCTGTTAATGTAGACGGCTACATGAGAGGAGAGAAGGAAAATTTCAGCTAGGTTTCAACAAACGTTGGAATAACTGAAGCATTTTCTCATAAATGCTTATTTAGATTGCCAGAAAGATGGTGGAAAAATTAGTGAATTGCTAGTATATAGGTAGCATTACAGAATAATAATAATCATCTATAGTAATGCCACTACTATTAATAGTAGTTAGACTACTACTAAAATGGAATTAAATGATGGGCTAAAGCCTTGGAGAATTGCCAGAGTAGAAAAGGTAACTTAGTCATATTGATATATAGTATATGTTACTGGTTATTTGAAATTTGAAGAGCACCTGTAGAGGGTTTTGTGTACAGTGGCTATATGTTAGCTAAAATGTGATCTGCTGAGGTCTTGGTATATGTCAGAATCTTATTATGTGGTTGCTTTTATTGTACTCATTTTACAGGTGAATTAACTGAGTTACAGGGAGGCTAATGAAGCTAACCAAAAGATACACATATAGCAAATGGCTGAGCAGGGTTTTAGATCTAGGTGATCTGATTTTAGAGTGATCATTCTTAAAACTCTACTTTGAGGTCATGTGTAGAATCAGTTTTAGAATGATATAAACTGAAAGCAGCATTGCGGTGATCTAATTCATGTGTCTCATTTTAGAAGTGACGTAACTAAGGCTCTGTTAAAGAGAATGGACACTGGCTTAAATAGTTTACTTGCCCTGGGATGGACAAAACACCTCAGTGATTCTCTACTTTCCTCTTATTATGCATGTCTGGATCGGGATAATAAAAAAGAGACTTACTGGGGTAAGTATAGGCCTTTGCCCTCAAGTCGCCTCTAGCTCTTTCAAGCATAAGTCAGCATAACTGATTTTTTAGATTTTAAATCTGTATGTAACTGAGACTGTCTTTGGCTCTTCTGGCTCTGAGAAAGGATAGTTTTGGACTTTGAAGTTTTGCCATGTTTTACCAGGATTTACTAGATAGAATACAGGTGCTGCTTTTCTAGTGGTGACCCTAAGTAACAGTGGCTTAAAAAGTTTTGTTTTTTCTCTTATATACCATTTTGGCGTATTATGATGATTCCGTAGGCTTGGGTCCCAGGCTTCATTTCTCTTACTACTTTGTATCCCCAGGATATTTCCTTCATTCTGTGGTCCAGAATGGCTCATGGCTCTTCTCTAGCCTGAGCCATGAGGAGTGACTTGTAAGTTGCACACACCATATTCACTCACGTCTTGTTTAATATTAGATGGAATTTAGTCACAAGGCTATATACTGTAAGAGAGGCTGGAAAAAGTCTTTATTCTGGTCAGTCATGTTCCCAACCAAAAACTGGGTTTCTCTTATGATGAGAAGGAAAGAGAATATATGTGGAGACAGCTAGTAGGCTCCCAGATGAGGCAGCTTATGCTGTGTTATTGGGCCTTTGTAATTTTCTTTGGCTTCCCAGATGAGAGTAGAGAAGAGTATTGCCAAGATACTAAAGTACTGAAAATATTGGTGACTCGAGATACAAGTTCTTATCAAAATAGAGCTGAGTTATGTTGGAATATTTTGGCTACACAGACTTCACTGCTCACGTGTCTGAATTCCTGTTTGGATTTTAGTTTGTCTTGACTTATAAGTGGGGATGAAAAATTGAAAGTCTTGGTATTTTCAATTTATATCCAGACTGTATAAACAGTGTCTGAAGATTCCTCTGCTACTATAAGGAATGAATAATTTAGGTTGGTTTTCCTTTAAATCAAGATAAATAAGATGAAGATTATACTCAAGATAAAGCTATAGTATCTCTCATTGTTTTGTCATTTGTCATTGCTATCCTATCTTGAAAGCTTTGTGAAAAGTGATGGTTTGGATGTTTATTATCAAGATACAGTTCCCACAAATAGGTATTTAAAACCTTTTCGTCTTAGCCAGTAAATGCAGTGTGTGCAAGTACAAAGCAACTTAAAAAAATGAAAGTTTGTATGTTGAATAATAGCTTTTACTAAAGATGCTTCAGGCCTTGAAACCCCAATGAGAAGTTGTCAGATTTCATTTTAAGGAAGCAAAGCGAAATATAATATTTTGGTATATATATTTCATACCAGGAGTAAATCTAATTAGCAAGCATAAGACATTAAATGTTTTACTTTGCTAGTGGCAGCAAAGAATGTAATTTTGCATATAATATGGTTTAAATTTACAGGTAAAGTTACACATTTTTGTAGCCTGTGTCTATGTGGAATAAAATAAATAGGTCTCTATTTCATAGCCAAAGTGGACAATTTTTACAGAGTGTGATTTTTTGTAACACCCCAGAATGTGGTGATTTTTTTTAGCAGTCATTGCTACATACAGAAAATGTACCTCCATAGAGCTATACTACTATAATGTTGGGGGATATTTGTTACATGATGTAGAAAATGTTATCAGTGGTTATCTTTCATTCCTTCTATCTGGATTAGTTTAACCTCAGCAGATCGCTTAAGTCAGTGACTAAGAATTTTTCATTTGCTGTCCTTGGTAACAAATACCATTCATCGTACCAGGACCATTGGTGTTATCAAATGAAAAATCGAATTGGAAGACAAAAATTTAAATGCTCCTTTAAGAAGCTGAAGTGAAATGAGAATATTTTGGTGAAGATTCCCTCTATTTTCTACTTATATTTAATATGATCATTGAATATCCTTTTTGAGACTCTGAATCTCATCATTTTCAGTACGGAAGAACTTTTCAACAAATAACACTTGTATGCATCTGAAGCTGTAAACGCATGCTATAAATTCTTTAACCTCAAACATTATCATAATAAAGGTTTGTGATTGTATTTTCTTTGAGTAGCTTACCTTTTAAGAAAAAAGTCTGTTATAATGGGATGTGGGTGGGATGACTGTGGAGTAAAAGGAAAAAACAAAACCAATTTTACTTTCTTGAAACCTGTGGTGCTCACTTAATTTAGGCTCTTTAATCCCTCTTTTGGTATAAGTGTAGTATGATATCCTGCTAGCTTGATATAATTTGAACATTTTTTGGTGATGGTTGAATCGATAAAGGTGGTTTTTAAAAACTGGAATATATTGCCTATTTGTACATTATTTAACAAATAACTTTCATGATGATTATGAAAGTAAAAACTGTGTTTTGGTAAAAAATACAGTTAGGAATAAAGAGAGAAAGAAAAACGATCCGGGAAACGGACTTTGGCCCAGTGGTTAGGGCGTCCGTCTACCACATGGGAGGTCCGCGGTTCAAGCCCCGGGCCTCCTTGACCCGTGTGGAGCTGGCCCATGCACAGTGCTGATGCGCGCAAAGAGTGCCGTGCCACGCAGGGGTGTCCCCCGCGTAGGGGAACCCCACGCGCAAGGAGTGCACCCCGTAAGGAGAGCCGCCCAGCGCGAAGGAGGGAGCAGCCTGCCGAGGAATGGCGCCGCCCACACTTCCCGTGCCGCTGACAACAGAAGCGGACAAAGAAACAAGACGCAGCAAAAAGACACAGAAAACAGACAACTGGGGGAGGAGGGGAATTAAATAAAAAAAAAAAAAAAAAAAAAAAAGAAAAACGATCCATTCCCCCCAAATTCAAACATGATCATTATCATATTGGTGTGTCTCATTCCAGGCTGTGTGTATATGTATGTGTGTGTGTGTGTTTGTATTTATTTATGATGGTCTAATTATACTTTTATAAGTCCTGGACATATACAAAACAAATGACGATAAGACAGTATGTTCCACTTAATATCTACCTTTTTCACTTAATTGTGAAATTGTTTACATGGAATTAAATATTCTTTAAGACATGCTTCTTAATATTAGCACAGTATTTCATTTTATGCTGTATTGTGTTACTATTAGAACAGTTCTGTAACTTTGGATATTTGGCTTGCTTCTAGTTTTTTACTGTTTTATATAGTGTGTGTGTGTGTGTGTGTGTGTGTGTATATATATATATATATATATATATATATAGTTCTACTTCATTGTCTAATTCTTCCTCTTTGCTACCAGGCTTCATATTTCTAGGAGGAAGATATTATAGTTATCTAAACTGGTCATGAAAGTGGATTTTTGGATGATACTTGATCAGCATCAATTTTATTTTTTTCTAGTTTCTCACCATTCTTTATCACTGTGACTTTAGTAGCATTCAAAGACAATGAAAGAGATTCAAATAAATTCTTGTTACTGTCAGAGCAAATTAAATCACAATAAAGATGTGAACTTTGGAGATTAGAAGTTAAAATACTTGTGCGTTGAACCCGAACATTAAGCTGGATCCTTAATCCTCATGAAAGATGCACAGCAAATTGTTTTTCTTACATAATCTTTTCTGTAGGTTTAAAAAATTTCAAACATGCTGATATTCTGAAGAATGTATGGCGTAAAACAACCTATTGTAAAATAAAGTACTGACTCAATGAAATGTTCTACAACATCAGTCAGTATTTTATTTTTTTTTTTGGTACTGGTCTGGGGAATGAACATGGGACCTCCTTTGTAGGAAATTGGTGCTTAGCCACTGAGTGACAGTGGTTTCCCTGAGTTGTTTTTTTCATTTATTTGTTTGTTGTTTTTAGGAGGTACTGGGGATCGAACCTGAGACCTCATATGTGGGAAGCAGGTACTTAACGGAGCTACATCCACCCCCTAGTATTTTTAATAAAATGCTGGTAGTTCTTCAGTTGAGTAGTTTTATCCTGTTTATGTAATGATGTTTATCATTGGCAATAAAATACCTCCTTGGTCCGCTGCATTTCATCCTCTGGAGAAATTTGAAGTTAGATACAGTATTTTTAAATATTTTTATGGGTGATTTATAGACAAAAAATTAAGCCACAGAGGGAAAGAGAACACAAGTCTCTTTAAACCTGATTCTTTGATTAAAATTACTTTGCTGTGCTTCTCATAGAGTTCTACTTTTCTTTTTAAATTAAGATTAAAAAATGCACTGATGTGATCCTGTAATTTACTTTGCAACCCTATAGTACACACACACGCACACGTATATGAATGTAACTGTAAAATCAAAGTCTTCCATGTGTGACATTTTGTACCATTCTCGTTATTTCATAGCCATGTCTCAGATGCATATAAATGAAATATAAACATTTATACTACATATTATATTCTTTTAGAGATATTTTTCATTGCATATATATTTAGTGCCTTATTAAGTTAATTTCTTACTTATAAATTTTTTATGTAGTAAATTACATAACTGAGATAAAGTATGTTAAAACCATTTAAAAGTGGTAAAACAGGCAGTAAGATCTTATTAATATGGCTTCATTAATTTATAGTTTGTCATAAAATTAGAGAAGATTTACATTTGTTTACACTAATAAGGTGGGGAGGTAGGATGTGAGTAGGGAAGGGCATGGTAAAAAATTGCATGAGAGGAAATCTCAGATTACCTAAATTATTTTATAAAATCATCATGCACTCTGGAAGTTACTATTTACAGTTAAGTTGGTATTCAGTAGATACCACTTTGTTAGCCTGGATCCAATGCTGAAGGTATTTGAAAAGAACAAGAATGCATTTCTTTCTTTTTTTTTTTTTTTAAGATTTATTTTATTTATTTATTTCTCCCCACCCCTCTTGTTTGTACTTGCTGTGTCTGTTCATCTTCCTTGTTTCTTTTTAGGAGGCACTGGAAGCTGAACCTGATGTAGGAGGGAGGTGCCTAATTGCTTGAGCCACCTCCACTCTATTTTTGTCATGTCTTTCATTGTTTTACCTGTCTGTGTCTCTTGTTGCATCATCTTGTCACATCAGCTTACTGCGACTTTTGGATCAGCTCGCTGTTTTCTTTAGGAGGAACTGGAATCCTCTGCTTCCTGCTTTGTTGTGTCTCTCATTATGTTTGCACTTCTTGTGTCTCTTGTTGTGTGAGCTTGCCTTGCCTGCCCTTCGCGCCAGCCCCGCTGTCTTCTTTAGGAAGTGCTGGCATCCGAACCAGTGACCTCTCATGTGGTAGGTGGGAGCCCAGTTGCCTGAGCCACATCTGCTTCCCAGAATGCATTTCTTTTAAAGCAGAAAGTAGTTTTGGATACCGTAAGGAGAATCAGGATGATCTGTGTTAGTGGGACTAGGCAAATGTGTTGTTTTTTGGTGAGTGTGGAGAGAAGAGGAAATTAGTAATACTTGGGCACTTGGGCAGAGATCAGGTTGGGGGAAGAAATTTTGCTGTCATCTCCAAATTTTTATCTGAGTTTGAAAAATCCATGTTAACCTTAGTGATTTAGCTGTGACTATCAGTGGTTACACAAATCACAAAGTAACTACATTTCCCATATTTTTTCCTTTCATTAAGGTAAATATTTTAGCTCAGTCTGAAACAGTGGTTTTCAGTGGTGGGCAGGTGCCTTGAAGGAGGCATTTAGAAAATTTGTGTTTGTGTGGAGGAGTTACTGATGTCTGGTGGTGGGAGCAGGGCTCTAGACATCTTGTAATGCCTGGGACAGCTCCACACCTCTAAGAAATGTCCTGTGCTATGCTCAACTTCTGAATGTCCTATCAGAAATTCATGTAGTTGAAAAATCTGTTTACCAAAACTCAATTATTTTATATATAAGCAGAAAAGTACTTTTTGCATGGTTTGAAGATAAACTGATTTTTCCAGGAATGCAACTACTATGTAGTAGAAGCTATGGCTGTTGGATTCATGATGATTCAGCATATAAACTCAAGATTCAGACTTTTATTGCATCTCTGAGACTTATTATTTGAGCATTTACATAGTAAAGTGCTGTTATTTTTATCATAAATTAGTTTTCTTTTATTTCTTTTGTAATAGTACTTAAATAAGTACTATGTTAATTTAAAAATGCTATGTCAATAGATTATTGTCAATTTTATTTCACAATATTAAAGGGAGCATTGTAACATATTTACTATAAAAAGGCAGCATTGGGTTTCATAAAGTTAAAACCAGGAATCTAAAAGGCGGTACCTTTTTAAATTGCTACCTTATATAGTACCAGATATCCTAAAGGATTTACATTCTGAAACCTTACATAGCACATAGTGCCAGTTATAAAAATGAAATTGCTCCTTAAAGATGAGAAAATGTTGTACCACTTTTCTCTGTATAACAGTAGTATTAAGGAGATTTGTGATCCATTACAAATATAATCATGAATGGTTTTAATATTATTTTCTGGTTAGTCTGATTTTACTGTGGATAATTCATTTTACTTTTACCAAAAAAGGTTAAGTACTTTCTTGCATTTAAATTTAAGTCAGTACATTGCCTTTGGTCTTGAAATCATTGTGCACAAACATCTTTATGTTTTAAAGATGGTGAACTCAGTTGAGATCAGCTAAGTCACAGAGCTTCCACAATGCTTCACAGAGAATTATTTTTATTAGGGATTATCACTATTTATGAATACATTGAAATGGTGTTTCAGTGAACAGTAAGTAGAGATTTGTTCCTTTAGATGAAGGAAAAATAACAGGGCTATAGGTCTTATAACCTGACTGCAAAAAAGAGACTGATCTATTTATCACAATATGAATTAAATAAAAAACCAAGCTCAGGATATTGCTCTATAGCCTAATGAAAAATATTATACCGATATGTATTATGCTGTCTCACAGTTTTAATATATTTGAACTACCATAAATAAAATATGAATTAAGTGTCATTGTAAAATCTGAATTGCTTTATTTAAAACTTCCCACGAGAGGCCATTGTTCTGCAGTGGTTAGCTTGTGCGATAAATAGGTCCTTTCTGGCATCTCACCCCTTGTGGGCTATAAATGAAGCCTCTGAAGCCCAGAGGTCTGACTACAGTGATCCTTCTGCTATTTCTACTGTCAAGTTTGGGTCAGTAACTAGAACTAGGGCTCTAGTTTTCTTTCTTAAAAGAAAAATCCTAAGTGTGTCACAAATTTTATTTTTATTCAAAAGAAGAAAAATCCTTACACGGGGGTTGACTTTCCCTGGACTACAGGAAGTGAGTCTTTTGCACTCCTTGGGATTGATTATGAACAAAGATAAAACTAACAGATTCCATTAGAAAATAGGTTGGTCAGAGTTTAAAGAACTTATCTTTGTTGAATCCAGGAATTTTGTTAGTGATTAATAGATTTTTGGATATACTACAGTTTATATCACAAAAAGCACATACTGTTTCATAACAATAGGAAGAGGGAAGCTTGATTTATGAATCAATGTATTGGAGTGGTAGTTGACTTCCTGTTTGGCAAACCAAATTATTTAGGTCAGGACATTATTCTTGGTAAACTTGGGTTTGTCTACTTTGCTTCACTGTAATGAAATACAATTAAAAAAAAAAAGTGCTTTGAACCCTATGCCAGGATGGTATTTAAGAAAGTGGACAAGAATATACTACATTAATTTAAATGTCATTTAATCTGTGTATCTTTCTGAACACCAGAGGAACAATTGAGGTAGTACTGAATTAGATAAGTGACTGGACAGAACGTTTTAGGAGTAAAGGTTCCGTAACTTGTTGAGTTGCCTATTTCTGTTGTTTTATTTTTTTTGAATTTGAAATAAAGTTATTTAAAAAATTTTTAAAAAGTTAATTGGTCTACTGTTACTATACATTAAATGACCAGATTTTTAAAATGAGGAATTATCCATTATATTAACTTCTCTAAATTACTTTTGAGAAACAAGTTTTCATCATTAATCTTATAATTTAGTTATAGATTAATGACTGTGGTTGACCCTCATAGATGCACAGATCTTCACTATTTGAGGAAATGATCTTATTCATAATATTTCTACCTCTTGTTTCATTTCGAAACTTGACGAATGCCCTATAATTGCTCTCCTCCCACTGATTCCTAGTGCTCACTCTGTCTGATTTCCATGCACTCCATGGATGATAGGTCATTGTAAGCCATGCTGCCAGTTCTTCCTCCGGTGTCTACAGTAGACATTAATTCACTGAACCTGGACTTGTCCTCCATGTACTTCCATGACACAGTACACAGGCAGCTACTGCCACTTGATAGAAATTGCCACGTGAGGTGAAATCTATCACTTTCTGTATGTGTTTGCTTGCTAATTTCTTCCCTTCCCTTGCATTTCTTCTTTGTCCCTAATGTTTCCTCTTTCATACTCTTCCTTCATTGATGAATTTTTAAGGCCTATTTCTTAGCCTTCCACTTCATTCTCTTTAAATATTCTTTCCAGGAGAACTCACCCACTTCTCTTCTTTAATAACCATTCCAAATCAGCACTTCCAGCTAAGTGCTGAGTTTTCATATTCAAATTTCTAATTGCCTACAATTCCGTGTGGTTGTTTTACCGTTACTTTCATTTGAATATGTCTAAAACTGAACTCATTATCTTTCTTTCCCAAACAGCCTCTCCTTCTTCACTTAATTGACCATTATGGGTATTACTTTTCTGGCATCTGGGATGTTTGGGAAAGAAAGATAATGAGTTTGGTTTTAGACATATTCTTTACCATTACTCTGTCTGGCAGTCACAGATCATCAGGTTTTCTTATGAAAAAACTTGTTTCTTAGACTCCATAGATCCTAGTTCAGGTCCTCCTTACCTTGAGTGTGCATCAGGGTCACCTGGAGGGCTTGTTAAGACACAGATTGCTGTGCCACATCCTCAGAGGTTTTGATTAATTAGTTCTGGGATGGGGTTGAAGATTTTGCATTTCTAATTAGTTCCCAGGTAATGTTAATGCTGCTGATCCAAGGACCACACTTTGAGAACCGCTTATTTGCCTTATGTTTTGCCTCCTCTAGTTTATGTGCAAACCTTTGCCTGATTAAATTTCTTACAGCACTATATTTCATTGCATTATTCCTCCCCTCCCCCACCTTTTTTTTACAACTGCTCATGATGCCCTATTTCATAATATTTCTTATCCAGACTCCTGCCTAGTTTTCAGGTCTCCCCACAATTGAACATATTTTTTTCCTTCTATTTTTACTTCTTACGAAGAAGCTTCAATCAAATTAGATTTATTATTTTATCATTCAGGCCCTTGCCCAAGTCCTACCTCCTTCATGAAGCATGCCTTGACTACCGCTGACCTCAGTAAATTTTCTTAATACCGAACCCAATAGCACAATTTTACTGACTCAGACTGTAATCGCTTTAATGGAAGGGACCATTTTATGAGTCTTCATATGTCATAAGGCAGAATCAATGTAGATTCAATACCTAGTGAATTGATTTATTTGCCTTGGTTGGGTTAGTTCATTTGATTTGAGAAAAAATAATTTAAAAAAACAAAAATAACTCCATATGGTTGATTGAGAAGGCACACAACTGTGTAAGAGTTTAAACACTGAAAGTAAAACTTTATATTCAGTGCAGTAAGTATATAGTGAATAGCCATTCTAACTTCCTTTATAAATAACACAATACTGGTCATAATGACTCCAGATTTTCTATAAAGGAGGGTCCAGAGGCAGAAACCTGCTGATGGCAGTGGCATTTGCGTGGGAATTGGGGGTAGGGGACTTGTCTTAAAGTTCTTTTTTGAGTAGCCTGCACTCTCTTTTCTTTGGATTGTATATGATTTTACTGTGTGTGTCTTCTAAATTTTCCCAAGCTGCCCCAAAAGTTGGTGACTTATTTAACTTAATGATTGATATTTGACTCCACAAATCAAACATTTATGGTTTTATTGAACATCCACAATGTCCCTAGCAAAGCATGCTAAATGTTGGCTGCTCCCACCCCTAGCCCCACTCTTATTTTTCTTTTTTTAAATTACCTTTAAAAAAAAAATACATAAATCACACAAAATGTTGCATTAAAAAATATAAGGGTTTCCCACACTTTTCCCACATCAACAACTTCTTTCATTAGTGTGGAACATTCATTGCATTTGATGAATACGTTTTGGAGCACTGTCAAACAGCATGGAATATGGTTTACATTGTAGTTTACACTTTATCCCAGTCCATTCAGTGGTTATGGTAGGATATATAATGTCCTACAGTATCATTCAGGACAACTCTAAGTCCTGGAAATGCCCCATATCACATCTCTTTTTCCTTCTCTCTGCCTTTAGCAACTCCCATGGCTACTGTCTCCACATTAATGATGTAATTATTTCCATTGCTAGAGTCACAATTCTACAGTAGAATACCAGTAAGTCCACTCTAATCCATATTTTATTCCTCTGTCCTGAGGATCCTGGGATGGTGGTGCCCACTCTATCTCTAAATTGAGAGTGGGCTTAGATCCCACATGACTGATGAATGGGATTCTCTTGCTTGTTGTAGGCTCTCTTGTTTCCTTGGTGTGGTGGTTGATTACCCTCATCTCCTTGTTAACTGATCTTGGTAAGTCCAACAAACTGGAGAGTAGGTGTTGCAGTTCTGCTGAGGTCCAGCTGGAACATGGACAGTCCAGAGATTGAAGTCTGCTGAGCATACACCAACCCCAACGCCGACCACAGGTTCAATAAAAGTGCAGAGGAGGCATGTGCAGAGAGGTCATTTCTGAGTCCAGCTCCATCACACTCAGGAGCACAAATTCCAGTGTAGGGCCCACTGGCAATGCACTAAACTCCAGAACCATCTGCTACGACTGTAGGACCTGAGTGTCTCTGTAGCCCTCAGGACCACCACTCCCTGGGGCTGTCTCTGAGATCCTCCTGAGACATGTGTAAGTGCAATTACCCTGTTTGCAGTTATAGGCACTCTTGGCTCTCTGGTGTGGTGGTTGACCTTTTTTACCTCCCTGTTAGCTGGCTGGGGTAAGTCCAATAAACCAGAGGGTAGGAGTTGCAAGTCTGTTGAGGCTCAGGGCCTGGCTATCACATGGATAGTCCAGAGATTCAGGTCCCTTGAATATACACTAAACCCCAGCACCAACCACAGGTCCAGTAAAAGTGATAGGAGAGGCATGTGAACAAAGATCACACCTGAGTCCAACTCCGTACATTCAGGACCACAAACTCCAAAGTAGGGCCAACTCACATGGCACTGAACTCCATCTGCCATGACCATAGAACCTGTGGGTCTCTGTAGCCCTCAGAAGAGCCAATTCCTGGGGTTATATCTACTTTAGCTGTCTCTGGGACTCTGCTGAGGTATGCATAAGGGCGACCTCTCTGATGACCTCCCGGCTCATTTTTGGAGACTCATAGCCATATAAACTCATTTGTCCTTTCCATTTCCCCCTTTTATTCAGGGTCAAAAAGCATTTTTAACTCCTGATATTACATGTAGGCTGAGATATTCTGCTGGTCTGAGTCGACCCTTTCATTCAAGGTCGTTCTCCAGCCACATCATCAGCTGGTACTTGGTAGTAATCCCTTGGTGCCAGGGAGGCTCATCCCCGGGAGTCATGCCCCATGCTGGGGGGAAGGCAGTGCATTTACATGCTGAGTTTGGCTTCAGAGACTGGCCACATTTGAGCAACATGGAGGCTCTCAGGAGGTAACTCTTAGGCACCCTGCAGCTCTAGGCCTAGTTCTTATTTCAGGCCCACAGGCCCACAAGCATAGTCATTGGCATCAAGGGCTCTTTGTTGGACTATCCTTCCATATTGGTCTTAGCCATTAAACTCGGAGGATTGTTGCTGTTCCGTTAAGGGAATGAGACAGAGCTCCCCTGGCCAGGAACTCAGCACTCCCCCAGCCATTGTTCCCAACTGTAACCACTATGAAAATATCCAAACATTTTTATGCACCCTGCACATATGCCCTGGAGAACTCCCTCTTAACCATGCACCCCACACCAATAACACCCCACACCAGTATTCCTTCCCCACCACCATCAAACCCCTCTGTGGTTCAAAACCTCCCTGAAAAAGAAGCCCAATATATTGCCAGGTTCCATTAATAGTAAAATGGAATATAGTGATGGGTTTAGAGTTTAAATATAGGATATATACTAATTTAGAAAAATTAAAAATAAATTGGGGTATCAAAAAATTAAAAAATGAAAAAGCTTTGTTTTTGATGTTTTCCCTTCCATCACTGCAATTAGTTGCCCTGTATGCACATTGACAAGGCAACTTCTTCCATCTCTTCCTCACGGTCTACATCCTTTCTTTTTCTTTTTCTTTTTCTTTTTTTTCTAATTATTAAGCTTGTCTTCACAAAAGTTTTAGACCATAGTAATTCATAGATACAATATACAGTACTCCCACATATTCAACATCAGACACTTTGTCCCTTCCCCAGCAATAATCTTTTTACATGTTCATACTATATTTACTGCAACTGATGTACAGATATTGAGACAATAGCTTTCAAACAAGGTTACGCTTGGGTTTACATTGTGGTCTTTCTTTTAGACTATACAATTTTCTAAATTTTTAGTTATCTTATGTTTTATATTATGATTTACATTTTAGCCTATAGGCCCCTATACATTTTTGGTGTAATTTAACATGTCCTGTATCCATCCTTTCATAATCTTGTGGAACACTTTCATCGCCCCACAGTTACACTGATTCCACCTATTCAATACCTCTTTCCCCCTCCCCTCAGGGCCCACAGTGACAATCACTCTTCATTGCTTGAAGGACCATGTTCAGAGATACTTGCAACAATGTCGAGGGCTTGACATGCTCGACTGCCCTACTCACAGGCTGTTTTTGGTAGTTTTGTAGGTAGATATCTGGTAGATGGTTTCTCCAGATGAACAAAGTGTTACTTCAAGGAAAATAATTGACTGTATGTGTTGCCAAATGATAATTTTACTCCTTATCCTTTTAGTGGGGTTTCTAGAGGGAATGGAGCACAAGGATGAATTCACTCCATCAGTCTTCCATTTAACTTAGTTATATAAAGGGAAAAGATGTTAGAGTTTTTCTGGCTTAGGTTCCTTTTTTACCGAAGAGACAGCCATGGCCTACAGAAATGATGGAGTATTTTGAACAGAATCACAGAACTGTTTGTGGCAGAGCCCGGACTTTTGAATAAGGCCTCACTCAGGATTACTTGAACTAAATGAGAACAGGTTTGGGAGGTTTTTGTGCATTTCTGGTTAAAGACTGAATGCTATTTAATTTATACGTTTATCCCCAGTGAACAAAATATATCCATTTTTGAAACAAAAATTAAGCTGTGCATCAAAAAGCAATATCCAGAGGTAATTATTATTTTTTAATTTAAATTATAGATCTTATTTTCCTACAGGCTTTTTGAGATCTTGCAACTATTACTCAGGATATTAAGACATGAAATACTAGATGTACCTGATTCTCAATCCTGGTTTTATGAATTGTCTACTTAAATATGTGGAAATCGTAGAATATAAATTATGAGCTTGGTTTATTGCTATTACAGTTTCTGCAGCCAAGAATTGATGTTTGCTTTCACATAGAATGGACTGTGGAACTGGTTCCTGTGGGTCCTCATTGTGAAGCAAACTATAAAATGGACATTATTTTGCATATAATGCCATTCAAATTAGAAGTTTACTAAGGTATATAAATCCTGATGGAGCAATAATACTGCAAAATAAACCATTAACTCGCTCCTCTTAATGCCTAGGTTGCCAAACTCTGTAGCACTGTGCCTTCTGATATAATATTTATGATTACAAATGTGCAGTTAAGAATTTTCATTCTAACATCTTCATTAACTTTAATGTGTCAGTAGCCACAGTTATCCTGCCAGATATCTAGGCAGATGGCATTTCTTGAAGGCAGTCTTAAGATACATTATCCTTAGGAGAGAGTGACTATAACTGTCAGCTGAACATACTTATACTCTCTGTATGTCTGTGTTTAAATCAGGTTTATTTGTCTGCCAAGTAGATGTGCCACAAATGGGTAATGGCAAACTGTTACATGTTTCTTTCTAACCCTTGAGATTTATCCTGTTATCTTTCAACTTTTCTCCCACTCAAACACTGTACCTTTCAGAAGATAAGGAGCAGGACAAGATTTATCGTACTACCCATGCTATGAGTCGTTTAGTTGTAATGTACTCTTTTGTATTTTATTGGTTGCATGGAAGCTTCCATTATTATTTTTAAAACAATGAATACTCTTTTTGTATTAATGAATTTTTTGAAATTTTGAGATTAATGGATGTTTCTGTGGAGCTGAAAATTTAGTTTGCTATATGGTATGGTATAAGTTTTAGCTTAACTCTCTCAGTCCTGGCAGAGTCAGTATCTTTATCTGAAAGCTGCTGCTTGTATTATGCCATTACATACATTTATTTTCTTCTTATGCTAGATCTTCATAATTATTCTTCAGTGTTCTTAAACTGGTATATGAAAATAATAGACCTTACAGAATTGGACTTGACATGTATCAAAAATGGTAAAACCGAAAAAAAAGAAATGAAACAAAGGAAAAATCCAGAAGGTACTGACGTTTTTCTAAGAGGGAAACCATAATTTTTAAAAAAAATTAACTTACAGCAATTGTTTCAGCAATATTATAATTGGGAAGTAAATTATAGTGTAAAGAAAATGAAAGAAAGGGAAAGTCATACATAGGAAATGTTACAAAGGGAATTGGTATGTCTCTTTAGGTCCAAGGAATTTTGTAAGTCTCAAATTATGGTTGCAATCTCAATCTTCTGTTTTCATATAGGAGATGAGTTCATAAAATCATTCTATTTTTGGCGTCTTTTCAATTCACCATTCAAGGACCTATCTTATGTATTTTACAGTGCTTCCCCCTTTCCCTTTCTATCCCTAGTTTAACCAGTTTCTGAAATCAGAGAAATTTCGGCATCATTGTCATATGGAAGACAAGTGAGTTGTAATTAATTTATGCTATAATTACTCTGAGGATGAAGACTATGGTACTCTTTAATTCCTAAGAATACTCAGAATCAAGTAAAAACTTAGAAATCTTGGAATTTCTTATCTGAATCTGAACCCATATTTATAGGTTAGAAATTTAAAATGTGCTTAGGAGGATAAAAAGATTCCTAGACAACGAGTAAAGTAGAATCTTTGGACTAACCCAAACACTTATTTAGAATGTTGTTTGGTGGAAATAAGCAAAAAAAAAAAAAAAAAAAAAAAAAAAAAAATTTGTTAAGAGTCATGAACTGCTTCCAATTATAGAAGTATTCATTACTTTCACTAATAGTTTCAAATAAAAGGATTTGGGGCTACATTTGCTGTAACTAAGTGATTGCAATGCTTGACTTTTTCACGTTTTCAGGTCAGTGTAATATTATCTCTAACTAATTGACAGAATATCGATGTATTCATTAAGATACATTGGCCATTGAGGAAGAAATTGAAAGATTTCTGGGAAGACTTTTTAAAGTACACGGCACAAGTATATGAAGAAAACATCCTTTTTTCTTAAAACATTCTGAAAGGAAAGTTGTGTATGTATGTAAAATCCATGGAACCATACTTAACTGAGGTTGAAATAGTTTTGCATATATCCATGGAAAATCTAATTTTATGGCTTGAACAGTTCTTGTTTTTATTCTTTTTCTTATTTCACAAACTTTGCCAGTCCCTAAAGATCTGCTTGGAAGCTCACTGTGCTAATAAGCCAAGTTGGCCTTTCCTAGGATTCTTTTAAAGTAACCCATCCTGAAACACTGACCTTTTGGTTTAATAACAGTTTTATTTGAGAAAATGTTCAAATCCTGAGAGCTGAAAAGAATGTTTTTAGAAAGGCCATTTTAAATAGTGATCTCCAAGTGGTATATCTTTTTCCTTTGTGCACTTTAGATCAGACCTATCAGAAGAAATGTATTGTTGCTTTCTGTATTCTATTGATTTAAAAATGAATAACATGAAGCTTAGATTTGCTCAAAACCCATTACTACAGGGTTTATTTTTCTGCCTGTGTTTTGATTTGCTATTTTAGATTGTAAACTCTTCATGTTTTGTTTTTTGTTATTTTAAATTCTCAGTTGGAGGTAAGGTAATTACTTTTTCAGCTGTGACCTCAGACTTTAGACCCCAAAGTTGAAATGTGTGTATATATGTATTTATCTGTTTATCTTTATCTATCTATATACATATATATATATATATATATTGTGATGGTTAAGCTATTGTGTCAATTCAGTCATGTAATTGTGCCAAGTTGTTTGGTCAAGCAAGCACTGGGCTAACTGTAATAGAAGGGTATTTATGGACTTTAGTCACCATTGACTTTACTGCAGTGCTAAATCATGGATAGCTGGTTATAATTACATCAGTCAAGGAGATTGCCATCAGCAGTGAGTGATGCTTAACCCAATCAGTTGAATGCCTTAAAAGGGGAAGGATTACAACATTGAGAGAGAATTTGGATAGCCAAGATCTCCCAGAACTCATCAAGAACTTTCAGTGGACTTTCATTGCAGCCCCTGGTTGCAGCCTGCCTGTGGAATATGAACTTGTGCATCCCCATGGCTGTATGAGAAACTCTTATAGAATCGCATACTATTGACAGATATCTCTTGTTGATTCTGTTTCTCTAGAGATTTCTGACTAATACATACATATATATATATATATATATTTTTTTTTTTTTTTTTTCCCTCTCTCTTTTCTGGAAGTAGCTAGGGTATTAGAAAGTCAGCTTTTGGTCCCCTTACTGACCAAAAGTGATAGTGTGTCAACTAGTTGGTCCTTCATTCATATATCTTCATCAGTGGCTGAGGGAGCCTTCTTACCCTTGTCAATTCTGGGGCTTCCTTCCTCCCACTTTCTCCTTCCTTCATAGCCTACCTAGATGATCCCACCAGTTATCTGCCATCTCTTTCACCTTAGCCATGGCAGGTGTCAGGACTGACTATAGTAAGCCGCAGGGGATAAAGAAAGAAAAGACAAGCCTCCAAATTATGTTCCCTTTTTTCCACACCACTGCCCCTGCAGTGACTTCATTCCCAACCACTCAGCTGGTCCCCATTTGGTAATGGAGTTCTTAGCCTTCTGTGCCAGGTTGATCACTGCCATAATAATATACAACTCACTGCTGTTTTTGGCTTTCTCATGATAGGAAGCTCCTAGTAAGAGGCATAAAATGCACTGTGAAAATATGAGACTGTTTCATCAGCTCACACAGAAAACTCGTCTCATTACTTGATACTTAGACCTGGTATACTGAGGTTTTGCAGATGATAAGTTTTAAGATTACAATAGGGATTGAATTTTGCCTGAGAAAAATTTTGCTGTGGTAGTTTGAAACAGTCTAGGGGAAGCAGCATGTGTTTACATATATAGCTTGATTGTGTGTTTATCTGAACTGGTATTTTAAACTTTAAAATATTTGATCAGGTAGTAGTAGTTGGATTAAATATTTGTTTAAATTTTTGCTAGTAATGGAATTTACTAGCTGTGTACTACTTGAAGAAACTTCAGTGTCATTATTGTTTTGCTTGTTTATGAGAAGTAGAAGAGGTGAAAATCATCACCTTAAGGAGTACATAGTCCAGAACTGTATAGCCGGAGGGCACCCATGCAGCCCAGGAAGTTCTGTTTTTGGGTGAGGAAACCAAAGCCTAAGGTAGGTAAATTGATTTACCCAAAGTGTAGCTACAAGAAAAACAATGACTATTTAGCCTCTTGCTGCGCTATTACTCTTTGCAATTTCTCTGCTTTTGTTTGTGTTATTTAAAAAACAATGCCAAAAAAATTTAAATTTTGCCTGAATGCAAAAAGAATTCTTGGTTTGAGTTTTTTTCTTAGTTTTATGTGACTTTTTCAAAGCACAGACTTGTATCTTTTTTTTTTTTCACCCTATAGAATGTGAAGTAGGTGAGAAGTAAAACAGAAACATAGCAGGTAGAGGGACCCTAGAAAACATCCATTTCAGCCTTTTGAGAAAATTGTTACCCAGAGAGGTGGGAAACGTTCCCAAAATATCCCATATTGTTAGTGGGATAATCCCCATCCTGGGATTAGAACTCAAGTAGTGTTCCTCTATTTCCCTGATTCCCTATTAAGTGTTCTTTTTAATATGTACCAACAATTTGCTATTGTTGCTTTCTTTCCTTTTTTTTTTTTTTTTTAAGCAACAGCCTTATTCGGATATATGTAACATACCATAATAACATTCACCTATTTAAGGAGCATAGTTCAGTGGTTTTTAGTATATTCACAGAGCTTTACAAACATCACCACAGTCTAATTTTAGAACATTTTCACTGCCTCCCAAAGAAATCCTGTACCCATTACCAGTAACTCCCCATGTCCTCCACTTTGCTACCCTGGGCAACCACTAATCTATTTTTCTTTCTCTAGGGCAGGGGTTCTTAACAAGGGATCCGTGAACTTGAATTGAAATTAAAATAAATATTGTGGGGATGTGTTGTTGCGAGTGTGATATGTATAGTAGATAATACACAATATAGAGTGGACTTAATAAGTGGTCTTTGGTTTTCACCTGACTGGCAAAGGGGTCCATGGAACAAAAAAGATTAAGGACACCTGCTCTAGGGATTTGCCTACTCTGGACATTTCATATAAACAGAACCATGCAATGTGTGGTCTTTGTGACTCGCTTTTTTTCTTATGCTTTCAAGGTTCATTCGTATTGTAGCATGTATTGGTACTTCATTCTTTTTTATTGCCAAATAATATTCCATTGTATCAGTATACTACATTTTGATTATCCATTCATTCATGAGTTGATGAGCATTTAGGTTGTCTCTACTTTTAAGGTATTTTGAATAATGTTGGCATAAACATTTTTGTACATATTTTTGAGTAGTAGATATCTCTTTTCAGTTCTCTTGAGTGTGTATCTAGGAGTGGAATTGCTGAGTCATATTGTAATTCTGTGTTTAGAATTTTGAGGAACTGCCAAACTGTTTTCCAAAGTGGCATGTCATTTTACATTTCTATTGGCAATATATGAGGTTTCTAATTTTTCCACATCCTTGTCCACATTTGTTATTGTTTGTCTTTTTGATGACAGTGGATGTAAAGTGGTATATCATTGTGGTTTTGATTTGCATTTCCCTAATGACTAATGATGTTGAACAACTTTTCATGCGCTTTTTGACCATTTGTATATCTTCTTTGGACAAATGCCTATTCAAATCCTTTGTCTATTTTAAAAATTGGGCTGTCTTTTTATTGTTGAGTTGAAATAGTTGTTTGTATATTCTGGGTACCAGTCCCTTTTTACCTATATAATTGCCAATATTTTCTCCCATTCTGTGTGTTTTTTTTCACTTTCTTTATGGTATCCTTTGGTGCTGTTATTGCTTTCTGATAGTCCATAACTAAGAGAAAACATCTTTCATATACCTTCTTCGTTATTGCCCACTGTCAGCTAAATATTTTATGAGGTTTTGCATGTCCTATTTTAATTTATTTTTTGCACATACCTTGAGGCAAGGTGCTTGTAACGTCAGGGCCGTCAAATAATGTGTCCTTGCAGAACAGACAGCACTGTCTAGCTTTCTATCTAATAGGCTCAAATTTGAAATAATAGTTGGGCATCCTGTGTGTACTTCTGCATTCTCTCAGTATTTCTGGTATTTTTTGGTCATAATTTTTAGTAGTAGGTTTCTGTTGAAGAGGAAATAATCGGCTTATTTCTCATGGAAGGCTCTTAGGGAAGTATATAAAAATTGTCCATTTTATTTGCCATTATAGCTGTGTGAATCTTTACAAAACACATCATACAAAATCTTCTAATTGGAAAGACCAGATGTTTCAAATCAAGTCACCATGTATTTAGAATGCTCCAGCCGTGTTCTCAGCACTGTTCTGTGTTTGTTTCCAATGGTTGGCACTTGAATTTGTCTTGCATGTTTCGCCAATATGATTTTAGAATTATTGCCTTTCTTCTTAAATCATGGAAAAATGAATGTACATACAAATGGTTTTTCTGTCCATAATAAATGATTTTGTTAAATGTTTAATTATCAAAGTGATAAACTTTTGGTGTATTTTGTGAAGTCCTTTCTTTATAGCCTCTCCTTTCCTTACATGTGATTTTCAGACTTTAATGATAGGGCATCATTTTAAAGGATTTGTATTTAATGACTCAGTTCCCACTGGGGAATAAGCAGCTCCTTGAATTTATTATTAATTTTGGCACATGTAGAAATTTCCAGGTCACCAGGAACTCTTGAATAAGTTACTCCTGAAGTATACTGATTGATCTTTTCCATAGTGTTTGGGTAGTTCCAAGGAGAGACTAACCACCTGGCAGAACTTTGCCCATTAAGATCTAGTCTCTGCTTTGTTTTCTTGATTATTATCATAATTTAAAAGAAATTGCTGATTTCATTTCTTCTCCTTTGTGGATTCTAGTTTCTGAAGAAGAATTGAAAAGAAGAGTAGCTGAGGAGCTAGCATTGGAACAAGCCAAGAAAGAATCTGAAAATAAAAAACGGTGAGTTTTATGGTATCTGAGAGATATTTTGTGGATTTGTCATATTTATTAATAATTTTAGAGAAGAATGATTGTAATATGACTATTTATGCCTGAATTTAGAATGTGCTGCAAATATGAACAGTTTGAGTTTGAATGGTGCTTGTTAAAGTCCTGTTACCCTCTTTGCCAGCTTAATGTAAATTATTATAGTTCTTATATTGTTCTTGGTTGCATAAATACTAAGCCCTATTTTTTCAAAATGTGGGATATAGTTCTTGAGGGTTCTCCAGGAATTTCTCAGGCTTATTTCTTTTAATAATTTATTACTGAAAGTCATGTTGTCTGCATAAAGTCATAAAGGTGAATAATACAGTAGTTAATGTTGACTATTCAGTGCCTGGATTAACTGTAGCTCTGATTAGTATTATATACTCACTTAAAAAATTAAGATGTTACAGAAATATATAAGGTTGAAAATCAGTCTCTCCATAGTTTCATCCTCTGGTGACAAGCATCTTTATCAGAGTTTTATTCCTGTAGACTTTTTCTGTGCACATATGCTTATATTATTGTTATGGTTATTACTACTACCACGAACAGCTAAAATAATATTCATTGAGGTGTGTTTGCAATGATACTCAAACTAGAAGTAATCCAGATGACCGTCAAAAGGTCTGGATGAATGAATTACAGTATGTGCCTCCAATGGAATACTAGACAGTTAGATGCTTATATGCTAGCTCAAAAAGATGCTAAAGAGATACAAATTGATAAAAAAGCATCTTATAAAATAGCATAGATTATGTATATATAAAATACCACTTTTTAAAGACTTAATTGTGTGCTTACTCATAAAAATATGTGAGTACATTTTAATCCAAGATAAAGTCAAATGCTTCCCATCTGTGCTGTTTCTGATATTTACATGTAGCCCAGGGCACTATAATTATATGATCATGTAAATGTCTTCTTCTGTGAGCATCAGACACACACTTACCATTGAGTAGATGTTTACTTTTTGTTTGTTTTTGTTTTGGACTGCATATTTTGTTCGACATTGCTAAGTATAAGAAACCTTTGCATTTGGTTTCTAGTCTTCAGTGACTATAGGACCTTCAATATGTAATAAAAAGTTTTAGGTCTTAAATTTATGTCTTCTCTAAAATGAGATTTAAAAAATGTTCTCCATTGTTTCTTCACTTTTGACAAAGTATGACACTGTTTCCAATTTGCACCAAATGTATTGGACTGAATATGAGTTTTAGATTAAGACCACTGTTTTCTCTGGAATAGAGAACTCTTATGGTCTAAGGTTTTAAAAATCAGGATGTAATTAGTACTTCTAAAAGAGTCTGCATATATTTCAATTGTTTCCCACACAGTTCTAATTATAATTTGGTTAGGTTGATGTAATATGTAATTAGATGGGGAAGTTTACATATTCAGAAATTTCAGACCACTTTAAGAAGCAATGAAAATCAATATGCTATGGCAAAGTTTCTTGCATTTGAAATTTTATTATTTTTAATTGAATTTTTGTTAGAATATTTTGGGTAGACTCTCATATATACTTTGCTTATTATATTTCAGAGTACTCTTTTTTTGTCTTCCTTTCTCCCCATATGGTACAAGCTTTTTGTTAGAATAACTCACTGTGATTCTTGTTTTTTTTTCATTATTCAACTCCATTTTCCCATTTGCTCTGCCTTGGTCTATGAAAGGTAAAGGGCAGATTAGATGAATATAAAAGGTGCCAGTGAAAGCCAATTGCATATCTCATGTGGACTGCAGTTGGCAGCCTAGCTGTAACCTGGACAAATGACTATTGATAAAGAATTTATTTTCTGTCACCTTTAAGGAGAGTAGAGGGTGGTACAGCCTTTTTATTATTTTTTCTTTTTAAAAATGTTATGTTTGAAGCTCTCTTCATGAAAACCTCCAGCTGTCAAATCTTGGCAAAAACTGTGTGGATGATGTCTGTGATGGTTCTTAGAAGAATCAATAGCTGTGGTTTTTTTTTTTTTAAATCAGAGAAGAAACTTCAGAAAAAATATTAAAGTTTTAGGTGCAGCATTTTAAGATCACTTTTTGGAGTCATAAACCACTATATGTTATTTTATCAGTTGTTTTAATTGGATAAATCCTTGTAAGCAGTTTGAGGAAAAAAGTCCCTCCTGCCATGATACTTGTATATGCTTTTTGGAGTCATAAAGCACTTTTTGGAGTCATAAAGCACTATATGTTATTTTATCAGTTGTTTTAATTGGATAAATCTTTGTAAGCAGTTTGAGGAAAAAAGTCCCTCCTGCCATGATACTTGTACATGTATGCATGTACATGTTATTTGTACATGTTATACTTACCAAATCTTCTCTTCTTGCCCCAAAAGCACATAGAACTTTAGGCCAATTCTTAAGCACTTAAGATTCAGACATAGGCACCCATCCATGTTAAGAATCGAAAGGACTTCGGAAATAATTTTGATTGCAGGTTTTTTCTTTATAAAATATTACAAACCTTTTTTCTTATGGTAAATTTTAAGAATATTTAAAAATAGAGAAGAGTACAATGAATCCCATGGTTTCAGAAACAACCCATAGTTTCAGCAATTGTTTTCAGCATTGTTTCTACTTATTCCTTCTTGCCCTTCCATTTCAAGGTTTTGTTTTGTTTTTTAATTAAGAAGTTGCGGTGATAGTGTGGTGACTTCTAAGAGAGGCAGTACAATTTTTAACTGGCTGGTAAACTTTGTGACAGGGAAATATTCTGAAATTTCCTCTGTCAGGCTTGTTTAAATAAAACCTGCATTAGTTAGGTTTCTTTGGTTGAAAGACCAAAATTTATGTTGGTTAACTTTGAAAGCAAGGAAATTATTAGAAGGTTATTGGGTACCTCAAAAGAATCAAAAGGAAAGCCAGAGAACCATTAGCTAGGGAAAAACTGAATACTACTAAAACTGGAACGGAAGGAAAGAATTAGGAATTCTTCAAAAGGAAATCAGGATGAGTGTTCTATAACAAAGGGGAATAGATGGCAGGTTGCAGAATTTCATTGAATTGAATATGCTGTTGATTTTCAAAAGCACTATATTTGATGTACCACTAAGAATAAATTGCAGTACATTAAACTGGCAACAATTCTTTCTTACATCTTCAAATTTTCTTTTGAAGGAGCTTATTAAGACTTATTTTTAATTTTTGAAAACATATCATTTATATGTAAATAAAAAGGAAAATATCAAAGTAAATTGGTTAATATAGTGGTTCTCAACTGGAGGTAATTTCATTTCCCAGGGGATATTTGACAAAGTTTGGAGATATTTTAAGTTGTCACAACATGGCAGGTGTTGCTAGCATCTAGTAAGTAGCTGCCATGTGTGACGTTGAACTTTCTATAATGCACAGGCTGCCCCTCCCCCCCCCCCCCCCCCCCCAAATAAAGAAAAAGGGAATTACTTGGCTCAGAATGTCAGTTAGGGGCAATGGTGAGAAACTCTGGGTTTAAAGTATTCTTAAAACCTCTTCACATTAAGTCTAATTCTTCAGAGTTAGTCTTTGACTTGGGGTCTTGATATCCTCTTTGTCTCACACAGTGTCATAATCTCTGCCATCAAAACCTTGGCAATACAGCATTCCTTAAAAGATTGCTCACTGTTGTTTCTCGACGTTTTCTAAACTGCTGACATTGGTTCTTCAAAGTTTGATGTTTACATGTAGGCTATGACAATTGTGGCAGGACTGCTACCTGGCAGACAGCGATTGTAAGCGATTTTGGGCATATGAAAATGTAAAAAGAATCTACGTCTTAGAACTGATGAAATACAATATGCACTGCAGAATATTGTTTTGGGAATGACTTCTTGAGAGGCTTGTTTCATCACTCACCAAGTGCAGAAACCATTTTACACGGTCTGGCAGGTAGTACCACCCCACATCTAGGTTGCATTTAGGTATCATTTAACTATAAGATACTTCATTAGGTCGTTTAAAATTTACTTTTACATCTTTTAAATTTCTACTCCCTTAAATCTAAAGATGCAGACATGATATAATTAAAAGTTGCCTTGAGAAGTTTTCTTACTCTAGGGCCACAGTGATGCTGTAGCTAATTGTAAGCATAACTATATGTGTTTGTATTCTCATTTTTAGAAAACATTTATACACAGACTTTCTAATTTGTCTCATCAATTTATTCTATTATATAGGAATCTTGAGTGGTTTGCTTAGTTAACAAATTCATGCCCAAAATCATTGAAATATTAATATTTAGGATCTCTCTATGTGCATTAAAATTGTTGGGCCTAGTTTGGAATCATGGTTTTATTTATCAAAACATCTAATAGATGGAATAGCTGTTTGGAGTACTGGGAGTTCTTGAGCAAATGTCCATGTCAGCAACCTTTGTTTCCTGTGATGTTGTATTGTGTGATCAGATTGTGTTATAACTATAGTAGCCAATATAGCAAGGGCATAATATGTTGCAGTTTGAGTATAGACTTTTAAAATGTGATTTACTTCTCACCTGTGCCCTACCTCCAAAAGTCAGTCTCTGACAGCAAGAAAAATGTGACTGCTTTGATCTCTGGCCTTTGGCATTTGAATTTCACCTCTTTACCTATCAAGGCAACTGAAAGTGTTTCAGTTTAATAACCTTTCTTCAAGAACCAGGAAGAGAGAGAATAAATGCTTGCTATTGCTAGCTGTGCATCAACCAAGATTACTTGCTTGCTCCTATTGAATGGGCCACAGTTTGAGATTTTTCTACCTTTTAAATTCTTGGAAAATTACATTGGATTTGTGAGACTTAAAATAATTAATTTGGTTTTATAGATGTTTTAATAAGTTAGTCATAAATGTTATCAGCTGTTAGATTATAGCACATTGTATTTATTTTTCCATTTATAGTATTACGGATGCCATCAGTAAGGGTTTACCCTTATTTCTATTTTTTAGTTCCTCATCGTAAAAGTGAAATTAATAGGGATGGTGCTTTCTGCTTAAATTCATTACATGTAATAATTCATTTTGATTTTATTAGATATTTTTGCCTTTGGAAGAAAAAGCTGAAAAGGGAAGGAGGAAAACACTCAAGAGGGACAAACAGGGTTTTGTGCCATGGCTTCACATTTAAAATACATAATGTAAGAAATCATATACTGAGCCTGGTAGCCTTCCACAAAGTAAACTGTCACAAATATTTGTTGAATTGAATGGCTTACTAGGACTGGAAAATCTTGACAGTAACTTTTTTCCCCTAGGAATGGCAGTTCTACATTATTGTAAAACTAAAGACTACAAAATTAAACTATGCCTTTAAATAATCAGACATTAACCAGGGAGACTATAGACACTTGCCCTATAAATCTTTGTTTTAGTTTAGTACATTGTTGAGCACTGCTTTCCAGTCATGGACACAAATTGCGAAGATAGGAAATTATATCTCTAGGTACACAGTTTTGGGGAAGAAAAATCAAGAACAAAAACAAAAAACAACTTTCAGAGGATGTGAACTGTTGATACTAATATTTATCAAACCTTATCATAAATGTGTTGTGTGGAAGTGACCTTAGGAGATCAGTTAGCAGTCAGTATTCTGTCATGGCAGTCACAACTGTCACAGGCAAATAAATTTCACTTCTAATTTATAAATACTTGCAAGGAAGGTAATTACAGAAGTTTGAGTTGTAAATCTTTTCAGTGACTCCCACCTTATGTCCAGATGTTATCTGTAGCACCTTGCTATGATGTGAGCATATGTCCCAGTCTGGTTTCAATTTGTTGGTTTTATCTGCAAAATATTCCTTCATATATACTTAACATTTAAGAGATTCTTCTGTAGTATAAAAATTCCAATATTTTACATTTATTTTTCTTATTAACCCTATTTTACTCCTGTTTTTTTTCCCCCATGCTTGTTGCTTTGCTGTTGTTTTATACCCCTACTTTTCCATTTGCTGTGCTTTAAAAGTAGATAAAGCTGTAATCAGTTCTGAGTGTATAATAGGAAGATCACATCATAACTACTTGATACTTTTCATTGGAAGATCATTAGAAGTGCTGTATGCACTAGGCATAGTGATCTTGTGCTATCTGCTACTTTCATCTTTTTTGTTCAAGTGGCGCTGTTCCTTTTTTTCTTTTCTTGAAGTACCAGGGCTGGGGATTGAACCTGGGACCTCTTATGTGGGAAACTGGCACTCAACTACTGAACTACACCAGCTCCCCAGAGTTCGTTTTTTGTTTGTTTTGTGTTTTGTTTTTAGGAGGTACCAGGGATTGAACCTGGGACCTCGTACATGGGAAGCAGGCACCTAACCACTTGAGCTACATCCACCACCCACTATTCTGTTTTTAATGGAGACAGCTGCTTTCTATAACCGACAATCATGGAAGGTTGGATTATCCAATCTGTTTTATTCACATCTTTTTATTTCTTTTTTCCAAATCCAGTTTTCGTTCCTATTGATATTACACTGTTGTAGAATCCTAGTCTGAATTCTTTTTGAGAAGCTATATTTACATCATAGAAATATCAAACCCAGAAAAACCAGAATCAATCAAACGTACCATAGAAATCTGTAACTTTTTTTATTGGTTGTAATAGCAGCAGTAATGTTCAACTGCACTTCAGGTTCAGATGTTTCTTTTGACAGTAATCACAGTGTTCTCTCTTAGGAAGCATAGTGTTTGAAATAATTTGTGCCAGAGTTGGTTTCTGCATTTCTAAGATCCTAGGGATTGGTTTCTGAGTGTTCTATAGTTAATTGTTAGCAGTCTTTGTTGATATTTCTTGATTATTCTGAGTAATGCAGTTTTTCTTTTTTGGAGGGGTTGGGGATTGTAGTGTACTCTATTAGTCATTAATTATTAGTTAAATCATTGATTTTTATTGTCACTGTTTTCACAGTTTTTAAAAAATAAAAACAGATGACTGAGATAGACATGCATAAAGTTTTTTAGTCAGCAGCAGAACCAGGATTTGAATTAGATTGCGACCTAGACCTAACACTATCCAGGCTATTCCTTGGTGATGGGATCGTATTCTCTCTCATCGTCTGGTAAACATTTATTCTAAAGAAATCCAACATAGAACCCTAAAGCTGCTTGATGTGCCTTTCTGGTTATAAACGAGGACTAGGAACCTGGAGCTCTGCCACCCTTTTCTCCCTTCCTCCCTTTCTCTATCCTTGCAGGCCCTAATACTAACTGGAGCTTAGTTTAAGAAACCTTTGGTCAGATAATTTTCTCTCAAATTCAGGCACTTGGCATATTTGTGTAGCTTTCCAGTCCAAATAGCATTTGTTGGATTGACTCATTTGTTTCTGTTTTAGAATATGGGAGGGCCCTGAACTCAAGTTTACCTCGCTGAGTGTGGAAATTCATATTTAAGGGCAGTGGTTCACATAGGCTGGGACTTGGCATGGCCGAGCCTTCTGCCCTGGGCCTTCTAGAATCCATCTGCTGATTCTTGTGGCCATGCTGTGTTAGGCAGTTTAGTCTGGAAACAATGGAGAAATGTACAGACAGGGGTTTCCGGTTTTCCTCTTTTGACCTTAATAGCTTTGTTCGTAGAACCTTGAGCTGAAAGGGAGTTTAGGATTTTCATGTTTAGGATTGATACATTCTTTTAAAATTGCACAGCAGGGATATGTGGAAGCAGTTGGTACCCGGCCTCATAAACTTCAGAGGTGAGTATCTGCTTCTCTCAGTGTGGTACATGTGTGCTCACTCATGTTCTGCTAAGTTCGGTGGAGCAACTTGGGCATCTTCCATGGCGGGGAAAATACATACCATCAGCCTCACTCAAAAGAAGTGCAGGACTTAATTTATTGGTTGACTGCAGAAATTATTTTGCAGTTCTTTATATTTATCCTTAGCCTTTTTTTTTTTCTTTTTTTAAACAGGAGACTAAGTTGTTATATATTTCTTGTGTTCCTTGGTATGTTGGATTTAAGTTTGTAGTGTTTATTATTACTATTAATATGCCTTTCTGTATGATAGTCATACTATTTTTTTTCTCTCCCCCCCCACTTGTCTGCTCTCTGTGTCCATTCGCTGTATGTTCTTCTGTGACCGCTTCTGTCTTTATCAGTGACACTGGGAATCTGTTTCTTTTTTTGTTTTGTTGCGTCATCTTGTTGTGTCAGCTCTCTGTGTGTGCGGCGCCATTCTTGGGCAGGCTGTGCTTTCTTTGCGTTGGGTGACTCTCTTTGCAGGGCACTCCTTGCGCATGGGACTCCCCTCCCATGTGGTAGGCGGACGCCCTATCCATTGGGCCAAGTCTGCTTTCTAAGTCATACTATTTTTATGTCATCACATTTAATCTACAACCTTATGTGCTTTAAGATCAATTAAAGAAATTAACTGGTAGGTATTTTGTTTTTGCACTGAACACTGAATTCCTCCATTGAAATATGTGCAGCTAACGTAGGGGCAATTTGTTAGTTATATAATATTTACAGTTGTTTCTGTACATTTATATCATCTAGCCTCTCCAGGCTCAAACCATTTTCACTTGGAAATTTTTTTCAAGTTATCCCATTAGAATAATTTTAGTGATTTTGGTTTCAAGTATAAAGTATAAAAATAGAGGTTAACTAGTGTAAATGTTTCAAATAATTCTTGAAACTGGAGTTCCTTCACATCTCCTCATAATGGATCCTTTTAACTCCTTATTGCCTATTGTTATTTTGTTTGTGTTAACTGGAATGAAACAAGAAATCTCTTAGTGTTCATAAATTAGTGGAATTTTGCTTTCTTGAAAACCCCAACTAAGCCAAAAGGAAAACAAACAAAAATCAACTGAAGCACTGATTTAACATGGGAAATGTCTGTTCATTTAAAAACCATTAGCCAGCAGAGTTTCTACAACTCTTATTTCTACAGTACCAGGTAGGCTTGACATAGAAAGGTCATTCCTCAAACTACAGAAAACACGTATAATGTTGGTTTGTAAAAAAATTTACAGAAGTAATCACCTATTGAAGAAATTCAGATAATATAAAACCCCCCAAAAGTTACTCCTTTTTCCACTCCCCTCCGTAATGCTAAAATTTTCCTCGTAAAATCACTCTCACATTTATACCCTAGGGGAAATACATTGCTAATAATGGTATATATAGGTTTTATTTTTATTTGTTGAAATAAATGAGATTGAACTAATCATATTCTATAACTTGCTTTGTTTTCTATCATATGTTGTGCCTTCCTCCCATATCAGTATATGTAGATTTCAGGTAAACTTTAGATATAATCTATGCCATTTAAGGAGACTTCACTCTCTAGAAGTATTATTATTAATAGTAATAATAGTTAATAGTTTTTGAACACTTAAGTTGTCCCTAGCACTGATCCAAGTATTTTACATATATTGATTAATTAAACCTTTTAGCAACCTTTTGGTAAGACCTTTTTTGTTGAGTTCCTCATTTCATAGATGGGGCAACTAAAACGCAAGCGATGCATTTGCTTACAGTCAGCCTGAAAATAGAGGAGTTGGGATTTGAACCAGGTGCATGCAGTCTGGCATGTAGAGCCATACTCTCATAGTCACTTTACTGGGCTGCATCTCAGAAGCTATGTGATTTTCTGGTTCAGCAATGATGTTACCTATTTGAAGTTCTACCTGGGTTTCTCTTGATGTGGTTCACTGATGGAATTTAGTTTTAAAAGGAATTTGCAAATGAAAGGACTTTCATTTTTTTATTTTAAATTCATATGATTACTTTCAAGTAAAACTGTCAAAATACTGTCAAATAGTGGATGAAAATTAATATTTCTGTAGATTTCGCTGTAATTTATTAGAAATTATGTATTTCTTTACGAATATATCTGTCATCTCTACAATTCAGTTTTTATAGAATTAAAGAAAAGAAGTCCAAACCATCATCCAACTGAGTTTCTATAACTTTTGTTATTTGTACAACTCTTGGTAAGTTTGACTTAACTCTTTCTTCAAACTTATTGTACTAAAAATGTGGATAATGTTGTCTAAAAAAGAGTTGAGGGTAATATCAAATTTCTTTACTGATTGATTATTCTTGATTCTTCCTCCTTTCTTTGTGTTCCGGCACTCTTCCTTTCAATGAACCATCACTGGTACCGTTGCTTCTAAAATATTTTACAAATCCCAAACCTCTCAACATTCTCATCCCTACCTTACTCTAAATTAGTGGCTCTTAACCTTGGGTGATTTTTTTCCCCCCATGTGACGTTGGCCATGTCTTGAATATTTTTGGGTGTCATGTACAACTTGGATTGTGCTACTGGCATCTAGTGGATTGAGGTCAGGGAGACTGCTAAAGATCCTATAAGACATAGGACAGCCCCCCACAACAAAGAATTATCTGGGTCCAAAATGCCAGTAGTGCTAAGGGTTTTTGAGGAACTGTGGTCTAAGCCATTAGTACCATTTCAAACTTTTACTATGATGAAGTCCTTTGCAGGGGGCTACTCTTGTCCAAAGCAGCTGGTGCACTTTAAAAAATGTATTTTGAATCTTGTCTGTTTCTTTGCTAAAACCCTCTAATGGCTTTCCAGTAGGTTTAAACCCTTAACTTTGATCAAGAAGGCCCATGCTTATCTCATACCTCATCTCCTGCCACTCATTGACCACTTCAGCCACATTGGCTGCCAAACTTGCTTGTGCCTACAGCACTTGACCTAGAATACTTGCTGGCTCCCTTTTATGTTCCACAGTTCTCAACCTTAGAGAGAGACTTTCCCTGATTATTTTATCTAAAATATTCTTTCCTCTCCTCTCACTGTACTAAAAAGAATGAATTACTAATTTGCAATAATATTCTCCTATTGTGGCTAAATAGATTAAAATGAGATGAAATTTGTTCAAAAGGAGAAAGAGGCATGAAAATAATCATATGACATTAGCAACTACCATTTAGTGATTGTCTCTTATCTACCAGGACTGTGCTGGTACATTTGTGTATGCTAGTTCTAAAATTTTCTGATGTGGCCTTCATTGCCCCCAGGACCTATGGTCCCCTGACCCCCGTCAAACTGGGGGGCAAATGGATGTGACAGCTTTGTTCTTTGTGGATTTATATTACAGTCAGCAGCTCAGAGAGGTTAAGTACCTTGCCCAAGGCTGTATTATAAAACGCAGCATCAGGATTCAAATCCAGTTCTCTTTTCCTCCAAGCGTCTTTCCTAATACTTCTTCATGCTCTTGCGAAACAACTGTGATTTATGTCTTCCTTTCTAGTGGGCTTGACTTTCATTTTTTGATATAGGAACTGCATTTATAACTCCAGGAGTGGTAATTTCTTTGGCTTCAGGTGACTTAAGCTAAGATAATGTACTTTTCCATTTTGTCCTTAGATAGTTGCTTAATTTGCTTCAATTTTTAATGAGCATTGTCTATATATGACAAACTGGCACCTTGAAAATGTTGTCTGGGCTTTGAATTACTTTTAATGTCAGCTAAAAACACTAAAAATTTGTAACTATATGTAAAACATATACTGTATTATGTATATTTTATATGAGACTGAATCAGAACATGTTGTTTGTAAGTCATTAAGCCTTGACAGTGAGTACGGAAGTCTGGAAGTTTCTGGGCAGATGCTCTCTGATGGGTCCCCATGAATTTTGTCAAAGAAATTCCAGTTTTCCTCTGAATATTTGATGCTTTTGGTTCAAGAGGAGCCAGAGTAACATGAATTTATGATATGTGAGACTTTGCATCCTTGTTGGGTTTGGTGAGAGTTTTTTTTGTTGAAACCAGAGAGATCATCTTTTCCCTTATTCTGCTTTCCTTTGTGTTCCTGGTTCCTAGGAATCAGTATCCACCCAGGGGAGGCAAAAAGCCCCAAGTGGGCCCTGATGGCAAATTATTCTGGGTTTTAACATGTTCCTGTAGAGTTTTTGAGTTGAACATTGTCTTGAGCTTCATGTCCTCTTATGTCTATCTTCCTGCTAACTCTAACCCGGTGGAAGTGGTAGTGGGGTGTTTGTTGATTTTTTTGTTTGTTTTTTCATTTCTCAGCTGCTTGTCATAGAAATGACACACACTCAGCAAACTCAGCTTTAGACAGCTTTCTGAAGACAAGAACAACAAATTCACCAGGCAGGGAACAAAGTGAGAAAAAAATGAAGAACAATATTAGAAAAGAACCCTTTGGGAAGCTGCACAAAAATGTTATATTAAAATCAATACCAGGCCTTGACCTTTTGTGGTACTGTATATTTTAAAGCCTTCTATTGATTCTCTTTTAATAACATGTTTATTCTCGTTTACTGACATAAGCCTAGGGAGACTACAAAAAGAAAAGATCAAATTCTTCATTATGGTGGTCATTTACATTTGTCTCAAACATTTTTTTATAGCTAGCTAGTGTTATCTTTATGTATTCAACATGCATTATTCTTTCTCAGTGTAAGATGTTATAGAGGTGGCAAAGTGATCATTATTATTTTTATTTTGTTGAGTCTAATTCCCAATTAGAATTTCTTACTTTTCTACATGTGTGTAGAAGACAAGAGTAATCTCATTTTTATTTTATTTTATTTTTTATTTTATTTTATTTTATTTTTTTTCAGGCTGTAAACCACTAGTAGTCTAATCTGCTGAGTCTGGAAACATTTGATGACATGTCTGTGCATAAAGACTGCTGTGTTTTGCTATATGACTAGTGGCAAAATGTAGAAGAATGTAAATCTCCTTACGTGACCCCTTTGATCACTTGATCTTGTCATTTCAGAGCCAGAAACATTGATTGCTTTTCACTGTGTGGGGCCATTTGAGCTTCACTTAGGAAGTTGGTCATTTTAAGGGTGTTATCCAGTCATGAACTAGTAGTACACTGTGTGCTCCTCTCCTCCAGTTTTTCCTATCAGGAAAAAATCAGATTAAGTTGCTTATCTCATTCAGATCATTTTCCCAACATACAGATATTAAGAGATATCCACAACAGCAGGAAGAACTTGAGAAATACACCTGGAAATGTTATCTGTAATGACAAATTAAATGAGATCCCACCCGTAAAACATCAGTTTAATAGGCTTGGATTAAAATAAGATGCTTGGATCTAAATCACAGTTTTAATATAATAGTCCTATTGTTTATGGGACATCTGATATCACATGTCGAGACGCCAGACAGCAATTCCAGGAAGACTGTAATGAATTAGAGAACATTTTGAAAGGGCAAGTAAATTAATCAAGAAGCTAAAAGAATCATAAGATCGGGAGACATGGGAGACATATATTGTAGCATTGGAGGGGTTGTCTCATCAGAGATGTAGCATGAAATCCCAGTGGAGATCCGAGACTAGCTAGTTTCTCCCACCCTTTGATCTTTAAGTGCCAAGGGAGCCTGGAGTTAGCAGCAGCCTTCATGCTACCTTCTCTGTCCACTTCTGGTGGCTGGTCAGGTATTTTGTGAAGAGAATCTATCCGTTCCTGAGCAATGACCCTGTCCCAACGTCATCTTCTGTGGTCTGCTTCTGCTTGCTTCTTGTACCTTGTCCCCTGGGTGCTTCTCTGTTGTTGCCTGGATTGCTTTTCTGTATCCTATCATCACCTGGCCCATAATATTTTCCTAGCCTAAGAATGTCTATAGATAAAAGCAAAAATCACAAAGCACATGATGGTATAAGAAGTGCTGTTTTCTATTACGAAGGTAAGGCACACTGTATAGAAAATTGAAGAAATGACTCTAACCAAAATAAAGAAAATGAAAATTACCTATAATCCTGCTTTTCACACAAAGTAAGAGTTATTTTGGTACACAAGCATATACATGGTGTGTGTATGTGTGTATGTGAGAATAATACCATAGCATCATATTGTCCTATTGTTTTTATGAGATATTTTGTTCTTTTATGATGTATCATGAACATTTTTTATCATATGATGTATCGTGAACATTTTTATCATATAACTCCATAGTAGTTCACTGTTAGACATTTAGGCTTCCCAATAAGTGGTTCAAAATGTTTCACTTTTTTGAACATGCTACATTGAATACCCTTGTTAAATTTACACATATCCTGGATTATTTGCTTAGGGAGAATTCATAGAAGTGGAATTACTAGGTCAAATGTTATACAAAATAGTACTGCCAAACTGTCCTCAAGAAATTGTGCTAGTTAACTCACTACTATTGAGTGGTGATATTTTTTTTCTCATTGGTGCACATATTGGGAACATTGTAGCAAATCCAGTGTTGCAGATCTCTCCTGTCAGTGTTACCCCACGTGCCTTACCATATCTTCATTTGGTTAATATTTTCATTAATTTTAGATGGATGATGTGATGGAATCATCTCTTAGTTGTTCTTGTCATTACTCAGTGTACCATGAGGGCTTAGGCACTTAGTAAATACTTGCCATATCATTTTGGATTATTGTTACGTCAGTACAGTTTTTTCTTTAAAAAAAAAAAAAGCAGCTCCACATTAATAATGTTCTCAGGCTAGCTAACCATAGGTATAAAAACCTACCACCAGGACCTCCGTATATAGCTGTTTAGATACAATAGTTGCCCTGGAGTAGGCTCAGGAATGTTTCTAAAATTGCCATAGCATATCTCTTCTAAATGTGTTTAGATAATCTATCAACACCGTATCATTTCTGTGGGTTTTTATGATTGTGTCATAAAATCAATTGTGTCAGGAGAAGAAATAAACCAGGTTTGAGATATTTCCAGCTCTTTGTACAATAGTATAGACTAAATAAATGGTTATTGAATGTTTAATTCCGTTTTCTTTTGAAGGATAACATGGATTTGCTTTTTTTTTTTTTAAGGAGGTACCAGGGAGTGAACCGAGCACCTTGTACATGGGAAGTGGGCACAACCACTGAACTACATCTGCTCCCCAGTGAGAGTTGGTTTTTCATTTGTTTTGTTTTTAGGAGCTGTGAGGGATCAAACTTGGGACTTTGTACATGGGAAGCAGGTGCTCAACCAGTTGAGCTACAATTTGTACCCTGGCATTTGCTTTTTTTGCTTGTTACAAAAATAATGAGGAAAATTTAAGGTCAAAATGAAAAATCTGTGAAAGTGAAATGGGTGAATGAACTCTTGCTAAAAAAAATAGCTTATACTTTTGCCTTTGCTTTGTTTCTTGATTGTCTGTAATTTACATTCTTTTTGTAATTAGCAGTCATTTTTATAGGTATATTCTAACTATTCTAAAAATATAACTAGATATTTTTGTTGGAACTTTTCTTGATTCCAAACTGATGGGAACTTGTTCTTTTTGAAACATAGTAGTATCACAAGTCTATTTCATTGTTTAGGATCATCCTTGAGTGTGAAAGTCTGGAAGATACTTAACTCTTAAAGCCACACAATACTGATTAATATAATGAACACAGAGATAGGAATTTAGAGATGGAAGAGATTTTAGTAATTTGTCTTGTTTTCAAACAAAATCAACCCAGAATTGGCAATTAGAATATCAGTGTTCACAAGTCCTGCCCTCTCCACTTAATAACTGTTTGACCATGGGTAAATCATAGTTTCCTCAAATTCAGTGTTCTCATCTTTTGAAATGAAGACAAAAAAGTAATAATTCCTGTTTTCCTCCTAGTGTTGTGAAGATCAAATGATGTATTGAAATTGTATTGAACAGATACACTTTTATAATACTAATTTTAATAACAATAAAAACAGTGACTTAGTCTCTCAACCAACCTCATTATTACAGAAGTGAAAGCAGAGGCTTGATACAAATGATAAATCAGCAGTACCCCAAACAGACTTTTTAAAAAACTGATATATCACAGTGATCAGGCTCCATAGAGTATTGAATTAAAATAAAAAGTACCTGCATGTAAAGATTTTCTTCTTGCAAAGTATTATGCTATTTTAAAAAGTTTCTTTTGCCCCTTCTCGTTTACTACCCAAGGTTTAGAAACTGTTCTTCCTTCACAATGCCTTTTACTCAAATTATCTTTCATCTTCCACTTAAGTCTTCCAGTAACTTCAGTTATTTATTGTCTTTTTGTTCTCACTCTCTTTTGGGACATGTATCATAATAGCCTGATCTCTAGGCTGGACATCATTTTAAATCTTGGTTCTATTTGGTTTTATCTTTACTTATAAAGCTTTTCTGAAACCTAACTTATGCTTTCATGGTTCAGCTTTCATGAATTCTGAAATCACTCTACTATTCTCTCTCAGGAGATGATAGACTGATAGATAGATGTAAAATTTGATGGATTTGGTTTTGTTTTGATAGTTCTTCCTCAGCAGCAAATTAATTCTCATATTAATCTTCAAGGTACCTTTCTGATCCAAAATTCTAAGTGTTGACTCCCTCCCTCTCTCCCTCCCTCCCTCCCGTATTAAATTTGCTTTACTTAAAGTAAACATACAAGAATTATGTATGTTGAAATTTATATCATCAAAAGAAATCTGAAAATATACATTATACAGTATAAATGGAGACTTTGAACTCATTTTAAAAAACTATTGGTGTACAATAGTGTTATAATCAGTTAACCATAGGTAAAAAGTTATTCAAATCAAAATACAAAAAGTACTGGCTCAGTTTGTAACTCTAACAAAAATTAAGGGAATCCAGAATGTTTGCTGCTTCTTGGAAAAAAGTAATAAGGTAGACGAAAGTTAAACTATTAAACTGTAATGTCTCGTATCAGAATGTTTGAATGAGTTAACTTTCAAGCTGTTTCCCAGTTTTTAAAGAACTTCAAAGCAATACCTAGTGGTGGTGTTGAAAAAGCAAATGTCATACACTGAAACTAATCGTTTTAACAAAATTTCAATTTATCTAAGCAATTTGTTTTAAAAAAATTTAACTTGCAGCAGTCACAGAATCAAACAGTGCTTAGAAACAATTAGGACTACTGTATTGTGGTGTGTTTTTTTTTTTTTTTGTTGTTGTTGTTGTTTGTTTTTTTGAGCCACGGATTGAACCCGGAACCTCATATGTGAGAAGCCAGTGCTCAACCACTGAGGCTCCCCTAAATTGGTTTTTTCATTTGTTTGCTTGTTGTTTGTTTTTTGTTCTTAGGAGGCACTGGAACCAGACCGAACTGGGGACCTCCCATGTGGAAAGCAGGTGCTAAACCGCTTGGAGCCACAACTGCTCTCTGCTTTCTTAGTTTTTAACACCTTCTTGGCTTTATTCAAAACTAAGGGTTGGCTTTCGAATGGAATTTATTTTCATCAAGACTCTCTGATGTGCTTGAAGTTTTACAAGGGTTAGTGTTAGTGTTAAATTGATTTGAAAAGATGATGCCATATAACTCCACTCAAATTTTTAAAAAATCTAAGTAGGCATGCTCATAGTAGAAAACAGGTGGGCTGGGGAGTAGCCAAAGATGTCATATCACTCTGGGCAAGAGCTTGGGCTAAACCATTTAGCCTTTGCAAGTGTAAAATAGAAGACTGTAAATTGCTATTCCTTGTTGTGGTAAGGAAGGCAATTAAATTGGTCTTTACAGCCATATGGTATTGTTTCACTGTCATATATGAAAGATGGTAACAAAGGTTTCATTTCTTCAGTTTTCACATTTTTGAGTCATGTGAGATCTTAAGCCAGTTTTATGTCTCACATGGATAAAAATAAAAACTCAATTGTGATACTTGTTTAACTTTGCTTTTAAAAAATAATGATATATATCTTGTCTTTCCATGAGATTGACCCAAACCCAGAGAGGTTAATTTACCATTTGAAACCCATTTTTAAAACAAACAGGTATCCTGCTAGTTTAAGAGTATGTTTGCCAACTCTGTACTCTTTTAGTCCTATTTATATATATATATATGAGTCTCAAGGGAGTTTTTAAGACTTGGTAATATTGGGATTTTCAAATTCTACTGGATGTCTTCTGCACATCGTGTTCTACGTGGTCTTTGAAACATTTATCTTACCTGAGAAACTGCCTTCTGAAGTTCGTCTTCAGATGAACTTTTAGGGTGTATTTTTTCATAAACTATCTGAATCAACCTTATTCGTTGCCTGCATCTTTTTCCATCCCTTTTCCATGCTCACAGACATATGTATATGTATATGTATATGTACATAATGCAACTCCTAGAAATTCAAATACATATTTTACTTTTCAATGACTTGGGCATTCATTTCATTCTGGAAATGGTAATGAAAGTGTAGTAACAGTGTCACTCATTTTCATTTTTATTCTAGCTCAATTACTATTTAAATGAATGGCAAGTTAATATTGCAACATTTCCTGCTGATATGGGTGTATTTTATGTGAAGGTTTCAGTAGGCAGCCATTATTATGTGCCATTAAATGAAAGAGCAATTTTAGTCAGGCTCTATAGATTTTGAAAAGAAAAAAGAATTTGTAAATGTGTACCTATTTAAATATTACTCCCATTATGAGTTAATTCCCTTAAGGCAAGCTAAAAATTAATCAGAAATTGAAGCAGTTTTGTTCCTTCGAATACTCTTCTTATGTTTGTTTTTTTTTCCCGTAGTGTTTACCTTCTTCCAGGTTATCTCTGTATAAGGAATGTTTTTTGTGAGCGGTTATATACCATTAATAAGATTATTTTAGTAGTAGTGGAACCTATTTATCATGATTTCCACCATTATAAAAATATCAAATCCATTTAAATTTTGAGGAAAAAGCAAAAACCAGGAGCAAAAGTTTTGTCTTTTGGAGTTAGCGAGGTCTCCTTTGACTGCCAGCTTTGCCTGTTAGTAATCGTGATCTTGAATAAGTGACTTAGCCTTCTAAGTCTCAGTTTCCTTAGTTATAAAATCAGGTTAATAATACCTATCTGATAGGCTTGTTTTTAAATGAAGATTAAATAAGATATATGTAAAGTGCCTGGCATATATTAAACTTTCCGTACAAAATGCTTGTTCTTAGAGAGAGCTCTTTCCTGTTTGCAAACTGAAGAGGCAGTGAAATGTGATGGTTAAGTCTAATCTAAAGAGTCATACTGCTTGGATTTGTATTCCAACTTTATGGGCTTCCAGGTCTGAGACCACATAGTAAATTACTTGACTTCTTCAGGGGTCAATGTCTTCATCTGTAAGAAAACAATAACACTTACCCCATCCTTATCGTTAGGATTGTTTTAAGGCATTAGATGGGATATTCCACGTAAAGTTTTTAGGACAGCACAGTGACTCACACAGAAACATAGTAAATGGTCCATAAACCCATTAGTATCTCATCCATGCCTCCATCCATCCATTTTAGAGAATTAACTAGTTGTATAGAGTGAAAAACTCTTGCTTACTTTTTTCTACATGTGCCTGTTCTCATTTCCTCTTAGCTTTACCATTTCTAAGGAGTGTAGAAAAACTGCTTGGTTGTGGAAAATGCAGGAAGATATAGAAACTCTGTTTTAGGTTGGCAAAATAAGCTAAGTGAAGGTAGATGAACTTTTTCTCTTTTGCATGAGCCAAGGGTATGCTCATGCCTAGTTCCAAAAGCAATAAGTGGGAGGTGAGATATATTTTTCCTTATCAGAAAAAAGTTATTTTTTTCCCCTCTGGAATATCAATTTGTTTTTGGTTTGAAAAATATTTTTAAAATTAACGTTAGTTATAAAACTGATACTGATGCTGAGTGATTGATTCTTGAATATCGGTGACTTTACTTTTTTTTTTGCTTACTCAGAAAATCATTTTCAAGGGCTGGGAGACCCTTTGTAACAGTCTAAGGGTCTCTGCTGCTAGAATATTGAAGTGTTAGACTGATGTGGGTATTAAAGTAACATGCAAGAATTGAGGGTAACAGATAGCAGGCCATATACAGACCTTGCCAAAAGAAAGGAAATCTGTTTGATGAGGAACGTGCCAACCAAAAGCCAGATCTTGAGAAAAGATATTAGAAATCAACTGTGAAAAAATGGTAAGCTGAGCTGTTGAGAGATTTTTGTTGAGAACTTCTTTATTGGTTTGAATTTTAGAAAGAAATACCTAATTGTTCCTAAATATGACTGAGACCTACTCTAGCCCTGCTGTTTTCTATGGCCGTGTGTATCCACGCGCTTGAAGCATAATTGGTCTGAATTATGGGCTCTAAATTTAAAATACACATCAGATTTCACAGTCTCAGTATGAAAAAGAGTATATAAAGTATCAATATTTTTTTGTATTGATCACATTTTGAAATGATAATATCTTGACTGTATTAGACTAAATGAAATGCCTAGTTAGAATTAATTTGACCTGAATCTTTTACTTTTTAAAAGTGGTTTCTAGAAAATTTAAAATGGCATGCGGTTTGCATTGTATTTGTTAGTCAGTGCTGCTGTAACATTTAGTTTTATTTGAAAGTAAAACAATCTCATGAAAGTGAAAGCATAATGGAAGAGGGAAAAAGTTAAATCCCAGGCTCCCATTTCGTTCCTCAGAGGTAACCACTGTTAATAATGTCTTGTTTATTCTAGGCAGTTTTCTAAGTATGCTTTTCTAATTTTAAGTATATTATAAATTAGAGAAGGACTAAAAAATTATTATAATTTAGTATAGATTTTTAGGTTGGGGGTGGGTAAAAAATGTACCAAGTGAATGTCTATATGCCTTTTTATTTCAGTTATTCATATCTGAGAAAAGTCTACTTACTGCTTCTGTGTGCTATTAAATAGGCACTGGTAGGAACATCAGGACTGGTGCTGAGAGGAGTCAGTTAATTTTTATTGAATTTGTTAACATCACTTCTTTTAAATGGTTTAACAGAGGAATTGAGTTTTACAGACTGTGGTGATGATTGAGATCTCACACTGAATGAGAAATCTACCTATTACTGGCAAACTTGGCAAATTTTCTACAGTATAAATTTTTAGTAGTTTTGTTTCTTTTTAAAATAATTGTTAATGTAATTGCTGATGTGGTAAAATGGAATAGAATATTAATAGCGTTATGTAAATGCCATGACATGAAGAATTGATACTGTGGTTGATAGTAAAATCATTCTGATTTTTAACATAATGTTTTTTACATTGTACATAAACGTACATAATAAATACACATAATATGTGCTCAGTAAATAATGATTAAAACACATTATGTCAGCTTGAGTAATAGAGCACTGAATGTAGCTGACAATTTCTTTTTTAAAAATTTAAAAATTAAAAAGGATACTTTGTGGGCTATCAAAACACGACATTAATGGAAATTTAGATATTAGAGAGAAAAGAGTTTACCCATATTTTCTGTTCATTCTCCTATTACTTTTGTGCTAAGTTCTTTTTTTTATTATCACAACAAAATGAGGCAATGTAGAAATTGCCATTGCCTGTTCTTTTTATTGTTAGAGCCGCATTGATAATGTAAATTAAGTTTGGCCTTCCTGAAACATTGTAGGTGCTCAATAAATGTTAAATCAATTTGTCTTTGTTTATTCACATTGGTATAGTACCTTTTGTTTGAGCTACTGCTTAACAGTATCATTTAATTTGATCCTACAACATAATGTTTGTGGGAGGGTTTTATTATCCCCATCTTCGTATGAGAAAACCAGAGAGACCTGGAGAAGTTATGTTGATAGATCCAATATGTGGCAGAGTAGTCCTGAATTCAGGTGTTCTCATTCTCAGTTCTATTTTAGCATGGCCATTGTGCACTCTAAAATCAGATAAATACTAGAAATTAGGCCATACATTCTTCCTTTGAATAATGTTTTATTTTAAAATCACAGTAATAACATTCTGGTATGGAGTACTTTCTAGTCCCTTCACAGCTCTGTGCTTTTGGATGTTTCTTAAGTGATTTCAATAAGTCCTACTCTTGTTGTTTTGTTTATTTTTATGACATTAGGATTGTTTACAAATAAGGCAAGTCCAATAATGTGTGTAGATTACCCATTCATTGGATTGGATTATACATATAAGCTAACTTTGTAAGTGGTTCGATCCTGCGAATATTGATTAGCACTAGAAATTTATTTGGCGAAGCATCAATTTCACACTGAGACCCCAACTCAAAGTTTACGTTACAGATTTGCTTAGGGTCCATAGTCTTTCTCCAGTCCCCTGATAAGTGCAGTGATTTCAAACCACATTTTCTTCTGCATCAAATTCAGGCCGTACTCCGAATCATTAAATATTAAACCCAATATTCAAGAATATTATTCACTCATTAATATTGCATTGCAGCCTAGACTGCATTGTTCAGAACATTTTAGGATGTTATGCAAGTCTGTCAAAATACATGAACAAACTTAGTCATGTTGAACTAAGCAAAAAATGACAAATTGTACCACAAATGCAGTGTAGTTGAAATTTTGAACAATGTAAGTATTTTGAGTTGGGGTGTTTGGAAATCACTGTAAAGATAAAGTGGGTTGCAGTGGAAGCCAGATGGAATGAATATTCATCTTCCACATAATATCCCCTATAATCTTAATGAAATTTATAGTTACTCCTGAAATTTTTCTTTCTTGATAGTATTTATTTTTAAAATTATTTTAACTGAGAGTTAAATAGGAGTAGTGTAAATCTAACTGCTTATAAAACTGCAGTATCTGATTCTGGGACCATTTTTAAAATCTCCATGACCAGCTGTCATCTCTGCAAAATCAAGTCTAGATAGGGCTCTTGTGAACTGTGGAGTAACAGAGAAAATTTTGATATTCGGCAGAGTGTAAGAGAGTGATTGAGTTCAAGCCTTGGTCTCTGTGACAAAATTTGTTCTGGACTGCTGTGAGCACATCTGGTTTCTTGCTGCTGTTTACAACCTGTTAGTTACAGTGAGAAGCCATAAAATTCTTTCTATGAAGGAAAATGACAGAAGCATTTTTGTGTCTACAACTTTTCCTTCTTAAAAAAAGAAGATAAGTCCTTTTTCTTGGTGCAATAAGGAAATTTCAAATAGCAAAAAGTATGAAAATTCATAATTTATGAAGAGATGAAATATACATTTTTTTGGTGAGGTTTCAGTGACAGCTTATGAGCTTTATCTGAAGTAGGGTTATATTGATTATACATTAGTGATTATTGACATTTAATGGGTTAGAATTTAATGAGGGAAATGAGTAAGAGTGTAGGTTGATTTAAAATATCCTTGATTATCTAGATTTAAAAAAAATGGAATTTAGTCTAATTATCCTATGCTATGTAGATCAAAAGCTGTATAGGTAGCCAGTAGGCTCATCTTGAACACTGGCAACTCTTATTTCAAAATGGTAGAAATAGATATTGTGAAGTAAATAATGAAAGTGGGATAGTGAATTCTTGCTAGTGGAGAATAAAATTATTCATTTTTGTTAGTTTAGCTAACATGGTACATGCTGTGTGGGATTTGAGCACTATGTCAGTGACTAATATTACATAATAAAAAAGCTTCAGTTTCTCAGGCCTGTAATGTAGTTGAAATTTAGAAAGGGTTGTTAAAATTCTGGAAATAACAGTTTCATTTGTTTAAGTAGATGCTGTTTATCTAATCATTTTGAAGTTTTTACTTTACTGAATAATATGTAGTATGTAGGCAGTATGCCCAAGATATTTTTAATTGTGGTTCTTTTGCATTACTCACCACTCCACAGTGTTTCTTTCAGGAAAGGATGCTTTGTAGTAAATGGTTCATTCCAAAAGCTTGGTGAGCACTCCTTCCTCACTCCAACATTTCACATACCTTTTCCTTCTCATTTGGAGATTATGTTGCTGATTAGCAATGGGATTTAGAAGGATCACTCCCTTTGTAAGCACTAAATTTGAGGGGCTGCATAAGACATTAATATGTTACAAAGCAACTTAAAAATCAGTTTTTTTTTACATTGTCAACGTTAGTAACCCTGAAGGGAAAAAACACCTAACCCAAAACTCTTAATTTTTTGTATAATGTTATGCATAGTATTCTGAAGTCATAATCGGTGTGACTACAATCGTTTTGTTAGTTTTCTGCTTCTTGACTTAATGTAATTCTGTATGCAGATTTGTGCTTTTGGGATAGGTCTATAAGCAGTATTTCTCAACTGCAGGAATCCATGAGTGAAAAAAGCAATAGGATGGAAGCACTTTCTAGATCATCCTTTAGCCTTTTGTTGCTGTTTGATAATCAGTACCTTTGTTTGCTTTTGCATTTGCATTAGTGCCAAGTGAATGCCAGACCCTGTAACAGTGCTGTACATAAATGGACGAAAAGAGGGCTTTGTTAGATAGTGGAGAGACTGGAGATAAATATTAATACTTGAATGAGAACGCAACATTTTACTTTGAGGGTCTTAAGCAAAACATTTTTGTTCACACAGTCAAGATGGTTTTTGGAGTCATAAATCTAGAATACGAGTCTCACCACATATTTTCCTAAGCGATTTTGAGCAATTTATTTAATCTCTTTCGACTTTGGTTTCTTTACTTCTAAAAAGGGAATAGCAACTACTCTGTGGGATTTTTGTGAGGATTAAATGAACCAATGTATATAAGACACTGTTAAAAAGCCTGGGTATAGGAGGTACTCCATAAATGGGTGATTACTATGTTATTATTAGTAGAACATTGTGTGTGTTTATATAAATTTCATTTAAGTGGCATAAAGTCATACATTAAAATCTTCCTTACTAAAAATAAAATAAATGGAATAGAAAGTATAAGGATCTTTTGTTGCAATGAACTGAAATTGTGTGCTATAATAGAATCCTGTTATGCTCTGTCTCCTGTGGGCTCATGTCCTCCCTCACACGATGGTCCACAGGTTAGTTTTGAAATTACTTTTTTGATGCATTTTGATTTCAGGTGACTTCATTTGTTTGCTTTATTTTTGTCTTTGAGGTAAATTCTGAATGATAATTCTCACTTCTTGAAGTAAGTGTATGATTTAACTTTGATTCAGAGTTAAAGATCAAGGAAGAGCATGATCAGGAGTTACCCTAAAATGACAGTAGGTAAAATCATGCAGAATTTCATTTTTTGCTCTTTCTATACACATCTGCCTGTCATCTCATATTATGTTTAAAGTAAAAATTAAAATGAAATCCAATCTACTGCATAGTGTGGTAGTTTTCAAATCAATGTGTTCCTGTTAGAATTTGTTTTTCTTTAGCATAATTTCATAGGAAATACTACAAATAAAACATCTGCCAAGGAGTGAGGTTTTAACTGATGAATAGTGTCAGAGAGTCATGAAAATTGATGTTATCTAAAAAGAATGTATTGTGGAGCAGGCATTGTGGGTGCTGATGTTGTCCCTTCTACTTCCTTTGCATACCAAGGTGACTTAACAGAAGGATGGGCTTGCTCTGAGGAATAAGGCCCCTTCAACTCTTGATACTTGTTTTGCGGTTACAGAGAATTTGAGGTGAAAAAAGTACAGGGCCATCTTTATTCAGAAGTGAGAATGATGGTGATTCTTTTTGAATGCCTTTTTTAAAGCAGTTAATAAAAACAATTGGGATTGTTGCTTAATGATATAAAATTTTGAATTCTTGTGATGCTGCTATCATTTTGTTGGAATGGGTGGCAAATTGTTTTTGAGAATTCATTTGGGTTTGTGGCATATACTCCTATTTGGAGAGGGGTTGTCCTTCTTTTTTCTTATACATCTTCATTACCCTCTTCAGCTTTCAAAGAGTGTCACTCTTCCCTCAGATTTGCTGACTTTTATGGCATTTGGCTGTACACTTCATCAACAACATTGAATAGATGCCTTGCCATAAACTTTAATCTGGAGTTTACCACTGTGCAATATTTAATCCAAGCAGAGTTGTGCAAGATAGGCCATCTATCAAAACCTTGGGTCCCTAAAACCTGCACCATGTTGTGTTCTGATGTGAAATTACTCTTAATTGTGCCTTTTTTTTTTCTCTTATCTGGTTGTGTCATCGTCTTTTTTTTTTTTTTTTTCTTCTGGTGTGTTGCTTTGCTGAGCAGGGGCCTGCACCTCACCATGCAGTTCTGGGATGCTTCTTTTCTTTTTTTACCAGGAGGTCCTGGGGACCAAACCTGAGTCCTCCCATATGGTAAATGGGAGCTCAATTGCTTGAGCCACAGCTGTTTCCCTTTACTGGCGCTCACTGGGACAAGGAGACTGAGGATTGCAGGCTGGCAGTTTATTGGGCAGCTCTCCCAATGGAGGGGGTCTGAAGATTAGATTTCAGCCCAATAGGTAGAAAAACATTAGATCGACAGAAGGGGCTTAGACTCTGAGTGCAGCCTCTGGTTAATAACTGACTGTAAAAGTGAATTCTTCTCAAGCATGGCTTGGGGTTGTGGGCTAGGAGGTAGGGTGTTCTGGGAATGCAGGGGCCTGGAAGGGATGGGTCCTCATCTCCTCCATTCCCACTGTGATGAGGCTTATCCTTGGGGGGAAAAACACTCTTCTCCACACATAGGCAGCTTTGCTCAGTCAATGGGAATGGAGTCACAGCTTTATGACCTTTTAATCATTGCAAACCTTATAAGGGGGAAATTCTTAACATAGTGAAAGAATGATATATTTCCATAAGACAGTTAATTCCATATGAATCAATGCTCTGTGTTCTAGATTGCTTCATCCAGCACTTTTTACTCATTAACTCTTGTCCTATAATGCTTTACTCTTTAATATTTATTTCTATTATATTTATATATAAAATAGGAATTTTAAAAGTGGAGAAGATTCTGGGGAGTTGGAGACTTGAAAACATCTCCATTGTCCTCTCCTTTCAACTTGTCTAATTTTTTTTTTTAACAGTTACTTATTCTTAGAAGAGCACCTGATGGCTAGATAGGAGCCATTGGGTTAGCTTTGATATGCCTTCTTTGCCATAGTACAAAGATAAACAGAGTTAGCCCTAGTCTGTCTTAATGTTTCTGAGAGAACCTTTTGGTTTCCTGTCCCTGTCAACTCGTTTGGGTGGGTGGGAAAATAGGGAGATTGTTTCTTTGACAGGGAACTGAAAACTTGTCCCCTGGTGGTATACCACTGGACTTTGGGAACAGAGACTACTTTATCTCCCATCACTCAGCAGATATAATACCTCCACTTAAGTTTGCCCAGCAGGTGGGCCTGAGTGAGCCCTGGTGAGTAGGCAGAGGCACCTATGGGATACAGAAGTCAGAGAGAAAGAAATGAGAAGATCTCCCAGAAACAGTGGCTTCCATAGTAGCAGGAAAGGTTAGTGTACTTTTCATATTTCTAGCATTGACAACTCTTGCCATTTGAATGAAAGACAATATCAGTTTTAAGATATATCTTGATTTCATAGATATTAAAGTGTTGTATTGATGAAATAAATTAAATTCTATAAGGAGAAAAAGGAAGAGAAAGAAGAGAAGTAAAACTTAAATGATATAAAACATTTCACTGAGCTGAAGATAATTGGAGTGTGCAAACTGGGATACCCTTTTTCTTCTAGGAGAGATTGATGAGAAAAGATGCCTACCCAATGTCATTCTGCTAAAATTTCTGAATTCTGAGCATGTGAAAATCTTAAAAGTGTCCTAATAAAAAGAAATAAGAAATTTATGTGAAAATGGGTTTAGACTTTTCTTCTTTCAAACTGGAAGCCAGAAGAGGATAGAATGACATCTACAGAATACTGAGAAAAAGGAGCGAAATGCCCAAATTCTGTATTGTGCTCTCACTTACCTGTCAGGGTCGAAAAGAGAGACTTTTGGATATGTAAGGATTTAGAAAATTTATTAATACTAATAGCTAGCAGTCAGAATCCATTAAGAAGACAAAAGCTACACCAGTTATTTTTACAGAGAGAATTTAATGTAAGAAGAATTGTTACAGGTATTGAAAAGCTCAGCCGCATCCTCCCCCCCCCCAAAGAAAAAACAAAATAACAAAAACTCTAAGGCAGTGCTGGCCAATAGAAATATAATGAGAGCTATAACTATAATTTAAAAATTTCCAATAGCCATATAAAAACATAAAAAGAAATAGGTGAAAATAATTTTAGTATTTTATCTTATTACATACAAAATATTATGAGTTTAACATGTAATCAATATATAGCTTATTAATGAGATATATTCTTATTTTCTTTTTGTTTTTTCTTTTTAAAAGATTTATTTATTTCTCTCCTCTTCCCCCACATTGTCTGCTCTCTGTGTCCATTTGCTGTGTGTTCTTCTGCATCTGCTTTCATTATCAGGTGGTACCGGGAAACTGTGTCTCTCTCTTTTGTATCATCTTGCTGTGTCAGCTTTCTGTGTGTGTGGTGCCATACCTGGGCGGGCGGTGATTTTTTTCACACGGGGCAGCTCTCCTTGCGGGTAGCACTTCTTGTGCACGGCAGCACTGTGGATGGTCCAGTTTACCACACGGGTCAGGAGGCCTTGGGTATTAAACCCTGGACCCTCCATATGGTAGGCAGATGCTCTTATCAGTTGAGCCACATCCCCTTCCCAATTCTTATTTTCATAGTGTTCAAAATCTGGTGTGTATTTTATATTTACAGCACATCTTCGTTTGAACTAGTCACATTTCATGTCGTGAATAACTAGATATGGCTACCATATGCACAGTGCAGCTCTAAGGTATTTCAGTGGTACCCATGGTAGGAAGCAGTTCCACCTCTTAGCTTGGAAATAATAGAGGAGGAGTTAAAATACCTAAACCTGGAGGGGGCCTCTGTGGAACTATAATTCAGACCTTTGAGCAGGGGACACTTCCTGGCTGGCTTTGATGTCTCTGAGCTAGGAGAAGAGGCCCATAGGTCTAGGACAGATTTTGAGGAGTTGCTGACAGGTATGGCTGATGTCTCCAGAGTTGGATTCAATGAGGTTGATTTTTGCAAGTTTGGACAAACTGCAAACTGGATTCAACTCTGCTACAGGTATGAAGTGTTGCTTTTGATGTGAAACCCTGAGGCCAGAGTGATGCTACCAGAATAGGAAGCAAACAGGAAAAGGATTTCCTTTCTCTTCTTCCACATTTTAGTCTCCCTCTGGCACCCTCTATTGGCAGAACCTAACAGGGATCCAACTGCAAAGCAGAAATGTGGTTTGCAGAGTCCCATTCCTATTTTCCAGAGTCCCATTCTATTTTCATGAAGCAGAGAAGATAGAGGAGGTAAAGCTGAAAGCCCTAGCTAAATATCTGGCACAGTACTCCATCTTAGGAAAATAGGAAGAAATCTAACCAAATAACAAATTCATTATATTAGAGACAGCAATATAGGGGAAAATGGAAGGATCAGTCTTTGTGTTTGCATGTGAACGATAGACTGGGAATGTCTAATATAACTGCTAAAAGTTAGTTGAGATTGAAGAAACATCCTTGAAGAGCAAACCTATGAATGTAAGAAACTTAAGAGAAAACCCAGGAAAAACCTCAGAACCCTTGGTTAAACTTGGGCTGAGTTGGTGGGAAAGTCAGTCAAAGCTTTCATCTTATTTGGTCCGCAAGGTAGGGGTTGATGAAATAGTAGGAATTGTGTTTTTAAACAGTAGTAAAGAAAAAAAATATGAGCATTCAGAAAGGGAACAACTGAATACTCCATTTGGAATGGAAAAATACCATAGATCTTGTAAAAATTAGAGAGGAAGGAGAGTGTATAGTAACTTGATAAACCAGGAAAACAAAGAACAGGAAAAAGAGATGACAAAGTAAAATGAATAGTAAATATAGTATACAATAGAAGAAGTAAAGTAAGTGTGCTAGTTGTTATCCTGTTAGTAACTGTGACTAGACAGAATTCCCCATTTAAAGAGCAAGGCTGTCAGATTATGTTAAAAATTACAAGACCTGTATATTATTTGTATGAAATATACTTAAAATAAGCAATTTGTTTTAGCTTTAATAAAGGTTAAAAATCAATGAATTGGCAATGCAGTTACCAAATAAAGAGATATGTCAGAAAAGATACAATAAAGTAACAGGAACAAAACAGAATAAAGAAGCACAATTACATAAAGGTAAAAATACAGTTTATATATAAAGACAGTAATCATTAGCCTTTATCATCAGTAAATTAACAATTCTGTCTGTGAATTAAAAAATGATTAGAAATTCAAAGAGTTTTTGACTTTAAAAAAAATACCAAAGGACTTTGTGTAATCATTCTTTCCTTAAAGATGTTACCCTGGGCTTGGTGGAAGAATATGCTAAACTTTTAATGTGAAAGCATCTACCATACAAAGAATCAAAGTGAGTCAGGTGGTGTGTATTTATGTTTGTCTGTGTGGGGCAGTGGAAGATCACCCATAGCCACCTCTGTCAATCCCACATCTGAGAGGCTAAGCTTAGACTAGAGGGTGAAAGGTTTCAGTTTGGTTCAAGCCTGAAGGTCTTTCATTGAAACAGAAGAGTACTGATTGTTTTCCTCTAAATGTCTTCGAATAGAGATGGTAATGTGTTCTCTGGTCACACTTTCCCAAGGCTTACCAGCTTAGCAATAACGTAACAGGTAATATATGGGCATTCCCTTCCATGATGTCTATAAAACAGCCCATTTGCCAGCATTGCTGTGATGGCACAGCTTAACAGTTTGCATCTCTACCTCCCTGCCCCTACCATTATATGGTTGTAATTTGAATATTATGAAAATTGGTGTATGCTTTAAGAAATGGTTATTTTGGTTCAAGGTGTCTCTATATTTAGTTCCAGCCAGATAAAGAAGAGGCCATGGGTCATTCTGTAGAAGGAAGACAAGGGTGCTTTGGGTGTTGCTTTACTTCCTTCATGGGAGTTTATTGTGACTTCTTAAGCAAGATTGGATACCAGGGCCATGGATGTGGAGACATTAACTTGTGAACTAAAATTAGAGTACTTTTCAAGTATAAATGTATTTTTCAGTACAATAGGAGAAAATATTTGATAAGACAGCCCCAGAAAATCCAGGATGGGGGGCACTTGTTCTCCAAAATAGAGCTGAAATAGGGACTAAGGGTACAAAATAATATATGAAGTGTAAATGAGAGACAGCCAGCTAGAAGGGAGACCTGGGAACAACTACTAGCATATGATTAGGGTATGGGTAATCCCCAGTTATAGTTGTAAGTTTCTATTATGGGCTGAAGTTGTTTTTTTTGTTGTTTGTTTTTTCTCGTGTATCATTTTGAAGCTACTTAGGAAAATGTCCAGATTGCGACTAGGTTTTAATGTCAATTAAAGTAATCTTTTTAAAACATGTTCTTGTGGAAAGGAAGGAAGCCTTGGTTGTTAAATTCTGAATGCCATTTTAAGTGATATTTACTTAGAAACATGAATGACCACAGTACATGTCCTCTTGATTAGATTCTGAACCAGGCCACAATGCTGGTTAAATACTATTGCTATGACTACAGGGTATGCTAGATTACAGATCACCCAACTTTCTATGACAGTGAGGTTTATTGTTGAATTGCTATTATATAAAATGTGCCTATGTTCCATAATATTTATTAAAATCTGCTCAGACGGTTCCATACAGTTTATTAAAATCTGCTAAGACACTATTCATTCTTTTCAAAATATTTATTGAATGCCTTTCAAGAATGAGGCACTATCTAGTGTCTGGGTTACAGTGGTGCATAAGACAAAGTTCTTCCTCTCTTGGAGCTTACTTTCTAATGGTATACTAAGTTGTGTTTGTGCACGTGTATTTTATATAAGAATTCAGGCACAAAGTTGGATTGCCTAGATTTAAATTTTATCTCTCATGTCACTGAATTTGTGGTCTCGCGCACATGACTGACTTCTCTCAGACTCAGCTTTGCATAACTTCACTGTGTCTCAGTTTTTTCATCTAAAAGATAAACAACCTATTCAATAAACTTGCTATGAAGATTAATTTCAATTAGTGAATTTTCAATTTCTTAGAACTGTGCCTGGGACAAAGGAAGCATTAATAAATGTTAACTTTTTCTGTTATACACCTAGATATTGTATTTGAATATAACATGATGATTATATTCCTGTAAATTCGTTGTCTTGTATGTATTTATTATGGAATCTCAATCCATGTAAATTTCCTTCCAGAATTTGAAATAATTTGAGCTGAAAAGTGTTAAGCTTGCTGTGTACTTTTGCAAAGACTTATTAATAGAAAACTGTTCACTTGTTCTGTCATTGTTTTTAATAGTCTAATAATTAGTTTGTTGAATTACCCGGCTCAGCTTTTCTGTTTAAAATTGAGTAGTAAACAATATTTTGAATGCTAGTTCAGCATGTTCTGATAAATTATCATGCATTAAAAATAAAATTCATCATTAGCATTCAAAATGACCTTTGAGGTTGTAGTAGTTCATTTTTCTCTTCCAGTGTTTGAAACAGTCTTTCTGAGTCAAGTACATCACATTACTTTGAAGATATTGTCTGTGTATAATGGTTGTAGTTCAATTTTAGATAAATCACTTTATCTGCGACAGTTTCCCATTTATTTTCACCCATTATCAGAGGTTCTTATCAGCTTTCCCTTCAGTAGTCTAATGACCTTATATATTAAATTATAAAGTAATTTTCTAAGCCAGAATTGTATAGAATTACTTATATGTCAAATTTTATGAAGATAAACCTGAGTATTTGTTAATGGCCAAATGAGTAATACCTGAGTTCACAGAAACATTTTAGGGCCAAACCATGTTGGAAAACACTGGTAATAATTTAGACTCTTGCAAATTCTAACTTGAGACAGTGAGAGCAAATTAAACAAGCTTATTTTAAAATAGTTATGAATAAGACAGGATTTAAAAACTGTCCTTATATGACCATAAATGTGATTAATGTGATGGTAACAAATTTCCATAGGTAGGGCTTACTCTTTATGAGATGTAAGAACATGGTTTTGGAAATCAGATCAGGTTGTTTGGGTTTGCTTCTCCAACAAAAAATGGAGATAGTAATGCTTCCCTCATGGAGAATAATAAAGTTGTATACATAAAAATTGCTTAGCTACAGTTATTTTTAAAATGCCCTTTTTGCTTAAAACCTTTAGGTTTTTTTTGAATCACATTGTATTGGCTGGCTTTTACACAGCGACTGAAATATACAGAACTAGATTTTATATACTAAATGTCTATGAGAGCTGAATGTATATGAGTAGTTTATAAATTTTTTTCCCACTTAAAAGGACACGTTGTAATAATACGCATCATAGGAGATTTGGCTGGTTTTTAGAAATTCATTTTGCTTATCTATCTTAAGTCTCTTACCTGATTGAGAATATGCTGAGGAATGAGAGCTAAGTTGCTAGGGCTTGATTTATAAGGGCAGAACAGACTGGTATTTGTTTCATTAAGCTTAGGCAAGCTATCCAATTACTTAATGCAAATAAGAAAAGTTTACACTAAACTCCTACTTCTCTGCTTAAAACTCTAGAGAATTTAAATGAGGAGAGATACGTATTTAAAAGGAGGAAATTTAAATGAAACTTAAATCAGGGGCTTAATGTAGAATAATATTAGACCAGGAGCTCTGAAATAATAAATGGGAAATGCCAATAAATAAAAAAAAGGAATATATTCTCTAAGATACTTGGTATGCTTAGTTTTGTTTTGAGATAATTCTTAAATCTTTGGAAACCCAAGCTAGTAATGAAAGACATTTTTTAAACTCATGCTTTCTTTTCACCTCACAGGGACCATCAGTAGAAAGTGTTGCCTTCCACTGTCAATTAGAGCTTACCTTTGCTTTCCCTTGTAGAGTGTTTACAAAACAACCTGGCTTCTTATTTTAAAGCTCCATCACTGGGGCAGTAGCATTCAGAGAAGCTCAGAAAGCAAGATCATCTCATTTGTCCGAGAATAAGGTTTGGTTGACCAGACTGCCCTCTACCTGTCATAAATGGCCCTGGAATAGATACCTTGATGGAATATATAACTGAGAGAACAAAAGAGGAAGCCTTCTGAAAGACTTGTGAATTTCTGAAAATATAAGTAGATTTTCTTTGTGAAGTGGTTGTACTTTGTTAAATGATTTACATGAATCAGTGAAAGAGGATACTTATTACAAGAAAGTATTTTTTGGGAAGGGAGGGTTGGGAAAATGAATACTGGTACAAATGTGAAGTTTATGAACTGTCACTTTTAATTCTGAAGGTACTAGACAAAAATCAGATCTCAATTAATACACCTTTCATCTGAAACTCTCTTCTCCAAAGTAATATGAGAGAAAGCAAAACTGTTTAAAGTGGCAAATTTACACTCAGGATCCCTTCCAAGACCATGTACTAATTTTTTTATTGAAAATTGTGCATTGTGTGTGTGTATGTGTGTGTGTTTAAAGAGAACTTCCTTGGAGGCCCTGGATATGCAAGCCTTTGGTATCTGAAACAGTGGTTTGAGAACCCTCACTAAAGAAAGTCTTTTTTTTTTTTTTTTTTAAGATTTATTTATTTTTTTATTTAATTTCCCCCCCTCCCCTGGTTGTCTGTTCTTGGTGTCTATTTGTTGCGTCTTGTTTCTTTGTCCGCTTCTGTTGTCAGCGGCACAGGAAGTGTGGGCGGCGCCATTCCTGGGCAGGCTGCACTTTCTTTTCACGCTGGGCGGCTTTCCTCACGGGCGCACTCCTTGCGCGTGGGGGCTCCCCCACGCGGGGGACACCCTTGCGTGGCACGGCACTCCTTGCGCGCATCAGCACTGCGCATGGCCAGCTCCACACGGGTCGAGGAGGCCCGGGGTTTGAACCGCGGACCTCCCATGTGGTAGACAGACGCCCTAACCACTGGGCCAAAGTCCGTTTCCCAAGAAAGTCTTCTAGAACTTCTCAGAACCTCTGAACTTGACGAATGTTCTGACCAAAACATTTTTTCCTTCCCGATGTTGCCCAACTATTATCCTTTAGATATAATTTAAAATATCAGCCCTCACCCATACGCTTTGATAGCAACCTCAATTTTTTAAAAAAATGCATTTATCACAGTTTATAATTAAGCTTCGTGAGGACAAAAACTGAGGGCAAAAACTGTCTTTTGCTCACCACTTTATTCTCAGTAATCAAAACAGTGTCTGGCACCTGGTATTTACGCATTGAATGAATTTGTGAATCCATTTCACTCTGATTTAGTATATAGTTTTTATCAAGTTTGGATTTCCAGTTAAAGGGCATTAGTAGAAGGAAGCTCTGAGGATGAGAATAGAAATTTAAGTGCCATTGAGTGAAAACAATGAACTTTCAAGAATAATACCTCTTTATTTTATATGTCCCCTAACCCTCTACCTTTTCAACAATTTTTATGGAATAGGAATAGCATATTTAATATGTGGTGTTTATTGAACTTTTAGCTGTAAAGGACCTTTACATTTAAGAGCTGAGAAAACTGAGATTCATCAGATTCTATAGCTTAGTTGGTGATAGGTAATGAGAATTTGTTCTTGATTTTATTGCCAGACTCCCTGAAGACTCATAATTCTGTTTCATAAACAGTCATTGCACAGACCATTCTTTTAATTTTCAGACATTTAAAAAATATAAACCATTGGAGAATTTGTACAGTTCTATTTATAAGGGTAAGTGAAAATATTTGTAGGAAAATGGTGTCATTTGTGCCATTCCCAGTTTCGTTGCATGCAAGAGTCAAGCACAATTAAGTGTTGATGTTCAAGAGGCTTGGAAATGTTGTGGAATATAGAACACCCTTCTTGTTCAGATTATTTAGTGTAGTCTGGGATTATATTCCACATATGCCATGTATAACACAGTGGCCAGGTCCTTGAAAGTCCCAGACTGTCTCTCTCATTGTTTCTTATATCCCTCAGTCTTCCATATTCTGCAGCATGTTTTCCATTTATTTTCATCCTTTTTTGTCTCTAGTTGGAAATATGCCATTCATTCATGCATGCATGCATTAAACCAGCATTTCTTAAGCACTTATTCTGTGATGGGCACTGTAATAAGTACCAGGGAACAAAAACAGACCAGGTCCCTGCTCTTTTGGATCAGGCAAGTTGGAAAAGAAATAAAGGAGCATGAGAGAAAGGATACAATTCCTTGATTTTAGAAGTCCTTGAAGAAAATAAAAATAAAGCAAAACTTTGTACTGGTGAAAAATCAGATAAGAAAATAGAGATGATAAAACTGTGTGTGGTCATGGTGTATTTAGTGAATTTGGAGATTTTCTTCTCCTTTTTAGAAACACTGCTTTCTCACTATTCTTGAACCCATAATGCATATTATTATTCTTACTACTGCCTACCTTACATTTGTTGAGTACGTATTATGTTACTGGCATTGTGCTTAAGTGCTTTGTGTATGTAGAACCTGGTAATGTAAGTATTACACCAATCCATTTTTACCCGTGAGAATAACAGAACCCAAGGATGTTAAATAAAGACACTTAACCAGTAAGTGGCAGATCCTTGATTTGGACCCGGGAGTCTTGTGTATCTGTACGAAGTATTGCAAGCTGTTTGCACTCAAAAAGTTTTTGCTTTCTTTTCATTAACTTGTCAAAACTTTATAATCCTATATTTCTTACAGTCGAGCCATTTATAACTCCATTTGTAATTAAAAGTTCTACCATATACAAGTAAACTCAATTAGAAAAGATGTAATTGCTAACATATATGATACTTTATATTTGATATGCCAGATGTAGTAGATATGAGATAATCTAGCTGTCAAGAATTCATTTTATGATCATGAACTAATAATGAAATTGTAATAAAAGTTTTATATGTTTATGCAGAGTGCTTGTTGCATAGGAATTGCTCAATAAATAACAGTTTTTATTATTTTAGTTTTGTTTGCACCTCACTTATAAGATAGGTAATATCTTTTACTTGTAAACATGGTTTAAATGCACAGTTTGGTAATTTGATACATTTACCTCATTAGTTATCAGCATAATTACCTGATATGGTCCATTTTATTTTTGATGTTATCGTCCTTTTGTATATTTCCAGAATTTGTTTGGGTAATGATATATTTTGGTAGTCGACTGCAGTGGCTGTCAAACTCTAGCATGTATCAGAATCACCTGGAGAGCTTATTAAGGCAGTTTGCTCGGCCCACCACAAGTTTCTGATTTAGTTTGTATGGTGAGGTGGCTAAGAATCTGTATTTCTAATAAGTTCCTAGATGCTGCTGCTGCTGCTGTTGGTGCTGCTGGTTTGTGAATCTTATTTTTAGAATGACTAAATCTTGAGATGTTACATGGCTTCTTACTATTGCTGTTCCTTTACAGTTGTACCTGTCTGGTAGGGTTGATGCATTGATGTCTTTGATACTGCTGAATTTATTGTATGATCCTTGTGAAATAGAGAATGACTTATATGAGCATATTTGTATTTATTGCTTAATGAAAAATGTCTGGTAGCTTGCCTTTACATTAGAGAATTTCAAAGCGCAGGTTTTAATTTGATTCTAGTATTTTTCTTTAGGGGAGAAGCATTGTAACTTGAGAATATATTTTACAAGGTGATTTTGCATATTGCTATTGATTTCTGAGAAGTCCAGAGTATCAGAATGATGTAGCACTTTAAAAATAGTAACCAAAAGTTTTATTTTCTTTTCAAAAATCTTTTAAAACTAAAATTTAATAGCTTAGTACTGAATTGGATTTGGTGGTCATCATTTACACATATAAAGTAGATTTCATTCATATCAACATATCAATTTCACCTTTTCTTTTTAAAGCGTAGGATACCTTTGGGGATAGGATAATATAGAGTGGTCATTCTCTCTAAGAAAAGGCAATCAGAAAATCTTTGTTCACAAGATTAGACTGAAATGTACTCTCATTCAAGGATTTCTGAATGACCATTATATGCCAGGCTCTGTGGTGAAAATTGGTGCCAAAGTAATTTATCTTTATCATGCTCAGTGAAGGGTTTTAGCCTATTGTAACTCAATATGATCTAATTGCCTGATGAGGCTACTGATAAACCTAATGGAATCTTATGCTTCATTAATAGAATTAGTATTGTGGGCACATCCAGATAGGTAAAGTTTGGCTGTCTGTTCTGTTAGACCATGTGGGGAGTGTTATATTTAGTTTGAGGCTAAGGGACAAATTAGAGTCATTCCAGAAGTGAGGAGCCATGCTGTTAAAAGGTCTGTCCATTTTCCCATATGAAGATTGTTGAAAATGGTGGTGATTCATTGGGAGGAAAGACAAACCTACTCGTGTTATTAGTTCTGCCTTCCTTGCTGTAATGAGACGAGATGGGTCTGTGTTGCTCATCATTGTCTTCAGTGCCTAGCACAGTGCCTCTATGTGGTTTGTAAATATTTTTGTTGAGTTAATTTAGAAAAGAAGATGATGGTTGTCTTCAAATATTTGTCATATGGATGGGTTGTTAAATGGATTTACTATTTATATCTCCAGAGATGGCAGTACCAGGGGTGGAATGTTTAGGTGGCAGATTTTACTTGCGCAAGAGAATAACTTTAGATATGTTTGATAGTCAAATTGATAAACTTTTTTTAAAAAATATTTATTTATTTATTTCTCTCCCCTTCCCCTCCACCCTAGTTGTCTATTCTTTGTGTTTATTTGCTGTGTCTTCGTCTTTGTCCGCTTCTGTTGTTGTCAGTAGCACGGAAATCTGTGTTTCTTTTTGTTGCGTCATCTTGTGTCAGCTCTCCGTGTGGGTGGTGCCATTCTTAGGCAGGCCGCACTTTCTTTCATACTGGGCGGCTCTCCTTACGGGGCGTACTCCTTGTGCGTGGGGCTCCCCTACGCAGGGGATACCCCTGTGAGGCATGGCACTCTTTGCGCGCATCAGCACTGCGCATGGACCAGCTCCACATGGGTCAAGGAGGCCTGGGGTTTGAACTGTGGACCTCCCATGTGGTAGACGGACACCCTAACCACTGGGCCAAGTCTGCTTCTCGATAAGCTTCTTGATTTGAATTCTTTTCTTTTCAATGTTCAGTAGAGCCTGCATGGGGATTTACTAGAATGTATACCTGTTTATTATTTTAAATGTGTGGCCAACGTGATTTCAGCTGTTTAATGCTATGGTTGTATATTTCTTTTTTTTTTTTTTTAAGATTTGTTTTATTTATATCTTCCCATTCCACCCCCATTATCTGCTCTCTGTGTCCATTCGCTGTGTGTTCTTCTGTGTCCACTTGCATTATCTGGTGGCACTGGGAAATGGTGTCTCTTTTTTTGTTGCGTCATCTTGTGGCTCTCTGTGCGGCACCACTCCTGGGCAGGCTACTCTTTTTTCGTGCCATACGGCTCTCTTTGTGGGGCGCATGCCTTGTGTGTGGAGGTGCCCCTGCGTGGCATTACACTTGTTGCGCGAGGCAGCACTGTGCATGGGCCAGCTTACCACATGGGTCAGGAGGCCCTGGGGTTCAAACCCTGGACCCTCAATATGGTAGATGGACACTCTTATCTGTTGAGCCATGTCCACTTCCCTCTATATTTAACTATTAAAAAATTTTTTTTTCCTTCTTTAAAATAATGTCAACTAATAAAAAAGTCTTCTTATGAGTTGAACTTTGCTTATCTTTTCAGACTGAAGCAAAGCAAAGAACTGGACCAAGAGAGGGCTGCTGCCAGTGAGCAGTTAACCAGAGCTATTCTACGAGAGAGAATATCAAGTGAGGAGGAACGCTCTAAGGCAAAGCATCTGGTGAGTATGTAAGATTTAGTAGAGATGTTTTGCATGCAAGGAAATCCCTGATGTTTCGGATCAGCTAAATACTCTTTGCCAACTTTTAGTGTTGATAACATTCATGCTCTCTTTGCTTCTTGATTTTGTTTCTTTGTAAGTAACGGACAGTTTGTTAAAATTAATCAACAAGACTGTAAAGGCAGGGTAACCTCAGAAGTATTTAAGTCAAGATGACCACAACAATCATGTGCCTTTATATTGTCTGAAGGGATATTTGCTTTTTCCCCCCCGTGTGTTTTGGTTTCATTGTACTTGAAATCTCTGGGGCCAGTAGCCTAGCCTTGTTGCTCCTGCTGCTTGCATCTACCAGTGTTAGTTGAGGAGGATTCCAGCAAAGGTGAATAATGTTTAATCAGTCCCTTTCTGGGCTTCAGAAAGAGGAAAAAGAAGCACATAGGTCTTGGGGAATAATCTTTTTTTAAGAAAAGAAATAATAAAATTTTAAAAATAAAATATTTTGAAAGGAAAGGTTATATAAAAATGTGGTTTTTCTTTTGTTGTTGTTAAAAATGATTATTAATAGAAGAAAATATAATGGCACCATAATTCTGTCACTCCGATGTAACCACAGTTTATACTGGAATGTTTCCCTCTGGATTTTTTTTTTTAAAGCCTATGACATATTTAAGAATTGGTATAATGCTATATATAGTGTTTAGCATGAATATTTTCCTATATCACCTTTCTTCTGAAATGCAGTTATTTATTACTCAGAAATATTCCATCTTATTAATGACTTCCCATTGTTAGGTAAAAGTAGAGCTGCTCTGGTTGAAGCATGGGGTCCTGACTGCTCTGTTTCCATTTCAGCCTTCCTAGAACCCAGATATAACTTCTTAGAACCATTAGTGCTCATTGGAGCATAGTTGAGTACTCCCTGGAGAGAACAATGGGACCATATAGTAGAGAACTTTGAAAGTAAGAGTGAGGGGGATGTCCCTAGTTTAGTAGGCAATTGGGAATCATTAACAAAGTGTCAGTTTCTGTGCTCTCTTGTTCTTTATAACTTGGTCTTTTTTTTTGAGAGGCCAACCTATGACCAGATGCAAATAGAGAAAATAATAGGAACCGAACATGTAATGAATCCATTTCTTCAGTGACTAATCCGGGATCCAGGCTGAATAGGTAGACAGTGAAGCTAGAATGGAGGTGATAGACTAAGAGAACAACATGCTGAGTGGAACTGTGGAAATAAGGGAGATGAAAGGAAAGTCAGATATTGTGAAAGGCGAATGATTTCAGAATAAATTGAGTAATTACAGTAGATTATTATACCTGCTGTTCTAAGCTGAAGAATATTTTGAAGTTAGAAAAAAATGTCAGGGGTGGGTTGAAGGAGTAATAAATATTACTGTGTCTCACATTGATGGCTAGGGATGGAGAGGAGAGGGTTAACAGTGCTCATGTTTGAGAAAGGTCAGGGAGCAAGATTAGTAGTTTCTAGTGGGCTGTAGAATCTTTGGCTGACTTTTTCCTTAGTGGTCCAGCAATTACTTATTGCCTCTTATTCTTGAAGCATTCTTTTATCTACCTATCATCCCCTAAATCTGAATATATCATTATAGCCTCTTTGTTCATGAAGATAAGCAAAATTGGAAGTTTAAAAAAACAACACAAAGCAAAAAGCTAACTATACATTCATGACACAGTATTAAAAGAGAAGAGTTCACAAAAAATGTGAAAGTATAGACATTTCATATCCAAAAATAACTTAAATATTATGTAATGTGGTTTGATTAGAAAACAGGTCTTTAGCCCATTTTTTTCCTTTGTGCCTAATAAATATTGTCTATTACCCACCTTTTTGTTTGATTGTTTAGTAGGTTAAGCATAGGAAACTGCCATCATATATTCTGTTTTGTAGATTTCTTCTTTATTTATTCTGAAGTAGTCTGGTAGATGGCAAATTATACTATTCACAACTCCTGAATTTCAGCATCTAACATAATATTGGCCAAATAGAGCCTTCAAAGCATTTAGGAGATAAGAGTAGAATTTAGATAGGATTTTAGCTGATACAGAGGATCCCTTCTTAGCTCCATCACTCTCAGACATTTGAATGGTGGTACCATGGCCACAGCAACATAGCTACCTACAGCAGTTTAGGTACCTGATGACTCCCAACTTATTTACCACATTTCCCTGTTTTTAAAAAATTATTTGTTGTTATAGAAGGCATTTTATTCATTGGTTAAACATGAGAAAATAAATACAAAAAATATTAATATCATTCAGAGTATAGACATAATTACTGTTAGCATTCTGGTTTAATGTTTTTCTATCCTTTTTCATGATCTATTAAGTCTGTTTAAAATATTTATATTTATGTGTGCTAATGTATCTCTCCAAACATAAGTAAAAGTATATACACCTTTGTATAACTCTTATAATAGCCTCCATATTAAAAAAAACACCTTTATTGTAAGTCTTTATATACCAAAAAAAAAATATTTTTATGAATCACTTTTTAGTGGTTGCATTTATTCCATTGAATTTCTTCTAATTATTAAAATAAACGATATTACTGAAATTTAAGAATATATAAAAATTACTAAGCAAAAAAACATTATTGTAGTTCAGTCACATATAATTCACTTCTTTTCCTGAGAATTTTTTCCCCTCCTATGTATGTATTCCATGCAGTGTTTTAGTTTTCCAGATTCTGCATCCACCATCCTCTAAAAACAGTATCGTGTGGTGTGGAAAGTGACTGAGCCTAATATTGTGTTTTAGTTCTTTGATCCCCAGCTGGAGAGTGGGCATCTTCAGAGGCCATGAATCAAGTGAGAGATACTCCAGGAATATTAGCATTTTTCTGCTGTGAGTGCTGGGTTGCTCTTGCTGCCATTTGTAACCCTAATTATGTGGGACTCTTTACTTTGAATGATGGTCAGAAATTGATTTGTTCCTCTTTATTTAGAACCTGAATGTTGCAGCCAGCAACAAAGGAAAGGTTGTGGTTCACACATTTGATATAATTGGAAAGCTGTATTTCAGGAGAACTGGGGCAAAAAAACACACACAAAAAAGCAAAAAAAAACTACCCTGATGTGTGTTGATACAGTGAAATACCCCCCCATCTTCCTCCACCCACTGACTAGGTGACATTTAGATCCCTGCGTGCTTAGATGTGAGTCCTGACTTTACTTCCCACAGTTGTAACAGCTAGCTTTATTGAAGGTTTTTGAAGGGTAAAGTCCTGGTGGCCCATTGTTGAAGTTTTGAAATAGGATCAGATCAGAGCTTTCCCTTTGTAAGAATTGCTTTAGCTGAAGAAGCTGTCAGTTCTGCTCTAGATTCTAGAAGAGCATCATCAGCCATCCCTCTACCTTTTACTTAATTAGTGCTAGGACTTTAATTAGTTGATCTTGGCCAGAGGTTTTGAAGGATGGAGTTCATTGACACCAGCACAAAAATGTTAAATGTTACTCACGTTAAAGTTATGCTTCTTAGGAACAGGAGCTCCTTCTAGAGAATGAAGACTAATTAAAAGGAACAGCATTAAGAAAGCTGTAAAATTAATGCGACTTGACATTTTGTGTATCTTTACGATTTCATACATATAAATCTAATACTTGCTGTGTCAAATGTTTTTTGACTTTGCAATTTATATCTGATTTCTTTTTTATTCTCTTTTGTTAGATTATGCTAGTGTAACATTAGTCATTTCTCATAATCACTACAGAAATATCTAGTCTTTTCTCTTTTTACTTAATTTTTAAAAGCTCAATATTTTGAGATATTTGCTTAAACTTTCTGGACCTTGTAAATCTAAATGTGAGTTTCCTTCACTCTTTGGACAGATATTTTATCAAGTGTTATGGTTTGAATGGTGCTGTGCTAGTTACTAAGGATATATGTAAAAGGAAAAGAGAAAATCCTGTCCTTAAGGAATTCACGGTGTGATGTGAGAGACAGTTATGTTAAACAATGTTTTTAAAGTGTTACATTGGTAATAAGGCCATAACACTTAATTCACTTGAGACTTCTTATGGAAGCAAGGACTTTGTCTTATTAACTTACTACTATATCTACATTCATTTGTTCCACACACATTTGAATGCCTAATAAATGCTACTGTGTAGGAAATAGTAAGCAATCAATAAATACTTATTGATAGATTGAATAAATGACTAACTGAATCTACCCAAGCTCTGGAAGTGGAAGAGAGGAAGAAGGGTAGAATAGAAAAGATTTCCTAGGCGAAGTTATACCTGAGTTGAAACTTTCTTTAAGTATGAGTAGGAATTAGCCATGAAGGTTGAGGAGTAGGGATCGTACAGGCTAGGATTTTGTAGGCAAAGGCATGGAGAGGTATGGAGGTAGTGAGAAACTACAAGTAGTTGCTAAGTGGAAAGTACGAGGCAAGGAGTATTGATAGATGAGACCAAGGAAGTTGGGAGGGCCAAGATGGAGGACCATATGTGCCATGTAAAGAACAATGGACTTTATACACCGAAGGGTTTTAATGAGGGAAATGAAATAATTAGATGACTGTTTTGATGGTTCACTCTACTGAAGTGTGAAGGAGAGAGCTGGATAGGAAATGACTGGAAACAAAACAGTTACAAAGTTTTGTAGAAATCCAAGTGAGAATAGGTTGTATCTGAATTAGGTCAGTGGTAGGAAGAATGATGAGAAAGGGAGATGTAAGAAATACTTAGGAGATACAGTTATTAGGTTTTTAGTCTTGGAGAGTTGAGAGAAGAGTTAAGAATAACCCAAGGTTTCTAGTATGAGCTATTATATATAATTTTTTTCTATATCATTTTAAGTAGAAAACAACAGCAACCAGTTAAAAAAAAGCCCTGCGTTTACTTCTTTCTTGTAAAATTGGCAAAAGTCCTGACCTCAGATACTGTACTAATTGTTTTATTCATCTCTTGACCAGACCTTTAGTTGAATCACTAGATATTTGGCCTCCTTCCTCATTCCCCTCCATCACAAATATTTTAAACAGCTTCTGTGGCTAGGTACTGTTAGTTGCTGAGGGTGCAAAGATGTATTAGATCTGGTTGCTTTACTTTAAAGTCTACAATCAAGCGTGAGGTTTATGGCGAAAGTCGTTTTTGCCTTGAATACTTTTTCTTTGCTGCTTGTAATTTTTGGATTTGTGAAACCTTATACTGTTTAGAAAATAACACTAAAAAAGCCAGGTGGGTGAGTGTTTAAAATTTAATTTTTGCAAATTTGACTGTTTTTCACCAAAATGTCACTTTTTATCTCCTGTTTCCTTTCTGTCTGAAATGCACCCAGTGAAGCAATCAAGAAGAATTAATTTTGTGCTGTGTGCTCTTCAGTTCTGAGTTTTGTTGTGTTTAAAACGGTGACAGTTGAAATTTCATGGTAAAAGAGAAAAAGGTTTTGAATTTGGAACGTAGAGGAAAATGACAAAATTAAGGGAGGTAAGAACACCACTATTGCCCAAAATACGTGAGGTTCTGCCCACAGGCAAAAGACTCAATTGCAGTTGTAATTTTGAAATGCTTAACATGGTTCATACATAGAAGTTCTTTGTAAAAGAACAGTAAGAGTAATCACTTGGGATTATTAGTATTAATATCATTAAAATTAAACGGGTGATTGAAGTTGCAGTGTAACACCTGTTGTCCTGTATTGCTTTACTGGGTGCTTAATAATTTTCAAAAATTGTTGCTGTTGTATGTTGTGTGTGTGGTTTAGTGCTTTGATTATTACCTATATTAAAGCCCTTTGGTATATGCGTACATACGCATGGGTTTCTTGCCATAGACACTTAAGCTCTGTTTTGTTTTTTTTTTTCTCTATATGCATGGGTTATCAGTTTGCTTCGAAGTTAATCATTTTGAGGTTTTTCTTTTGAGTACTGTCGAAATCTAGAGTTTGTTTTCTGTTGGAGGGACTTGAGCCACTTAAGTGTAAGATATTTTCATCAGTGTTTTTAGTGAGAATGGAATCTGGGATCCATCTGCAAGTTCCATTTTTTCTAAACTTGTGCCTAGTTAATAGGCTTACCGGGAAATTCAGAGGGCCATATCCCTCAGGACAGGTGAAAACAGAAGGGATCTGCCTAATTTTTCCTCCTGAACATTTGGATTCAGCAGGCCATTATAGTTTTCAGGACAAAGCATTCATATCCCATTTTCTCCCTTTATGTTCTTTGTTACCATGTGTTTTAACAGCATTATTATTGTCAGTTGGAATGTACACAGCCCTATGAAGAGATTGTTAATCAAATATACCATGGAGTGACAGGGCAGCTTCAGGTATGTTTGTTTCCTACTGCAGTGGAAAAGTAGAAATGTGTTTTGTCTCAATTTGCAGCCTTGACTTCATATTAGGAGCCCAAAGAGTGAATATGACTGCTGTTACAGATTGAACATTGCCTGTATACTGGAACTTACCTAGAAGAATATCATTCTCAAATGTACATTGTTGAACTACCTCCTCATTCAGAAACACTAAGACCTTAACATTACCAAATAACCTTAAAGAAGCTTGATAACATACTGACTAGATATTGAGGGTCCTGGAGGCTAGAGAAGCTGAGCATTCTTCTGGTAGTGGAAATTAAATCACACTCTCAAGACTGGGGAGTCACATTGTAAAGGTGACTGCAATTCATTTGTGTTGTCTTTCTCTAAGGATCTGTCTCTGACTGTGTGAATTCATTGACAAAGTGATTAGAGAAGAAAACAGCACAGTTGAGTATATTGCTATTGATGTACTTAGGAACAATTAGTCATATTTAGAGACAACTATGAGGAACACTTTGCTTAGAATGTGTTCTCATACTTGAAAAAAATTCAAGTGCTTGGGCAAATCTTATTGACATTTCCATCACTTGGGTCATTATGGGAGTCAGGGTGAGGTATGGAGAGCACTGAGTAAAAATCCATAGATAACTAAGATGCAAAGGGCTGGTTGTAATTCCCATCTCTTTATAATGACCTGGCATTTATTGTTAATATATTTGCTTCACTGCCTGGACTAAAATTAACTGTCATTAAGGCTTTGGAATTTTATTGACATGACATCCCAATCTCATTTCCTACTGAAGAGGGTAAGAAATATGGCCCTCAGTGTTTGCGCTAACCTGTAAAAACTTAAAAGTTTAACATTAGCCTAATCAAGTCTCAATCTGTACAAATCCCAAATTTGTTTTGCACATTATTGTATGAATGCGATGGTAAGGCGATGAGCTCCTTTTTGTTTAACAGTAATCTTTGCAGTTTGCCATCATGGCAAGTCTCACAACTGTCGGTTCTGCTGTAGCCTTGGAGGATCACTTTCCATTTATTGTATGTAGACCTGTGGTTTAGTGCATTCAGTAGTAAATTGAAGAGCAGTAATATTTACTTACGTGACCTATCATGTGCAATGAGATATGTTTCATTTTTGTTCATTGGACATTAAATTCTTCCCAATGTTGAACATTCTCAAACAACTATTTTGTTTATGTGTCCCTGCTCTTATTGTTTAGATGTGATTCCTAAATGGGACTGAGTTATGCTCTGTGTTTGTTTTTTTTATGTTCTGAGCTGTGCCCTGCATGGGGGCTATTTTCATGGACCCTGGGGCTATTCTCTTAACCATAAAGACATTCACCATTTTGTTCCAATATGACTTTCTTTATTTTTCTCTGCTAACTATATTTTAAGGATGACTTCTCCTGAAAATACCAAGGGACAGAATTATCAAATGAAGTAAGGCCTCCATTCTCTAGAGAGCAGGAATCTGTTTACAGACCTGCAGTATTTATTATACACCTCATTTAGCCCATTCATCATTTTAATAGAAAAATGAGTCATTTTAGATGATTCTGAAATAATTCGAGGTAAGCTACATAGCCCCAGGCAGAATATAATTTACTCAGACAGCACCAAGCTATTCTCAAAAAAAAAAAAAAAAAAAAAGATCAGCACCAATAATTTATGGTTACTTGTAGTAAACTTATCAGATAGCTTCATTGTCATAGAAATTTTGTGATTAAATTAAAAGTTTAAAGGAGCTTTCTAGGTTACCTTCCCTCCATAAAAGTCCAAACTTAGGGAGTGGGTGTGGCTCCAGCAGTTGGGCGCCTGCTTCCCACTTGGGAGGCCCTGGGTATATCCTAAAAACAGAGATAAAACAACAAGCAAACAAATGAGAAAACCAGTTCAGGGGATTCAATGTGGCTCAGTGGTTGAGCACTGGCTTCCCAAATATGAGATCCTGGGCTCATTCCCTGACCCCTGCACCTTGGGAAAAAAAAAGTGCACACTTAGCTGTGGGTCTAAATATCTCCTGCCTATTCTAAACACTGACTGCAAATTTAATTCCAGCTTTGTGTTTAATATTCTCTTGATAAGAAAACATGCCAGGCGGCGGACTTGGCCCAGTGGTTAGGGCGTCTGTCTACCATATGGGAGGTCTGCAGTTCAAACCCTGGGCCTCCTTGACCGGTGTGGAGCTGGCCCATGCGCAGTGCTGATGCGCGTAAGGAGTTCCGCGCCACACAAGAGTGTCCCCTGTGTAGAAGAGCCCCACACGCAAGGAGTGCACCCGTAAGAAGAGCCGCCCAGCGTGAAATAAAGTGCAGCCTGCCTCAAAATGGCACTGCCCACACGGAGAGCTGACACAAGATGATGTAACCAAAAGAACACAGATTCCCGTGCTGCTGACAACAACAGAAGCGGACAAAGACAACACAGCAAATAGACACAGAACAGACAACTGAGGTGGTGGGGGGAAGGGGAGAGAAATAAATAAATAAATAAATCTTAAAATAAAACAAACATACCAATCATTGTCATGGGGCCAATTTTATTGGAGAGCATAAAACCTACTTATGTATATTTTTCTGCTTAGAAATGAAACATTAAGCCTTTCACAGTTCCCTTAGCCCAATGTATGCACTTATTTTAAATCCTATTTTACTTATTTAGAGGTAATTTATCTGACTCTCAAGAACACAGCTAGCTGTCCTCCTGGAGTATAGCTCCAGACCTGAAAGGAGAGTTTCTAGTAGTGTCATAAAACTCATGAGCTTTATTAATAACAAAAACAATTGATACTTGTTTTTAGTATTTTTTTTTTTTTAATCAAGATCTTTCAAATCCAGTTTCTCATTCGGTGTTAATAAAAATACTTGATGTGTGTAGGATATCTTTTGTTCCTGTAAGATAGGAAACAAGTGTTCAAAGAAACTCTGAACTTAAAAGTTGCACACACTTAGAGCCAGGGCTACAACTTCTATCTCTAGTGTCGAGGCAATCTTTTCCTTTCCTTTCCTCTTTCCTCTTTTTCCTCTTTCCTCTTTCCCTTCCCCTCCCCGCCCCTCCCCTCCCCTTCTCTTCTTTTTTATTTTTATTTTTATTTTTTATCTGTGGTGGATTGGATCCCCACTGAATTAGGAGAGGATGAGGGGACTGTTCGTGATATGGACTAAGCAGAAAATTAATTCAGTCAAAAAAGGAAACCAAAAAATCTTGCATTATGGGCCTACTCAACATAGAGGTAGGCTGCCTTACCAGTCTAGTAGATTTTGTGTTATTGCAGGGTGAAGTAATATAGTCATAATTCAAATACTATCAGGGATTAAGACTAATCTTTTAAGAGCAAGTAATGAAGTAATACACATTAGAACTAGAGTTTCCATCTCAATTTTGGATTTTTAAAGGTTTGGCACTTGAAGTTGTAAATTTCAGAGTATCAATAAACATTTATGAGAATCCCTACATTGAGAAAAGGATACTGGTTAAAGGAAGTGTTGTGTATTTGTATGAAGTCATTTTAGATTGTTCTTAACATACAATGTTTACTATGAGCTGTCAATGGTTTTGGAGAAGTGGTTGATATAGATACAAAAGGAACTGATTTATAGCAGTTATCCATCCACCTACTCCTCAGAAGAACACTAATAATTCAGAAACTTAACTTTTTATGTGCAATGTAAGCTCTTTATTTGGAGACGAGGTGAGAGATGATTCTGTCCCTTTTCTTCTTTGGATAATATACATATATCTGCCAGGACACTTTTGAGAAGAATAGAACTATATTTGCTGCAATAGATTATATTTAAGAGTAAATGTAATATATGTTCACGATTGTCCACTTGAGTCATATAGTAAGCTCAAATAATTTTGTGTTTTGTATTTTCATTGAACTTTATGAGAAGTTTAAAGTGACCAGTATTGCACAGATTTGTCTTGTAAAGTTAAGGCCTAAATAGAGTTTGGAAAACGATGACATTGACCATTTTGGAAATTTGTTAAATTGATAAAAAATAAAAAGAGTAGTTTTGGGTGTAGTTATATAATCACTAATGCATTTTCAACTTGCACTTTCTAATCCCAAGAAAAATACTTATTGACCACAGGTGGTTATAATTACTGGATTAGAAAAATGATTTTATTTCCAGAAAACAAGCTGTTTCTGCCCAACTTGGTACAATGATAGGAAAAAACTGGTAAATGATTTTTACTATTAAGTCTACTATTGTAAAAATGAAAGGCTGAGTAGAAATCTTCCTAGCTTGTATACGAGTGTGTGTGTTTGTATGTAATTAATTTTTTTGAAAGATTTATTTATTTACTTCTCTCCCCCCCCCCCCTTGTCTCTTCTCTGTGTCTATTTGCTGAGTCGTCTTCTTTTGTCCGCTTCTGTTGTTGTCAGCGGCATGGGAATATGTATTTCTTTTTGTTGCGTCATTTTGTTGTGTCAGCTTTCTGTGTGGGTGGCGCCATTCCTGGGCAGGCTGCACTTTCTTTTGCTCTGGGCGGCTCTCCTTACAGGGCGCACTCCTTGCGTGTGGGGCTCCCCTACGTGGGGGACACCCCTGTATGGCACGGCACTCCTTGCACTGCGCAGGGGCCAGATCCACATAGGTCAAGGAGGCCCGGGGTTTGAACCGCGGACCTCCCATGTAGTAGACGAACGCCCTAACCTGGGCCAAGTCCGCTTTCCCCCTGTATGTAATTAATTTGTTTTCCATGTGATAAAGGCATTTTTTTAAGCACTGTGACAAATTGAAATTTACAGTTCATTTCTTAATCTTTTAAAATTTTGAAATAATTTTCAGCTTATAGAAAATTGTATTGTACAAAGAATTTTAACTCTGGTGAATTTATCTTTAAACATTTGCCACACTTGGTTTATCATTCTCTCTACCTCTACCTAAATATATATTTACATTTTTTTCATATATACTTATTTTCTGAACCATCTGAGAGTGCTTTACAGATAATTACAGATATCATGCCTTTTTACCCTTTAATACTTCTGTTGTGTGAAATAGCTACAGTACAGTGTCAAATCAAGATATTCAACACTGATGCAATATTTTAACCTTTAATTAAGATTCCAATTTTGTCAGTTGCCCCAGTAATGTTCTTCATAGCAGTTTTTCCTCCTGGTAGAGGATGTGTTCTAGGATTGTATATTGCAGCCTGTTGTCATGTAAAAATTACATTTTAAACATGATTTGCAAACAATAGGATTAAGCGGAATACTATGTTAATTTCAATTTATGAGTTTCTACAGTCTGCTAGAGTTTTGGAAAGAAAATGAAATGCTTGACAAGAAAAGGGAGGTGTAAAGAGTTTCATTTAGACATAATAGATTAATATTATGGGTGAGCTGAGGAGAAATGTTTGCTTTGGAAATTGTCTTTTTATGAGCTGAAACGTAACAGAACTTTAATACAGTTCATCAGCATCTGTATGGCTCCCATGCCTTTCAAATGCAGCCAACATCAAAGTTGAATCATTAGAAAATGTTGAAGAGTAAACTTTTTCCCCATTTTTGCAGTTTTTTGTACAATAATTTCATCTGTAATAGCTGTCTCTCTGCCTCTTTCCCCCTACTTCCAGGTACTGCTCCATGTAATTTTAGGCAAATTGCTTCCTTTTCTTTATGCCCTTTGTTTCCATCTGTTTAAAATGAGGACAAGGTCATTAATGCCTTCTCTTTCAAGTCTGTTACCTTGATGAATAAATATATAAATACAGGATTTCTTAGGGAACACAAAATTCTATATACTTATAAATTGTCTTTTCATAAAGTAATTTCGTTTTATGAATAGGTTACCAATTCCAAGAATCACATCTCTCTTAATTTTCTTTAGTTATTAGAAAGGTCCACTTTTAGAAAAGAAAAATAAATGTGGAAGCTTCTGTTTTCTTGGTTAAACGGGATTTTTTTATTGAAACCTTACTCTGATTAGTAAACACAGTTTAATCACAGGCACAGGTATAAATGCTCTTAGGTAATCAGTGTATTGAAAGGGTCAAAATAAGAGGGGTCTGTTTCTTGGAAATAAGAGGGTAAGAACTTTCTGTTCACATGTGTTTGTTGGCTTAGAAAAAAATGTAGACCCCTTTGAATAAAACTTAAATTTATATCACTTAAAAATGTATACAATCAAATTAAAAAAAGCAAAATTGGTCTACTTCATATCTTTAAAAACAGTTATTAAATTAGTTGCTCTAAATTTCTATATTAATAGTGAATTAATCCCTTTTGCTATCTCTAAGTTCAAACGAAGATCCATCTTTTCAACTACTTATCATTTCTTCAACTCAGTAAAAATAATTTCTTAATTTTTTAAAAAAGATTTATTTTTTATTTATTCCACCCCCCGCCCCGTTGTCTGCTCTCTTGTGTCCATTCACTCTGTGTTCTCCTGTGTCTGCTTACATTCTTGATGACACTGGGAATCTGTGTCTTTTTTCTATTGCATCACCTTGCTGCATCAGCTCTCCATGTCTGTGGTGCCACTCCTGGATGGGCTGCACTTTTCGTGCAGGATGGCTCTCACTGCCGGGAGCACTCCTTGCATGTGGGGCATCCCTATGTGGGGCCCATCCCTGTGTGCCATGGCACTTCTTGCATGCATCAGCCCTGAGCATGGGCCAGCTCACCACATGGGGCAGGAGGCCCTGGGTTTGAGCCCTGGACCTCCTATATGGTAGGTGGATGCTCTTATCAATTGAGCCATATCTGCTTCCCCATTTCTTAATTTTTAATATGATCTTTGGAACTTCTGTCTTTCCCATTTGACACAAAATGTTTCTTCCTTTCTAGCCTCCCCAATCCTGTGTTAAATTTGCAGCATAGGGACAGTGGCATCTTTAGAATATTCCTTGTCATTCCTTGTCATGCACGGATAACAGGAGAATTTATTGGCGGTTCCAACTTATTTTTTTTTCACCTCTTTGAGGAACTCAGTATATCTATCATAAAGAGAATGGCTCAGCTCCAACCCTGAAGGCATCCAAAAGAACAAGTTCTAAATAACATACTCCTTTAGAATATAGCATATTTTTGCTATGTATCTCCATCTTGTAGATCACCATTTCCTAGATATATCTGTAACTATACATATGCTCTCTGCATATATATTATAATCTTACTTCCCCCACACTCTCCTCTTCTCTCTCTGCTTTGAATGTTTTTTGTGAGCCTTGGGGAAATGTATACTGTGCCTGGAGAGTGACACAACAAAAGCAGACACTTGAAGTACTCTGGTTTTGTCCTTGTAAATGACATGGTACAAATGCATTTGGTAGATTAAAATATGTTCACCCTGACAGAAATCTTTTACTTGAAGTAAAAAAAAAATGCCTCTGTCAATTTTGATCGCAACAAAGGTTGCTGCTGTGAGTAAGAGTGACTTGGCAAGATAGCAAGCTCTTATTCTGGAGCTACATTTTTTACTTGATTCTCAGTTTTGAGGTGGTTATAATCTTGTCTTGGCATGCTCTTGTTTCCAGAATACATGAGTTTTCATGTTTCTTTGGCTTTTACTCAAGATTTATGAAGAGGGGATTTAGCTTTTTGTTGGGCAAGTAGCAAAGCCTGCTTGCATCCCCTGATCAATAATTGTAAAATAACTAGAAATTGATCCATGCCAGCTGTAAATCCACCCATGCATTTCTGTTAATGTCTGTCATCCTTGAGAAGCTGTACAGAAAGCATTTCTACCCCCAGAATCACTGAGGACAGGATAGGAGCAAGTAACTGGCAACTGTGTATTAAGGAAAAGTTCTTACAGTGTTCACAATTTGATGTTGTTCTCCAGATATGTAGTATATACTTTCCAGGAGATTGAAAAAGTTTCTGGCATGGGAGCATAACCTAATTTGGGTGAAGAGAGCAGAGCAATGATATGATTTGATGGTACTGCTAGGTTATGGCTCCCGCAAAATATACTTTTCACTGATTTGGCATGGTCTCACTTTCTTCTCTATTTGGCCTAAAGTTCTTGTTGTTTCCATCTGTCTCAAGATAGAATTGAGGGGGAAAATGCTAGGTTGTTCAGTTTGGTGAGACCACCATTGATACACACATATGTTGCCTGGGAAAAGAAGATGCTAGCTGATGTTTAGGGAGGAAGTACACATCATCTTCTCTCAGTTATCATGATGAGATACTAGTTTTTCAGATTGGTACCTAGTCAATTATTGAGATTTTATAAAGCCTAAAGGAACTAGCTGGATGGGGCAGTTTCATTTTGGGAGGTCTTATCTGTGCTTTCAGACTGCAGTAAGACATCTACTCTTCAATAACTTGAAATAAGAGAGAAATAGTTGTCTTATGATAAAGTTCAAAACTTACTGACTGAGTGACTCCTAAAGCAAGACTTAACTGTCACTGATGGAATGTATTAACGCATCTAAAGAAAGAATGTGTCAATCTTGATTATTCTGTCACTAAAATAAAGCTTTTAAAGATTATTTAATACTATGTTGTCTTAGTTTGCTAGAGCTGCTATCACCAATACCACAGACTGGTTTTGGCTTAATAACTGGAGTTTATTGGCTCTTGGTTTTGCGGCTAGAAGTCCAAAATAAAGATATCATCAAACTTGCTCTCTCCTGGAGTCTGTAGTGTAACAGTGCTAGCTCCTGGCAGGCCTTGTAGTTCCTTGGCTTGTAGCTCTATCTCCTGTCACATGGCAATGTCTTCTCCTTTCTGACTTCTGTTACTTCCCGGTAGTCTTTATAAGATCTCTAGTACTATGAAATAAAACCCATCCTGACTTACTTGGCCACACTTGAAATAAAATTGATGTCTTTAAAAGGTCCTTTTTATCATGGGTTCACACCCACAGAGATGGGATTAAGATTAAGAGCATATGTTTGTTGGGATACATAATTCAATCCACCAAATGTGTGAAAAGTTCACAATATGATGTTTAGTAAAGATTTTTAGTCTGTATATCTGCACAGATAGAAAGATTGGTAGTAAGAGTATATTTTTCTTTTAAACATTTTTTCTTTATCTTTCACTTTACCTGAGTCTCTGAAATGAATAAATTAATTTACATACTTACATAGTAAAAAAAAGTATATCTTAAGCATTATTTACTATCCTAAAAAGAATTTAATTTGTAGGTAGAAATAAGAAATCAAAAAAGATAAGTGATGATTGTGTCCTTCCCAAACTGACCCTTGGCTAAAAACTTGCTGACCCTGATGGGTGTCTGCCTCTTGTGGAAAGATTATAGCAAGCTATTTTAGCCTCATGCTGACATGCATTCAGATCATGTCAAAGTTTATCAAATATCCCCTTAATTTTGTATTTATTTTTTCAATTTATTCATTCATTCATCCCTTCCCTCCCTCCCTTGTTTGTGCTCTCTGTCTGCTTGTTGTGTGCACTCTGTGTCTGCTTGTCTTCTTTTTAGGAGGCACTGGGAACTGAACCTGAGACCTCCCATGGGGGAGGGAGACACCCAATCACTTGAGCCACCCCCACTTCCTGCTTACTGTGTTTCTCATTGTGTTTCTTTGTTGTGCCTCCTTGTTGCATCATCTCATTGAGTCATCTTGCTGCATCATCTCGCCACGCCAGCCTGACATGTCTGCTCACTGATTTGCTCATCTTCTTTAGGAGGCACCAGAAACTGAACTGGGGACCTCCAATGTGGTAGGTGGGTGCCCAACTTCTTGAACCATACCTGCTTCCCATCCCTTCAATTTTTTTTTATGTTATTGTCTCTTTTTTAAAATTTTTAATATTTTATTGAAGTAGATTATTCATACATGAACATACATTGTGAACTTACAAATACATCACATCACATGGGGGTCTCATACATCACCCCTCCACTAACTCTTTGCATTGTTGTGAAACATTTGTTACAAACTGTGCAAGAGCATTGTCAAAATATTACTGCCAACTATAGTCCTTACCTTACATTTAGTGTATTCTCCCCCCAACCCATACTATTTTTTTTTTAAATATATTTTTGTTATAGATATTGTGAACTTGCAAAAACAATCGTACAGATGTTTAGATTTCCCACACAATTCCACATCTTGGTGGAACATTTGTTACAGATTTTGAGACAATATCAGACTATATCACCAATCATGGCATAGTATACATTTGGCACACTTTTTCCATACACCTCCATTATCAACACAGTACAGCTTTGGAATTGATGCAAGAATATTGTAGTATTGCTGTTAACCACAGTCTATAGGTCATGCCAATTGTAGTTTTCCCATGTTTCTCCATATTCCCATCACCCTGCACCCTGTACATCTACTTTAGCTCACAGAAAGACTCACTTGCATTTGTACCCTTAACCACAATTCTCAACCACCTCTGGGTTCACTATGTTATTCAGTCCCTAGATTATTCTTTAGCTTTCTTTCTATTGACATTTACTTCCCCAGACTACCTTTTCCAGTCACAATCCCGTTTATAAACCAGTTGCTACTCACTATAATGTGTTACTATCATCTCTATCCATCTCCACTTTTACAGTCAAGTTAATTAAAACTTCTACATACATTAAGCATCTATAGTTCTTCTCAACCGTCTTATCTCCTAATAACCTATACTCTAGGTTTTAATTCCATGTGTTTATTCTTTGTATTTAGTTCATATTAATGAGACCATACAATATTTGTCCTTTTGTGTCTGACTTACTTCACTTGGTATAATGTCTTCCATTTTGCTAAGACTCATCCATGTTATCACATATGTCTCAATTTCATTTCATTTCTCCTTACTGCAGCATAGTATTCCATTGTACATATATACCACATTTTGTTTATCCATCCATTGGTTGATGGGTACCTGGGTTGTTTCTATCTTGTGGCAACTGTGAACAACACTGTGAACATTGGTGTGCTGCTGTCTGTTCATGTTATAGTTTTTAGTTCTTCTGGATATATTCCTAGTAGAGGAATTGCTGGATCGTATGGCAGTTCTATATTTAGCTTCCTGAGGAACTGTCTTCCACAGAGGCTGCACCATTTTACACTCCCACCAACAGTGAAGGAGTGTTCCTATTTCTCCACATCCTCTCCAGCACTTATTGTTGTCTGTTCTTTTAATAGCCATTCTTTGTGGTGTTAGATGATACCTGGTTGTTTTAATTTGCATTTCCCTAATAGCTAGTGATAGGGAACATTTTTTCATGTGCTTTTTGGCCATTTGTATTTCCTCTTTGGAGAAATGTCTGTTTAAATCTTTTGCCCATTTTTAAATTGGATTGCCTGCTCTTTTACTGTTGAGTTGTATGATCTCTTTATATAGAATGGAAATCAAACTCTTATCAGATAAGTGGTTTCCAAATATTTTCTCCCATCAACTGGGCTGCCTTTTTACCTTCTTGATGAAGTTCTTTGAATCACAGAAATATTTTAAGTTTAAGGAAGTCCCATTTTTCCATGTTTTGTTGCTTGTGCTTTTGGTGTAAGGTTTAAGAATCTACCACCTACCACCAGGTCTTAAAGATGTTTCCCTACATTTTCTTCCAGGAGTTTTATTGTACTTTCTTTTATATTTAGGTCTTTGATCCATTTTGAGTTAATTTTTGTATAAGGTGTGAGGTAGGGGGTCTTCTTTCTTTCTTTTGGCTATGGATATCCAGTTCTCCCAACACCATTTGTTGAATAAACTGTTCTGCCCTAACTGGGTGGGCTTGACAGGCCTGTCAAAAATCACTTGGCTGTAGATATGAGGATCTGTTTCTGAACCATCAGTTTGGTTCCATTGGTCTATGTGTCTATATGCCAATACCATGCTGTTTTTACCACTGTAGCTAGGTAATATGATTTAAAATCTGGAAGTGAGAGTTCTCCAACTTCACTTTTCCTTTTTAAGATATTTCTGGCTATTTGGGGCCTCTTGCCCTTCCAGATAAATTTGATAATTGTGTTTTCTATTAGCCTAAAAAAATGCTGGTGGAATTTTTATTGGGTTTGCATTGAATCTGTTTATCAATTTCTGTAGAATTGACATCTTAATGATATTTAGTCTTCCAGTCCATGAGCATGGAATGTTCTTCCAGTTATTTAGGTTTTTTAAAAATTTATTTTAGCAATGCACTGTAGTTTTCTGAATACAAGTGCTTTGAATCCTTGGTTAAGTTTATTCCTAAATATTTGATTCTTTTAGTTGCTTTTGTAAATGGAATTTTTCCCCTACTTCTTCCTCAGATTGTGTATTATTAGTGTATGGAAACACCACTGATTTTTGCGTGTTGATCTTGTATCCTGACACTCTACTGAAATGATATATTAGGTATAGCAGCTTTATTGTAGATTTTTTGGGACTTTCTAGGTATACAATCATATCATCTGCAAATAGTGAAAATTTTAATACTTCCTTTCCAGTTTGGATACATTTTATTTTATTTTTTCTTGCCTGATTGCTCTAACTAGAACCTCTAGTACTATATTGAACAACAGTGGTGATAGTGGGCATCCTTATCTTATCCCTGATTTCACCGGGAAAGCTTTTAGTTTTTCACCATTGAGTACAATGTTAGTTGTGGGTTTTTCATGTATTGCCTTTATCATGTTGAGAAAGTCTCCTTCAATTCCTATTTTTTGTAGTATTTTTATCAAGAAAGAATGCTGTATTTTGTCAAATGCCTTTTCTGCATCAGTTGATAAGATGATGTGATTTTTCTTCTTTGATTTATTAATGTGGTTTATTATGCCGATTGAATTTCTTGTGTTGAAACACCAGTCTTGCATGCCTGGTAATGAACCCACTTGATCATGATGGATAATTCTTTTAATGTGTTGTTGGATTTGATTAGCAAGTATTTTATTGAGGATTTTTCCATCTGTGTTCATTAGAGAAATGGGTCTATAATTTTCATTTTTAAAAATATCTTTATCTGGCTTTGATATTAGGGTAATATTGGCTTCAAAGAATGTGTTTGGTAGCGTTTCTTCTTGTTCAGTTTTTTTTGGAAGAGCTTGAGTAAGATTGGTATAAAATCTTCTTTGAATGTTTGATAGAACTCACCTGTGAAACCGTCTCTAGTCCTGGGCTTTTCATTTTGGGGAGCTGTTTGATGACTGTTTCAATCTCTTTACTTGTAGTTGGTTTGTTGAGGTCTTCTATTTCTTCTAGTATCAGTTTAGGTTGTTTGTACATTCCTAGGAATTTTTCCATTTCATCTATATTGTCTAGTTTTTTAGCATAAAGTTGTTCATAGTATCCTCTTATGGTCTCTCTTATTTCTGTGGGGTTAGTGGTAAGGTTCCCCTTTTCATTTTTTATTTCATTTATTTGCATCTTCTCTCTTTTTTTCTTAGTCTAGCTAAGGGTTTGTTGATTTTGTTAATCTTTTCTAAGAACCAACTTTTGGTTTTGTTAATTTTCTCTTGTTTTTTTGTTCTCAATTTCATTTATTTCTGCTCTGCTCTTTGCTATTTCATTCCTTCTACTTGCTTTGGGATTAGCTTGCTGTTTTTTGTGGTTTTTTTTTTAAAGATTTATTAATTTTTCTCCCCTTCTCCCCCCCTTCCTCCCCCGCCAGTTGTCTGCTCTCTGTGTCCATTTGCTGTGTGTTCTTCTGTGCCCGCTTGTATTCTTGTCAGCTGTACCGGGAATCTGTGTCTTGTTTTTTGTTGTGTCATCTTGTTGCGTCAGCTCTCTGTGTGTGAGGCACCATTCCTGGGCAGGCTGCACTTTTTATCATGCTGGGTGGCTCTCCTTACGGGGTGCATTCCTTGTGCGTGACGCTCCCCTACTCAGGAGACACCCCTGTGTGGCACGGCACTGCATGTGGGCCAGCTCATTACACTGGTCAGGAAGCTCTGGATTTGAACCTTGGACCTCCCATGTGGTAGGCGGACACCCTATCCATTGGGCCAAATCCACTTCCTTGCTGTTCTTTTTCTAGTTTCTCCAGCTGTGTAGTTAGGTCACTGATTTTAACTCTTTCTTCTTTTTTTAATGTAAGCATTGAGGGCTATAAATATTCCTTTCAACACTGCCTTTGCAGCATCCCATAGGTTCTTGTATGTTGTATTCCCATCCCTTCAATTTCGAATTGGCTTTCCACATAGGTTGCCTGCAGAAAGAGCTTGTTTGGGGATGGAGATCCACCATGCTTGATTTTCTTGGCAGATGTTGTTCTTATTTTAAAGTGAGACTTGGCATTTTAATGGATCCATAAGTGTTAATAAACTTCTGATGCTGCTGACAAATAGACTTCTAATTTAAATACTTAGTTTGCCAAATTAATTTAGTTTTTCATCTGGGCCTTTAGATAGGTGGCGAAGCTGTCCCTAATAACATCTCCTTGTACCATATATCAAGTGGACTTTTCTTCTTCAGAACTTCATAAAGGGATTTGAGAAAGGTGTGCTCTAGAGGGCATGTGCTGGGATGCCCCACAATGGGAGACCCTGGTGTTGAGTGATACAGTACATTTCACAGTTTTGCCTTGGACCTGCTGTTTTAGGGCTTGTCTTAGTTTGGCAGAGCTGCTCTGACAAATACCACATAGTGATTTGGTTTAAACAACAATAATTTTTGTCTCATGGTTTTGAAGGCTAGAAGTTCAAAATCAAGATGTTGGCAAGGCCATGCTTTCTCCCAGATTTGGTAGCATTCCTCCGACCTGTAGTGATCTCTTTGTCTATGTCTGTCTGTCTGTCTGTTTGTGCATCTCTCTCTCCTGTCTCTTCTCTCTCCTCCCTGACTTCTACTTCTTCAGTTTCTGCTGACTTCTGGGCTTCTTTCCTTGGCTTTCTCTGACTGCAACTTTCTTTCCTATTTTTATAAGACTCAATTTGGACTAAAATCTAAATAGGATCTTCTAAGATCTTGTTCACAAATGAGGTCACACCTCAACTAATAACATCTTCAGAGGTCCTATTTACAAATGGATTCACACTCACAGGAATGTGAATTAAGATTAAGAACATGTTTTTTATCTGGGCACAGGATTCAGTGTATCACAGGGCTCCTTACTTTCCCATTTCTTGGTGGCCAGTCATCTTTGGAGGAGGTGGAAACAAAATCATCTTGTACTGTCACTGTACTTCTAATTAGAACTTGAAGAGACTTTAGAAATCACCCTTTTCTTCTCATTCTACTTCCAAAGGAATAGGCCTAGGGCTTTTAGGGGATAAAGGTCAGATCTAGGATCATTATCCAAATCTCTAGGTTCCCTGTCTAGAGTGTTTTTCATTCTTCTTCACGGTGGTTCCCAGATAGGCTCACGGTTGCTAGCTGGAGCACAGAAAGCCAGAGATCTTTCTACACATTTGGACTGGCCTGGGACCAGAAGCCCCACTGAGGGTGGGGAGCACCCCTGATGGCTAGCTGGGTCCACAGAAGGTCTTTAGGATACATAGTTCTTTAACAGAGCTGTTGGGATGTATGTTTGTTTTTCTATGATGTGCCCCCTATTCTCTGCCTCTCCTATATTTGTTACAGTTTTCTCAACTGCCCTTCTACCATTTGCCTATCTCCTTACCTAAGAGCCTTAAGTGACTTGGCAAAGATTAATGTTAATGCCTTCTGAGACAGTGCCTTATGCCCTGATCTCCGTTAAGTAATGGGGAAAAGACCTATATTATTTATTAGTTATCTTCAAGGTCACTATTATGATCAGTGAGGTAGAGAGTAAATGTCCCCAACATTTTTCTGTTCTTACCTTGAAACAAGGTGGCAGAAACATGGCCTCCAAATTTAGGGGAAGATGATTATTGATTGACCTCAAATGTTGGTTATAATGGTATTTTTTGGCTAGATATATGGGATTATAATGAAGCTCTTATATTTTAAAAAACAGCCCATCATAACCAGACAAGTTTTGACTTTTTCTTCTTGGCTTTTCATCATAACACTATGTGTATATGTAAATATTTCACATGCATTGCCATTCATTCACAAATTATTTATTGAGGGGCTACTACATGCTAGGTATGGGGGGCTGTGTGTTGAGGATACATCAGTCAAAACATGTAACAGAATCCCTGCCTAATGGAGTTTATATTTTAGTAGAAGGAATTGGTATATTTCATGTTTAATGTTTACAGCCTTGAAATAGTTAGGGATTTGAGATACAGGGGGGGTTAACCTTGAAGGAATAAAAATAGCCATCCCAGTGTTTAATGCCCTCATTCAGCTTTTTTGGATGATTTTTTCGTGTGTGTGAGTATGTGCTCTTCATCAAAGAACACTTTGCAATTATTCAGAGCACTTTTATATTTGATTTTGAACTATTTTGATAGTTGGGTCAGATGACAGTGTCCCTGAAAACATGCTTTAAAACTGCAATACATTACATAAATATATTTAGGATTAATATCAGCAATTATCTCCACTTTTTAGAAGAGAAAAATATTTTGAATGATTCTGTAGTAAACTAAGAAATTACATTGGTAATATAACAACTGGCTGCAGAATGTGGAGGGGTTTGCTTTGTTTTGTAACTGTGGTTGTGGGATCTTTCTTGCAAAGTTGGGGAACAGTAGTAATTGAGGAATGTCATTCCCCCTCCCACCCCTGAGGGAAAGAGCCTCCTTCACCGCTTAAAGTTGTCGGTGTGTGTCTAGCCAGGCAGTGTGGCAGTTTAGAATCTTATGACTTAATTTGCTTGGCTCAGAGGCCCAGAGACTCATTTGGAGGAGGGCCTTGGCTGATTCTTCTCCAAGTTACAAGTACCATTGTTGATGGGAGATATTACTCCCTTGATATCTTATGCACAGAGGGAAGACCACCTCTGTGATACATTTTGCCAGGCTCCACTTCAGGGGAATTGGGTGGAGAACAAAGGGCATGGAACTGAGTATTGATATTGAGGGTGAACTGTGATTGAAGTAGTGATTTATCTGAATAAGGCCGACACAGAACTTACTCTGGGCCAGCTGTTTGAAATTCCAGAGGAGCCCAGAGTTTGCTCACAGAGGCAGGTGGAGAAGGGAGTCCACTCCATATAGAACGGAAATTTGTTTACTCTGCCTCCCCAATGGGATCACTGCTGTTCTTGTGGCTTTTCTTGCAGGACTTTGTGAGTGTGATGAGCTGTGCTCTAGGAGCACTTGGCCTGAGCTGTGGGCTCCTCCTTTCTCTAAACATCGTAGGTCCTTTTTTTTCTTTAGGTGCTGAGTGCAGCACAGGTGAGGGTTAAAGTGATCCAATGTTGGCATTGTCTCCTGTTCTTACATCTTAACCACTCCTCTGAAATTTTTCTTGGATTCTTGTCTCAGGATAACCTCCAATCCTATCTCAACAGAGAACAGTGGTTTTCTCCACAGAGAACAGTGGTTTCTGCATGCTTTGGCAGTTTCCTCCTGGATCTCCTAAAGAGCAGGGCCAACAAAATGTGCTAATATCATGGCCATAATCTTCCTGTGGGAACAGCAGAGTTGTATAGTATGACATCTCTTAGACTTGATACTATCTTCTTGGGCAGGATTGTTTATGTTTAATTGCTGCCATACCCCAGTCTATTCAGTTGAATAGCACATAGTAATTATTTAACCCATGGCTTCTGAGCATCACCTTTATGCCAGGTGTTGCTGGGAGCTGGATGACAAAAGATAGAGCATAGTCCCTAGTCTCAAGAAGCTTAGAGCATGGTGGAAGACTTGGCCCAGTGGTTAGGGCGTCCGTCTACCACATGGGAGGTCTGCGGTTCAAACCCCGGGCCTCCTTGACCCGTGTGGAGCTGGCCCATGCGCAGTGCTGATGCGCGCAAGGAGTGCCCTGCCATGCAGGGGTGTCCCCCGTGTAAGGGAGCCCCACGCACAAGGAGTGTGCCTCATAAGGAAAACCGCCCAGCATGAAAGAAAGTGCAGCCTGCCTAAGAATGGCGCCGCCCACACGGAGAGCTGATACAACAAGATGACACAAGAAAAAGAAACACAGATTCCTCTGCTGCTGACAACGGAAGTGGACAAAGAAGACGCAGCAAATAGACACAGAGAACAGACAACCGGGGTCGGGGGGGGAAGGGGAGAGAAATAAATAAATAAATCTTAAAAAAAAAAAAAAAAAGAATCTTAGAGGAGCTATAATATATATTACCATTTACAGAATAAGGCAGTTGGACATGTAAGTGCTTCAGGGGCATACAACAGAGATGCCCTGCTTCTTTAATCCTCCTCATGCTGGTTCCTCTGCCAGAATGTCCTTTTCTGCTCTCCACCCTACCCCTCAGTCCCCTCATTTAAATTTTACCTTTCATGAAAAAATCTAGCATAACTATATCCCCGTAAATACCTCCTGTTTTCCTAATTTAGAAATGATTGCAATCACCTCTACAGCTTCAAAACCTTTTGTTCACAACTCTTTTATGACTCAAGAGACCTTATCTTCCAAAGCAGGAAAGTGAGAGGAGGTACTATTAATTATATCTTGAGAACACACAGTAACCTGTGATGTTCCAGGCGAACCAGGATGTAAGACACCTTACTTATGACCTTTATAAAATTTCTGATTTCTGTCAGATATGTTTTCATTTCCCATTTTTAGAATGTAAATTCCATTGTGGGGGTGGGGGAAGCAGAAAAGGACCATGTTATTTATATTTACATTTCTACACAGTGCTTTGCCTATAATAGGAGCTTAATAATGCTTACTGAATAGAATTTATGCTGTCCACAGTAGGTGTCGTAAGTTTAGCAGACCTGCAGGAACCTAAGGGATGGCTGGCAGAAGAAAATAAAGTCTGAATAGGTAGAGCTGGGGCCAACAAGGCCCAATTGTGGAAAAGCTCCTTTGGGTTGTCCAGTAGGCCAGATCTTGAAATGATGGGAATTGGGGTCCATTCTGGCCTACTCTGCTCAGCCAGGTGTCAGATCTACTTTGTTAGGTGAAGACAGAGAGTCCCTTCAGAGCAGTCAGTAAGGTGGCAGAGTTGTGATTCCTGGGCAGTTCCTCCAGGCAGATACAGGAGCCTTGCTCTGGTGCCTAAACATTCAGCTTCCTCTGAGGCAGGCAGAAGGGAGGCATGTGACTTGAGTTCCTGTTCTACATGCTGTGGTTGGCATCCTCGGAATTTTCATTAAACTGAATACCACCTGGCAATGTATTAAAGCATTTGAGAAGGTTATAATCACTTAGTAAGGCCACTAAAAGTCATAGAGGAAAGGACATTTTTCATAGACTAGATGTCACTGAGGAAATGTGCTTGATGGGAGACTCTAGATGACATTATTTCATGGGCTTTTATATATAGAATTTCTTGCCATTTAAAATAGTCCTTTTCACTGGCCAGCTTAAGCAGCTATTCTTACAATGAGGTGAGATATTGAAAATAATTTTGAGCTTATTACCACATGGTCCTAAAATAAGTAAATAATAGATACATTGACTTCTATTCTATAGGCAGCTATAAGAGACCTTTGTAGAATGTTTCAGAGGTCTTTCTAAGGATGCATTATTTTACTGCCACCTCCCGTTACCATTATTCTTTAGTGCCTACGGGCCAAATCCTATATAAAATGGGCATTTAAAAATCTTTTGTGGGTAATGAGCATTTGGTTTTATTGCCGTCTATAATTTGGACTCCAGTGGCAAATGGTTAGTACAAACTTTTGAACCTAGGGTATTGTAACACTTTTGTCAGATATCTATGCTTAGCAATGTCTTTGTGGCGCAAGTTTACTGTGTTTTGCTATGAAAGTGAACTTCTCTCATTTATCCATTCAGGAGAGTCAAGTATGTTTCTGTCTGTAGTTTAAAATTTCTTAGACTTGATCCTACCTTCCTGGGCAGAATTGTTTATGTTTAGTTCTCTGCTATACTTCCTGTCCTTCACTTGCTTTTATAAAGACTATGGCTGACTTTTAAAGTTGTGAGTTTTGCACCAACCCTGTTTTCTCATTTTGTTCAATTGTGGGTACAGTATGAAGTGAAGAGCTGTAATTCTAGGATGGAGGTTCTTAAGTCTGACTGGTCAACTGAGTCCCCTGTCAGACTATTTAAAACTACAAATGCTTCAGCAGACTCAGGCTTGGAGGGTGGAACCTGAGCATGTATATTGCTAAATATACCATTCTAATGCTCAAACTTAGTAGAGAACCAGTGATCGAGGGCTTGCGAGAGTCAAGAAGTCACCCTCGCCTTACTGCTGCTTTGCATCCTAGGGATCTGTTCAACTTTGTTATTAGCTTAGCAAGGCCATTTACTGGTGTGACAAGGCCTCGACATCCAGATATGTGTTCCGGCTTCCCCACGTTATGTATTATAAAATCTGTCTTTAACATGTTAGTAGCCATCATAATCTTCACTTTTTGTTAGAATTTAAAGACATTATCCCCACCCTTCTTCTGTCCCTTCTCACCTAATGGTGCTTCCTTCCTGTTAGGTCTTGGAAAAAAGAGCACTGGCCTTGGAGAGAGAAGACCTGACTTCTGGGCTCTTCAACTCATTAACTTGTGATAGTCAGCAAGCCATTTACCTCACTTATCAGAGCTTCAGTTTTCTCTCTTCTAAAATCAAGATGTTATTTTCCTTACAGCTTTCTGGGTAGGATAAGGCGAGCTAACGTGAATGTGTGTGTGTGTGTGTGTGTGTGTGTGTGTATTTAACCACTTTGTAAAACTGCAATGAATGCCACACAAATGTAAGGAGTTCTGTTCCTTGATTCCCACAGTGCCTGGTTCAGTGTTCCTTATCAAAATGAGTCATCAACAAATATTCTTAACAGGTTGCAGAGAGAAGATTCTCAGATTAATGGTGTGTTTCCATTCCCTTCTGCTGAATTCTTCCTTTCCTCCCCATGCCAACCCCGCTGTGAGGCTAGGAATTCCATTCCTTAATTCATTTCTAGGAAATGTGACTTTTTTTTTCCGCCTGCAGTTAGTTTCTGGGGTTGGAGACCCACCAGTCAGTAAGCATGTTGAGCTTCGTCCTTGGCCTTTTCAACAGTTTAATTCCAATTGTGTTGTTAAAACAATATTTCACTACTTCTGATTTTCCTAATTATCATGCAGATTAACAGTGGGGATCATGACATTAGAATAAGTGAGTGGCTTATGATTTTTGCCTTGGAAGGAGAAACTCTTGCTGTTTTTCTCCCCCCTTGAGCAACACAGCAGTAATAAATGAGCAAGTTCAGAGTACTTTATGATAGATAGTTAATGGTGCTGTGCTTCAGCCAACAGGCCTGTTTCCCCAGCATCTGTCACAATTCAGAGTCATTAGCATACCTTTAATGGTTTCTTTTCAAAATAATTTCTACTAGGGCATTTAGAATGCATCAAGGAAAAATATTGAGTTGTAGAGATGAAGAATTTATAATGTAGACAAATGCTCTTCATTCCTTCAGATGTAATTTTGATAAAATTGAGAAACCAGATAGCAACATATTATAGAATATAGCACAGGTGACAGTATTTACCATATTATCTGGGCAATTATTTTTCAGTCATTCTAAAATAGTTAATTAAAACTAACTTAAAAAAAATAGAAACAATTAAAAAAATATTACAGGATATTTTCATGCCCTGAACTATACCATAGGCCTTCATCCTAACCTGGGTTTGGACTGTCCTTCGGTTGTCTTTCACACTGTTTTATGATCAGTCATGGCATCAGTGAGATTCTCATAAGATGGACATGTTTTGTAGGGTATATGTTAATTTTGTGTAATACTGGTTAATGTAAGTGTTTTAGTTGGCTAAAGGGGTACTGATGCAAAATAACAGAAATCTTTTGGCTTTTATGAAGATTATTTGTTTGGGGTAGAAGTTCACAGTCACAAGACCCTGAAGAGTCCAAGTCAAGATACCATATGAGGTACTTTCTCATGCAGAGTCTGTTGCCACCTGTTGATGCAAGATACCTGCGAGAGTTCAGTCTTACTCCTCCTCCTAATCCTCCGTCGTCCCAGCTTCTTTCAATCTCATCTGCAGGCTGGGACAAGTCTTGTCTTCCTCCTGGGCTTGTTTCCCTCCAGGCTCAGCTGCTCTGCGCTTTCCATAAGGCCAGCTGTAAACTGTCAGGTGAACGGCTCATCTCTCCTCCCGGGTCCTCTGCCATATCTAATGGAGCCTTTTTTCCTTCATCACATAGCTCCTTCTCTATGTATTTACTTCCCGGGGCTCCAGCATTAAACTCTCACTTTCTCTTCTGTCTTGTTGTTTTCTCTCATGAGTCCCTGCCCTCGGGGGTAACATCTTACTGACATGGCCCAATCAAAGCCTTAATCATTATTTAATCAAGTAAAAATGAAACCTCTGAATCCAATCCAGTCCAATCTAATATACCCACAGGAACAGACCAATTTACAAACACAATCCAGTATATATTTTTGGAATTCATAAATGACACCAAACTGCTACAATTAGATTTTTTTTTTTAAATTGTGAGTTTAGTTCCAAGGGGGGGTTCTTGAAAGGAGCAATTAGCCATCTTTTTCCTGAAATGTCAAGGACAGGTGAGATAAGGGGTTTATTAGATTTTTAAAAGATGAATGCATTTATTGTGACATATTTTTAAAAAGAAAATGACTTCCTTAGCTTTTTAAAAATGAAGGCCAATGTACACTTTTGACATATAGCTATTTGAATTGTAGTTCCTTGTGTTTGTAAGGGATGCTCTCTTTTTTTGTGATCTATTTTTTTTTTTAAGATTTATTTTTATTTCTCTCCCGCCCCCCCCCCTCCAGTTGTCTGCTCTCTGTGTCCATTCACTGTGTGTTCTTCTGTGTCTGCTTCTCTATTCTTGTCAGCGGCACCCCGGAATCTGTGTCTCTTTTTGTTGCGTCATCTTGCTGCGTCACCTCTCCGTGTGTGTGGTGCCGCTCCTGGGCAGGCTGAACTTTCTTTCACGCTGGGCGGCTCTCCTTATGGGGAACACTCCTTGTATGTGGGGCTCCCCTACATGGGGGACATCCCTGCGTGGCACGGCACTCCTTGTGCGCCATCAGCACTGCTCGTGGGCCAGCTCCACATGGGCCAAGGAGGCTCTGGATTTGAACTGTGGACCTCCCATGTGGTAGGTGGACACTCTATCCGTTGAGCCAAGTCTGCTTCCCTTTTGTGATCTATTTATATATATATTTTCCTTCCTTAATGTTTATAACAGGACTATGAAGAGGCAGGGCATGTATTACCCCATTTTCTAAAACAAATTTGATATCCTTCAAGAGAAAAATGGGTATATACTAGTTGATTGGCAGGACCATATCTTCTAACTTGTACTTTTTTTTTTTTTCTTTTAAGATTTATTTTATTTATTCCCCGCCCCCCCCCGAATTGTCTGCTCTCTGTCCATTCGCTGTGTGTTCTTCTCATTAGGTGGCTCCGGGAACTGATCCTGGGACCTTCTGGAGTGAGAGAGAGGCGATCATTCTCTTGTGCTACCTCATCTCCCTGATTAGCTACGTCTCTTATGTCTCTCCTCTGTCTCTTTTTATTGCATCATCTTGCTGTGCCAGCTGTCTGCATGGGGCAGTACTCTGTGCAGGCTAGCACTCTGCCTGCATCATCTTGCTGTGCCAGCATTCTGCATGGGCCAGCTCACCACACGGGCCAGCTTGCCTTCACCATGAGGTCCTGGGCATCGAACCCTAGACTTCCTATGTGGTAGACAGGAGCCCAGCTGCTTGAGCCACATCTGCTTCCCTCGTGCTTGTTTTTAACTCCTGTCTAATGTTTAAGCTATTCTGTGCTCCTCTAGGATGATTTTTGCAAGCTCACCAATATTAACATTTCTGCAAAATACTCATAACACCTTTTTGAAGAGAATTTTTTTGGGGTAATCTTTTCTTGGTACTAAAGAAGCAAATAAATAATTTGATGGGTTTTCTTATATCTTTGATGTGTGACCGCTATATGAGGTCATTTATTCATTGCTGCACCTTTTTTTTTTAATTCGCGTATTTAAAATTTGGAAACACTTCACAGAATTGGGGAAAGTTATTTTCCATTGCTGGAGGACATCTCATATATTTTTGCATTCTGGAACGTTTGCTGTTATATGACCTAGGCAAAGAATCATAGATTTGTTAAAAGACATGACTCAAGATTTTAGACTTTTATTTGTGTGTGTTCATGTTCAGTCTTGATGTGTGGAGTCTACAGGTCCAAGTAAGCTTCTCCTTGTCCCAGAAAACAGAATTGAGTGGAAAGAGAGGGGAAATTGTGGTAAAACCCCTATCTTTGGGGACATGTCATAGAAAGCGCACATATCACTTTCCCTCAGAATGGGTCTGAACTCAGTTACCTGTCCATATCCAGTAGCAAAGAAAGCTAGGAAATGTAAGCTTTGTTTTTGTAGGCTGGCCATGAGCCTTGCTGAAATCCAGGGGCATAATTACAGATTACGGCCGGATGGGTATTATGAGGAGCCAGCAGTCTGTCACAATTGTAAATATCCAAAACTGATATTTGAGCTTTTTGATGCAAATCCAATTTTAAAAAGTTTTTAGGTATTTAACATTTTTGGGCAACTTATTTGCAATTATGAATCATATTGACTTGTTGATTATATATAGTCATTTGAAAACACCAAATACCATTATTTTTCTAGATATTATGAAAAGTCAGTTATAACCTAGAATCTTTAAATAAAATTTGAAAATGGATGATGGACCAAATGGTATTCTAATTACTTGATTTCAATACATTTCTCTTTAATGTGAATCTTTGAAGAGAAAAGTGAAAAGCAACATTATCCTTGAGAAATTTTCTCCTAGCATCTACACAGCCATTTTTTAATTACAGAAAATGTCTTCAAAATCTGTTTGCCATTTAAAAATTTTGGCTGTGAGAAAGTCGGTTGTCAGTTTTGTTATGGAGAAGAAAATCTTCAACTAAAAGCCCATTTATATATTATGTTGAATAAATAAAATATGTTATTTCTACATTAGTGACTGATTTTCAACAGAAGTTTTTTTCTCCCTGAATTTGGGTTATCATTGTTGGTCATGTAAACACACAAAAAAGCATGCCCATAGAATTATGACTGTAATTTAATGAGGATGGTTTGAAAATAAACCAACATAATGCATGTGTATTCTTCCTTCCAAAGAGTCTCCTTGGTAGCTGTTTGCTGTTATATTTATTCCTCTAGAGTTGTAGTTTCTCAATTTTGTCAGCCTCGCTTCCACTTTTTCTCCCTTTCTCCCTCCATCCTCCTCTATTTCTCTTCTTTCTTTGAGAATGCCTTAAAAGCACATTGTTTTGAATATTCTCAGAGGTGATAAATCATCAGCTGAGAAAAGACTTGATTTTTAGGAACAGTGAGAAGTCATTTGGATTGAGGGCTGGTGGATGATGAAACTCTAATAACACTTTCATTTAGATATGGGGACTGACTGTAAAGTAATGAGACCCCTTTTCTTGAATTTTTATAAGGCTGACTACTTAGGAAGCTCAATAATAGGGACTCTCAGTTTGATGTATATGTTTGTTTAAAAAAACTAGTCTTATTTGGTAATGACATAAAAGTTTTGTGTATTTTATTCATTAATTTTGTGTTTGTGTCTACTTTTTTCTTGATTTTGGAGTCTTTCAGCTGTCTTTGGGATCATTTTCACACTTCATTTTATAATGATAGTTCCTTTTGAGTTTTGTGATGTCTGTATGTGATATTTGCAGTACAGTACTTAGAGTGACATAAAACAGGAGAAATCATACCTCTATCAATGTTTAATTACATAAATTTGCTCATAGATATTTTCTTTTGGAACTTAGTATTTGAAAATTGTCAACAAGATTTTAATGCTTATGTTAAACAGCATCATGTAGATCTATATTACTAAATGCAGTTATATTATTATATCATCAAATAAGTGTTACTGTTAGTGCCACCAATAACTCATATTGCCCCAAAGTATAACTTTTAAAAACAAATTGACTTGCTCAGCAATTAGACTAAACATTTGGCTTTCTATATCTGTTAAATATAAAACTTCATGGTATATATATATTTGAAGAGAATTTTAAATAAAAAAAAACCTGTGGTTCTCATTTCTGTATTTGTTTTGAACTTGTATATTATCTCATTTTGTTTATGGATATAACTTAGCCTTTTTTATTTTTTACACCCTCGGCCATCGGAGTATTTCTTTTTCCCTCCTGAACAACTTCATGTGTAAAGTTGTAAAAGAAAGAAAAGATACTACTGAATTTTTCTTGTAAGGAAAGAAGGAAGAAAGGAAAGGAAGCAGTAGAGAAGCCAAATATGTTGTGTGAGTAATGTAATATCCTTTGTTTCTAGTTATTTTTGGTACATGTTGTATTTTATTCAGTTTTGATTAATAAAATCATGCTTTCAACTGTAACAGTCACCTGATAAATTTTAAAACAAAGTGTAACTATTAGCTGGAAATATAAAAAGGTTATTAAATGAGGATTTTGTTTACTTGCTTTCAAAATGTATTTTTTTAAATAAATGTTTTCTTTTTTTTTTTTTTTAAGATTTATTTATTTAATCCCCTCCCCCCCTCCCCCGGTTGTCTGTTCTCTGTGTCTATTTGCTGCGTCTTGTTTCTTTGTCCGCCTCTGTTGTCTATCCGCTTCTGTTGTCGTCAGCGGCACGGGAAGTGTGGGTGGCGCCATTCCTGGGCAGGCTGCACTTTCTTTTCGCGCTGGGCGGCTCTCCTTACGGGGTGCACTCCTTGTGCGTGGGGCTCCCCTACGCGGGGGACACCCCTGTGTGGCAGGGCACTCCTTGCGCGCATCAGCACTGCGCGTGGGCCAGCTCCACACAGGTCAAGGAGGCCCAGGGTTTGAACCGGGGACCTCCCATGTGGTAGACGGACGCCTTAACCACTGGGCCAAGTCCGTTTCCCAAAATGTATTTTTATTTTACGTCAAAAGTAAAAATGTTCATTGGATTTTCTAGTGTTTTAATAGAGTGGTCTTTTCTTGTAAATAAATACTCATTAGTCCATGTCTTCAGAATGAGTAAAGATTTATCCTTGTTAAGCAAAAAATAATGCCGATTCGTTCATTTTTCTATTTATTTTCTGGTAGAGCAGACAACTGGTAAAACTCTGTGGGTTGACAAATGTTTCAGGATAGTATTAAATTTACTGTGAATTTGAACATCAAAAAACAAAGAATAAAAGAAAAATATAAAATTTTGATATTTCCTATTAACACATGTAATATGTTAATTTTTAAATTCATTCATTTGATAAAATACTACATATATATACTATATATAGTATATATGCATGTAGATTGTTCTGTTTATCATTTTCGGTAAAAATGTTTATATGACCTTTGTAAAACTGCCTTCTCAAGGTTACGATTCATAAACACTGGTGTTTTATGAGTAAATTGCTAACTGGTATTTCTTTATGTAGATTGTGTTGAATCTCACAGGAATAAAAAACACATTTTTCGATTTTAATTCAGAAAATCTTTTGAGTACTTTTTGTGTGCCTAGCCCCAATAACCTCCATTTTAATTGAGTTTCAATCTGTAACTCAGTGATGTAGTTTTTCTTTTAAAAAGTTATTTTAAAACAAATTTTTGTTAATGCAAGTTGAGGGTTCTTAAATGAGTGTTACACAAATAATTGCTTATTCTTCATATTAATGTCAACATTCAGAATTGCTCTTACATGTACCTTCTTTTAAACCCTTCTTTTGGTCTTTCCCCTTGTTTCCTATATATCACTTTTAAAGTAAAGTAAAGAAATTTGGGGTCGTTTAATTATATATCAATTATTTTAACTTAAAATAGAGAATAGAAATTCATTTTTGCACCTGACAACCCCATTAATATATTGGTATATATTCATTCTTTGTGTGTATTTGCGTGTGTGCCTGTGTGTGATATACACACAAAGAAATATACGTGTGTATGTGCGTGTATGAATATATACACATTATTAAAGAAATTTAATCTATTTTGTTATATTTATTTACCACAAAAGTAAAGTCCTCGTATTCCACGCCTTATTTGAAAAGTATTATTTTAGAAAATTTTTACATTTCTGCATAAATTTAATCATTTTAACTTTTAAGTATTACTTTCTTAAGATGAACCTTTTAAATGTTAATTTAAAATATTAAAACTAAAAATCTATTATGATGCTTAATGGTGATTAATAGAAATATTCCCATTAAACACAGGAAGAAGACAAGGGTTTCTATTATTTATGTTCTGGAAGTCTTGGTCAATGTAATTAGGTAAGAGAAAAAAGAAGTAGATGGGAAAGCATGGAAAAGAGCAAGCAAAAATTCCATTATTTACAGTTGATAGGATTGAAGACCAAGAAAGTCAAGAAAATCAACTGACAGACTGTTAAAAGCTAAGAATTCGGGTTAGGCAATTGAATATAAAGTTAGTGAGGAAGCTCTTTACTGTGAGAGAATGAGAGCAAAGAAGAAATATAATTATATTAGAAAAACAAAAGCAAATATCTATGTAGAAAAATTTGTAGCAGTTCATTTGAAAATCTCAATATCCATAATCCTACCATTCTTTTTGACTACTGCTTTACCATGCATATATATATATATATATCCATTTTAGTGTGTGTGTAAGTAGGGTGTCGATTTGGGCTGACATTGTATAACTTAAAAAAAATATTTTTTTAATGTAACCACATATTGTGAATGTTTTTCCATATGATTAAATTTAAAAAAATTTTTTTAATGGATTCATTGTTTGGATACTTGACTGTATCCCTGGTTGAAGATTTATATTGTTTCCAGTATTTATCAATAATGCTATGAAGAAAAATATCCTCTTGGCTAAATCTTTGCTAACATCCATGATTTATTTTCTGTTTGTAGATCAATTTCTTATACCAGATTTGTTCAGTGAAAGGGTATGCATATTTTTAAAAAATAATTTTATTCCTATACTGGACAGTCCATCCCAAGAGTACAGTTGATGGCTCTCAGTAAAAATCACAGAGTTGTGCCTTTATCACCACAATGAATTTTAGAACATTTTCATTGTTCCAAAAAGAAAAATCTGGTACCTCTTACACTCCCTTATTGTTTACACTTAGCTTTGATTAGTACTTTTATTACAACCAATGAAAAAATATTACAATATTACTGTTAACTGTCCTCCATAGTTTGCATTAGTTGTATTTTACCTATATACCACCCTTTTAATAACACCTTGTAATAGTGATATATGTCCTAGTTCATGGAAGAGTATTCTTTGGTTTGTACTGTTAACCACTGTCATCATCTATAACAACGTTCACTATGTTAAAAATCCCAAGTTTGTCCTCTAGCTTTCCTTCTATTGACATATACGACCCTAAACTTCCCCTTTCAGCTACAATCACATCCATAAATTAGTGCTGTTAATTACACCCACAATAATGTGTTACTATCACCTTTATCTATTTCCAAACACAATAATCTTATTAAAAATTCTATACACAATAAGCATCAGCTCCCCATTCTCTACCCTCACTATATATCCTGGTAACCTATACTCTAGGATTTTACTCATTATAATTAGGTCATATTAATGAGACCATGCATTATTTGTCCTTTTGTGTCTGGGTTATTTCATGCACATAATGTCCTTAAGGTTCATCGTTGTTATTGCATGTATCAGGACGTCTTTCTTACAAGTGAATAGAGAATTACTTGTATGCTTTTTTGGAGAACTTTTGGTGTCTTAGAGATTTTTCTCCATATTTTATGGATGTTGTCATGCAGCATTTTTAATGTCTGTAATACTAGTCTAGATTCCATCCAATCATTTTTAGCTCTTCAGAGCCTTTTATGAATATCTTCTTTAAATATAAAAATCCATGGCGGAAACTACCTGAAAAGTCTTCTGATGTATAAGGCCATAGGATTAAATGATGTGAAGTTATAGTGGATTCTTTGTATCTTCAGAAAATTACAGTTATTAACACTGTGACTAATTTTCTTTCTTTCGTCACTTGTAGTTGTTAAGGAACAATTTAGAAAATTGATGCTTCTGTCAAAAGTCTGGATGAATAGGGTAAATGCTTAGTCTGAATATGGAAACATAAAGAATTCCACAACTTTTACTAAATGTGAAAAAAGGAATCTATTTTATACCTCATTAAACTGTTACACATCATAAATAATTTATATCAACCCTTGTTCTTGTCTGTATCATGGATGATAAACTAGTCATTTTAAAGAGTTTTTTAATGATTGTAATAGTATTCCCCTTTTCTCCTCCCTTGTCTTACTTTGTGCCTCTTCTTTTTCTCACCCTCTCTTCCCCATTAGAAAAAAGTATATCTACTGAGTGCTCCCAGTTGGTAAATATAGGTCTAGAATTGTTACAGTAATCGAGAGAGGGCAACTCAGGAAGTTAGGTGACTTTGGTTGATTTTCTCTCTAGCTTTGCTACTTACTAAATATATTATTTTGGGTTTAGTTTAGTCTTTGTGTTTCCGTTTCCTCATATTTCTAACGAGTCTAGGTAATTCAGAGAGTTGTTTTGAGAATTCACAGATATAAAATATGTGAAAGTGCCTTGTAAATTGAGATCCTTACACTCATAATAAATTCTTATTTTTATTGTTGACAGTGTTCGCATGGATTGGCAAATCTACATACAGATTCCACTGTTTGACATGGGAAGCCAACAGTTGTAGTTACCGATCTCCTGCCATCTACTCTTATTTTTATAAAGGGTTCCCTGACTATGTTCCTGCCCTGTCATATCTTGCCACCTACCCCAAGGGTTGGCAGAAGAGCAGTCAGAGAAGCAGTCAGATGATGGTATCAAAGAGAAGGGTATTATGTCCCTAATTTTTGTGTCTTAGCACAGTAGGTAACCTAATATCACCACATTGTTAGTAGTTGAAGTTGATGGGTTTAAGAATTACAGGTTATTAAGGAGAATAGAAAGATGGGAAATATGGAAATTGTAGCTGGAGAGAAGGACTCTCAAGTTAGAAATCGATGTAGTGGAGGAGAGCATTGCAGTCCTACAGCCCAGGAGTGGCTTTTGTAGCGACTGACTTTCAGCCTTGGAGGGGGCTTTTGAATGACTTACTGAAAAACCATTGTAGTAAACTCAAGTGGGGTTGTACTGAGCAGGGAAAGAGTCAGTGGAGCATGGCTAAGGATGGCCTCAGGATGTAGCACAGCTGTGGCTGCCTAGGCAGTGACTGCATCCAGGGAACTAGCCTTCCACAAAGCTGAAAGGAATCAAATGCTTTGTTTTAAATGTAGTCTTCAGCATGTATCTTAGAACTGTTTTTGTAAATAAGAGCTTCAACTATTTCTTACATTAGGTGTTGTCACTAATTTGAGGACAGAATTTAAAGAACTGCTAGTTTCACCACAGCCTTTTTTGTTGCAGTTGAACATACAGATCATAATACATTACCAGATGAAATCATGGTAAAAAGAATAGATAAAAAGAGTCCATACCTTTGAATACGGTCCATGTAAGAATTGGAAGCATCATCTTTAAAGTATTTTGACAGTACATTGACCATTGAGAAAGTGTCTACTTTGTTTATATTGGAATTTGGATCTTGGATACAGAGTCAGGGGTCTGTGGTATTTTCTGCCTCTCTCCTACTAAACATTGAAACTGACAGGGTGAGTGGAACAATATTGTACTCACCATTTCTGAGTAATAAACCTGGTCAGTAAAACCAAATGCTTTTCACCTTAGGCCCACAATCCTAGCCTTATTAACAACTGCAGTTATTCCCTCCACCCTCCCACCCCCCAATCCATGGAAGATATAACAGACTCTTAGAATGGAGTGAATAATGGAGTCTGTGACTGTCAGAAGCTGTCACAACAGTCATGGGAAAAATGACTGTGAAAAGCCTGACATTGAAGGAAGAGACAAAATATGAAAAGCAGAAACTGTATTAAAGTGCTTCAGTGATGAATATACCCAATGATGCCTTGATTCTTCAATAAAACTAAATAAAAATCCCTGAAATACTTCACCACTTATTCCAACACCCTGGGGTTTCTGCTGTGGCTAAGGAGCCGTCTCTATTCCCCTGTGTTCTTTTCCTGGCTCAGGTCCCCTCTTCCTGGGGCTTGCGTCTCTTTCCTGTGTGTGCTGACTTCTTGGGGTTCCAGCTTAAGACTTCAGTATCAAACTCCAACATCAGAAAAACCCAGGGAGAGAGACAGAGTCATTCACCTGATAGTCCACAGCTGACCTTGTGGAGTGAGGCAAAGTCTAGAGAGCCTCATAGTCTACATCTGACCTTGTGGTGAAAACATTGGAGCTGAGCCCAGAGGAACCCAGGAAGCCTGAACTCTGGCAGACGTTGGTAGCCATCTTGCTCCAACACGTGGAAATAGACTTTGGTGAGGGAATTAACTTATGTTTTATGGCCTGGTAACTGTAAGGTTCTACCCAAAATAAATACCCTTTATAACAGCCAGCAGATTTCTGGTATTTTGCATCAGCACCCCTTTGGCTGACTAATATAGAATTTGGTACCAGAAGTGGAGTGCAATACACTGAGAAAAATTTCCCTTACAGATGGCCACAAATTTAATCAGTGATAATAGGGTGCATGAAAGGGATAACCCTCAGTTATATAGAAAATGCACTTATTAAGGAAGTACTTTCTTTTCACCTAAAATCTTAAACAGTTTGACTAACACACATGCATACACATCTAGCTTCTTTGTGCTGAGAGGTGTTAAATGATTTGAAAACTGTAATGAAATAGCTGAAATTTTACTGCAAAACCGCTATAAGCATTGCCTTATGAAGTATTTCAGTGTTAAATGCTAAAATTTAATCTGAGTAGCTGTGACTAATCTAGTCTTTATTTGTAACACATTCAAATTAAGAGGTGTATGTTCTTGTTCATGTACTTTCTCATTAGCACTAATAATGCTAATGGGAGTGACAAATGAATCATGTTTTTTTGCATTATATCACTCACACCTACTAGATAGCTCCTTAGAGGAGGTAATTTTCCATTTGATGCATTTATGGAGCTATGTGTTTAATAGTTTTTGTCCATTGGGACTGTTTATTAGTTGATAGGCTCTGGGGAAAAGAAGTTTGGATTAATCAGCTTCTACCATAGAAGAAATTGTGATGGTAATTAATATAAATGGGGATACTATATACTCATTTGTTTCCTGTTTGTTTCCTGTATGCCTTTAAGGCTTTTTTTTTTCTAGTTTATTATGAGACTTCAAGATTCTTTCCCAGACTCTTGACTTTAGTGCCTGAATGTAACCTCTTCATTCTTTCTCTCCAAATCTTCTTGTTTGTTCAAAAGACTCCTTGATATTTAGAGTCACTGAACATTTTTTAGTATTTAAAACAGTGTAACGCCACCTTCTTTTTGTGAATACTCATTAAGGGTCAGTACATTTGATTATTTTATTCTCTCCACTAACTAAGCAAATATTTGTTCCCTTTGCGAGAGATCCAGGATAATGCTGGAGGATTGGGCCAGCTGCTGGGGACTATTCCTGCTGCTTCTCACTTTCCTTGCCCTCCAACACACACACACACACACGCACACGCGCACACACACACACACTCTCTCTCTCTCTCTCTCTCTCTCACACACACACATACTATCTGTCTCTCCTTCCTTCTCCCTGTCCTCTCTCCCCCGCGCGCGCACACACACACACACACACACACACACACTCACTCACTCACTCAGTTACTCTCCTCACCTCTGAGTCAGGCCTCTACCACCCCTTAACCAGGGGGAACAGTGATGGCGTAGCTCTCACAACTCCATCTCCTTTTTGGGATACTCCTGCTCTCAACTTTTTAATTTAGATCTCTGGTTTAGAACTTTGAGAGGCTTATCCTCCTCCTATTCCCTTGCTGCCACATGAGGTATGCATTGAAGGTACATGTGTTCGAAGACAGCGATGAGCCCTCTTACTCAAGACTTTGGCCTGGGGGATATCTTTCTTGCGTTTCTGTTTCCAGTTGCCATGCAATTTTCCTTAGAAGCAATGCTGTAAAGAGTACTTGGTTTGTATAGGACTACTTTGATTGTATGGTAATGAAATTCAGCTGTATTATGGATTAAATCAGAACTTGTCTAGGCTGGCTTGAGTTTTAACCTTTCTTTCTATGAGAAAATACATTGATTTATAGAAACCCAATTACAGATGACCTTTTGGAACACTGCCCATGTCCAAGTTGGGTACTGCCTATATTTCTGTCTCTTCTTGATGAGTTACTCAAATTGTTTACACAGGCTTTGGAAATAGGTGTATCAAGTCTGCCATGTAGCACAGAGGAAAATTATTGATTTTGGAAGCAAGAAACTAGGGTGTGAATCCTTGTTCTTATTAGCTTTATTTCCTTCACTAAGTCATTGAACCTCCACGAACCTTAGTATTTCCATCTCTTAAGTAGAATGATTAATAGCTACTTCACAGAATGATTGTGAATATTAAGTGGAATAATGTACAGCAAAGTGCCTTGTAAGTTGTTGGGATGGTATGTAAATGAAAAATAAAATTATTTAATATTTAATAAATTGGAAAGAGAGCAATATGTTTTGCAGGCCTCTGAAAATATTATAAATTTTCCTGAAGTTGTTGAAGATATTTGCTAGAAGTTTTGTTTCTGCCTTTTCATGGACGTGGGTGCGTTGTTTTAAGTAAGACAGATTTTTATGAATTTATTTTCTTAATGGGAGTATGTTTGTAAATAAAACAACTTGCAGTAATAAGGTGGTTTGATAGGCAGTGTCCTTTGACAAATAAAAGATCATTCAGTTGCTTTATGTGGCATGGTACAGAAAAGAAGATCATTCAGTTGCTTTATACAGAAATACCAGCCACCATATTAAATCTTAATCAGTAACAATGTTTCACTAATTGTAAGAATTGGTTTGTATATTGGGTAAATTGCTGTTTGTTAATGTTGGATTATATAAATGAACAGCTAATTGCCATCCGCAAAATAAGCATAAGGTTTGCTAAAAGCTTCCATCAGTAGCTTGAAGAAGGGACTGCTGCCTAATATTTCAGTCATTGTGGAAAGAAAGGTAAATGACATGAATACATTTATAATGCAGGCCAATTTCTTCTAAAATGCACCTAAGTATTATTACTTTACCAGGAGTCTGTGAAATATGATTTGTTTAATGCATTTCAGCCCCCATAATATTAAGATATAATTGAGATTTGAAGTAAAAAAAAAAATTGCATGCAGTCAGTATGGTACATGAATCATACACTAAATTGCTTGTAATTTTAAAGGCACTTAAGGGAATTGTGAAATTTATATAATGCATTCTTATGTTTGGAAAAGGTTATAAGAACAATAGTCCAGTTATTTTAGTATTTTAGTACTTAAAATAGAACTTCTGGAATTGTTATTAAACCTGAGATACCTATATAAACCAGCAAATCTAACTCTGTGTCCAGTTGTCATAAAATACTTTTTGTGAGTTTTTCCTTTAAACCTCTCATGTTTAGCAAAGTAGTTGAGTAGCATATAATTTCTACAAAGGCCATAATCTAGTTTTTACAAACTGTAAAACTGGATGAATGACAACAACATAAATGTTGCCAGTATGTTTAGAAGGGAATCAGTTAAATGGTACTTGGAATTTTGATGATTATTGCTTTGAAAAGGCTGAAAATCACAGGTCTTGGCTTTATAGTTTAATTACTTGCTTAACAATCGCTAGTGATTCAGTAAATCACAAGGCTTCCAAACAAATAACATCAGTAACTCTGCCATGCCTGAGCAACTCCAATTTTCTTGACAATGGCTACCAAACTGTGTTTAGCCTAATATAAACTGTTAGTTTAACAGCAAGCAGTAGGAGCTTCAAGTGTGCCATTGATGAGCTACCAGGAAATTGAGTGCTGCACCGGTGGTGACACTTGTGTCAAGAATAACTTTAGCATGTTTCATTAAGACCAGTTGGAGAAGCAAATATAGTAATTATCCATATCCTTTTTTGATATTGGATTTAATAATAATGAGCAATGTCCAGCTTTCCTGGGCTTCTAATTATTAATTGGTTCATAAGAACACAGCATGTGGTTCCTCACAGTTTGAATAAGATTGGGAAGAAGGCAGGCTTAAGGTCCTACATTCTTTTTTTGAGGCAGAGTGAAAAGTACTGGTGACAGTTTGAAAGAAGAGCAAGTTGTAGAATGGGATGGAGGTGTGCTGGTGTGAAAATGTAATTTGTGCCTTTATTGACCTTTGCTCTCCTTCCTCACTGTCTTAGCTTTGTGGCATTTCTGTGAACACATTGTTTTTCCGTCTTGCCTTTTTGCAACTGCAAGCTATTTATTTCAAGTGGATTCTTCCAGAATTCCATGAGTTCCTCAGTTTTTACTTGCATAGCAGCCACAGTCTTTTGCCCACATGAGCCTTTTATTATCTCCTATTCCTTGATATTTTTTTTACCACTGAATTAATAGACAATAAGCACATCAGATTTGCATTTAAGAGAAGTTAGTAATGCCTAGTATTTATTGAGTGCCTACTTGATGCCAGGCATAATGCCAAGAATATTTTATTAAATCTTTACAACTTGAGGTAGTAGTGTAATTATTCCTGTGATGGAAATAACTGAGGCTTAGAGAAATTAAATAATTTATCCAGAGTCATACAGCCAATAAGCCTGGCTTCAGACCCATGCTCTGGGTTCCTATGCCATGGTACCTCTTTGTATAAATGGGAGCATTATCTATTCAGTTCTAGACACTGTGAAATATGCTCTGCAGTGGTATAAACAGGTATTGAAACATTTTTAAAATTGTGACCTCTATTGAGAAACATGCATTTTACATTATGACCCAGTGTACACACACAGAGATTAATTGAAATAGGAGAAATAATACTATTTGTGAATTACAAATAGAAAGGTAACTAATGCCTGGAACAACCAGCAAGAATTGGTAGAAATATCTTTCTGGAAGCTCTAGAAAAAGTTAAAGGACTACAGCAACAGGGCAAGCACTGAATCAAGAAAAAAGACCATTTAAAATCAATAGGATCTCATGACTCCATGGTCGGCCTCACCCCCCATCCCTTTCCTGGTTCAGTGTGGAGCCTGTGCTCTTATTGTGGGTCACTGGTCCTGGTTCCAGAGGGATCAGAATAACCCCTCTTGCACATACTGGGACCATGTATGGCTGGCCCATTCTCTCTGCAGGTGGCATGAAGGACTGAACCAGGACACTCATTACATGCTTGCCATCCCAGAACTTGCCCTATGTTTAAAAGGCAGGTCATGGAGCCTTCCTAAAGAATGCTCAAGTCATGGCTGCCTGAGGCAAGGGATTGCTAGCTGTAGGACATACAATACAGTGCCTGGGAGCCTGAGGAAATTGTTTCCTTGGGAAGATGGGATGTTTGTATCCATATAAATTCTTAGGGCCACATGTACATGCACAAGGTAAGACACAGGCATGGAAAACATCAGGGAGACCCCCATCTTGTATTCTACAGGGAGTCTCTAAACTCGTTGATGGATAAACTCTGAAGTATTTGAGCATTCACACAGGTAAATCTGCAAAGATTGGGGAAGGTGCTTTCTTTTTTCTTCACCCTCCCCCGTTCCTTCTTTCCTTTCTTTTGTTATTCTCCTGGCATTCAAGGATAACTCTGACTGGATACAAGCTTAAGGAACAGATGTTTTAGAGTCTAAATTCCAGTGATAACCCATTGAAATATCAAAATGTCCAAATAGGAAGTGATGGCCTGAGCAAAAAGAATGATTAAGGCATTGGAAACCATCAATGAGGAAGGTAAGACCTGGGACATTCCTGAAAAAGATTTTTAAAAGTAGTCCTAAATATGCTCAAAGACTAAAGGAAAGCATGGACAAAGAACTAAAGGAAGTCAGGAAAATGATAGATGAACACACAGACAATATCGGTAAAGAGATTGAAATTATCAAAGGGACCACACAGAGCTGAAGACCACAGAAAGAAATTAATAGCAGATTAGAGCTGGCATAAGAAAGAATCCATGAAGAAAAGACAATTGAAATCATCTAGTCTGAGGAGTAGAAGAAAGAATGAAGAGAAGTGAACAGAACCTGAGGAACCTGTGGGATACCAACAAGGATACCATGGGAGTCACAGAGGAGAAGAAAGAAGTGGACAGAGCATATTCAAAGAAATAATACCTGAAAGTTTCCCAAAATTGACCAATGACCTGAATGTACAAATCCAAGATGCTCAACAGACTCCAAACAAGATAAACCCAAATAGGCCCTCACTGTGCCATGTTAAAATCAAATTCTCAAATCCCAAAGATAAAGAGGGAATTCAGAAAGCTGCAGGAGAGAACCTGTATGTCATGTATTAATATAAGCGAGTCTCCCAGTAAGATTAAGTGCCAATATTTCATAGGAAACCATGGAGGCAAGAAGGCATACTTAAAATTCAGAACAAAAAAATTTTGCCAATATCCAGCAATATTGTCTTAAAAACTGAGGGAGAGATTAAGACATTTCCCAATAAACAAAAATTAAGACTGCGCATTTCAAGCATTTCAGAAAACAGTGGCGTAGTTGTAAAGTTGGAAGCGAGCAACCCTAAGACAGCAATTTATTGTGATTTGTATACCAACAAGAAACTTTGCTTATATGCACCCAGAAATACGTGTAAAAATGTTACCAGAATCATTATTTGTAACAGAAAAAAACCTGAAAGCTTTCCAGTTATTTATTAATAGGAGACTAGATAAAAACATTGTGGCATTATAAAAATTGAGTGATATATGTGAGCAAAAATGAATAAACAGCAGTGACTTGTACCACAATAAAAAACAATATTAAATGAAAAAAAATCAAGTCACAAAATTACATATGATAGTTTTCCATTTATATACAATATAAATTCATGCAACATTAAGCAACATATTTCGGGATATATATCTATGTATTAAAACTATAAAGAAAAGCAGGGTCACCATGGACTCAAAATTCAGGGTATTGTCTATCTTTGTTAGAGATGGGAGAATGTGATCAAGCAAGGTATATTAGGAACTATGAAGGTTTTGGTCATTTTCACATTTGTGGGGTAGTATGTAGAAAAATGGTTATTTCACTATTATTGCTAATTTGTCCATGCTTGTTATAAATGTTATTTACCACGTATAATATTCATTAAGCAGTTCATAAATGTGTATTTATAAATAGGACATGTAGAAAAAGAGGAATACACGTACACACACACAGAAAGCTAAGGGTGCTCGTCATCACTAGACCAGCCCTATAAGAGATGCAGAAGAAGATTTGTGCAGGTTGAAAAGAAAGGACAATAGACATTAGATCGAAGCTGCTTGAAGAAGTGAATTGAAGCTGCGTGAAGAAGTGAAGAGTTTTGGTAAAGGTAATCACATGGGTAAATATAAACGCCAGTACTATTGTATATTTGTTTGTAACTTCACTTTTTATTTCTTATAAAATAGAATCTAAAAGGCAAATATAAAATATAATGAGAAAACAGTAGTTTTGGACTCATAATGTACAAACATGTAATTTGTGTAGTACTATGTAAAGGTGGGGCCAAGGGGTGTAGGAACATAGTTTGCATATACTATTGAAGTTGGTATGACCAACAAACGAGATTGTTATAGATTTAGGATGTTAAATTTTAGCCCATAGTAAATACAAAGAATATTTTGGAGAAAATGCAATCTCATGGAGATGAAAATAAAGGATTGTAGGGGTGAGGGCCGGTGGAAACAAGGGAAACAGAGAGTTAAAGCATAGTGGTATAGGGTGTCTATTTTAGGAGATGGAAAGTTTTAGTAGTGTTAGTTAGTGAGGGTACTTCAATACTCTGAATGTGATTAATTCCACCAGATGGTATGATTATCCCACAAATAGTGGTTGAGATGGTGAAGTTTATGTTATGTATATGTTCCCGTAATTTAAAAAAACAGAGCAAGCAACTAAAGAGACATTAACAATTAAATACAATACATGATCCTGGTTAGGATCTATCAAAGGGAGAGAAAAGACTCAAAAGGACATTGTTGTAAAGGGATATATGGAAAAAAAATTGAATATTGGAATATAGACTGTAAGCTTTATATCAGTGCTAAATTTCTTGAACGTGATAACAGCACTTAAGGTGTCTTACATAGTGAATATCCTTGTTCTTAGGAAATATACATGGTAATATTAAGTGTTCAAGGAGCATGATGTATACATTCTACTTGCAAGTGTTCACAAAATGGCTTGAGAGACAGCCCGACAGACAGATGGATTGATGGATTGATAGATTGATGGCAAATGTGGCATACTGTTAAAATTAGTGGATCTTGGTATTTTGGGGGATAGGGATACATTGGAATTTTCAATGTGGTTTGTACTATTTTGAAAGTATTTCAAAATAAAAGTTAAAAAAAATGCTACTTGCAGTTTATTCTATTTTCTGCACTATTTTATTTTCTCTATTTCACTTAAAGAATACTGGTTGCGACTCATTAAAATTATTTCACAGTCCATTAATAGGTAGCAATTTACAGTTTGAAAATCACTAGGAGCCGGGGCAGGCCCTTGGGGTTCATGCTGGTCAGTGAAATCTGTGTTCCACTGGTTTTACTCTTGCTCATTTGCTGCCTCAGGTACTTGGAGTTCTAATTTTGTTAGTTTTCTAATTTTGTGGGATCTTGAATGGTTTTGCCAGTAGATATTTGTGCGTGATTGAATTCTGAGGAAGGATTAATACCTTTCCTCAGGCTCTGAGAGTTTCTTCTTTGCCATTTCATCATGGACCTTTGGGGGTCTGATGGAGTTTAGATTTCATGGTTAGACTCAGAACTTGGCTTTCCAGAGGCTACTCCCTTTTTTCCTGAAGTACTTCTAAGCCAAGTTGGTTTGAAGGAAATTGAAGTAAAAAAGTTCTTTCTCCAATAATACTCTTTCATTTTGGCTCATGTTGTGCTGGACACAGTATACCAAATGTGTTTTATATAGAAATTGAGAAAGATGCAGAATATTTTCTTAACTTCATCGTGTACCGCTTGCTAGACAGACATGTCTAGGTATTGCCCAGAAGGCTAGACTGAGGTTACGACCCACTGGTCTTTGCCTAGAACAAACTGATGGCTCAGGACAGGGGTAACCTTGTATCATCTTCACATGACTATGCTCTTATTTATCCAATCCCTCCTTGAGTCAGCAAACATTTGATGAGTGCCTCCTGTGTGCTAGGCTGTGTTTCAGACTTTAGGGGTCCAGTTGTCAACATGACCCACAAGCCACTGCTCTCTTGAAGAGTATGTTCTAGTGAGGAAGACAGGCAACAGTAAGAAAATAGACATATAAATGCATAAATTAATTTTAAATAGTGGTAACTAAATGAAGAACAGTGATGTAAGCTAAGGTGATAGAGAGTTGTGGACTCGAGCATTTCTCCTCTTATCTGTGCCCAACCCCCTGGATTGTTCACTTCCCCAGAACTTACAAATCCTTCTTGAAGTGTACCTGCCTGTATAAGTCCAGGGCTACTATAGGATTTCATTTGTGAAAGGCCAGTAACTCAATATTTTGAAGGCTAAGACCAAATGTGGTTTGTAGCCTAGCAGTAATGGTATCACTTGAAAACTTACTAGAAGTGTAGACCTTCTGGTTTGTCTTGACCTTCCTGAAGCAGAATCTGCGTTTTAACAAGATTCCCGGGTAAATCCCTGTGCATGTTGAAATATGAGAGGTACTGCTCTAAAGAAGTGGTTCTCAATCTTGACTCTTCTAGAGAAACAGAGCTGGGGACAGTAAGTCACTCCCAGCAAAATGACATTTGGACAAACCTTTAAACACCTGCCATGGTGGAAACTGTCAGATGCCCAAGCATTATGCACTTCTGTTATGCTCAGTAAGTCCCCACAAGACAACCTGTCATGCCCCTTTAACACGCCCCTCCATTTGAGATGGGCCACCCAAAATTAGTCCTCCTTCAGCATAATTCAGAAATTCTGCTGGTGTACTTCATTTCTGTATGTATTTCCCCAGGACCAGACTCCCTCTCTGACTCCCCTTCCTTGCTTTGTTTATGCCTGAGTAAGTAAGAAACTTTAGAATTACTTAACAGTCACTGTCTTGGGTGTGGTGTGTTTTGACAGCATGTCTAAAGGAAGGGACTGGCAGACTCGGGTGTAGGCCCAGTCAGACTGTAACAGATGCACATTAGGATCAATTAGAAATCTTTAAAAAAAAACAAAACAAAACTTGATCAGGCCTCACTCCAAACCAGTGAAATCTGTATCTCCGAAGGGTTGGACCTAAAGGTCGGACAAGATTGATAACCCCTGCTCTAGAGTGGAGATATCCTTTATGTTGTTAGAGTCTTAGAACATTTTAGAAGCTACTTATGATAAAATCTGACTGATGTTTTTACATATCAATTATTGAAAGATACATCACTAGAATTCATTGGTCCCTTTCTTTTATCTTTTTCTTTTTTTTTTTTTTTTATTGATTTTGTAAAAATACTACATTAAAAAAAATATATGAGGTCCCATTCAATCCCACCACTCCCCCCCCAGCAACACTCATTCCCATCATCATGACACATCCATTGCGTTTGGTAAGTACATCTCTGGGCACCTCTGTACCTCATGGTCAATGGTCCACATCATGGCCCATACTCTCCCCCATTCCATCTAGTAGGCCCTGTGAGGATTTACAGTGTCCAGTGATTGCCCCTGAAGCACCTCCCAGGGCAGCTCCAAGTCCCAAAGACGCCTCCACATCTCGTCTCTTCCTGCCATTCCCCATACCCATCAGCCACCATGTCCACTTTTCCCACTCCAATGCCACCTTTTCTCTGTGGACATTGGATTGGTTGTGTCCATTGCACCTCTATGTCAAGAGGAGGCTCAAATTCCACATGGATACTGGATGCAGTCCTCCCGCTTTCAGTTGTAGGCACTCTAGGCTCTATGGTGTGGTGGTTGTCCACCTTCAACTCCATCTTAGCTGAGTGAGGTGAGTCCAATAAATCGGATTGTAGGTGCTGGAGTCTGTTGAGGCTCAGGGCCTGGCTATCACATTGTCAGTCCAGAGATTCAAATCCCCTAAGTATATCTTAAACCCCAACACCACCTACAACTCCAGCACAGTAGCATGAAAGTCTTATGAAGAGAGATCCCATCTAAGTCCAGATTCATCACGCATAAACACCAGCTCCAAAGAAGGGCCATCTGACATGGCAGTGAACCCCATCTGCCATGACCATAGCACCCATGGGTCTCGTTAGCCCTCAAAGGAACCAATACCAGGGTGGTTGTACCTACTTTATCTGTCTCTTAGACTCTGCTCAATTGTGCATAAGGGCAATCCTTCTGACAGCCTCCAGACTCTTTTTTAGAGACTCATAGCCATATAAACTCATTTCTCCTTTCCATTTCCCCCTTACATTAGCTCAAACAGCATTTTAAAGTCATGTTACTTTATGTAGACAGGGATATTCTGCTGATCCGCATTGAACCTTCCATTCAAGGTCATTTTCCAGTTGCATCACCAGTTGGTAGTTGATAGTGATCCCTCGGTGCCAGGGAGGCTCGTCCCCGGGTGTCATGTCCCACGCTGGGGGGAAGGCATTGGATTTACATGCTGAGTTTGGCTTCGAGACTGGCCACATTTGAGTAACGTGAAGGCTGTCAGGAGGAAATTCCCAGGCACAATGCTGCTCTAGGCCTTGTTCTTATTTCAGGCATATCAGCTCACAAGCATAGTCATTAGTGTCAGGGGCTCACTGTTGGACCCTCATTCCTTCCTGGTCCTTGCCGCTGCACCTGGGAGACTGTCGCTGCTCCCCTAGGGACCACGACAGAGCACCACCGGATAGGAACCCAGTACCCCCCCAGCTGTTGTTTTTAATTGTTGCCACTAAGAGTATATCCAAACATTACCATGCACCCTGGGCATATGTCCTGTATAGCTCTCTGTCAGCCATATATCGCCTGTCAATAGTATCCTATACCAGTATTCCTCCGTTGCCATTGTTGAACCACTCTGTGATCCAGAACTTCCTGAAAATTGAAGCCCAATATAATGTCAAGATCCCTTACTAGCAAAATGGCATATAGTGATGGGTTTAAAGGTTAGATATAGAATACGTGTTGACTTGGAAAAAATTCTGCATCCTATCTTTTTCTTTTTTTTTTCTCCCCCCCATTGGTCCCTTTCTTACAAAACTATGGCAGAATTGAACACGGGAGAATGGAGTTACTAGAGTTGAATTTGAGCCACCACAATGAGATTGACATTAAATTCTGTGGAAAATGTATGACTCACTTGATAGATAATGGTATTTGAAAACATAACAATTCCTTTTAAAGTTTAGACAATTTTTGGTTGTTATTGTTGTATAACTGAGACCAGAATCTGCTTGCCAAATTTATAAAACTGATCAAGGTCTAGGTTTAATACTTGATTCTGAAAGTGACACTTATAGTTCCAAACTCCCATACTCTGAAAGGTTTTGTGTACCCTGGCTTTTGCCTTTAGCTCTTTCAGATGACACAAAGCAGAAAGTGTCAGCTGGGAGTCCCTCATAGCCAGAAGATCTAAATAGAATTCAGAGAAGATATTCTGTGGCAGGAAACACTGATTAGATGAAAGGACTCTAGGGGAAAGATGTAGAGGTCTTTAGATTTTATGAAGTTAGATGAGCTAGGGCTCTGGGCCGTGGTTTGGAAGAGAAACTCAGGTATAAAAATTGAAAGGAGGATCCTAAAATTTTGTAGGAAGTAAAAAAGTTTAGCAGAAAAGGTTTGCGTACTAATAATGAGCTTGATTTGAAATATTGTCCTTCTAGCACTTTGATATGTGCCTGTCAGTGGCTGGCTTTTGACGTTAAGGCCCAGTATGAGCCGCCTTAACTCGTGAATCCTGACTAAAAGGGAACAGTAGGAGATGGCAGGTTCAGAGCTCATGTATAATAGTGATTGGCTCCTGAGTTGTGTAGGCCAATGAGCAGTTCCTTCTAGGGTAGACACCAAGGGTAGCGCCTTGCTTTTGCTTTGTCTCAGTGTCTGCATGTCTTTGACAACCGAACAATAAAATGTGCTGTTTGATACCAGACTGTCTTGCTTCTTTTTTGTGTCCCTCCTGCAATCTTTCTTTTTTTATGTCACATTACATGAGTTGCTTTTCACCTCTCTATCTTGACCCTGGCTTCTAGTGTTCATTGGTAGCTCTCACCCAGGATGTGCTCTAATTGGCAAAACTGAAACCGGTAGCAGCAGTTCGCTGTTTCAGTTTCCTAATTGGTGTCAGGGGCTGCTAGTGGAGCCGGACCATGTTGGATTGATTGATAGATAAGCTGCTGTGACTGTCAAGCTTCCATCTGACCAAAAAGTTTATTGCTCTAGAAATTAAAACTTAGAATGCTAAATATATTCTACGTATACGTAGTGGGTCTGAAATACAATCAACCCTTCATCATTAAGGAATACTTCCAGTGTTACCTGAAGATCCCTTGGGTTTGCATCTCAAAATTTTGTTCTATTTCTAACTCACAGCTGGCTGTTTTCTTGATTTCATAATGCAGTGAAATCTGCTTTATATTTTGCATTGCCAGTTGTACAGTGGGTTTCTTCTTTTCAGAAGTAGTACAGACATGATATTAAATGTGTGTGTGAGTGGAGGATGGCATTGCAGATATTCTTCTTACAGAACTTGAATTTTACAAGCTCATTTACGTGGGGCAGTGAGAATGTATGTTGTCACATTGCCAGTGAATCATAAAATACATAAGAAAAACAGATACGAGTTTCTTTTCAAAAGCTATTCCATGTAACTGACATTTATGTTGAAGTTATAACTTAGCATTTAGGCATATTAATGTAATATAATGACTGGTTTGCCCAAATTAATGATTGAAGTTATAGAAGGCTACAAAATACTGCATTTAAAAATCTAGTTTTTATACTTTGGTTAGTACAGTGCTTTCCAGTATAAGAAAACAATGAAGTGGCCTGCTTGTAGAAAGATAATCTTGGTTTAATTTTTATCAACAAACAGTGAATAAGATAGTTCTAATTACTATCCTATATTTGTTTGTATTGTCTTGGTTTTCCAAAGTGTTTTTCATATATGTTTTCTCACTTGGTGCTCTTAATAACTCACAGTTAAGAATTACTATTTCCATGGTATTGACGAGGGGACTGAGAATCAAAAAGTTAACATACATTCTGTTTCAGGATGTTGAACAAATTAATGTAGTTAGGACTTAGGGTGTTGGGGGTTAGGGAGAACTAATAATGGTTGTTAGGCTTAGAAGGTCGAGAGCAGCCAAACTTCCACTCTGGTAGCAGTAATGAGGATAGATTAAAGAGTAGGAGAGAGAGAGAAAAACTCAAATCCATTGGGAATCTGGTATAGTCATCCAAATAAGCAGAATCCAAAGGGGTAGATTATATCTGCTAGACCTTGCTGAAGTTCGTGTAAGATTAGAAAGATCACAAAGAATGTTGCTCTGGCTTTGAAGATTTGTTAGAATCACATTTCAATTTGCTGTTTCTGTCACTTTGGTTTATTGTTGAACCAGCAAACGCAGTCCAAAGGGTGTACAATGCACCAAGGATGTAAGTAAGTGTGTGAGGTGTTCTCTGCTTTACTAGTTCCTCATAGATCAAACTCACAGTTGAGTGGTCTTTATAGCCTTCTTGGAGAATACAACCTGCCATGTTAGTGGCAATCAGAGCCATAGGTTCTCTGACATTCATATATTATGCTGATAAAAGGACTCGTCGAGCCGCCAAGCAGCTATCCTACTACTACAAGTGGAAAGCCTTTTTGTGTCTCCTCCTGAGTTCCATTTCTTAGCGTCTCATTGGGCCTGCCATAGATCTGGCCAGGGTAAATGTCAGGGCGTAAAAGATAGCATTGTGAAGCTCAGTGATTATGGAGATGATGGCAGCTGTAGATTTGGTTAGTGAACAGTAATATTTCAGATTGTTATGTTTAAAGAACTTTAAAGACATCCATATGAACACATCCATTAAATGTATTGGAAACATGGGTCTAGAACTCAGGAGAAAGGCCATCAATGGAGTGTTCTGGGAATCCTTAAAGAAATGAAGATCTGGGAATGGATGAGATCCCCAAGATATTATATTAGAGGGGACACAAAAGAGGGCCAAAGGCAGAATCTTGGAAAATACCCACCTTTAGCTAGAAGTTGAGGAAGAGGAGTATATTAGACTACACAGGAACCATCAGTAAGACGGAGAGTGAAAGAAGAGTGTTAGGGCAGTGAAAAGAAGAGAGTTTTCAAGAAGTAGGGTGGTCTGTCACAGTTTTGGTTTAAAGAGAAGGCTGACAAGGTTAAGAAGTAGTGAGAGGTCATTAAATTAGGCAAGTTTTTTTTTTTTTTAAAGATTTTTTTATTTATTATTTAATTCCCCCTCCTTCCCAGGTTGTTTGTTCTCTGTGTCTATTTGCTGCGTCTTGTTTCTTTGTCTGCTTCTGTTGTCGTCAACGGCACGAGAGGTGTGGGCGGCGCCATTCCTGGGCAGGCTGCACTTTTTTTTTGCACTGGGTGGCTCTCCTTACGGGGCGCACTCCTTGCGCGTGGGGCTCCCCTATGTGGGGGGACACCCCTGCTTGGCGCGGCACTCCTTGCTCACATCAGCACTACGCATGGGCCAGTTTCACATGGGTCAAGGAGGCCCGGGGTTTGAACCGCGGACCTCCCATGTGGTAGATGGACGCCCTAACCACTGGGCCAAGTCCGTTTCCCAAATTAGGCAAGTTTTGATCAGCAAGTATCCTTACAATAATGTACATAAACAGAACATGGGAATCAGAACCTAGATTTCAGGTGGTTGAAGAAGAGGGAAAAAGGGAAAAGTTGAAATAGTTAATATTCTCTTCAAAATTTTAAGCTTTGAAAGAAAGGTGATAAAGAAAATGTACCTTGAAGAAGCAGCGGTTCTGTGGGAAGTTTTCTTTAAAGAGATTACTTTGAAAGTTTAGTGAAAAAAGCCAATGGCAAGAGAAGGCTAGAAAACGCAAGAAATTGATGGAGCAAAATATAAGGGTATTAATGGAGGGAACAAATTCAAGGTTAGAATTGAGAGTCTTTGAAAAGAAAAGGACCTCTTTTAGGGTAAGAGAAGGAGAAAAAGAACGGGTGATGATAAGAGAAATTTTAAAGTGGGAAGGAGGGAAATTTAGATCCTAGTAGTCTCCATTTTCTTAGCTGTTGGACTTACTTGAGAATTGATATTTGTGCTTATTCTGTCAGTTCTCTAGAGTAGGGGACTGAGTGTAACCCAAGGTAAATCAGGTCAGATAAAGACAACTATAATGGAATTCCCATCCCAGTATTCTGAGCAAGCGCATTTCATTGCTAATCAGATATTGATACCTCTTACGTGACTTAACTGCCTCATGGCACATCTTTTCCAACTTCAGTTTTCTTCCAGGTCTGTTGCACTTTTTTCTGTTGTTGCCTGGTATCGATCTCTTCATGCTACAAGTCGTCATCATCTTTTTTTTTTGGTTAAACAATGGGAATTTCTTGCTAGAAGTCCAAAATCAAGGTGTCAGCAAGTTGATACCTGTGGCATTCTGAAGTCCATAACATTCTGGTGCTGGTTTGCTCAAAGTCCTCCTTCTTGACTGAGCCTTTACTTCCTAGTCAGCTCAGGATCCTGGCCTCCCACTAAAGAGCCCAGCCTACTCTGTAGCTGAGACTTGGTAGGTTCTCTTCTGGAACCTGATCACATTTTATGCTGCTAAGAGAGGACGAGGCTAGGGTTGCCTTATGGATCCTTTTCCCAACTGTAAATCAATATATTTGTTGCATGAATAAGTGACTAAATTGGAAAATCCTTTAGGATATGGATAGCCTTGAAATTGAAGGTAAATTAAGATATTTCTTGGCGAATGAAGGGGCCTTTAAAAACAATTAGAATGGAGTCAGAGACGTCTAATGTTGAAGTCAAAGATGTCTGGTGTTTTCTATCACATTGTTTTTTTTCTTTCTGAGAAAATACTTGTATGTCTTAATGTTGAGTTCCTCCAGTGATTCTGAAATCTATTCTAACTTTCTGACAGTAGAATTGGACATCTCCTTCCAAAAATAGCCTTAAATTAAAGATCGTCAATTTAAAACAGGTCAATAGATATGCAATAGAGTTATTTAACAGTGCCTTTCATTTTTTGGAAAAATAACACTTGTTTTAGAAATTCAAGCCATTTTTTAACCAATTGCTTCCATTCAACTTAACCACAGTCATTAGACACTTTTAAATGGCACAGCCAGGGTACAATTTTGTCAACTTGGAGGGTCTGAGTATTATTACAGTACTTTATCAAATTACCTGTGCTTCCTTCATTTACAGATATTTATAGATTGTTGCTTATCTACCTATTTAGATGAGGAGCAGACCTGGATGATGGTTGTTGAGAAAAGAAAACAGAGGTTTCAGAGACTTGGTGTATGTAGTCAAGCAAATGTAGCTTCCCCGTGTTCTTTCATTGTGATTAATAACGGTAACTGAGGAAGGGACGAGAAGCATTGGCAGTTTGTAGAAATTTTATGATTTTTCAATGGAATTACTTTTTATACTGTATTTCGGAGAATGGGCTAACCTCTGTTTGGGCTTGGTTATAGTGGGCCCTTAACAGAATATGGTTCTAATGCAGGGGAAATGGGCTTAAATATAATCCATAAAAAGACATGTTTTAATAATCGGTGCTCTGTCATATGTTGGACTCTACTCAGTGAATCCATAGTCCATACTATATAGAGCTGGTCATAAAAAGACAAATCAGCAGAGATGATAATAAAACAGATTGGACACTGATGTTCTATGAAAAAGAAATACATATTATAGGTACAGTTTACAGAATGCACTCACATACCTTTTCTCCTTTATTTTTACAAAACCCTCTGAACTAGGCATACTTCATTTTCGTTCTCTGTACACTCAATGTGCACTCTCACCCATATCCATAACTTCAGCGACCAGCTATAAACTGACAACTCCAGAATCTGTATTCTTAGTTTGTATTTTCTCAACATCTAACACTTTACCAATCTTCTCTTCCCTACCTACCAACTTTCTCTTTCCTTGGTGAAGGACACCACCATCTACATCAGAAATCACCTGTGCTCCCTGCCATCTTTTCCCCTTTTCCAAACCTTGCTATTCCAATTCCTTTATTACCTTTGGAATCCTTACCTGCTGCCATGGACATTGTTGTGGCATTGCTAACCTTTAGCCTGTACTAACCAAGCATATCCTAACAAATCTCTTTGCCTCCAGAGTGGTTTCTATCAAATGAAACTCTTTGTGTCACTTACATGTGAGAAATCCTGTGGTGGCTTGCCCTGGCTTGCCAAGGAAAGCAGGAGCTTCAGTTTGGCACAGAAGACCCAACTGCAGGGTGTGTCTGTGCTTGCTTTTGCTGCTTCATATCTGGCCAGATTTCTAAGGGCAGCTTAGGCTCCACTGACCCGAACTGTTGGAAAGTCTGTGAACCAGTCATGCTGTTTCATGCTGCCATCTTTCCTTGCTTTAATGTCTCTCCCTGCAAATAACCCACTGCATCTTTTCCACCACTTTCTTGAACCCCAACTTTTGGAAACATTTTTGGAAACACTCTCCATCCACTATTAAGTTTGTTTTGTTCCTCCCTGCTCCCTCTCCATTTCTTTTGTGGACTGTGAGCTCTTAAAGCACAAGTCCAGTTATTATTCATCTTTTTCTCCAGCTCCTGTGCCATGTCTGGGATGCAGTAGCTGTGCAGGGGATGTTTGCCGACCATTATACAGGTCTGAGTCTGCACGAATATCAAATGACTAAATTGCCTTTTCAGAGTTATAGGGCTAGAATCGACTACAACTTACTTGAGGTCTAAAGTTCTTCTACTATAGGACGTCTACTAGTCTGCTATTGTATACACTCATTATTTTAAAAAAAATCAAAGTCCCATTGACCAAACCTTTGACCTTGGTTGAGTTATCCTCCTTGTTTAAAAAAAAGAAGAAAAAAGCATATTGGTGTTAAAATAGCCCTGCTGTATGGCAAGGTGCTGGTAGATTATATCATAGGTGAAAAATAGCCACAGATCTTTTCCTTTTTTAAAAAAGTACATTAATTGCACAAACTAAATAATGTCACATTTCTATCCTGAAGGTGTAACTAAATGCAAATAGTGCATTTAATTAATTGTAACAGATAAAGGCAACAGTTGGACAAATTTATTACTCCCAGTATTTATATCATATAAAATGATAAATTGTTTCTTGAAAGTATTCTTGAAATTCAGTCATTTTGAAGCGAAATCCAGAGTCACAGAGTGCAGAGTTAATCCATGATGTGTCAGTAGTTTGTGCTTAGAACTTTGCAGTATCATTAGGTTCTTTTAAAATTGGTCTTACTTTAATGAAAAACATTCTCCCTCCCATTTTTGAAAAAGTAAGAATCTCTTCTCTTTCTTACGGGCGCTGAAGCGATTTTACCCACATCTTTTCTTCTCCTCTTTGCCACCCACTCCCCATTACAGTTATTATTGTCTTATAAGGGTTATTTTATGCTTTGAGAATTTATTTTTCTCCTCAGAATGTCTCTCTTCCCCTTTCCCTCCTGAACAGCTAGAATTCAAAGAAAGAATAGCCCTTCTTTCATCCATTATAAATGATTTTTCATTTGAGCATGTCATTTTGCTTTATTGTTACATTGGAGATCAAAGGGATACAGGTTCACCACCAGTGTTCAGTTCTTTTCAGTTCTGGACCTTAAAGAAATAGGATCTAGTTTAATTTGTTTCTGCCTTAGATCTCTCTCAAGGCATGTGGCACTCAGATGGCTGGGTGTTACTGCATTCCGAGGGCTTTGTGTATGTGTATATGTGTTTGTATGTGCATGTGTTTGTAAGAAAGCTGAAGAGCTGAATATTTGATACTTCATACGCTTTGTGGCACATATTTATCAGTTATACATCTCAAAGAAATGCATTTGGTTGAAATATTACTAGTTACTATTTTAACCAAGTTGGAAGTTCTTTAAAAAATACTTGTTTAAAAGTACCCACTCCACAGTTTGAACTCCATGGTGTCATAAAATTTTTGCCTGAATAGTCTACACATGCTTGTTTTTTATTTTTTAAGAGCTAAAATATATATATTTCAAATATAAATATATTTCAATTCTTTACTATGACCAAAGTTAGTAAGACCATTTAAAATAATGTACTCTAGGTTATTTTATTATTATTTTTAAAGATTTATTTATTGTATTTATCCCCCCCCCAATTGTCTGCTCTCGGCATCCATTCGCTGTGTGTTCTTCTGTGTCCACTTGCATTATCAGGCAGCACTGGGAATCTGCGTCTCTTTTTTTGTTGCGTCATCTTGCTGCTTCAGTTCTCTGTGTGTGCGGCGCCACTCCTGGGTGGGCTCTGCATTTTTTATGCGGGGCAGCTCTCCTTGTGGTGCACACAGCTTGAGTGCGGTGCACACATCTTGAGTGTGGGGCACCCCTATATGGGGGCACCCCTGCGTGGCATGGCACTCCTTGTATGCGGCAGCACTGTGTGTGGGCCAGCTTACCACATGGGTCAGGAGGCCCTGGAGATCGAACCCTGGACCCTCCATGTGGTAGGCGGACGCTCTATCAGTTGAGCCATGTCCACTTCCCACTCTAGGTTATTTGCATTCGGAATTTGAAGTGTTGGTAGAGTGAGATTAGGACAGACATCAGAAACAATGAATTGCAGTTAACTCTGAGACATTGACAGATAAATAAATTTTTTTAAAAACTGAGCTAATTTTGACATTGTGCTCTTTTTCTTTTTAAAGATTATTTATTTTTCTCCCCTTACACCTCCCCCCACCCGGGTTGTCTGTTCTCTGTGTCTGTTTGCTGCATCGTCTTTGTCTGCTTCTGTTGTTGTCAGCGGCACGGCACAGGAATCTGTGTTTCTTTTTGTTGTGTCATCTTGTTGTGTCAGCTCTCCTTGTGTGCAGCACCATTCCTGGGCAGGCTGCACTTTCTTTCGCGCTGGGTGGCTCTCCTTATGGGGAGCACTCTTTGCGCGTGGAGCTCCCCTACGCGGGGGACACTCCTTGCGCGCATCAGCACTGCGCATGGGCCAGCTCCACACGGGTCAAGGAGGCCCGGGGTTTGAACCGCGGACCTCCCATGTGGTAGACGGACGCCCTAACCACTGGGCCAAGTCCGCCGCCTGACACTGTGCTTTTTACTTCATTCTGTGTTTCATGTATTTGTTACCATATTATCTGAAACCATTGCTGGGTAATGTTAGACCAAAGCCTTACCTTTCAATAGACTTAATCACCTGAGTAGTCTTAGTCTTCAAAATTCCCATATGATGTATTCTGTATGTCATTTAATCCAGGCCTCTTTTCCCTAGTGTCTTCATTTTCACCTAATCTCACCCAGTATCACTGATCTTACTCTCACCTAAATGCTAAAATTTCTTTTACTCCCATCCTTTCTTTCTCTCTATTTGTGGTAAAAGTCCTATTCTAAGTCTAGTGGCATTGAATATCTACTCCCAGTTTTATAAGCCAAATATTTTTCATATGATTCTGATCAATTGCATAGTTTATCAGTGTTGTCTACAAAGAATTGCAATATTCTTCAGAAATCTAATACACCATTCATTTATGGCACTAATTTATTTACTGGTGCTGATAAATATTTAAGCAATTCATCTCTGTATTAACTTTTATGCTTAATCTTTCTGCTCCTTTCTTAAATCAAATTGAACTTTCTCTGTATCTGTTTCTTTTTTATCTTTAGGTGCCAAAAGCATTTGAATAAATTTTTTCCAGGGACTAATGGCCAAAAATGTTTCTGTTTGCTGAGTGGATTCTCTCCCATCATTTATCTCCCAATGACAAGGCATGTTGGAAAAGTATGTTTATTTGGGTGTAGAAGTTTTTTCTGTTTTTTTCTTATTTTACATGTAATTTTCTGGATGAGGATCTGAAGGTATAGTACATCTCCTGTGTAGAATCCTTTGTTGCTGAGGAACTAAAAAAAATTATTAAAGTCAATACGTTATTCCAGCTGGTTGTAATTGCCAGAAATCTGGCTATTGTATAAATAGAATAATTTCCTATTTTTTCCTCTCTGAATATTTTATGTATTTATTTTTATGTCTAATCTCATTTATCCTATGTGTGATGAAAAAGGAGATTTGAAGTGTCCACTGACACATAAATGTGTCTATTTATAAATACATAACCATATTTTGTCCACTTATGTTTAAAAGTATAGACATTTGTACCCAACTAAAATATCAACCCACCTTCTGTAAAAGGACTCTTAATATAGTTTTTTTCTCTGTATAACTAAATAAAACAGCAAACTTACTAGAAGATTCAATTGAGGCATTTGAACTTTGATCAAATGTCTCTTATGGCTGTGAAAGGTGTGCAGTTTGTTCCCATTTGAGCACGGAATTGTTCTCATCTTCAATTCATATTCTAAATGATGCCTTAGTTTTCATTTTTCTTCTTGACCATTTTCAGATTCTGCCTCTGTGGGAATGATTAACATTCACATGAAAGTCATATATATTAATTCTGCTTAAGATATACCTTAGTATGTTTATCTACACTCAGCACAATGATGGAGGGTGTATTTGTCAGCCAAAAGTTGTGCTGATGCAAAGTACCAGAAATCTTTTGAGTTTTATAAAGGCTATTTATTTGGGGTAGAAGCTTACAGTTACCAGGCCATAAAGCATAAGTTACTTCCCTCACCAAAGTCTTGCCACGTGTTGGAGCAAGATGACTGCTGACGTCTGCACGGGTTTAGGCTTCCTCTTTGTCTTCTGGTTCCTTGGTTCCAGCTTCTTCCAATATCAGCTGTAGACTAGCATAAGTTTTGTCTCTCATCAGGCTGGTTCTTCTCTGGGCTCAGCTACTCTGGTCTCTCCACAAGTTCAGCTGTAGACTATCAGGTGAACGGCCTTGTCTCTCTCCCATGTGTTTACTTCCTGGGCTTCAGTTCAAAGCTCCACTTTCTGCTCTGCCCTGCGATTTTCTCCGTGACTCCCCACTACCAAGATGGTGGAAACTCAACATTCTACTGACATGGCCCAATCAAAGCCTTAATGATTATTTAATCAAGTAAAAGTGAAACCTCTGAATCCAATATAATCTAATATGCCCAGGGGAAAGGGCCAGTTCACAAAAATAATCCAAAATCTAATTTTGGAATTCATAAACAATATCACACTGCTGCAGAGAGGGATTGATTTAATGGAGCAAGACTATTTGGAAAGACTTTTCCTCATTATTGACCAAGGAATATGATTTAGAAAAGTAAGTAGTTGTTATGTTGGTAGGTTGCCCCATAATTAAAATACAGGGTATCGATTTATAAGTAGATCTAAGATAAGGCTGGTAATCTCAACTGTGGCTGATACTCTAAAAGTGAAGAAACTCCCTAAAAATGGTTTGAGCCACTTAGAATGTAAACTCAAAATAATCAGCATAATTACTTGCCCAAGTGGAAAGTGTGGCTTATGTCTTTTAAATCCATAACAGATATTTGATCAAAGTTCACATATTTCAGTAGTACCATCTAGTAAGTTTGCTGATTGTTTTCTTTATAGTATTGAGATGAGAGAAGCAGGGTTACAGTATTGAAACCTCCTTTAATGTGTAACAGAATATAGAAATGAACCTGGAATGGACTCAAATCACTGAGTTGAACTGGCAGTTTTTAAAAACTCTGTGGAATTCTCTTTGGTGTTTGGCGGTGGTGAACTGAATCCTGATGATTAATGAGCAGAGGTTGCTTAGTGCTGATATTAATAGTATTGCTTGGGAGGGGTCACATTTAATGCCTGCAAATAGATTTTTGAGTCAGGAGAGATTTGACCAATCTTCTTCCTTCTTAAGGGTGTAGTGCCCTTGCTGTATCTACCCTTAGTCTTTGTACTATGCACATTTTGACTCTTTCCCATCTCTAGTAATTTTCATGTACACACCTATACTCATCTTAAACCTTTTCCTCCTTTTCTCACTGTCCTAACTCTTACCTTCTACGTTGAAAACAGTTTTTCTTTTACTCTTTACATTCCATTTGTGAACATACAAAAGCCAATCAAGTCTAGCCCAGTTATATATCCACATCAAGCAAAAGAATCAAGCAAAAGAATGGAGAAGTAGGGCAGGAGCTTCATGGACTGTCTCTAGCTGTGGCTCCTTGGGCAGTCATTTACTCTTTACCTTTGTTTCCTCCTCAGAACAGAGTAATGGCTTTAAAGGAAGAATTTCTCAAATCCTCTGAAATTGTCAAATTCTATGTCTATGAAAGTTCTGTGTCCTATAGGGAAATCAGACTACTCACAAACTCGGTGTCATCACCTTTGAGACTTGCACTGAGCTGTCCCCTTCAGGTTTTGTAGGCTGCCTTTAGGACCATTTTCTAAAGGAAAAATACATTCAGGACTCCAAACAAGCCTTTATTTGTTCTTTTCGTATGTGTGTGTTTGTGTCATGTATTTCTGTTTTGTGTTTAGAAAAGGTCTCAATCTCTTATTTATAAGTTGAGGTTTTTGATACTTTCTTTAAAGAAGTTTTAGATTTACTTAATTACTTTTAGGATAAATCTGTTTATTAATCTTAGCATTTTTAAAAAGAACTGTTTAAAGGGGTGAATACTGAAATTTGTCCTAGTATTTGGAATTTACTTGCTTTTATTTCATTTCCTAAATGAAATTTCAGCACTTGGAGGAAAACAGTGATGTAAGTGTATTACAGGAATATATAATTGGTTTGAATTTTTGGAAGAGAAGTATTTTATAAATTAGAGTATCTTTATGATGTAGCTTAGCTTTTTTGCTTGTGTTTATGTATACTTGCAAATCTTTTAAAAATTGAAGCTATAATTTACCCATTATAAAGATAATAAAGCCAAACTAATAATCATTTTACGCATATGGCTGTTTCCCTATTCTTTTTCTGTATTTAATGTCATTCCATGGACTTTGCTTGTCTGTGATGGTAATTTATCCCCAGGAAACAACTTCTATCACAAGGAACCCAGAGGAGCCTATGATATGCAATTGCCATTTTACCTAAATGTGCCTGTTACTGTACATCTTCCCTAGCCAGTATGTATGGGTAAATAGGCAGAAAAGAAATGATGCTTGGGGTTATCTATCTTCTAAGTACTCAGCAAAGAAACTGAGCTGTTTAGAGATGGATGGTTTGAATGTTCTTTTCAGTAAAAACTACAAAGGCAGATTTTTAAAAAGGTAATCTTTGAACAGCTTTTTTCCCCTTGTTAAACCTGACAGAACTTTTAAAATGCTGATACATAGAAAAAATATAACACTTAAGTGAACAATAGTTATATTCTTATTTTTGTGCATAACTACTGACCTTGTTGGGCCATTGTTAGGCAGCCATATTGAACACAAAACCAACATGCCTCTACTCCACACCTGTGGTACTTATCTTTTTCATGATGTCAAACAAACAAATAAAGCACAAGTCAATTAACAATATCCTCTCTACTTATGAGGTCATTTCTTCCATTTAAAAAGAATAAGTTGAAAGAACTTGATTTTTTAATTGTGTGTTTATTCATAAAACTAATACTTTATTTAAATTACCTATTCCTCTGCCTTTAGGGAAGATTTACATGTTAGATAAACATGTTTTTTATATAGCTATTCATTTTATTTCCTGTAGTGTTGGGAGCATGGGGTTTTTTGGTTCTTTTAATTAAGGCATCACATTTTCTGTTAGAACAGCAGTCATCAAATTTTTTTGGTAAAGGACCAGTTGAGTAAATATTTTAGTCCTTGTGGGCCATACTATTTCTCTTGCAACTACTTAACTCTGATGTTGTAGTCAATATAGACAATACCGTAATGAAGAGACATGACTTGTCTGAATAAAACTTTATTACAAAACCAGGTTGTGGGCAAGATTTGGATCTTGGGTCATAAGTTTTCCAACCTGTGTATTAGAGTGACAGTTCATGTTTTCTATATATTCATATATACAACACAGAATGCCCATATGATAGAGGAGTAAAGGGTGCTAATTATGTGCATTCCCAGTGTGCTAGCTGTCGCTGTACCCCTTTCTTTCTTACTTTTAAAGCCCCAGAAATCCAAGGAGCAAGAGCAACCATCAGGGATATCCTTGAATCTGCTCTGATTTGTATATTATGTAAATAAATCAAAATATCCAACACTTTATTAGTAATACCAGATTACTTGTCTAATTCCTCAGAGCTATTTGACATACACCAGGTTGTTACTATATTGTCTTTGTGAACTACAGGTTTTATTGGACTAATTATTTGGAGTTAAGATAACAGTTTGGGTTACATAAAATACATTTATCAAAGTTGAAGCTGGGCATCTTTTTTTCATCCAGTAGTCTGCATGTGGGCCACTCAAAGGATAGTATGTACAAAATATTCTCAATTGTTGTTCATGGAGGTGGCATGAATAAGGTGAGCCAAAGAGGTAATACAACTTGTGTTTAATATTCTTAGATCTTTCCCTTTATTTGCCTTATGGAAGCTAGAATTACTAATGCAGACCAATATTGAAAACAATTTGATTGGATTTGACTAACTTGAAAGTTTATTTTATAGCTTTCTTTGAGGCTCAACTTGTTTTGGGTATCATTTGTCCAGGAAAGAGTAAGCAGTTTATTTGGAGTCCTCCAAGAATAGATTCAAATATATAGGATTAAGGTGAAACTAAAATGATGGTGATGATGATTCTGATACAGTATAAACAGTTACCTGACCTCTACAGAACCCATTTACTAAATTAAACAACTTCCCCTTCCCTCATAAAACTTGCCATGTGATGTCTATGACACAGATACTCATTGCTACTAGGCTTTCGAACACTTATGAACACGTATCTGATCAGCTAAGTCATGCTCACCAAGAATCAGTATGCTTATTTGTGAGCCTATTTGTCTGTTGTTTTTGTTATTACATAATATAATTAAATATGATGTCAGCTCTTGCTATTTCTATGGAAAATAAGGTGAATGTTTGGAAAAACTCAGTAAAGGTGATTCACTCAAAAACTTGATATTGAATTAGGCATGGACAAGAGAACCGTGAAAGACTGGGGGAAATAGAAGGATCCTGAACTCAGATTGCTGTATAAGAATCTTTTAGTTCTCACTCATCTTTGAAACTGTAACTAATCAATTATGAAAATTGATAGGAAACTCATCAGGGTCAAGGTCAAAGAAAAGTGCTTATTCTTGAATCACACAATTGGCTAAGAATATGTATTTAGATATTTTGTTGCAGTTTAATGTATAAAGTACAGATATCTCTTTCATTTTTAATAGTTTTCCACTTAACCTTTTAAATGTATCACTAACTGGTCATGATTACATATGAGTACTTCCCAAATGTGCCATGTACTGAGTTAGGGCTTTAAAAAACTCTCTTATGTAATCCTCACAGCAGCCCCATTGAGGAGGAACAATTTATTATATCTAAAGTGTCTGAGGGAAGCAGACTTGGCCCAGTGGTTAGGACGTCTGCCTACCACATGGGAGGTCCGCAGTTTATACCCCTGGGCCTCCTTGACCCGTGTGGAGCTGGCCCACTTGCAGTGCTGATGTGTGCAAGGACTGCCCTGCCATGCAGGGGTTTCCCCCACGTAGGGGAGCCCCACAGGCAAGGAGTGCGCCCCATAAGGAGAGCTGCCCAGCGCGAAAGAAAGTGCAGCCTGACCAAGAATGGCGTCGCACACACGGAGAGCTGACGCAGCAAGATAACGTAACAAAAAAGAAACACAGATTCCTGGTGCCGCTGATAAGAATGAAGAGGTCACAGAGGAATGCACAGCAAATGGACACAGAGAGCAGATGGCTGGGGGAAGGGGTAGGAAGGGGAGAGAAATAAATAAAAAATGAATCTTAAAAAAAAAGAAAAGAAAAAATAAAGTGTTTGATAGTCTTTTTACTTTTCCCATAGTCTAAAAGCTAGTAAATGCTGTATCTGATATTCAGTAACCTTGTCTCCCTAATTATGCCATCCCTCTGCCAATTCAAGGTTTTTTTGTTGTTGTTGTTGTCGAATATAGTAGGTGAGATCTTAACTTGTCATGAATCACTAAGGTAGTCTATTAAAAACAAAACGTGGAGGTTGTCACAGAGTGCAGTAGTTTTTGTTAGTGCAGGGAATATGGACGAAGTTTGGCTTAAATCTTAACTGTGTTTTCTCTTTGCTCATATACCTACTTGGAGTTGAGTATCGAATGATCATTTATATATTCCAAAATTGTGTATATTGTTTTACCTCCTAAAAATGCTTGAAGGTATGTGATTTAGTTTCATTCTCAAAAGAAGTGCAATAGGGTAGGAATTAGTAGCTCCCAGTTTTTAGAGAAGAACCTAAGGTTCATAGAATTTAAATGAACCAAGAGGAGTATAGCATTTGAATAGCATTTAGAGAAAATCCACATTTTAGTTGAAAAGGTGTATAATGAAATATTTTGTTAGATAATGCAGATGTTTAGTTAAAAGAGGAGAAAGTCGAGGGGATTACCTCCTCCAAATATGTGTAGGAGTATGATATGGAGGATTACGACTGGCTCTTTTCTTGATACATCTGAGTATGGGATTATATTATTTTATTTTTTTAGGATTCAATTTCAGCAGGAGGGATTTAGTTTAAAGGCAAGAGCTAGTTCTGGTAGGAGGAGATTCTATTGGTTAATCTCCTTTGTGGGATTTTATAGAGTAGTTTTAGAGTCTGTCCAGATTCAGAATAGTAAACTGGCTGACAAAGAGCAAATTTTTCCAATTAAAAATCTATATATAGAACGGTGGAATTATAAATGTGGATGCAGCTTATAACATTTGAATGCACTCAAAATAAGTTATATACTTATACCTGATTATAAATAATTTCCTACCTTGTTCCTTTCATTTTAGGGAAAATTGTGATATGAAACATTCTATTTAGTTAGAAAGTGGCTTGTCAATGAGGTTTCACTTCTATCATTTATATCCTTTCCTGCTGAGTAATTTAGTTACTATTTCTAATTCTTTGAAGGAGCCCTTTAATGGTATACCCAGACAGCAATAAATTGGTTAGGAAGAGTAGAAGAGTAGATAATGGATTTAAAAGTTAGAAGTGTGGATTTAAAAAACAAAAATGAAAGTTGGGAGAAAAAGTACTGCTTAATTAGATCATTGGGATATAATTAGAAATAAAGTTGATCAGTCGGCAAGAGACACTTAGAAACTTACCTTCAGAGGGAGGTTCAGTAAATTTTTTGGGAAAAATTAGTGTTGTTATTTTTTTTTAGTATCTCATCCCAAAGCCCCACCATTTTATATGCAGCAAGTATATTATGTCCTGAGCTCCCATTGTTCCTCATACTCAGGAATTTAAAAATTAGAGAAGTAATTAAAAGATGGTAAGATGGCACTATGAGTAAAGATTAAAAGAACTAAGAATGTTAAGTTGGGGATTGGAAATCTTTTCTCTGAAGTACTACTGCTTATCTGGGGCTAGGGGGAAAGAAATCAGATCACAAAAAATGGTAGTGGGGATGGAACTAATGCTTAGGATTTTTATTGTCAAAAATATACTCAGCTTGACCTCTTTTGAAATTCAAGACAAAAAAAGAAAACTTTGATGGATTTGTTATGAATTGAATCTTGTCTCCCACAAAGGCATTTTAAAGTCTTAAACTGTGGTCCTGTGAATGAATTCATTGGAAGTAGAATCTTCAAAGATCTATTAGTTACGATAAGAGCAAACTGAATCAGGGCAGGCATTAGTCCAATATGGCTGGGGTCCTTATAAGCAGGAGACGTTTGTTCACAGTAGTAGGAGACAGATGGGGCAAGGGACATGTGACAGAGGCAGAGACTGAGTTAATACATTACTAGCACGTCGCCACCAGAATGCTACAGAGAAAGCATGATCCTCCCTACACCTTGATTTTAGACTTCTTGCTTTCCAATCTGTGAGGCATAAGTTCCTGTTGTTTAACATAATCAGTCTGGCAAACTAGACAGCACCAAATATATTTTAGCTTTTCCCGGACAAGAACAAAGAGGGAGGAAATAAAAATGAGGGAGAAGAGAAGAAATGAGCAAAGAGAAAAAGAGAAAGAGATTCCTAAGAAGTAAAAGAATAGATGAATGAGGAAAAAATATGGTAGAGTCCAAAAGGAAACACCAGAGAAAAAGAGAATGAGGGAGCAATAAAAGCTGACCACATCTGCCTTCAACATGCCAGTCCCAGCATTTTCTTATGCCCTCTAACTTGGCTTGGATCTGTTTAAAGGTTAAACGTCGGTCCTTGGTAGACATGCCTCTGTCTCACCTGACATGCATTCCTCCCTACTTCAATTTTGGTTCCTTGCTGCCATCTTCCAATGGGTGCCCTCAGAAGCTTGTCGAAGTATGTAGGAATTTAGCATGTCTTTTCATTGAACTTGTCTTTGTGTTCTCCATTTTAGCTTCCTCAATGAAACTTCCTTCCCCACTGTTTCTAAATTAATGTTTTTAGGTAATCTGATTATATATAATTTTAGAGATCCTGCTCTCCCCACCCTATCACATATATATGCATACGATTCTATCAAGTTACATAGCCTCTCCTGTCAAGTAAGGTGCAAGAGGTTTGGTTAGCTGCACCCCTTTCTCTTACTTTTGGGTTTAATGGTTTAGGTCATTTGAAGGTTGTTGTTTAAGAATTGTTTTTTCCCCTTTCTGTGGGAAAATATCTTTCTGAGTGATTATATACATCATAGTACTAATTTGGGGGGCACTTTGGATCAATGTAATTAAAGATGTCTATGCCTTAGATGATTGAGGTTGTCATATCATTTCTGGATATTTGAGGCATTAGTAAAGATTACTGTTCAAGAAAATGAACATATATAATCCCTTTCTTTGGTTGAGTGCTTTATCCTAAATATTTCAGAAGTTAGAGAGCCCTGATTTTCTTCCAAATATCCTTTGAAATACGTTTGTTGAGAAACACCCATTTGGCTTGGTTTGCTCTTCACCAGCATGACCTTGCTCTGTAGTTGCTTGCCAGCAGCCTGTAATGATGTCACATTGTTCTCAGTTATCTTTCAGCCTATCTTTAAAGCTTTTCTTCCTCTCCCTTTGCTACTGGCCACTTGGATAAATGCTGTCATTTATCTTTTTTTTTATTTAAATTTTTTAAAATTAAAGTTAGTAGATCACAAGGAATGTTACATTAAAAATCATAGAAAAAAACAAGAAACATAAGAGGTTCCCATATAACTCACTCTCCACCCCCCACCACATCATTTTTGTAAATTGTATTTTTTTGAAGATATATACATTACAAAAAAAATGTTACACTAAAACATATAAGAGGTTCCTATATACCCCCTACTCCCCCACCCCACTCCTCTCACACCAACAAACTCCCTCGTCATTGTGGCACAGTCTTCCCACTCACACATTTTGGGGTACTGCTGCACTACACTGATAATAGTTTACCCTGTAGTTTGCATTCTCCCCCAGTACATTCAGTGGGTTTTGGCAGGATATATAAAGTCCAGCATCTGACCCTGCAATATCATTAAGGCAACTCAAAATCCCAAAAATGCACCCACATCACATCTCTTCTACCGTCTTCCTGCCCTCAGCAACTACTGTGGCCACTTTCTCCACCTCAGTGCTAAAATTTCTTCTGTTACTCTTCACAATAGTTTTATAGTAGAATATCAGTAGGTCCACTCTAGTCTATATTTTATTTCTCCATTCTGTGGACCCTGGGATGGCGGTGTCCCCTCCACCTCTAGATCAAGAGGGGGCTTAGATTCCACATGGATGATGGATGCAATTCCTCTACTTACAATTGTAGGCACTCTTGATTCCCTCGTGTGGTGGTTGATCATCTTCACCTCCCTGTTAGCTGACCTGGGTAAGACTAATGAACCAGAGAGTAGGAGTTGCCACTCTGCTGAGGCTCAGGGCTCAGCTGGGACATGGGCAGTCCAGAGATTCAAGTCTCCTACATATGGACCATCCCTAGCACCAACCAGAGGTTCATTAAAAGTGACAGAAGAGGCATGTGTAGAAAAGTCACATCCGAGTCCAGCTCCATCACACTCAGGAGCACAAATTCCAAAGTAGGGCCCTCTGACATGGCACAGAGCTCCAAATCCATCTGCCATGACTATTATACCCTTTGGATCTCCATAGCCTTCAGGAGAACCAGTACCTAGGGTTGTATCTACTTTGGCTTTTTCTGGGGTCCTGCTGAGGTGTGCGTAAGCACGACCCCTCTGATGACCCCCCCGACTCTTTTTGGAAGACTCTTAGCCATATCAACTCATTTGTCTTTGTCATTTCCTCCTTTTATTCAGGGTCAAAGAGCAGTTTTTAATACTTGATCCAGCATGTAGGCTGAGATGTTCTGCTGGTCTGAGTAGACCCTTTTATTCGAGGTCTTTTTCTAGTTGCTTCTCCAGTAAAATGATTGGTAATAATCCCTCGGCACTAGGGAGGCTTATCCCCAGGAGTCATGTCCCATGTTGGGGGAAGGTAATGCATTTACATACTGAGTTTGGTTTAGAGAGTGGCCACATTTGAGCAACATGGAGGTTCTCAGGAGGTAACTGTTAGGTACCATACAGCTCTAGACCTAGTTCATATTTCAGGCACACAGGCTCCTAAGCATAGTCATCAGTATCAAGGGCTCATTATTGGATCATCCTTCCTTGTTGATCTTAGCCATTGCACTTGGGGGATTATTGTTGTTCCATTGGGGAATGTGACAGAGCTCCCCTGGGTGGGAACTCAGCACTCCCTCAGTTGACATTTGTAACTGTAACTACTATAAAAATACCCAACATATATCCTAACATATTTATGTTCCCTATATACATGCCCTGGAGAACTCCCCCCCACCCATGTGTCCCCCATCAATAGCACCCCACACCAGAGTTTCTCTCCTGCCATAGTTGAACCTCTCTGTGGTCCAAAACTTCTTCAACAATGAATCCTAATATATTGCCAAATTCAGTTAATAGGAAATTGAAATACAGTTAATGGGTTTAAAGTTTAGAAATAGAATACATAGTAATTTAGAAATGCTAAAATAAAGTGAAAATAAATTGGTGTATTAATAAAATGAAAAATATTATAAAACTTTGTTTCTAACGTTTTGCCTTTCATCACTGTAATAGATGTTGCCCTATATGTACAGTGGCAAGGTACTTCATTCCTTCCTCCGTGTCTATATCCTTTTTTTTTCTTCTTCTAATTTTTAATTTTGTCTTCAAAAAGTTTTAGATCACAGTAATTCACATACACAATATAGGGGACTCCCAGATATCCAATATCAAACCCTTTTCCCCTTTCCCCAGCAATGATCTCTTTATATGTTAATGTTATAGTTGCTGAAGCTGATGTACAGATTTTGAAACATAGTTATCAAACATGATTCCATTTTGGTTTACATTATGGTTTATATTTTAGGCTGTACAAATTTCTAAATTTTTAGTTTCCTTATGTTTTACATTATAATGTACATTTTAGTTTAGAGACTTTTATACACTTTTGATGTAAGTTGACATGTCTATGATCTTGTGGAGTACTTCCATTGCCTGCCAGTTCCCTGCTTCCATCCATGCTATACCTCTCTCCCCCTCCCCTCAGGGCATACCGTGACACTCAATCTTCACTACTTGAGGAACCAGATTTACAGATAACTGCAATAATGCTGGATGGCTTGACATAATAGATTGCCCTAACTAATTGGGAGCCAGCGGTCCTCTCAAGAGACACAATTCCCTCTCTTTGGGAACTTTAGGTCTCCCCAGGATGTGGGTACACCTTCACACTCATTGTATGGGTCTCCACCCAATGATATCACACACTATGACAAAAGGAGCACTCACGTACTCCCTAGAAGCCTGCCCCTGTACCAGATGCGCCCCGCCCCTTAAGCACATTAAACACGTGATCCTTCCTTATTGTATTTTCTAAAGAGTTTTCTTAACAATATAGTTTCAGACGTATACCTGACATTCTCCCATATTCAACGGTTCCTCCCAGCCCTCCCCCCAATTCCTTGGGTCATCTGACCCATCCTCCCAACCCTAGTCCCCCTCAAGCCCACAAAGCCCCACCCAACGATATCCCTATGTCCCCATCTTATCCCTTCCCTGTACAAATACTTAACCTCCAGCTTGTCATAGATTTCACCCAAGTAGGCCTCAATTCACAACCTTCCTCACTCCCCCAGATTCCTTTAAGCCTATCTTCTAGTCTTTAGCTCTCTTGAGACAGCTTGGTTTGCTTGTTTCATATCAGAGAGGTCATGTAGTATTTGTCCTTCAATGCCTGGCTTGCTTCACTCACCATAAGGTCCTCAAGATTCATCCATGTTATCACATGTGTTTGTACTGTATTCCTTCTTATAGCTGAGTAGTATTCCATTGTATGTATATACCACGTTTTATTTATCCATTCGTCCATTGATGGTCATTTGGGTTGATTCCAACTTTTGCCAATAGTGTATAATGCTTCTATGAATATTGTTGTACATATATCGGTTTGTGTCCTTATTTTCAGTTCTTCTGGGTATATACCCAGAAGTGGAATGCTGGGTCATAGGGCAAATCTATAGCTAACTTTTTGAGAAACCGCCAAACAGTCCTCCAGAATGGCTGGATCCTTCTGCATTCCCACCAGCAGTGGATTAGTGTTCCCATTCCTCCACATCCTCTCCAGCACTTGTAGTCTTCTCTTTTTTTGATAGCTGTCAGTCTTATGGGAGTAAGATGGTATCTCATTGTAGTTTTGATTTTCATTTCCCTAGTAGCTAGTGATTTTGAGCATTTTTTCATGTGCTTTTTAGCCATTTGTATTTTTTCTTTGGAGAAGTGTCTGTTCAAATCTTTTTCCCATTTTTTAAATGGGTTGTTTGGCTTTTTATTTTCAAGATACAGGATTTCTATATATATGCAAGATATAAGTCTCCTATCAGATATATGGTCACCAAACATTTTCTCCCATTGTGTAGGCTCTCTTTTCACTTTCATGACACACTCCTTTGGGGTGCAAAAGGCTTTAGTTTTGAGGAAGTCCCATTTATCTATTTGTTCTTTTGCTGCTGGTGCTTTGGGTGTGAAGTTCCTCAAGCCATTTCCTATTACAAAGTCCTATAGATGTTTCCCTACATTGTTTTCCAAGGTCTTTATGGTCTGGGCTCTTACATTTAGGTCTTTGATCCATCTTGAGTTGATTTTTGTGTAAGTTGTGAGATGGTAATCCTCTTTCCTTCTTTTGCATATGGATATCCAATTCTCTAGGCACCATTTGTTGAAGAGGCCATTCTTTCCCAGTTAAGGGGGCTTGGTGGCCTTATTGAATATCAGACATCATTTATTCTTCACTCTGGTTCAGCCTAGCCATGATGTGGCAAGGAAGCATTGCTTCAGTATCATTAGATCTCCCTATTCAAGAGCTTGTGTATTTCATGATATTTTTCTTGACACAGGCAATGTAAATGAAATTCAGGTGCCCACATATGTTGTCAGTCCTAATTGCCACCTAGTCTTAGACCTTTAGAGCTTTGTGCATTCACTGCCTGACCCTGCAGTACCCTTTCCATTGTTTGGTCGATAAATAACTACTCAGCCTCCAGGACTTATCTCAAAGTTGACTCCCTGGTGAAGTCTTTTCTGACTCCATAGTCATAAATCATCCCTTCTTTTTATCACCTAATTGTATTGTGATTTTTAAAAATTATCTCTTTCCCTGTTAGATCCTGGAAGGATTTTGTTCTTTGTTGACATAGTATAGTTACCAAAATTTGTTGGACTGAGGGGATGGCTATATCTCTGACCTGATTGAAGGAGAGGAAATTCAGGGTACTTTCTCTTTACTCTGATTTAAATCTCAACATTCTCCTTCTCGGGCTCTTAGTTTGTCACAACTCCTTTGGTTTGTGTCCTTGATAGTGATGGGTTTTGATTTATCAGATGGTCTTTGACGTTTCATCACACAATAGACAGTGGCATTTGTTGTGATGCTGTAGTAGTTACAGTGCATGTGTTCTCTTCAGTAGAATGTTCAGTAGAACCTAGTGGTTGTGGCTTTCCTTCTTACTTAGCAAACACATGGTAGAACTTTAAGTGCTTTACATATATTAGCTTGTATAATCCTTACAAAAATCTTATGAGAGCAAAACTGTTAACACTCATTTTATAGATGAGAAAACGAAGACACAGAGAGGTTCAAGTACCTTGCCCAATATCAATAGCTAGTTGAAGGAGGAGACAGAATTTCAATCCGGGAGATCTGGCTGTTGCGTGCATGTCATTAACCCCTACAGTTTACTGCCAATATCTTTGGTGATACTTTGTCTTTAATCTCTAGAGATTGCTTATTTCTACCTTTTTTAAACAAAGACAATGGGGCATGTCTCAGGCTGAGAACCAGGCATCATTTTCTAACTGGAAAATGTTTTGTTGTATTTTCCATTATCTTCTATTTATGACAGTTGAGTCTGTTTTTCCAAGTGTAGTAGTTAGATAGTAGTTATGGTAGTTTTCTTTTATAATTATCTAAGTATCAAAGGTGAGTTAATTTAAAGAAAAATATCTAGTAAATAGTAATAGGTCTTAAATGGTAGAAAACTAATACAACAAAAATCCCAAAGGTGGTACAGGAAATAATGATTGGCCATTGTGTTGAGTTGCATATAGGAGATGAAGAAGAGTTATGGATGAGAGAGGCTTTTAGTTTGACTGATGGAATTGACATCGATCCTGTTAACAAGGATAAGAGAACCTAAAGATGAAAAAAGTTAGTAGCAATTAAAGGGAGAAGAGGGAATAAGAAATCATGCGAGGAAACATTTTCATGTTCGGTTATTAAGTTACTCACTGTTGTAATCTGCTAAGCTTCCAAAATACAATATACCAGAAATGTGCTGGCTTTTATAATGGGGATTTTATTAGCTTACACACTGTAGCAGTTTGGTATTATTGATGAATTCTGAAAAGAAATATTGGATTATGTTTGTAATCTGATCTGTACCTGGGCATAATTGAGGTATGATCAGGGCGTTGATGGGTGGGGACTCACAGATAAAAGGCATGGCGAAGAACAGAGTTGAGTGTTTCTGATGTTGGAGATTTGATGTTGGATGCTGAAGACATAAACTGATGTCCCGAGAAGTAAGCTCACAGAGGAAAGAGAAGCCAGCCCCAGGAAGAAAGGAACCTTGAACCCAGAGAAAAGCAAGCCCCAGAAATGTAGGAGTCCAGGAAGCTTGAACCCTGGCAGATGTTGGCAGCCATCTTGCTCCAACACGTGACAATAGACTTTGGTGAGGGAAGTAATTTGTGCTTTATGGCCTGGTATCTGTAAGTTCCTACCCCAATAAATAACTTTTATAAAAACCAACCCATTTCTGCATTTTGCAGAAGCACCCTTTGGCTGACTAATATACGTGCTTACAGGTCTGAGGTGAGAAGATACCCAAAGTAAGGCATCATCAAAGTGATGCTTTCGTCCCAAAGATGGGCTGCCAGTGTTCTAGGCTCTTCTCTCACATGGCAAGGCACATGGCTGTGTGTGCTGGTTTTCCCTTCTCTTCCAGGTTTCATTGCTTTTGGCTTCTTGCTTCCATGGGTTTGTCTCAGCTTCTTGCTTCCATGGCTTTCTCTCTCTCCCTTGTCTTTCTGTTTTCATCCCATTTATAAAGGACTCCAGTAAGAAGATTAAGACACAGCCTGGCCTATACCTTAACTGAGGTAACCTAATCAAAGGATCCTATTTCCAACAGCTTTATACTTACAGGGAATGGATTAGCTTTAAGAACATTATTTTCTGCGTTCCATACAGCTTCAGACCATCACATTGCATATACAGTTATTTATGTCTGATTGGGGTTATATTCATTAAACTCATGCCAAAAGTGTTCTGCTTGATAGTTTAAAATTTAAACATTTCACCTGCTTGGTGCAATAGAGGTGGAGGCAGTTCTGAAAATAAAAGTAATGGAGAGCCAATAGTCAGTGGCTGTGAACTCAGTCCAAACAACACTAAATCAATGGGGAGGAGGGCAAGAGGTCTGTCGGGAAGGTAGGAAATATGTGAATGAAATTGCCAATTTGGGGAAACGGACTTTGGCCCAGTGGTTAGGGCGTCCGTCTACCACATGGGAGGTTCGCGGTTCAAACCCCGGGCCTCCTTGACCCGTGTGGAGCTGGCCTATGCGCAGTGCTGATGCGCGCAAGGAGTGCCCTGCCACACAGGGGTGTCCCCCGCAAGGAGTACACCCGAAAGGAGAGCCACCCAGCACGAAAGAAAGTGCATCCTGCTCACAGCGTGAAGGAAAGTGCAACCTGCCCAGGAATGGCGTCGCCCACACTTCCCATGCCGCTGACGACAACAGAAGCAGACAAAGAAACAAGACGCAGCAAAAAGACACAGAAAACAGACAACCGGGAGAGGGGAGGGGAATTAAATAAATAAAAATAAATCTTTAAAAAAAAAAAAGAAATTGCCAATTTGGAACAAGATGGAAACATAATACATAAGGCAGGTAGAAAAAATTGGAAGACAGAAATAGCTTAGGCTCAAGTTGGGCTGACCCACGGTAAGTTTTGTATGCAACAATGCACACCTGTTTACCAAAATCACTTTTTATGCACTTCCACAACAAACATCTGATTTCTCACAGGACTTTTGTGAGAAGAAGGAAAATGAAAAGAATTTGAGCTGCCTCTGCCTTTGGATTCTTTGGGCCTTTTATATGAGTCTACTGTCACTGTCTGTCTTGACCCAACTGCATTCTGGTGCTTGCTGAACACAATAGGATACCGTATAAATAGCCTTCACCTTACCTACCAATGTGATCTTGAAGTCATCTACACTGTTCTCTGTCTGCAAGTGATGTTGACAGGTATTCAGATGATGCTCTGGGGTGACAGAACCCATTCAACCCATACCTCTGTTTGGGAAGAGGCAGGCCACTTTCTGGGCTATAACTTCTTAACATATTGTCCCTGCCAGTCCTTGATTCTGAGTGTGGACCGCTTCCTTTCTACCTGCTTCAACTTTGGTGTGTTCATTTAGATAGCATGCATGCTTCCTAAGTCTCCTGAATCACATCTCTGTATTTGGGGGACTCTGTTCTCCTCAGGTTTTTTTGACTCTTTTCTCTACACCCTTTTAACCTTTGATTCTTTGTGACAGAGAATGATCTATATTTTCTATGCTTTTTTTTTTTTTTTAAAGATTTATTTTTTATTTATTTCTCTCCCCTTCCCCCTCCCCCAGTTGTCTGCTCTATGTGTCCATTTGCTGTGTGGTGTTCTGTGTCCGCTTGTATTGTCAGTGGCATGGCGAATCTTTGTCTCATTTTTTGTTGCATCACCTGCATCAGCTCTCTGTGTGTGTGGCACCACTCCTGGGTGGGCTGCGCTTTTTTCGCATGGGGCGGCTCTCCTTACAGGGCACACTCCTTGCATGTGGGGCTCTCCTACTCAGGGAACACCCCTGTGTGGCATGGCACTCCTTGCGTACTTCACTACTGCGTGTGGACCAGCTTACCACGTGGGTCAGGAGGCCCTGGGTTTGAACCCTGGACCTCCCATGTGGTAGGCGGATGCTCTATCCGTTGAGCCAAATCCACTTCCCTGTGCTTCTTTATAGGATTAATCTTCAGTAACATCTGCTATCACTTAATTTTTCTCCTTTCCTCGTCTTAGTTTTCTGTTAATTTTTCCTTCTCCTTAGTCATTCTTCATGCACCCATAGCATAGTGACAGCTAGGGTAGTACTCTGACAAATTGCCACCCAACTCTACTTGATCTGTAATGCTTCCCTAGAGCACTCTGCTTGTAAAGATTCGCAGCCCCATTCAGACTCTGTGGGTAAAGGACAGTGATTGCTGAGCAATATCTGCCCTGCACACAGGAGTAAGGAATGATAACACACTTCCCTCCATCTGCCATCCTGTAGGATTTTGGAAGCATCTAATTGCTAGACCACTGTTGATCTATAACGAAGTTCTATGTTCAGTGTGATAAAGTTAAGAGTGGGTCAGGTTGGATCAAAAGAAATAAAACTAGTAAGCTGGCCCCTTCGAGCTGTCTCTTGGCACAAAAAGAGATGGAGAAATTGACACATAGAAATGCACAGCTTTAAATTGAGAGACAGATACATAAAGGGGAAGTTCAGAAGTACGCTTTCTTTAGTCACCTTTTTCTGTCAAAAATCTAATCTTTCCAATTCTAATAGTTCATAAGTATAAGAAAGTTGAGGAATAAAGAGTATATTTAGTTAAACCTGCTTGTGTCTCTCAGGAACTCAAGTGTTAGAACCAGAGGGCCTCTTTCCTTCCAGCCAGCCAACCAGCCAGCCAGCATCTATGAAGCAGCTGTTATGTATTTTCCAGGCACAGTACTGGGCTCTGTCATACAGCAATAAAAAGATGTACTACCTGCCTTAAAGAAGTCCACAGTTTACAATTCTTTTAATTTTATGGTTATTTCTTGATGCAGATTTATCAGAAGAAAACCTGTATCTGATTATTTTCTCATTCTTGATCCCACCTATAAACAACAGCACTTTGCACGATGCCTTATACAATACATAGGAATTTCTCTATAATTATTGGTGTATGAAAAATGCTATAGGTCCAAGTTCCATGGGACTTTATTAAAAGGGAATGATCAGTAGAGCCAGGTATGGCTTTGTAGAGAATGTGGTAGAGAATGTAATGTATAAATGAAAAGAGATGATAAACAAACATCTTGATGATTTATTGACTGTTTATCTTGGCCAGTTTGTTTTAGTTCTGTAACTCACGTGTGTTCCACTGTAAAATTTGGTTGATAATTTAGACAGGGTTTATTTATTTCACCATTCCAATTATGAACTTTTCTGTGCCATCAACTATGCTAGGCATAGCTTTGGGAATTTAAGTCCTAGGGTAGAGAATGAAATTAAATGATATAATGAATATGAAAAACATTACCAACTGTAAAGTGCTATACAACTGTGATTTGTCATTAATATTTGTTACTAGATGTGGGGTTCCCCATATTCCTGAGTTCAGGGATCTAATTAGTCTGTCGTCCATTTTACTGAAGTGTACTTAGTGGCCTAAAGGAGCCTGGCTGGACTGGATCTCAGCACTCAGGGCAAGGGCTTGTGTTTCTGGTCCTTTTCTGGGTCATCTTAAGCATTTGTTGAAAAAGGTTGAACCCTTCATTTGAGGAGAGCCTAGAACTTTAAGTTTTAGATCGTATTTTAGAAATCAGGGTCTTAGATGGTGAAAGGGAGCTTTTAAGAACATTAAGTTATTTAGTCATAAGGTAAGAATAGAATACAAGTTACCTTCACTCATTAACGTGGCATAATAAACCACATCTGAACAAATATTAAAATTACGATTTTTTAATCTAGAGCCCTCATGATTTTTCTGAGGTCAGGGATTTTATATAGTAGTGTTTTCTTTAGAATAAAGCATTTAAAATTTTAAGTTCAACTGTAGCAAATTTGAACTTTTTGATGAAAAGACATTGGTACTTGTGTCAAGCTGAATATGGGGAACACTCCCATTATATTTTCCCATGTGATGGCATGGCAGCATAATTCTCTTGAAGCAGCAGATTTCCAAACATTATGCTGAAGTGGTGGTTAAAGAAAACAATTTCTAATACTGCATGATAATCCCAGTTTTCCTCCTTTTCCGTTAATTATGTCTTCCTCTTTTATTAATTTTGGTTTTGAATACAACATTTGGCATCTTACAGTGATAGCCCACCTCCAAATTACCTTGTTTCACTGGTTATTTCTACTTGGAGGTATTTCATGGCATGTCTAATGGCACAGATGCATTGTGTTCATTTTTGTACATTTACCTTGTATTCTGGAGCATGGTTTGTTTTTTCCGTTTTGCAGTTCACTATTGTTTCACTAGAATTTATACATTTACTCTAGGTGATGTTGGGAAAGTGCTGGTGGATACCTAACTGTCATTCAGCACATGTAGTCACCCCTTACCTCACACTTGGATCCTTTCAATAGCCCCTTTAATGGTTTCCCTACTGGCATTCTCCTTCTTTCTAATCCATTTTATACACCAAGATTAATCTTTCTAAAACCCCATTTTCATCATGCTTAAAACCTTTAGAAGACCCCCCTTGGCTGAAAGGATGAAGTCCAGACCTCTTCGGCACATAGTTAAGTCTGCTTGCTGCCTAGTTCCCACTTCCTTTCTGACCCTCTTACCGTAATTCTCTTCTTTAGCTGATACTCTCTCCTGGCCTCATGCTTCCCTCCTTTGTACCTCTGTTTATTGTCCCCTTGCTGGCAATGTCCTTTGACCTCTCTGCCCATCTAAATCCCTCTTATCCAGGGTACAGTCCAACTGGTCAAATCCTCTTTTTTTTGCAGCATTCTCTCTCCTTAAAATAGATTATCTTTTATTTTGTTTGTCTATACAGTCTGTGCACTGCCCTCTACCCCAGTTTGTAAGTTGCTTAAAAGCAGCAGTTATGGACAAGAACGGATTCTCCATAGTGTATTTATAGTTCCATGTGTAAATGTGAGCTTTAGGAATGTGGTTTATGGTCATTGAATGAGATGCAATAGGCCTGTTATTTATTGTAGTCTCCAGTGCCTAGTGCTTGACTCAAGGGACTTGTACAAAATAGGTACTTACTAAGTGCTTGTTGAAGTAATGACTGGCTTTTTAATTTCTTTTGTTCTTCAGATTGTGCAAATGTTTGTGCATTTAATTTAACACAATTTAATTTAGTGTGTGTTTTGAGGATTTGTTTTTTTTCTTTGGATTAGGAAGAGACACATTTAAAATGTCCCATAGTTGTTGATGGACTGTCATGAATTAGGTAGTCTGCTTAGATTGTGATTATTTCCTCAGTAAGTTGGTGTTCAGGTCATTTTACCAACCACACTGGGAAAGAGAAGTGTTTCAGGAACTATTTGGAGAAGAGAACAATTAATAGTTTTATGCTGCATTTCATCTCTTGAGGATGCAGGTTACCTGAGATGACAGAAGGCTCCAGTAGCGCAAAAGATGGATTGCTGTGAAGACCAGCTAGGCAGTCTTTTTTACAAATATTCTAGTCAGTAGTCAGTTTCTCCTTGATCATGTCGTCATTACTGTTGTATTCATCTGACACCAGATAAAAAAAAATAAAGGAAAAGGATAGGGGTGCTTAGGAAGGAATTCCTTCAGTGCTTAAATCAGGCTTGATGCAGTGCAGGGGCACAATGTCTGGTTTTAATAATCTCATATATCATTTGCAATTTACTAGTAGAAAAGCATTAAACTATTTCTTAGAACTTTTGAGAAGATTATGAAATATCATTTATGGTCTTCTTTCAGAAAAATGGTGGAGGGGGGTGTTAACTTGGTAAATGTTATTACACTGCTTGTTTTCCATTTTAGATTAATAGCAGGTGGTAGCCATTTTTCAAAGCAAACAGGCTGTCTTTTTTAGTTCAGTTAGGAAAAGCACTGATTTCTTTACTGTGGCCGGGAATATTTTGTGCAGGATGACAAATGATGAGGATCAGAAAACATTCAACCTTAAAAAAAAATAGAAGAGCTAGCTAATATTGAAAAAATATTAAAGGACCAAGCCAGAGATTTCAGCAAAATATTTTTACCATAATAAGTTATGTATTTTGGTATTTATGCATTATATATATATATATACACACACACACACTATTTTCAGTGAGTATATTTTTATGTAGCTATATTGATTTATGGTTTATAATGTCTCTGTCCACTTCTGCAATGCTCATCCCAGATAGTAAATGCCTCTGGAAAGGAAATGCATGTCAGAAGCTCTGTAGGTCACCTGTGAAAATGGGTGCTTAATACATATTTTTTAATGGGAGGGCCTGTTGTATATGAAATAATATATTCAGAATTCCTGTCATTGGTTATTTTCCTTATTGACAGGCAGGTTTTTAAGAATTCTTGAGATATTGTTTAGTATGCACTATTTAAATCCTGAGTTAAAAGACTCATGACGAACTAGGCTTATGATCTTAAATGGAATTTTTAACATATAAGGACCTAGGTTTGTATGGTATGTTCCTGCTTCAGATGTATGTATATGCTTCTTTTTTCTTTTGTCTGTGTATTTCAGACAATTGATAGGTATAGCATTTACTGTTATTCATGGATCATTTTACATGTGGTATACCTAAACTTGGTTTAAGCGGCTGGAGGGTGGGGGTCACTTTCCTTTGGGCTTGGGATCTAGTCACATAGCTCCTTATCTGAAAGGAGTTAGGAGTTAGGAATTTTCTAACATCTTATCAAATGGTGAAATAATGAAAAGCATACCCACAGGGGATGGATTTTCAAGCCAGGAAGACAATGTAAAATTAAAATTACAGCCATAACACTATAAAGCAGACAGGATTGCTCGTGTCAGATAGATCTGACTTTGCAAAAGGCAAAATACAATAAAAATAATGAGTTTGCTTTTTATTTTTGGGTCCAAACTAGAGAAGGGTCTGCTTGATGATCTGTGGTAGTAAGAGTCCAAAATTATTCTTAATGAGACAGCTCTTCCAGCTGTGAATTTCAGGCAAGTCTCTTGTCTACAACGGTTTCCTAACTGTAAAAAGAAAATAAAAAATTAAAAACGTGAGTTGTAGAAACTGTATTACTTTACACTGCTATGTAGTGAAGCTTTCTAACGTGATCATGTAGTTTTAGGTCTTTAAAAGTGAAAACAGGTGTTAAAAATTGTGTAAGTTCACATTTTGTTACATCCATTCCTGGATTTTCTTGGCAACAAACCTCCAGTTAAAGTCACCACCAGTGTGCCAAAGGATTATAAAATTTTAGGTACCAGAGTTCTCTGATTAAATATGGTCCTCCCTGTTAGGTGTCGGAGTGAGACATGGAGACCAGCGATTGCAGGCAAGGTTTTATTGGGAAGTTCTCCCAACAGAGAACATCTGAAGAATAAACTTCAGCTGGCTTCTGACAGGCAGTCATGAATTTATACAGTGCTTCTATAGGTGGGAACATGCTTATTCAGTGGGACTGGGTTTTGGCTTGGGTGAGATCTGAGGAACTACAAGGATGGCTAGGGGGAGGTGGGCTAGGGGCAATGAATTTTGGGCATGTTGGAGGACTTGGTGGAGTCATGTGGCTTCTTTGTCTATTCTTGTGAGGAAATGAAGTGTATCTGGACACATAGGCTCAAGATGGGGGCCTGGTCTATGACATGGTATGTGGCTCCTTCTGAGTAAATGGCTGCCTATCCTTCCACAATGGGGCAGGTTAATAAAAAACTTGCAGTTTTTGCAAGTCATGGCTGTTATTCAGGTCAGGAGCTAGGGATGGGGCCTAGACCTGTCACTCCCCACCGGTGTACACATATGGATGAGAACAAAGTTAAGTCTAAGTTAGCCAGGCCCAAGGAATGAATCAGACAAGATGTCTATTTGCTCCCCTCCTGTGAACTTGACGTTCTGTGAGGGGCCTTCGTCTCAGCATGGTTCCTCTGATCGGCAGATACTGCTGCCTTCTCCTCCCTCTTCAGTCAGCTTGATCCAAGAACTGAAGAGACGTATTTACATCCTGTTTTGGGCATGCTGTTGATTTCCATCTTGATGATTCATGTTTTGTGTCCATTCTCTTCTTTCCATCCCCTTTTCAAAGACTATTTTACCCCTTCTTTGTTTATTCATTCCAATGGAGTCATCTCTTGCCTCTGTTCCATTTTCAAGTAAATTGGAGGCTTTGTACAGAGACTAAAAATTTTCAAGAATCCCCTCACTATATTTGGGGGAAATAAGAATTCTTGAAGGGCTGGGGGCTCCTTCATTCTTTCAAAACCAGTGGCCACTGTTGAGGATTTAAAAACAAAAACAAAACACAAAATATTATCCTTCAGAGTCTTTTCCATATTCATTGTTTCTTTTAACAGTGGATTTGCATCAATTAAGGGTTTGGCTTTAAAATCAGCTTGGAAGGCAAAATGTTCTTGTGTTCAAACTTATTCTTAAAACTCCAACACTGGTGGTTTCTTTTCCATTATGGCATTAGTAGGTTTCTTTAGTTGAGCACTAGGTATAATGCTGGTTTTCATTTAAGGCCTTGCAAGTGCAAGCTATGGATCTTTAACCAGTAGATTTCCATTCGCTTGGAAAAGATGTTCACTTTATGATGCATGGAGGAAATGAGACTGTCAAAGTGTAGAACTCCTTTGTGTCTCCTGTCCCAGGTTTCCTTCCCAAGTAGGTGGAATCCTGAGCACTACTTAAATTTTATTATTCTTTCTCTTTCAACCTGTGTAGTTGAATTTGTGTAAGTTAAATGTGCATATGATGTAATTCCACTGTACCAGTCTCTGTAAACAACCAAAAATGAGATTTTTTTTTCCTGGCTTTAGTCATTTTTATATAAAAAGTGAGAACTAGTGTGATATGGTTAGCAGCAATAACTTGAACTTGTTTTGGATAAATGTACCCTTCCAGCTGATCTTACCTATTTGAATCTGCCAGGTGGTGTTAGGTTTAGGAAGCAGTCTCTAATAAGTATTGCTAAATGACAGAGAGTGAGCTGAGGCCCTGTCATTTCTCTAGTAAAGTTGCAAACCCACCACACAGTGCCAAATCAGGCATAGAGGGAGTATCACTGCTGAAGCAGCGTGTGCCCCTGGCATCCAGGTTCACATACACATGGTTATTTCTAAATGTTGTTTAATGTGTGCTTGTAGCATCCTAGCAATTTGGCAGTAGAACATACACATTATTTGAATTTCCGCTGGCTTAGCTATATAGCGGATTCAAAATAAATAATACAGGAAATGTTGTGGTAAATGTAATGTACAAAATGTGAATGTTAGATGAGCTTAGATTTTTTTTAACCCATACTCTTGAATTTACAAATAAGAAAATAGACCCAGAAAGGTTGAGTGATTTGCCCAAGATCCTAAGTTAACAGCCAGATTAGAGTTAAAGATTTAATTGTCTGATGCCTGTTTTGTTCCTTTTTGTACAACATAGAACTGGATCACATTGCAATCCATAGATCTAACTGGATTTACTCCATCTGGCCTAAGTGAGTAAAGCAATTCTAAAGGAAATTGATATGTGCTGTAGCAGTTTGACATAGTTATGAATTCCAAAAATAAATATCGGTTTATGTTTGTAAACTGGTCTGAACTTGGGCATGATTAAGTTCTGATTAGGGCTTTGATTGCGCCACCTCATTAGGGCATTGGGTCCCCACAGATAAAAGGCATGGCAAAGGACAGAGTTGAGGGTTTTTGATGTTGGAGTTTTGATGTTGGAGTTTGATGCTGAAGCCTTAAGCTGGAGCCCCGGGAAGTAAGCTCACAGAGGAAACAGAAGCAAGCCCGAGGAAGAGAGGAACCCTGAACCTAGAGAGAAGCAAGACCCTGGAAGTGAGGAACCCAGGAAGCGTGAACCCTCGCAGATGTCAGCAGCCGTCTTGCTCCAACATATGAAAAAAGACTTTGGTGAGGAACGTAACTTATGCTTATGGCCTGGTATCTGTAATCTCCTACCCCAAATAAATACCCTTTACAAAAACCAACCAATTTCTGGTATTTTGCATCAGCACGCCTTTGGCTAACTAATATATATACAAACAGATATAACCTCCTTGGTTTACTGATTTGTTTTCTGTTTGAACTGGAAGTTGAAGTTCAAGACCTGCTCAAAGTTTGTTGCTGTTGTTAGTTTGCTTTGTGTTAATTATCAAATTAGGTTATGTGGCAGCTTTGGGAACTTGCCCTTCAAATCTCTCTTCAAGAGAGAACCGCAGTGCAGAACTGACAGCCTAAAACTCTGGCAACCTTCGTAATCCACAGTAGTGTTTTCTCCCAGCCACACCCTCCATGGTGGTGGGGGTGGGGTACCAGAGCTAGGGTCTTCTGCCTGACACAGGCCTCCCTGAGCAGGCTGCCTTTCCTCTGGGGCACCCATTTGGCCTAACCAAGTTCTCAGGGCTATACTCTAGTCTCCTTCCTTCCCCTTGCATCACAAGTTTCAGATCTGTAGCATCATCTGAGGTTCTCCCTGCCTTTTTCTGCTCACTCTCTCTTTATCCTTCCCAAACAGTTTTCCCAGTAAATCTCTTGCTCTTCTAATCCACTCTTGGTGCCTACATCCCAGGGGACCTAAACTGATATAATATATAGTAGCTTTGGAGACATTTTAAAAAATAATTTGCATTAACTGTTGGAGGAAAACTTAAAGGTAAAAAAAAACTCTTTATGTTAAGAAGTGTGGAAAATAACTGCAAATGTTTGATTAGTCATTTTTACATTTTCTTTCCTCAAAGTCAAGTCAGTATGTATGAAAAGGAAGTCAGGGAGTGATGGACCAAACTCTCTCTTTGACCTTAAAGAATTTCCTTAGCCAACAAGGAACTAGAAGCCTCACTAACTTCTTATAAAATGAACTGGATGATCTTTGAATCTTTCTTCTAGCTCTGATTGTGAAACAGATTACAACAAAAGAGGTAATTCTCTGGCCAGTTGGACCCAATAGTGTGAACATTAAACCTCGATTTAAATTGAACTAATACAAGTTAACACAAAGAAAAGGAATTCAGAGGTTGTTCAGTAATTTTCTCCATGTTGTCCAACTTATTTGTCACTTCAGTGACACCAAATACCTTTGTACAGATAGTGCAGTTTAGCATTCTTATGTTTGAGTGCTTTTGAGATTTTTAATCTCCATAGTAAAACAAGATTATATATAAGTGCTTGGAAATGGGAGTTTTATTTCCCACAATATGGGATACAAAGATAGAGACATTTTAGTATAATTGCACCTTAATTATAGAACTTGGAATGCTTGGTACTTTTTCCCACTCTGTACCACGACTGTTTAGCATAGATAACACCCTGCTTTACAGGTAACGGTAGCACTCAATGCTTCCTAACAACAATCCATTCTGCAGGTGAATTTGATCATAAAAGATTCTTCCTGCTTTAAGTCCATGTAATCTTATAGCGAGTTTATTGAATTTGTCCTCCCCTTTTTTATTTTTACTACTTTTCCCTCTTTCAATTATAAATCTTTAAAGTTTCTCAGTTTACTAATAATACTGACATAATGTCTTTATTTTATGCAATTGAGTCTTCTGGAACTTTATTTGTTTTACATTCACATGCTAAATTTGATTCAAAATCGTCTTTTCTTTTAGATGTGATTCAAGTTTATATTCATTCATTTCTTTGGTAAACATGTAGCAGCTAAAGCTAGTATCATTAGAGATAATAAAATTGCTTATTGAGAACTTTGAAACCTTACTAGTTCATTACTTTTGATCCAGCACTTATATAATGTTTCTTATGGGCTGGGAATTGTGGTGGGTCTTCTTTTTTAAAATGCATGTTGGGGGAAGTGGACTTAGCCCAATGGATAGGGTGTCCACCTACCACACGGGGGGTCCGTGGTTCAAACCCCGGGCCTCCTAGACCCGTGTGGAGCAGTGCTGATGTGCTCAAGGAGTGCCGTGCCACACAGGGGTGTCCCCTGCGTAGGGGAGCCCCACGTGCAAGGAGTGCGCCCCGTAAGGAGAGCTGCCCAGCTTGAAAGAAAGTGCAGCCTGCCCAAGAATGGTACCGCACACGCGGAGAGCTGACACAAGATGACGCAACAAAAAGAAACACAGATTCCCGGTGCCCCTGATAAGGATAGAAGCAGTCCCAGAAGAAAACACAGCAAATGGACACAGAGAGCAGACAGTGGGGGGGGGGGGGGGGCGGGGATAAATAAAAAATAATCTTAAAAAAAAAATGCATGTTAGGAGAAGAAAACAGAATATGTGACATAACTGATGAAGTGATCTGTCGCAGCAGCTTTCATGTGGAAAAATCATGTTGAAATACCATGTTACTTTGTAACATGAAATTTGTAAACTGTAGTGGAATCACAACATGCCTTGTTCCAAGGAATGGGACATTTAACGGCAGGTGTGGCTAGAATAGTCACTGGCCAAGCTACTGTTAAACAGCACTATGGGTGTGCCAGTTCGTATCAACTATTATTCCAGCCCAGCTGAATATCAGTTAAATGGTTCAAAATCTTGTATGTTATATAGGGTTGATTCACTTTTCACTGGTAGCCATAGAAAAGAATAGACTTACCTACCTGTTTTATTCTTTTCTTAGTTATAAAAGTAATGAGTTAAAATTTCAACTGGAATATGAGTCATTATTTTCTGAATATATGAGCCACTCTTTTCTTTATTAGAGACGTTGTGAGTTTACTGAAAAAACGATGCATAAAATACAGGATTCCTCTATACCGCCCTTTTAGTGACACTTTGCCTTAATGTGTTACACGTTACAATTGATAAAAGTACATTTTTATAATTGTACCAAGCCATTCTTGTTGTTTTTTTACATTATACTTTGACAACTCAACTCTACAATGAGCTTGTAATGCAAGCAAAGCTCAGGCTCAGTTCTACTGCACATACATTTAGTGAATGAAACACAGGTACAAAGTGGTATATACATCCCATTCTGTAAAAATGAACACATTCCCTGTTTTTCAGTTATTTTAAGTTCTTCTTTGTATGAAGGGTTCGATTGAGCAAACGAGGCTGCTTGGTTAACTCAAGACAACCACTATTTCTCTTAAACCTGTGGTTCTCAACCAGGGGTGATTTTTCCTCCCAGGGAATATTTGGCAAGGTCTGGATACATTTTTGGTTGTCACAACTCAGGGTTGGGTGGGCATTGCTACAGGTCTCCAATGGATAGAGGTCAAGCATGCTGATAAAAGTTCTACAATTCACAGGGCAGTTCACCATGACAAAGAATTACCTGGCCGAAGATGTCACTTGTGCCAAGGGTAAGACAGTCATTGTACTGTTTGGCAAAGCACCATTATTTATCAATACATGGATGAGTGTACCCTTGTAGAAGCCACCTCTGGACTTTATGCTTCCAGTAAGAATACTTGCTGTACTTTTTGTTGTTGCATAAAATGTTGGCAGCACATCGATCAGAGCTTAATCTAAGTAACGTGCAAATACTTTCATGCTATATATGCTGCCACACTTTGAAGTAAATTACAGTCATCGTGACAGATGTGCTTCCCTGAAGCTGTACCTATTTACTTTGTAAAAGACTCTTTCCCTCTGTGCTGTTCATTTCATTCCAACCACCATGCACACTAAGTATCTTCTCTGTGGAAGGTACAGACCTGGGTGAGGCCACAGATAAGTGAAAGATGATTGAAACCCTTTCCCTGTCTTTACAGAGTTTACAGTTGAAGAAAGGGACAGCGGATAATAAACATGTATAATAGAGGAAAGTAGGGAAACGGACTTTGGCCCAGTGGTTAGGGCGTCCGTCTACCATATGGGAGGTCCGCGGTTCAAACCCCGGGCCTCCTTGACCCGTGTGGAGCTGGCCCATGCACAGTGCTGATGCGCGCAAGGAGTGCCGTGCCACGCAAGGGTGTCCCCGTGTGGGGGAGCCCCACGCGCAAGGAGTGCGCCCGTGAGGAAAGCCGCCCAGCGTGAAAAGAAAGAGCAGCCTGCCCAGGAATGGCTTCGCCCACACTTCCCGAGCCGCTGACGACAACAGAAGCGGACAAAGAAACAAGACGCAGCAAGTGGACACCAAGAACAGACAACCAGGAGAGGGGGGGGAAATTAAATAAATAAATAAATCTTTAAAAAAAAAAAAAATAGAGGAAAGTAAACTGTAGGTGCCATAAGAAACATGTTGAAAGGTTCTCTTAGGATGCAAAAAGTGCTTTTTGGTAAAAACTACATGTAAGGTGTAAAAGTCACAAAGAGTTTTGGAACATAGGTAAGTGCTGGGGTGGGTCAATGCAAAGTTATAGGGTGATTTAACAAAGCCAGGATAGGAGTCTTGGTTTCCCCTCTGCTCACCAAGTGGATTTCCTAGTATGGCATAGTGCCAATAAGTTCTGAATTACAAAATTCAACTAGAAAATGAGCAAGTAAATGTCTAGTTTTTACATTTTTTTCCTCTCTAAAACTATGGAGGAAAGCTTATAAAATTGTTTCTGATTTCATCTAGCACTTAATTTTACTTCTTTTATCGAGTACCATGATCTACACAAATGTTATGAGAGAACTTCTAGAAAAATTTGAAGTAAAGCACCAGATTGCCTTCTGTTCATTTATGTGACCTGATAACCTCCTCTCTTCATTCATTGTTGGCCTTACATTTTAATTTAAAAAACCATTCATCTTTGCCCATGTTTTCTTATTTCAAGAGAATAAGTAGATATGCCAAAAAGTGGCAGAAGACATATTCAGACTGTTCCCAGTATGTTATCCTTATGAAAAAGCTGAAATGTAGTTCGGGGTTCTTGAAACTCCTCTGGGGAGGAACTAAACTAAAACAAATGGACTTGATCTAAAAGTGGGGACTTGGGTTTGGTTTCCAGAATTCTGATCAAGTCTTGTCTTTGACCTTCATCTCTCTGGTCTGTTTTCAACCTGTGTCAGGTCTTACTGTGCTACTGGACGTAAGTATAGTTTACTCTAACGTTTCAAGCTGCGATTTGCTAATAGCTTATACATATGGCTGTGACCATTGAAAGGTATGATAAATTTGATGATAGATTGTGCATTATTTAAATTCATCTAGATGAGACACCCTTGGAACCATACCTTATGATATGGTTTGGAAAACAATGCTGTAAGTATAATTCTTCGTTTATTAATTCCACTTGATAAAGGCTCAGTGAGCCCTATATAATTTCTCATTTATAACTAAAGTCTAGTATCCGCTAATTGAATACATGGCTACTTTAATTATTTTGTTATGGCTAATTGATATTCATGGTGATCATGTTCAGCTTCTAAATGTAATATCATCTTGTAAGTTTATGGTTCAACCCCCTTTGATATTTCAGTTCTTTCTCTTTGTTTCATGTCAGCATATAATTTTATTAGGTGGTTCCTATATGTATCGTGCCTCATATGTGGTTCTGACAAGGAATAAAGAAAGCTCTTTTCTCTGCTTTCACCTGCCTCTTCTGCCTGTGTGAGCTGTATAATATAAATGGATGGATGGGTGGGTGGATGGATGGATGGATGGATGGATGGATGGATGGATGGATGGATGCTTAGATAGTTGAGATATTTTGCCTACCATGGATGATCCATATTAGGGTGTAAGACCAAATTTGTCCCAGTTCATTATATGTACATTTCAGGTTAGTTGGAATATTTAGAATAAAAAGAAATAGCTAAAGGAATTTCCTCTTTAGATTAATTTAGAGTTATTGCCTTTTCTCAATGCTAGTAATCTCTTGCTTCATAGTATCACCCCTTGGAAAACTGAGCCGGGTTCATGCTTTGTTTTCTACCTTGAGATATTTAAACGTGAACACACTGACATTTCATGTAACTTTGTCATTATAAATACAAGATTTCCTATAGAATAGAATCTTTCCTTAACACAGCTTGTATTTCATATACAAAGTAACGTTACCTCTGATCTAAAGGATTGTGATGTCACTGGATTCCAATGCCATGCACCCTGTGCCATCCCTCAGTCCCCAGGAGCACAGTAAGAGGACGGAGCTATGATGCCAAAAAATTTGCTGTACACATAATGGTAAAGTTGTACATCATGTACACATGATGATAAAGTTCTACCAGCATAATATTTCATATCCATAATCTCAGTTTTCTCTTGACCTTATTATTTCCTTTGCTATAAGTACCTTCAAGTCCTTTCTGGAAAAAAAAGCATGTCACTAAGGAAGTAAATGCATGTATACCTTATTTTAAATTTAGCTACCAATATTGAATTAAAACATCAAAATATTTAAAGAAAACTTGATTTTCTTATTCTTTTTCTTGCTTATCAGACTTCCTAGTTTTCCATAATGATACAGTTAAGCACATTCTACCATATTTTCAAGCCCAATCATACAGTCCCAGATCTAACAGGATCTGAAAACCAATCAGTGCACATTTCTTCTAGTGTGAGGAATAGTAAATAGGAGATGAGGAAACACTTTTTTCTTCATTTTTGAAAAAGAAATTATTCTACCATAATAATAAATAGTGTGCTTGGTACTTATCTGAGTATAAAGACTACCACCTTTACTATGTTATAATCGTCTTTGTTTTTATTTGTTCATTTACGCTCATTCTATGTCTATTAGAGAGTTTTATACAGAGAAGTTTTATTTCCTTGCAGTTCGTTTACTTCTCTTTCTTAAGTTGCATGTGACTCTCCATCCTCTGCAGCTATTAGTTTAGCCAATGTATTCTAGCCTTGTTTAAGTTTCAGGACTCATATTGTGTGACTTTCCCTCCCAGAAGCACATTAACTGTTTCAAAACAATATGCCATTAAATTGTTGCAGCCATGTTTCTTGCTTTGTTATTCTCCCCAGTGGGTCTCAGACTATTGATTCTGGTTGCAACCTAGAGAAAGATTTGTGATATTAGCCTATAAGATGGTGTTATCAGGTGTTATATAGTCTTCAGTGTGCATAGCTGACCTTTTGGTATGTTGTTTTATAGGTTTTCAAATAATACATTTTAGGAAAGTGAATGAAGACATTTCTGTACATCATTTAGGTTGTAATCAGCTGCTCAAAATTCAATTTATTGGCTGGTATAGGGTCTTCACTAGGCCCAAGCAATAACTTGTAGTATTGACTTCTATCACTTAGTATTTTTTAAATAGCTATAATGGAATATCCATTAAGTTTTGTGTTTGCATTCTTTTTTATTTCACTGTGTGAACAAAAATCTTACAAGTGGTTTAAAGGGTTTGATGAGTAATGTCATATGTATTGAATGGCAAAGGGAACCAGGTAACAATACATTAAAGTTCTAGTAGGTAAAATAATTTTCATGCCAAAAGTAACTTCAAGTTGCTAAAACAAATTTTTTTTGAGTAATTATATAGCTATATAATTGTCCACTATTAGATTCTATACCATGCTACTTTTCCATAGTAACTACACTCTTTTTTTTTTTTTTAAAGATTTATTTATTTAATCCCCCCCCCCCCCCCCCGTTGCCTGTTCTTGGTGTCTATTTGCTGCGTCTTGTTTCTTTGTCCGCTTCTGTTGTCGTCAGCGGCACGGGAAGTGTGGGCGGTGCCATTCCTGGGCAGGCTGCTCTTTCTTTTCACGCTGGGCGGCTTTCCTCACGGGCGCACTCCTTGCACGTGGGGCTCTCACGCAGGGGACACCCTTGCGTGGCACGGCACTCCTTGCGCGCATCAGCACTGCGCATGGCCAGCTCGACACGGGTCCAGGAGGCCCGGGGTTTGAACCGCGGACCTCCCATATGGTAGACGGATGCCCTAACCACTGGGCCAAAGTCCGTTTCCCAATAACTACACTCTTTATCCATAGTCAAGGCTAAGCATATGCGATATTAATGTTTTAAAAATATTTTTATGATTACACAAGTGATAACTGTTACAGTATAGAAAATTAGGAAATAGGGAACATTCCAAATAAGAAAAAAAAACATTGCACTGTGCAATGCTATAACCACTGTTAACATCCTGACATATGTTACACTGTTTTCCATACCTACCAACCAGGCATTCAACCCAATTTCTGAACCAAAATTAGAAACTTATTGTACTTGCTATTTTATGGACTGCTTTCCCCCACTTAATATTTTGGGTTTTTAAATCTCTAAATATTCTATTAAAACATTTTAAATTAATGCTTTACTCTTTGATCATATGGCTAGACCCAAATCTTGATAATCAGTTTCCTGTTGTTGGGCTACCTCTTATTTATCCAAATCTCTCTGTCCAGGTTTTTGTTCCTTTATATAATGCCGGTTGTGTTTCTTAAGCTAGAAATTCTTGCGTACCCTCCTTAATTTTTCCTTTGGTAAAATATCTAAAATAAAATTAGCCATGATATGAATACAATAATAAATATATGTACACAATTACATATTTATATGCAATTATTTTTATAAATTTTAGTATTTACTCTATATTCACTTTTTAAAATTAATAAACAACTGGGTATACAGAGAATTATATTTTGTTAATTTGCTAGTTGAATAATGGAATCTCATTTTAATTTGCGTTCCTTGATTTCTTATGAGGTTGGAATTTTTCCATTTATTGATTAATTATTTGTATTTCTTTTGTGGGTTGCCAGTCTATGTCATTTGTGTATTTTTTTGTGGAGGCTTTTCAGAGGGAAGCTTAAATTTTTTTATGCCGTAAATGTTTTGTTTTGTTTTTTTAAAGTTTATTTATTTATTTATTTTTCTCCCCTTCCCCCCTTCCCCCACCCCGGTTGTCTGTTCTCTGTGTCTGTTTGCTGTGTCTCCTTTGTCCACTTCTGTTGTCAGCGGCACAGGAATCTGTGTTTCTTTTTGTTGTGTCAGTTCTCCGTGTATGCGGCACCATTCCTGGTCAGGCTGCACTTTCATGCTGGGTGACTTTCCTTACAGGGCTCACTCCTTGCACATGGGGCTCCCCTACGTGGGGGACACCCCTGCGTGGCACAGCACTCTTTGTGCCCATCAGCACTGCGCATGGGCCAGCCCCACACGGGTCAAGGAGGCCTGGGGTTTCAACCACGGACCTCCCATGTGGTAGACGAACGCCCTAACCACTGGGCCAAGTCCACCACCTGTAAATGTTAATAACATTAATTCTCACAGTTATACTTTGGAATTACTTCTCCTTCATTTGTTATTATCCTTTTCTTTTTGTTTTATCTTTTTTTCATCTAATGGAGGTTCTCATGAGTCCATTTTACCCCCATATTTTTCTTTATGGTATTTGTGCGTGTGTGTGTGTGTGTGTGTGGAATTTAGGTCTTTATTCTAAATATAAATACTATAGTCTTGTATGTTTCCTCTACACTTTAGTTTTGTCTGTTAAAAAATCCTTGCACTGTTTCTTTTTTTTATTTTTTTGAGGTACTGGGGCCGGGGATTGAACCTGGGACCTTAGATGTGGGAAACCAACACTCAACCACTGAGCCATATCTGCTCCGCTGCACCACTTACTTTTTTTTTTAACCCCCCCCCCCCACACACAGCTTACTTGCTGTCTACTCAGTGTCCATTCGCTGCGCTTTCTTCTGTGTTTTTACTTGTCTCCCTTTTTGTTGAGTCATCTTGCTGAGTCAGCTCTCTGCATCTCTGGTGGGCTGGGCAGCACTCCGCGGCATGCGGGCGAGCCTGCCTTTACAAGGAGGTCCCAGATGCAAACCAGGGCCTCCAATATGGTAAATGGGAGCCCAACTGATTGAGCCACAGCTGCTTCCCAGCACCATTTACTTTTATGTTTGTATTTCTGGTAGTCTGATAAGGTGTGCCATATCAAGGAACCATAGATTATGTACTTGCAGAGGAATGTGTTTTTATCTGAGCTTAGCATTTTATTTGTTTTTACAGATTCATATGCTTCCAATCAGCATGAACTTTCCATTGCATTCTTACATTCAAACTTAGTGACATTTAAGTGTGTCCCAAGCAAGTCCTCTCACTTTTTCCTCATTGCCTCCTTTGGTTTGCATTTTAGATAGCTATTGATGAAATTCTCTGTGACATTAGGAGAAAACATTGCTTGAATTGTTAAATAATTGTTTGTTTTCAACATGCTGCAGGACATTGATGCAAAAGTAAGTAACAAAACAGTGATTTGCAGATATTCAAGAGGGTTCACCTAACTTAAGCAGATACTTGAGCAGACAGGCACCCTGACACAGCCTGAGCCAGGCAGCACTTGATCACGTTGCAAAAACTGTGGTGCATGGCACAGGAGTGGAAATGCCAAAATAATTCTTTGTTTGCTTCCTTTCTTAAAATTCCTAGTCAGGCAGTGTATTAGTCAGAGTTCTCTAGGGAAATAGAATCAACAAGGGATATCTGTCAATAGTATGCAATTATATAAGAGTCTCTCACACAGCTGTAGGAATGCGCAAGTACAGGTTCTGCAGGTAGGCAGTGAAAGTCCAATGAAGGTTCTTAACGAGTTCTGGGAGATGTTGGCTGTTCAAAGACGAGCTGGGAAATTCTCAATGGTGGAATCACTTCCCCTTTTAAGGGATTCAACTGATTGGGTTAAGCGTCACTCATTGCTGATGGCAGTCTCCCTGATTGATGTAATAACTAGCTATCTATGATTTAGCACTGTAGTAAAGTCAGTTGGGACCAAAGTCTATAAACACTCTTTTGTGTTACAGTTAGCCCAGTGCTTGCTTGACCAAAGAACTGGGCACAGTTACCTGGCCGAGTTGACACAATAGCCTAACCATCACAGGCAGGTATTCCACATTCACTGAGCCAAATTTAATATGTTAAAAAATGTTTCTAACTTGGAATGATATTGGGAGGTTCCTGCTCTCAGAGGTAAGAGTCACTTAAACACAGTTTTCAAGAGACAACAGTTTGAGGAATGAATTTTTTACTAATCTTGAAAAACATTTGTAAATAATCATTACTGTTACTTTTTTTCAAGAATCAACATTATTTTCTTACTTGTTTTTTAATTTTGTTTAAAAAATCTTATAAATTAGAAGAAATACATTATTCAAAGAAAAAATGACAGAAGTTATTACCTCCCATCCCCCAAAAACAACTACTTACTGTTTAAAAAAAGAAATAGAGTAATACATGATGTATTTATGTGCTGGTTTTACTGGGCAATTTAAAGGTTCTCAAACATAGATTTATGAGAAAAATGTTACACAGGCATTTTTTCATTCAGGAGAGAAGGTTAATAGCCATGTGTCTTATGCCAGTAATAAAGTAAGTTATATGGTATAAAATATTAATCCTTGAAATTACTCTTTGAAAGAGTAGATAATAAAACAGTCTGTCATGTGCTATCTTCTGACATTTCCAAATATATTTGGATAAAGTAGGACACAGCTGTTATAGTAAAAAAAAAAATACAATGCAGACTCATTCTGTATATTTAAATACAGCAATCATCATCCTATTAATGTTTTTCTGTGTCAGAGACCTAATAGATTGCAAAAATCTTCAGCTCAGGATACTTATTTCTAATGTAGTTTATACTTGACTTTAACTTTGCTGTTGCTGCTTTTTCTTGATATAGTATATTTCTCGTTTCTTTTTTTAGGCCAAGCAGCTGGAAGAGAGAGACCGAGTGATAAAGAAGCAGGATGCGTTCTACAAAGAGCAGCTGGCTAGACTGGAGGAGAGGGTATGACTATTTCTTGTCACTGACTCCCTTCTATTACCACATCTGCAACCTTGCCATGTATTCATTTACAATTCAGTAAATTAGAATGTTAGCTGCTTTTCTTAATTAAAAAGTGGCTGGAGTGAAGAAGCAAAGCAAGTGAATGATTCTCTCATGCAATGTCATTTCTACTCAGGTAGTTTTTGGTTTGGTTGTGTTACTGGGTCATGGATGCATTTCACCACTTGTCAACTTTCCAAAATATTTTTCCTTCTAGGTTTATAAAGTCTGTTGGCTTGTGTGGAATACGAGAGTGTTACTCAGTTTCACCAGACATTAACTAAACTTGAGTATGTTCTTAGAAATGGTAGTGTTGTAAAGGATATGTTGTTTTGGTGGAAACTCCGTTTCAGTCCATTTGTGACTGAGAAATGACAGTTTCACCAGTGGTAGACAGGTGTGGAATAACAGGACTAAAGTATATGGTGAAGGAATAGAAGGCAGTTTCTCTAGACAACATGAACCACGTGTCCTAGAATTGGACAGAGGTGTGAAGGAGGGAATTAAGAATGAAGCAAATTGAGTTTAAGAATAGAAGCTTGAACACCTACTCAGTGTCCCTATTCAGTAATGTAGATGGATGTGTTGTCTAGAATAATTTCATACCTAGCCCGTGAGATTACAAAGCCAGCTCTCTCTCTCTTTTGATTGAGATCCCCATTTTTTATTTGTTTAGAATATTTAATAAGAATGTCGGAAAAGCTATGAAATATCCTATTAACTCACTAAATACAGTTATTTACATGCTGAATATAGTTTGCCTATCTCCCTAGGTCATGAGACTGAGTGCATCTCGAATGTAGGGACCATATTTTCATTCATTCAACAGATAAATACTTGATCCCTCATGGAGCGCAAAGTCAGTTGAAAACTAGTGTTCATTTTGTGTGGCAGGTCATGATAATTTGATAAACAATAAAGTAGGAGTAAGGGATCCATGGAGCTGAGATATGTAGGAATGGTGTTGGGTGGAGAAGGAAGGCCTGTCTTTTCAGATAACATCTGACAGAAGCCTGTAGTGCCAAAGCCATGAGTCAATGGGTGCTTGGCATGTTGGGAAGACCATAGAGTTCTCAAGCAGAAGAGAATTCTGGCTGCTGTCTAGGACAAGAGCTGAAATAAGAGGAACTAGCTTAGTAAGAAGTTATGGCAGTAATGCAGAAGTGAAGTAGTGATGGCTTGGACTAGGCTGGTAGCAGTGAAGGTAATAAAATGTAGTTAGATAATTCAGAGGTAGAGTTGACAGGATTTGCTGTTGATTTTGACCATGAAAAGTGAACGAAAGAACTTAGAGATACTCTAAATCTTTGGCTTTTTACAAATAGATAATGGATTTTCCATAAAGGAAGACTCTTAAGGGAGGGATAAGACTGTTAAGGGAAGGATCAGCATGTGGATGTTGGAGGAAATTAGGAGTTTGATTTTGGATATGTTAAATTTGGAATGACTCAAGACATCCAGGTAGAGATGCTAAATAATAGTATAATAGTTTAGAGCAGAGGTCAGGAATCTTTTTCTGTAAAGTAACAGATAGTAATTATTTGAGGCTTTGCAGGTCACATATGGTTTCTGATGGAATTATTCAACTCTGCTGTTGTAACTTAAAAGGAGTCATAGACAATGTGTAAAGGACCAAGTGTGGCTGTGTTCCAGTTTATAGTCACTAAACTTCGAATTTCATAAAATTTTCATGTCCTGAAATATTCTTTTGATTTTTTTTTCTTTCTACCATTTGACAATCACTCTTAACTTGTGGGTTGTACAAAAACAGGTTGTGGGTCAGCTTTGGCCAGTGTTTTGGAGCCTGTAGACCCCTGTTTAAAACACGGGTTCCAACAGACTGCTTGGATTCAAATCTGTGCATTGGCATCCACTACATGTAACTAACTTGAAGAATCTTACTTAATTTTTGAGTTCCTCAGCTATAAAATGGGACAATTTACTTCATTCATTTGTTAAATGAGTTAATAATCATAAAACACCTCAAATAGTATCTAGCACAGAATATTCAATCAATGGTAGTTATTTTACTTTTGTTCTTCTAGAGCACCATACTCTGGCATAGAGTTAGTAAACATTAGTAGAATAAATGAATGAGAGTGAAATTCTTTGAGGTGATTTACTCAGCATATACCTTTTCCCCACCAAGTATAGTTTTCTTTGCGGTAGCTCAAGGTAGTACTGTGCTAAGTACCTTATTTGAGTTTGACCCTGACCACTGCGTCAGGTATAAAAGAAGACCATGAAAAACTTCCACCCATTTTTCATAGGCCCACTGAATTGAATGAGACAATTCAGTGATTGGTGCAAGGGACCTAGATGACTTGTTCTTGATAGGTTAAGCTCATCAACTCGGCAGGTAAACTTTGTTGTGACATTAGGTAGAACGTGAAGTAGAAGGTCAGACGGATATAGTATGAAACACATCAAATCATTGTGATTAGTGTCTTCTCGAGGCAAAATAGATTTTCTTTCTTTTTGAAGATTAGACTGAAAATAGTTACTTAGGAATTTTGACTGAAAGACGAGTAGCATCACTAAGTTTAAAAGTATCCTGAGATGGAAGAGTCACATATTACCAGTTAATATTTAACTCCATATTTCCTAACATGTGGTAGAAAGAATTCTGGACTAGGAGTCAGAATGTGTAGCTTTGTCATCAAGTCATTTGGAAATCCTCCTCTTCTCTCGTGGTCACTGGTTCTTCATCTGTAAAATGGATATAGTACTATGTTCTTTGCATGCCTTCATAGATTGTTGGAGGGGAACAGATATTAATAAGTTGAAATATATAAAAGCCCTTTGAAAACTGGAAAGAGTTTAACAAATACAAGCTGTTGACATTATGGTTATTTACTTACCTCCCTTGTATACAAGATACTAATAATTATAAAATGGCTTTAGTATCTTTCAGCTTCCTGGTATCTTCTACCCATTTCTGTAGAGTCTTACTTATTACTGCCATTCCCAAAGTATGCTGAATTTTATCCAATGAGTTTTCATTCAGGAAATAAAATTTCAGAGACAATTTAGGTCTGTGAACCATTTTTTAGGCTTAGTGGGGTTTTCTCTTTTAGTATTGTGTTGATGGTGAAAAGTACAATGTCTAATAATTTCAATTAGGAATTCTACACATGCTTCTGTATTAGAAGATATGAAAGTGCTGAATCCAATAGTGCATAATATAAGGAAAAATAAAGATTATAAGATAATATTATGATAACTTGCAGAATCGTCTTACTGTGCTATCAGGCTACCTGTGGTTTTAAAGTAGAGATAAATACATATCTTCCTTTGTTTTAACCAAATGAAATGGTGAAACCATAAACTAGATAGATACCAGGTAGTCTGTCATTAATGGAGATGAACATCAACCAGTCTCTTACAGAATCATTCCAAAGATGGTCTGTGGTACAATCTTACCATCTGCCTATCAGGTAAATTAATCAATACAGTAATTTATATTATCACTTCTTTTTTTTTTTTTTTACAGATTTATTTTATTTATTTCTTCCCACCACCTCATTGTTTGCACTTGCTGTGTCTTTTATTCTCCTTGTTTCTCTAGGAGGCACCAGGAACTGAACTCAGAACTTCTGATGTGGGAGGGAGGTGCCTATTTGCTTGAGCCACCTCTTTTCCCTACTTTGTTGTATCTCTTATTATGTTTTTTCTTCTAGTGTCTCTTGTTGCTTCATCTTGTTGCATCAGTTTGTTGTGCCTGCCTGTTGTGTCAGCTCACTGTCTTTCTCATCTTCTTTAGGAGGCACCAGGAACCTCTGCTCCCTGCTTTTTTGGTATCTCATTATGTTTATCTTCTTGTGTTTCTTGTTGCATCACATCTTGTTGTGTCAGCTCTCCATGCCTGCCCATTGCATAGCTTGCTGTCTTGCTCTTCTTTTTTAGGAGGCACTGGGAATCTCTGCTCCCTGCTTTGTTGTGTCTTTCATCATGTTTTTCTTCTTGTGTCTTGTTGCATCAGCTTGTGTGTCAGCTTGCCACCCCTGCCCATCATGTCAGCCTACTGAAAGTTCTTTCCTTTCACTAGATGGTGAGGAGTGATGAGTGTAATTTAACTGGACTTATCTTACCCTATTTAGAACCAGTATTATAAACAGATACTTTACCATGAAAGAAGGTCAAAGCCATTTGAAAAGTTTTTCAAGTTCTTATTTTAGAGTCAGTCAAATCTTGCCAGCTTATCAAATGCCACTGACATAAATGTGGAGTAAACTTTTATCTTTTAAGAACATTATGGATTTCACAGTTAGTTACAGGTGTTGCCTAACTAAGAGATTTGGAGAGTATCTATTGCTGAGTGTTATGATTAGAGGAAGCCCAGGACAGCTTTCGTAGGATTCCTAAGTGTTTTTAAGGAGCCTTCTCCCAGCCTGTAAGGGAATTCTTTATAATGCTTTTTACCTTTCTTTGTGATACTGCATTTTATTTTTTGATAATTATGTTGATTGTTTGTATTTATATTATAAGCCCATTCAGGGCAGAGTGCATTTCTCTTATTTCCATCGCCACCACTAACACACAATAGTTACACAGTGAATGAATCTTAGATATACTGAAGTTATATCTAGCTAATTAGTGTATAGTTCTTAGACATTAAAAATATTTAGTACCTTCCTTACTAATCATTTAAATTAACAATTTAAATTCTTCGAGAAAGTTAAGCTTAATTTAGAATATTTTAATACTATTTATAGCATCATCCTCATTATAGTAGCTAATAATGTTTATTGGGCACTTATTTGGTGGTAGGCATTTGCATGGATTATCTCATTTTATCTTCAGAAACAACCCTATGAGGCTGTGTTTACCCATTGTTTAGATGAAGATACTAAGGCTTGAAGTAATGTGCCCAAGAATACACAGCCAAAAAGTGATAGATCTGGATTTGAGCAAGGTTCATAATCTGAGCTTTAGCCACTATCAAGTACTATCTTTAGTATTTGTCAGTTCTGTACTTAAGTTAAATCCTGCTGATTGCTTTATTAGTTCTTTCTGAATTATCATATAGCCTTTTAGGTCCAGATGTTATATATATATATATTTTTCAAATTCTACTCAATTTATTCATTTTTTTAAAAGATATTACATTGAAAAAATATGAGGTCCCCATTTGCCCCCACCGCCCCCACCCCACCACTTCCCCCCCAATAACACTCTCCCCCATCATCATGTCACATCCATTGCATCTGGTGAGTACATCTCCGGGCATCGTTGCACCCCATGTCCAAAGTTCCACAACACAGCCCACACTTTCCCACGTTCCATCTAGTGGGCCATGGGAGGGCATACAACATCCGGCAGTTGTCCCTGGGGCACCAGCCAGGACAACTCCAAGTCCTGAGAATACCTCCACATCTTTTCTCTTCCTCCCCTTCCCCGTACCCAGCAGCCACCATGACCACTTTTTCCACATCAGTGCCACATTTTCTCGATTATTAACCACAATAGTTCATGAATAGAATATCATTAAGTCCACTCTTATCCTTACTGTATTCCTCCTTCCTGTGGACCTTGGCTTGGTTGTGTCCATTCCACATCTATGTCAAGAGGGGGTTTAGATTCCACATGGATATTGGATGCAATCTTCCTGCTTTCAGTTGTAGGTACTCTAGACTCCATGGTGTGATGGTTGACATTCTTCAACTCCATGTTAGCTGAGTGGAGTAAGTCCAATAAATCAGAGTGTAGAAGTTGAAGTCTGTTGAGGTCAGGGTCTGGCTATTATATTGTCAGTCCGGAGATTGAAATCCCCTAGTTATATCTTAAGCCCCAGCACCAACTACAGTTCCAGTAAAGTAGTATGAAAGGCTTGTGAAAAGAGATCCCATCTGAGTCCAGCTCCATCACGCAGAAACACCAGCTCCAAAGAAGGGCCAACTGACGTGGCAGTGAACCCCATCTGCCATGACCATAGAACCTGTGGGTCTCTTTAGCCGTCAAAAGGACCAATACCTGGGGTTGTATCTATTTTATCTGTCTCTGAGACTCTGCTCAGGTGTGCATAAGGGCAATCCTTCTGAAAACCTCCAGACTCTTTTTTAGAGACATATAGCCATATAAACTCATTTCTCCTTTCCATTTCCCCCTTAATTTAGGTCAAACAGCATTTTTAACTCCTGTTATTATATGTAGACAGGGATATTCTGCTGGTCTGCATTGAACCTTTAATTCAAGGTCATTTTCTAGTTGCATCATCAGCTGGTACTTGGTAGTGATCCCTCGGTGCCAGGGAGGCTCATCCCCGAGTGTCATGTCCCACGCTGGGGGGAAGGCATTGCATTTACATGCTGAGTTTGGCTTTGAGACTGGCCACATTTGAGTAACACGGAGGCTGTCAGGAGGAAACTCCTAGGCACAGTGCTGTTCTAGGCCTTGTTCTTATTTCAGGCATATAGGCTCACAAGCATAGTCATTAGTATCAGGGGCTCACTGTTGGACCCTTATTCCTTCCTGGTCCTTACCGTTGCACCTGGGGGACTGCCACTGCTCCCCTAGGGACCCCGGCAGAACCCCCTTCCCCGGCCAGTAACCCAGTACCCCCCCAGCTGTTGTTTTTAATTGTTTCCACTATGAGTATATCCAAACATTACCATGCACCCTGGACATATGCCCTCTATAACTCCCTGTCAACCATATATTGCCTGTCAATAACATCCCATACCAGTATTCTTCCACTGCCATTGTTGAACCACTCTGTGATCCAAAACTTCCTGAAAAGCGAAGCCCAATATAATGTCAGGTTCCCTTACTAGTAAAATGGATTATAGCGATGAGTTTAAAGATTAGATATAGAATACATATTGATTTGGAAAAATTCTACATCCTATCTTTTTCTTGATTATTGAGCTTCTCTTCACAAGAGCCTTAGATCACAGTAATTCATATATACAATATACAGTACTCCCTCATATCCACCATAAAACCTTTTCCCTTCCACAGCGATAATCTTTTAACTATTCATATCATATTTACTGAAACCAATGTACAGACTCCGAGACAATAGCTTTCAAACAAGGTGACATCTCTGCTTACATTGTGGTCCATACTTTAGGATATACAGTTTTCTAAATTTTTAGTTATCCTATGTTTTACATTATGGTTTACATTATTAGTCTATCGTCCCCTATATGTTTTTGGTGTAATATTACATGTTTTATATTCATCCTTGTGTACTCTCGCGAAACTCCTCTCTTGCCCCCACGTTTACCTTGGTTCCATCCATTCAACATTCCTTTCCCCCTCCCCTTGGGGCCCACAGCGACAGCCAATCTCCATTTCCCGAGGAGCCACATCCAGAGATACTCACAACAGTGTTCAGGGCCTGACTTGCTCAACCGACCTAATGCCCTGGGGGTCACCCTTTCTCTCGGGAGATACATTTCCCTCTATTTGATGGCATTAGTCCTCCCCAAGATATGGGTCCACCCCCACTCTCACTACTTGGGTCTCTACCCAATGGTACAACCCACCCTGGCAAAATGAGCATTCAGACATTCCCCAGGAGTCCGTCCCGTGTCAGACCATCCCCGCCGAGCATCCTAAACAGGTAACCCTCCTAATTATATTTTGATATGGTTTTCTCATCATTTTACTCTCAACCAACACCTGACACTCTCCTATGTTCGTATGTTGCCCCTCCCGCCCCCCAATTTTTTGGGCAATATTACCCATCCGCCCATCCCCAGCCCCCCTCAAACCCTCAAAGCCCCACCCAAAGGCAACCCCTTGCCCCCATTTTATCTCTTCTTTGTGCTCATACTTACCGCCAGCTCATCATAGATTCCACCCCTGCAGATGTCAGCTCACATCCTTCCTTCACCCTCTGATTTCCTGTAAGCCTATCTTCCAGTCTCTAGCTCTCTGAGGCAGCTTGCTTGTTTCATATCATTGAGGTCATGTAGTATTTATCCTTCAGTGCCTGGGTTGCTTCACTCAACATAAGGTTTTCAAGATTCATCCATGTTATTACGTGTGTTTGTAGTGTATTTGTTCTTACAGCCGAGTAGTATTCTGTTGTATGTATATACCACATTTTATTGATCCACTCATCTGTTGATGAGCATTTGGGTTGATTCCAACTTTTAGCGATAGTGAGCAGTGCTGCTATGAACATTGGTGTACATATGTCGGTTTGTGTCCTTGTTTTCAGTTCTGGGTATATAACCAGCAGTGGTATTGCTGGGTCATATGGCAAATCTATGGTTAGTTTTTTGAGAAACTGCCAAACTGTCCTCTAGAATGGTTGGATCCTTCTGCATTTCCACCAGCAGTGGATGAGTGTTCCCATTTCTTCACATCCTCTCCAGCATTTGTATTCTTCTGTTTTTTTCATAGCTGCCAATCTTACAGGAGTAAGATGGTATCTCATTGTAGTTTTGATTTGCATTTCCCTGATAGCTAGAGATTTGGAGCATTTTTTCATGTGCATTTTAGCCATTTGTATTTCTTCTTTGGAGAAGTGTCTGTTTAAATCTTTTCCCCATTTTTTAAATGGGTTGTTTATCTTTTTATTTTCAAGATATAGGAGTTCTTTATATATGCAGGTTATAAGTCTCTTATCAGATATATGGTTGCCAAGTATTTTCTCCTATACTTGTTGGTTCCCTTTTTACTTTCTTGACAAACTCCTTTGAGGTGCAGAAGGCTTTAGTTTTGAGGAAGTCCCATTTATCTATTTGTTCTTTTGCTGCTCGTGCTTTTGGTGTGATATTCATGAATCCATTTCCTATTACAAGGTCCTGTAGATGTTTCCCTACACTGCTTTCCAAGATTTTTATGGTCTTGGCTCTTATATTTAGGTCTTTGATCCATCTTGAGTTGATCTTTGTATAAGGTGTGAGATGGTAATCCTCTTTCATTCTTCTACATATGGATATCCAGTTCTCCAGGCACCATTTGTTGAATAGGCCATTCTCTCCTCTGTTGAGAGGGTTTGGTGGCTTTATCGAATATTATATGGCTATATATATGAGGTTCTATATTAGAAGTTTCAATTCGATTCCATTGTTCTGTGTGTCTCTTCTTATGCCAATACCATGCTGTTTTCACTACTGTAGCTTTGTGTATATGTTTTGAAGTCCGGTAGTGTGATTCCACCAATTTCGGTTTTATTTTCAGTATGTCTTTGGCTATTCGGAGCCTCTTTCCTTTCCAAATAAATTTCATAGTTAGTTTTTCTAGTTCCTTAAAGAAGGCTGTGTTGATTTTTATTGGGATTGCATTGAATGTGTAGATCAGTTTTGGTAGGATAGACATCTTAATAATATTTAGTCTTCCTATCCATGAACAGGGAATATTCTTCCATTTATTTAGGTCTTCTTTGATTTCCTTGAACAGTCTTGTATAGTTCTCGGTGTGTAAGTTTTTTACATCTTTAGTTAAATTTATTCCTAAATATTTGATTTTTTTATTAACTTTTGTAAATGGTATTTGTTTCTTGATTTCCTCCTGATCTTGCTCATTTTTGATGTACAGAAATGCTACTGATTTTTGCGCATTGATCTTATAACCTGCGACTTTACTAAACTCATTAATGAGTTCTAGAAGCTTTGTTGTAGATCTCTCAGGGTTTTCTGTGTATAGGATCATGTCATCTGCAAATAATGAAATTTTTACTTCTTCCTGTCCAATTTGAATGCCTTTTATATCTGGTTCTTGCCTCAGTGCTCGCGCAAGTACTTCTAAGACAATGTTAAATAGAAGGGGAGACAGTGGGCATCCTTGTCTTGTTCCTGATTTTAGAGGGAAGGATTTTAGGATTTCTCCATTGTAAACAATGTTGGCTGTAAGTTTTTTATATATACTCTTTATCATGTTCAAAAAATTTCCTTGTATTCCGATCTTTTGGAGTGTTTTTATCACGAAAGGGTGCTGTATTTTGTCAAATGCTTTTTCAGCATCTATAGATATAAACATGTCATTTTTTTTCCTTCAATCTGTTTATACGGTGTATTACATTGATTATTTTCTTATGTTGAACCATCCTTGCATACCTGGAATGAATCCCACTTGGTCGTGGTGTATAATTCGTTTAATTTGTTGTTGAGTACGATTAGCAAGTATTTTGTTAAATATTTTTGCGTCTAGGTTCATTAGAGAAATTGGTCTGTAATTTTCCTTTCTTGTGGTGTCTTTGTTTGACTTTGTTACTATGGTAATGTTGGCACCATAGAAGGAGTTAGGCAGTGTTCCTTCTGTTTCGATTTTTTGGAATAGTTTCAGCAGGATTGGTGTTAGTTCTTTCTGGAATGTTTTGTAGAATTCACCTGTGAAGCCATCTGGCCCTGGGCTCTTCTTAGTTGGGAGGTTTTTAATGAGGGATTCTATCTCTTTACTTGTGATTGGTTTGTTGAGATCATCAATTTCTCCTTTCGTCAATATGGGCTGCTTATGTGTTTCTAGGAATTTGTCCATTTCCTCTGAATTGTCATTTTTGTTGGAATATAGTTTTTCAAAGTATCCTCTTATGATAGTCTTTATTTCTGTGAGGTCAGTGGTGATATCTCCTTTCTCATTTCTCATTTTGTGTATTTGCATCTTCTCTCTTTTTTTCTTTGTTAGTCTTGCTAAAGGTTTGTCAATTTTGTTGATCTTCTCAAAAAACCAGCTCTTTGTCTTGTTTATCTTTTCAAGTGCTTTTTTATTTTCTATTTCATTTAGTTCTGCTCTTATCTTTGTTATTTCCTTTCTTCTTCATCCTGTTGGATTACTTTGTTGCCTTTATTCTAATTCCTCCAAATGTGCAGTTAGTTCTTCAATTTTTGCTCTTGTTTTTTGATATATGAATTTATGGCTATAAATTTCCCTCTCAGCACTGCCTTTGCTGCATCCCATAAATTTTGGTATGTTGTGTTATCATTATCATTTGTTTCAAGGTAGTCATTGATTTCTTTTGAGATTTCCTCTTTGACCCACTGTTTTTGTAAGAGTGTGCTGTTTAATTTCCAAATCATGGTGTGAAATCTGGGCCTCTGGCCCTTGCAAATTTCCAGCCTCACTCCACTGTGGTCATAGATATTATTTTGTATGATTTCGATCTTTCTGAATTCATTAAGCCTTTCTTTGTGTCCTAGTATATGGTCTATCTTGGAGAATGATCCATGTGCACTTGAGAAAAATGTATATCCTGCTGTGTTTGGGTGTAATGATCTATATATGTCTATTAGATCCAGCTCCTCTAATATACTGTTCAAATGTTTTGTTTCTTTAGTGATTCTCTTTTGAGATGTTCTGTCCAGAGTAGATAGTGGTGTATTAAAATCCCCCACTATAATTGTAGATGCATCTATTCTTTCACTTAGTTTTTCCAGCGTTTGCCTCACGTATTTAGAGGCGCCCTTGTTAGGAGTATAAATATTTATGATTGTTCGATCTTCTGGACAGATTGTCCCTTTCACTAATATGTAGTATCCTTCTTTGTCTCTCACAATTGTTTCGCATTTAAAGTCTATTTTGTCTGATATTAATATAGCTACTCCTGCCTTTTTTTGGTTATTGGTTGCTTGTATAATTGTTTTCCAACCATCACTTTCAGCCTCCATGAGTCTCTGGGTCTAAGATGTGTCTCTTTACACAGCATATAGATGGGTCATATTTCCTTATCCAATGTCCCAGTCTGAATCTTTTGATAGGTGAATTTAATCCGTTGACATTCAGTGTTATTACTTTCAAGGAATTATTTGTGTTAGCCATATTTTGATTGGACTAGTGTTTGTCATATTTTGTTTGTTTGTTTGTTTTTTCCCTCTCTTTTTGTCTTTTTTGTTGCTCTTACACTCTCCTCCAACTCTGCCTGTCCTGTTTTTTCCTTTCTTCCTGCAGAACTCCCTTTAGAATTTCTTGAAGGGGAGGTTTCTTGTTGGCATACTCTTTCAGTTTCTGTTTATCTATGAATATTTTGAACTCTCCATCATTTTTGAATGCTAGTTTAGCTGGGTAGAGTGTTCTTGGTTGGAAATTTTTTTCTTTTAGTACCTTGACTATATCATACCATTGCCTTCTTGTCTCCATGGTTTCAGATGAGAAATCAGCACTTAATCTTATGGAGCTTCCCTTGTATGTGATGGTTTTCTTTTCTCTTGCTGCTTTTAGAATTTTCTCTTTGTCTTGAGCGTTGGATAATTTGACAAGTATATGTCTTGGGGTGGGCCTGTTGGGGTTTATGACGATTGGGGTGCGCTGTGCTTCTTGGATATGTACATCTGTCTCTTTCAGTAGATTTGGGAAGTTTTCAGCCATTATTTCCTGCAACACTCCTTCTGACCCCTTTCCCTTCTCTTCTCCTTCTGGGATGCCTGTAATACGTATGTTTGAGTGTTTTGCATTGTCATTCAGTTCCCTAAGTCCTAGCTGAATTTTTTCTATCTTTTTATCGACCAATTCTACTATCTGTTTGATTTCCGATGTACTGTCTTCCACATCACTAATTCTCTGCTCTTCCTCTTCTAGTCTGCTGATATTTGCTGCAAGTGTATTTTTGATTTCTTGAACTGTGATGTTCATTCCCATCATATCTGTTATCTTTTTGCGTATATCTGCAATTTCCCTTCCAAGTGTTGTCTTCATGTTGTTAACCTCTTCCTTTACTTCATTAAATTTGTCGGTGATCAATGTTCTGAGATCTTTAATTGCTTGTGTGAAGTTCTGCTCCCCTTCCTGGCTTTTAGTTTGGTCATTGGATTCAACTATGTTTTCCTGATTACTGGTTTGGTTTGTAGGTTTTTGTTGCTGTCTGGTCATCATTTTATCTTGACGGATTTAATCAGTTCCTTAGCTTCTTTGTCTTGTCTTGGGGATTAATTAGCTGTTGTTTTTGCATAAGTGTTATATCTTCTCTTTGTCACTTTGTTCTTCTTATTCTAATTTCTTATTGCTGGTTGAGTTCACTTAAAAGGAAAGTATTAGGGCCAATGAAAGGTAAATTGTGTAAGCAAGGAAAAAGTGTAAAGTAGTATTGATGATATATGTTAACAGAGCAACAATATGGGATCTGGGAGGATGGATGTCAGATTCATGTAGGTTGTATAGAGTTATAGCAGTAGATAGAGTACCTATAATGAGATAGTCGACTGAATATGGGAAGAATATGGTATGAATTAAAAAGCTATTGTTTTCGTGAGAGAGGGAAAGAGAAAAGAAAGGCAATAGTTTCAAGAGTGGATAAAAGAAAACAAAACAAAGGTATTAGAAATTAAGAGTTAGACACTTTGGGGATCAAAGAAAGGGAGGTGGGATGTAGGAATGACAGTAGATGATGGGGGATATCAAGATGAGGGGAAAGGGGATAGTGTAGGTAGCCAAAATCAATTCACACAGAAATGAGGCAGCAGAGGGTGAGGAAACCCAGCAAATGTGAGGTGTTCCCTGCAGTGCCTATTGTATAATTAAGATAAAATAAAATAAGAAGAAAATGAGGGACAAGAGAGAGAAGAAAGGAAGAAAGAAAAAGGGGGTGGGTAAAGGGAGGGGAACAAGTAGGGAAATGAAATAAAAGATATAAAACAACCACAACAGCAACAACAACAAAAAAACCCTAAATAACTGATAAAAAAACAAAAAAGAAAACAAAAAAAGACTTTGGGGGATATGCTGGGAGAAAAGACTAGGAGATAATGCAATGTTAGCAATCAGGACATTAAAAAGAATAAAAAATAAAATAAAAAATAAAAAGAAAACAAAAAAGAAAAAACGCAAACATTGAGGGCTAGGACATTCAGGGACCTGAGATGGACCTCAGGGCGTGATGGATTCAGGGATGGAAAGTCTGAGATATTGAAGACTCGAGGTGTGAGTCTCTGGGGTGTGGGCCACCAGGGTTTAGGGGACTCAGACCTGGCAACCTCAAATCTGGTTAACAGGGAGCCTGGGAGCACCGCAGTGTAACACAGCCTTCAGGGATCCCCGCAGCTGGGTGCCAGCCCTATGGGTGAGGTCACATCCGCAAACTCTATCTTATTTGTCTGAACCCCGCAATTCACTCACTCACTGGGGTCTATTCTGTAGATGTATCATCAATTCGGCTTCAGGACACCTCCCACCCTGTAAGCCCCCGAACGGCCACCTGGGGGCGCCTGTACACTGCAGCCAATTTAATGACGCAGATCAGTAGCCAGGCCCGGGGGCGGGCTCCAGCCGGAAACCCAGAACTGAGTCCAAAACCGAAATTCCTATGCTTGGCAAAATATTCCCCCAATCGGCTTCCAGACGTCTCCCACCCCGCCAGACTCTGTAACAGCCTCCCGGTGATGTCCCTTTATTGCCAGCAATCTAAGTCTGCTGCAGATGGGCAGCTGGGCTTGGGGGGGCGGGGCTCCAGGTGGAAGCGCTATTACTTGTGTCCGCAATCAAAAATTCCCTGCTTCGCCACAAAACCCCCGTTTGTCTCCCCAAATCGGTCTGCAAAGACTTGCCATCCTGTCAACCCCCCAACAGCCTGCTCAGGGCTCACGAACTCCCCTGTACCGCAGAGCCTCCAGAAATCGCTGCCGCAGCGCTGGTTCCACGGCTCCACCCACCCCAGGAGGGAGCTTCCCGTGCGCAGCTCCCACCTCCATGCAATAGAGTCTCAATCATATCTTGTAGACGAATCCTCTCCGTTACCTTCCCACCAAATCGATGTCCAGACACCTCCTGCCCTGCAAAAATCCCTAAAGAGCTTAGTCCCGAAGAACTGCCAATGCTGCCCAGCCACTTCTTTGCCCAGAGTTATAATTTGATTAATGTTACTTTATACCCTGAAAGTGTTAAGCATTCAAAATGCATAATTTTCTCCCCAGGATTTAGCACTTTGTAGGAAAATGGTACGAAAAGGGAATAAACAAGATCTTATTATGTAGCAACCACAGCATGATACCTTAAGAGTTAATTTAATATCTAGTTGTACTTCTTTCCCACAAGAACTTTGCAGGCATTCAGGCATTAAAAAAAATTTTTTTTGAGGTGTATATTTGTGCCCTCACATTTGAGGTATTGCTAGAGGATAGTCATCTAATTCCATCTTATAGAAAGAAAATAAGCTTTCTATTACTTTTGATAAATAGTATCAATGTTCTTTCATTAGCATGCACATTCTCTTGTATGGTTTTCAGGAAAATGTGTTTCCCAGTAGTCTGTTAGCCCAGTGGGAGATAAACAAGAGTAAAGAGCACAGCTGTAATATAAGATGGTAGAGTCCACATTATCCCAGTGATCTTCCAGGATGAAGGACCCCCTGATTCCCCAGGACATCTTGAGGACTTGCAGTCTTTGATGATTAGTGTGTCTTGCTGCATATATAACTTGTCAATTATGAACTTGAATTGATTTGCTTTACTGAATCCACTTTGCTCTTGGCTTTCCTTAGCACAGTGGAATTCATCACAGCATGAAGGAGGTTATAAAAGCCCTGGTGGCTTGAGGAGCTGAGGGAGATCAGAGAGCTTAGTTAGGTACAGTTGTCATATTCAGATCAGTAAGCTAGTGTGGTATGTATTGCTTTCAGTTTCCAGTCTCCTCTTGACTTCATTAGATATTTGCACACATACGATGGTAAATTCCATAGAATTAAGAGGGTGTGGGAATTGTACTAAGTTGACCAATGACAGCAGTGCAAAAAGAATGGTGAAAAATAAATTGTCATTAAAAAGAAAAGCATATTCCTAGTTTGTCACCTCATGGAGGGATAATTAAATTCTAAGGTCATGCTTACATCAGATGAACAGTTTATAAAAGCCTCTTCCTTATAGTTTGTTGGCATATCTTTCTATTGCATCGGAAAGTGTCAGGCTCATCTTTATGATAAATTGACTTTTTGATTGCCTGATTTCTTCTTAGTCAATTAGAACCTTTGTTTCTGTGTTCCCCTGTGCAAAGCTTAAGGGAAAAATAGTGCCAGTTATGATAATAAAGAGAAATGACAACAGAACAGATTATTGTCAGTCCATTGTGCTCCTTATGGGAAGAAATTGTTAATCCATTTCTACCACCAGATGAAGTATCATTGTAAAAATATTTCAGTGAGCGAAGCTGAGTAGATCTTTTCAGGGTATTAGTTTGGACAGAATCACAGATCGCTTACATCTGAGATACTAAAGCATAAACAATCTGGGTGTAGGGAAGAATTTATGGGATTAAAGATCCCTTTGGTTTTTTCCCCCCAGACGTGCTTTCTAAACAGCAATCAATGATTCTAGGTCATCTAGATAGTCACTAAATTATTGCATTTGCTTTGTCCATGCTATGTAATATAGTAAATTTAACACAGTAGTTTAAATATAGCCTTCTGGTGGCTATGCTTGGGTAGGTTATGCTAGTTTGCATTTGTCAACCTAGACAGACACATTATTCCTTTGACACTTGGAATTTTTTACTCGCATCTTCATTCATGCTAAAATCAGGGCAGATTACCTGTCATTTCTATAGTAACCGACAGTTGTAGAAACAGGGACGAGCTTCTCTAGTTGGCGAGCTGAGATGTTGTAGGCATTAGAAGCCAGTGTTGCTTTTTAACTGTAATGCCATTACAAATGACAGAGGTTTCAGTGTAGTGACTTGGAATGTGTACCTTGAGTTGTTTGCAATTTTAAAAAATCATTAATAAATAATGTTAATGGAAATAAATGTACTTAATTGTTTGGTAGAAAAATAAAAAAGGCCCTTACCTTTTGTTAATATAATTTACAATTTAAAAAAAAAAGTGTTTTTACCACCCCCCACCCCCCGGTTGTCTGTTCTCTGTGTCTACCGGTTGTCTGTTCTCTGTGTCTATTTGCTGCGTCTTCTTTGTCAACTTCTGTTGTTGTCAGCGGCACGGGAATTTGTGTTTCTTTTTGTTGCATCATCTTGTATCAGCTCTCCGTGTGTGCGGCGCCATTCCTGGGCAGACTGCACTTTGTTTCGCGCTGGGCGGCTCTCCTTAAGGGCGCACTCCTTGTGCGTGGGGCTCCCCTACGCGGGGACACCCCTGCGTGGGGCGGCACTCCTTGCGCGCATCAGCACTGCACATGGGCCAGCTCCAGATGGGTCAAGGAAGCCTGGGGTTTGAACCGCGGACCTCCCATGTGGTAGACAGATGCCCTAACCACTGGGCCAAGTCCGCTTCCCTGTAATTTGCAATTATTTATAATTTAGGTCCAAAGACTGAAACATTTTGTGTTTTTACCTGTCTTCCTAAAGGAAGTTTATTATTGTAGCTATTTCAGAAGTATTAAGCAAGGTGGACTTCTTCCCCTGTGCCCCCATTTCATTCTCTGGGGGGGGTAGGGAATCAATACAGTATAGTGGATAGGGGGGTCTTATCCTTAATTCATTATTCATCAAGACATACAACTGCATTGACTTGTCTGTTAACCTCTCTGAATTTTCTAATGGGAAATGTGGTTTATATGACCTTGAAATGCTTTTTTAATCTCACTTTAGGGATATGAGACTTCCATTTTTTTCTAGGGTGAGCTGTTAAAAAAGTATCCTGTTAAAACGATCCCCTTAACTGAAGCCAGTTATTCTATGTCTAACTTTGGAGGAAAGATGTGCAAATCATAGGATCAGCACTTAATTTGGGGCTCTATTTACCGTGTAGGCTGTCAAGAAGTATTAACCTTAAGGTAAGATGAGAACATGGAGTACAAAGCTGTGAGCTGATGGCTCACAGAACACCAGGTATTAAATAGCATTATCCATCCTGCTTGCTACAGTAAATAGGATTTCACTATTATGATGTGTCAGGGCTTTCAGTGAAATCAAATTTACAAGACACTCAACTGCCATCCTTTCTGCTGAGCAGCTTTATTCTGGGATTTTGCTTTCATATTAATCCTGTTGGTAGGAAATACTTGTACCAATTGTGCATGGAAATTATAATTTAATGATCTCTTCCTTTTCTGTATTCAGAACTTAGAATGGACAACTGTGCTTTACAGTGATGTCCCCAGGGCTCTGAGGAAAAGATAATATACAGTTGAGCTCTAAAGCCCAGTATTGCCTTTTTGTGAGTGCTTGTAATGATCATAAGTGTGAAGATGCCAACAATATGTGTGCGTACTTTCTCAGCTCTTCACGTTTCCTTTACCTTTTGTAGGACTTTACAATAAAATAATTAGGTTCTGTATACCATGGCAGCTTTTAAAAGCTGTATTCCACTTGAATATGCAAAGATGGTATGAAATAAAGTGTTATGAAATCCAGGGAAAATTAATTCCACTTTCAAAGATTCTGTGTATTTTGTCTGGAGATACTCAGCAGGCTCTTTTTTTTTTTTTTTTTTTTTTTTATATTTTTTTAATTAATTTTTTTTATTGACTTTGTAATAATGTTACATTAAAAATATATATGTGAGGTCCCATTCATCCCCACCCCCCCCACCCCCCCTCTCCCCCCCCAACAACACTCGTTTCCATCATCATGACACATCCATTGGATTTGGTAAGTACATCTTTGGGCACCTCTGCACCTTATAGACAATGGTCCACATCATGGCCCCCACTCTCCTCCATTCCATCCAGTGGGCCCTATGAGGATTTACAATGTCCGGTGATTACCTCTGAGGCACCATCCGGGGCAGCTCCATGTCCCAAAGACGCCTCCATCTCTCATCTCCTCCTGCCCTTCCCCATACCCATCGTCCACCATGTCCACTTTTCCCAATTCCATGCCACCTCTTCTATGTGGACATTGGATTGGTTGTGTCCATTGCACCTCTATGTCAAGAGGAGGCTCAGATTCCACATGGATGCTGGATGCAGTCCTCCCATTTTCAGTTGTAATCACTCTAGGCTCCACGGTGTGGTGATTGTCCTTCTTCAACTCCATCTTAGCTGAGTGTGGTAAGTCCAATAAATCAGATTGTAGGTGCTGGAGTCTGTTGAGGCTCAGGACCTGGCTATCACATTGTCGGTCCAGAGATTCAAATCCCCTAAATATATCTTAAACCCCAACGTTAACTGCACCTCCGGCACATTAGCATGAAAGACTTATGAAGGGAGATCCCATCTGAGTCCAGATTCATCACACATACACACCATTTCCAAAGAGGGGCCATCTGCCCTGATAGTTAACCCCATCGGCCATGACCATAACTCTCATGGGTCTCTTTAGCCTTCAAAGGAACCATTATCTGGGGGTTGTATCTGCTTTATCTGTCTCTCTGACTCTGCTCAGTTGTGCATGAGGGCAATCCTTCTGCCAGCCTCCAGACTCTTTTTTAGAAACTCGTAGCCATATAGACTCATTTCTCCTTTCCATTTCCCCCTTACTTTAGGTCAAACAGCATTTTAAAGTCATGGTATTTTATGTAGACATGGATATTCTGCTGATCCGCATTGAACCTTCCATATAAGGTCCTTTTCCAGTTGCATCATCAGTTGGTATTTGATAGTGGTCCCTCGTTGCCAGGGAGGCTCATCCCCGGGTGTCATGTCCCACGCTGGAGGGAAGGCATTGCATTTACATGCTGAGTTTGGCTTCGAGACTGGCCACATTTGAGTAACATGAAGGCTGACAGGAGGAAATTCCCAGGCACAATGTTGCTCTAGGCCTTGTTCTTATTTTAGGTTTATCAGCTCACAAGCATAGTCATTAACATCAGGGGCTCACCGTTGAACCCTCACTCCCTCCTGGTCCCCGCCGCTGTACCTGGGAGACTGTCGCTGCTCCCCTAGGGACCACGACAGAGCACCACTGGCCAGGAACCCAGTACCCCCCCTGCTGTGGTTTCCAATTGTTGCCACCATGAGTATATCCAATCATTACCATGCACCCTAGACATATGTTCTGTATAGCTCCCTGTCAGCCATATATCACCTGTCATTGGTATCCCATACCAGTATCAGCAGGCTCTTTTTATTGGCTAAACAATTATTAGCCCTTTTTCCTTTTTTTGAGATCTTTTCTTGCTATTGATACAAGTATTGTAGCCAGGAAGTCCGTCTATGTTTCCTGTGCTTGTGACTGGAAACAGGCTAAAACTCTTGATTTTTCTTTATATCCATTTTCAGAATCAGTGATTGTTTTACTTATTGGTATCTTGTTTATAAATTCCTAGTGTTTCCCTTGAGGCAGACCAGCCAATGCTTATCTCACTGTTTTTCTGACTGAAAAACTAAAATATATGACTTTTAAAATTTTTTGAAAGGAACTTCTGTAGCTGGTGTTAGAAAATGCTTTTCAACCCATTTTATGTTCTGACCATAAGGCAACTGTGCCTCTGTAAGGAATTATGTTTTAACACATTGGCCTCACTTAGAAAGAAATATTTGATCATTAAAACATTTGCAAATAGTAAGAACTCATAGCATCATTAAATAAGAAGTGCCGGAAAACGGACTTTGGCCCAGTGGTTAGGGCATCCGTCTACCATATGGGAGGTCCGCAGTTCAAACCCCGGGCCTCCTTGACCCGTGTGGAGCTGGCCATGCGCAGTGCTGATGCGCGCAAGGAGTGCCGTCCCACGCAAGGGTGTCCCCTGCGTGGGAGAGCCCCACGCGCAAGGAGTGTGCCCGTGAGGAAAAGCCGCCCAGCGTGAAAGGAGAGAGCAGCCTGCCGAGGAATGGCGCCGCCCACACTTCCCGTGCCGCTGACGACAACAGAAGCGGACAAAGAAACAAGACGCAGCAAATAGACACCAAGAACAGACAACCAGGGGAGGGGGGGAAATTAAATAAATAAATAAATCTTTAAAAAAAAAAAAAAGAAGTGCCCTCATCTGAACTTTGCCATCTGTATAAAGCAGGTTTGCATGGTAAAGTCATTTTTAATGAAGGGAACCTAAACCCAATTTGGCCATTGAGACTAATATAGAATTTTTACTTCGGTCTTTTTTTTTACTTTTTAAGAAAAACGTTTTTTATTTATTTTTGAAAGATACAATATAGGGGATTCCCATATGCCCCACTCTCCACACCTCCCACTTTTCTGACATTAACAACTTCTTTAATTTGTGCGGTACATTCAGTGCAATTGATGAACACATTTTGGAGCATTGCCACACAGCATGGATTATAGTTTACATTGTAGTTTACACTGTCTTCCACTCCATTCTGTAGGTTATGGCAGAAAAAATAATGTCCTATATCTGTCTTGGCAATGTCATTCAGGACAATTCCAAGTCCTGAAAATGCCCCCATATTACACTTCTTTTTCCTTTCCCTGCCTTTAGCACCTCCAGTGGCCACTGTCTCCACATCAATGATATAATTTCTTCCTTGCTAGAACCACGATAAGTCTATAGTAGAATACCAGTAAGTATACTTTAGTCCATATTTTATCCCCCAATCCTCAGGGTTCTAGAATGGTGATGCCTACTCCACCTCTAACTGAGAGGGGGCTTCAGTCTCATATGACTGATGGATGGGATGCTCTTGCTTGTAATTGTGAACTCTCTTGGTTCCTTGGTGTGGTGGTTGTCCATCCTCACCTCCTTGTTAGTTGTCCTGGGTGAGTCCAATGAACTGAAGAGTAGGTGTAACTCTGCTGAAGTTCAGGACCCAGCTGGCACATGGACAGCCCAGAGATTCAAGTCTCTTGGACATATACCTACCAACTCCAGTGCCAACTATGGGATCAATAAAAGGGACAGAAGAGGGATGTGTAGAGAAGTCACATCTGAGTCCAACTCTGTCACACAGGGGAGCACAAACTCCAAAGTAGGGCCCACTGGCAAGGCACCAAACTCTGGAGCTATCTGCCATGACCATAGGACCTCGGTGTCTCTGCAGCCCTCAGGAACCCCACTATTTGGGGTAGTATATACTTTGGCTGTCTCTGAGATCTTGCTGAGATGTGCATAATTGTTACCTCTCTGATGACCTCCCAACTCATTTTGAAGTCTCTTAGCCATATAAAGTGTCTTTACCATTTCCCCCTTTTATTCAAGGTCTTTTGCAGTTACATCACCAGCCGGTGCTTGGTAGTAATCCCTCGGTGCCAGGGAGGCTTATCCCTGGGAATCATGTCCCACACCGGGAGAGAAGGTAATGCATTTATATGCTGAGTTTGATTTAGAGAGTGGCCACATTGGAGCAACATGGAGGCTCTCAGGAGGTAACACTAGGCTAAGTTACAATTTTGAGAGCAAAAGGCTCATAAGTATAGTCATCAATATCAAGGGCCCATCCATGGACCATCCTTCTTCACTGGTCATTGCCCCTGTACTTGGGGGATTGTTTCTGTTCCATTAGAGAATGTGCTAGAGCTCCCCAGGATGGGAATTCTTTCAGTTGTTGTGTGAATCTCTACCCACTGTGGCAGTGCCCCATGAATGTTTGAACATATTTATGTACCTTATATGTATGCCCAGGTGAACGTCCTCTCATGTATCGTCCATCACTGACATCCCACACCAGTTGTCCTCCCTTGCCATAGGTGAACCTCTCTGTGATCTAAAACATCTTCAAAAAATGAAGGCAAGTATGTTGCCAAATTCAATTAATAGGAAAATGAGATAGTAATGATAGTTTTAAGCATAAGAAATAAAATACATAATAATTAGAAAAACTAAAATAAAGTAAAAAATTGAGGTATTAAAAATTTAAAATTTTTTTTGACATTTTGCCTTTCATCACTATAATAACTGTTGTCCTGTATGTACAGTGGCAATTTCCTCAGTTTCTTCTTCAGTGTCTTTTTTTTTTTTTCATTATGTCTTCAAAGAAGTTTTAGGTCACAGTAAAGTCATATACAAAATATCGGGGACTCCCATATACTCAACAAATCCCCCTTTTCCCCCTTCCTTTTTATATGTGGAAAGTACATTTGTTACAACTGATGTACAGATATTGAAACGTAGCTACTAACCATGGTCAGTAGTTTATGTTTTACATTTTAGATCATGCACTTGTATAAATTTTTGGTGAAATTTAACATTGCCTGTATCCATCATTGCAAGATCATGCAGAACATGTCCATTGCCCTCTAATTATTCCCTTCCATCTGTTCTATTCCTCCCTTCCCCTTGCCTTGGGGCCTATGATGTTGGTCATTTTTAATCAGAATTTGGGGGGTTAGAGAGATTCCTTGGCATTCACCATTCATTCAGAACCACATTTTATAAAGTTCTGTAGTGAGCCAAGTACTTGATGTGAGCAGAGTGAGAAATACAAACAGTTCAAATACCTAACAGCATCTGGTATAGAGCTTTTAATTTACCCTGGTCTATCCACAGAGGTCATACCCGGACCATTTATTTTCCAAAGCAGATGTGTTTTGTGAGCAATAGCTGCAACCTTTCCCCCCTAAAAGGCCTAAAGATCATGGGGCTTGGAGGGAAATTTGGTGGGATAGAGAGATCCATCAGGTTAAATTTTCTCAGATAAAGACCTGGTACAATGGTTGTCTCGAACAGCTCTCTCTGAAAATAAAATATTAAATGTGCAAGTTCTATGAAGACTAGAACTGTTTCCTCTTTGATCACCACTTTATCTCCAATACCTAGGAAAATGCCTGGCATATAATAGGCACTGGATAAGTATTTTAATTTAATGTGTTTGTCAGGGGGTAAGATGGGTTCCATGGCCAAATAATTTTGGGGAATGTTAGGTTTAACTAAGTTGAGTAGATTACTTTACTTCAGGCCTTCACAGAGCTTATATACATTTAGAGCTTCCAAGATGAAGGTGTTGCATAACTGCTGTCTTTCTGTATAGTACTCATATCACTGAACCTTTTTCAAGAAACATTCACTAACTCATTCCAGGATACCATCTGAGAAATGCTATCTATACCTTGCATAGTTCCATACCTATATTTATTTAGTTCTTTCTGATTTGTATCCTAGGATGTAGAGGTAGAGAAGCCAAAGAATCTTATTGGTAGAGTTCCTCATTTGAGGACTTCTGATAACTTGCAACAATCCTAGAATCACCTCCTTTTGCACTGCCCCCCTCCCCCAAAAAAAAGAGGGTAGGAAGATGAGAAAAGGGGCCTGTTTAAGGATCCTAAAGTTCCTCTGGAGTGGGTTGTGTTCTCACTCCTAATTTTCTTTATAAACTTTAGTCTCTCCTAAGTATTTTTTAGAAAACTATAGCCCATAATAACTTGAATTTTTGTTTTTATATTCATATTCCTGATTCAAGCCTGCATCATCCCAGTCTCTCCAGAATTGGAACTTAACTGGTGACCTCCTATCTCAGTGCTCAGAATCATGCTCATTAGCTCAAGAGTTCTGTGTCCTTATCTGAAGAATCAGTCATGGGGTCTCAGCAGAATGCCACCAAAGATTTAGGGTCTGGACAGGAACTTTCTTCTCTTTCATGAAATATAGTAGAGGGGTAATCAAATTAGATAAATACAAAATTACCACTGTGGGTGTTTAAAAATAGATCTGGGGCTGGGGTAACAAGTAAAAGATGTATAGAGCCCCAATTTTCCTGTGACCTTTCAGAAAGAGTTCATAGGACTAGGTATTATTTCGTGAGGGAGCAAGTAGGGTGTGCTTGCCTAGATTAGAAAATGCCCTTTTAGTTGGGTGGAAGACAGTAATCACATGCTCTGGATATTTCATTTGTCTTCAGAGACATTGAAGAACTGGAGAGTATAGTATGGCCACAGCACTGTGGCTTCATGACTTGTAGTTTTCATGAAAGCTGTCTTCAGAGCAGGAACCTTGTATGTTCACTGCAGTATCCCAATAATCTTCTACACTGCCTTGGCACATAGTAGGTGCTTGATAATAAATATTAGTTGAATATGTGAATGAAGTGTCTTCAGTAAGTAAAAGGCTTTATCTCAGAAATGGCTCCTTCCAGGTCATTTAATATACATCTTACCTCAGGTACCTCAACATGCATGTTTTTTCCAGAGATTCAATTAAAAATTGTTTTAATCCAGTTATGCCATTGCATATTAATGTAATTAATATTTATATCAAATTAAACAAACATTAGAGCAGACGTTACATGCCTACCACAGTGGGCAGTCCAAGTGTTGAGAAGATATATTCTGTTTATTTAACTATCATTAAAATTAAAATGTAACTAGAACTACAATGAGTGTTTCTGTAGTTCACATAGTAATTGTGAACTATCTGTTCTCTCATGGTGTAGTTGCTCTAAATTGTATAAATTTGGCAGCCATCCTAGGACTACTTGTTAAAATTCAATAGAATGTAATTAAAATTAGAGACAGCCATTTCTCTGTTGGGTACGTTAAAAAATTTTATTACATATCATTTGAATTTGACTCAACTCATTCCCAAAATAATGCCAGAGAGACAAAGAGTAAGTAGTCTAAATAGAAGAGCAAGTTATACAAAGTAACTAAATTTGCAGCAATATCCCTTATATTCTAGCTGTTTAAGAGTTAAGTATGTAAAAAATAGTTGTTTGAATGAATATTACTTTAGAAGTAGCCAAATGGAAACAGTCACTATGGTGAAATTGTTTCAAGCCTTGCCAGACAAGAAAACAAGATTGCTGATGTTTTAAGCCTATGCCAGTTGATTATTAAAATCAACATGGGTAATGTATTAAGAAATGCAATATTTTATAGATACACAAATATTTACTGCCACTTAGAACTTTAACATTTATCTGGTACAGAACTGTAATTTTTCAGACAAAACTGATACGTGAGTTAAGAATTGGCTGAAGTTGTTGGGGCAGAGGGAGTTGTGGTGTTATATACTGGTAATTATTGTCTCATCAAATAAGTTCTAGGCAAGTAAATGAGTATTTGTCTATGTAGGTTCCTAGAACTGATTTGTGTTGAGTCGACCCTCCCAAGTATTGCAGAGATAACTGAATATAATACTTTATGTACCATTTCTTAGGTTTTATGAAAATCAAGCAAACAGTTAATAAAACTACACCTGCTTTGTTGATATTATGGGATAAAGCAGACACTCAGTAAATTTTTTGAGTTGTTAAAACTAATGAATGAGATTTTCTTTTACAACCACCTGATTTGTTCTGTCAGAGGAAAGAAGAGCTAACTTGCTGATTTGTTCCAGTTGCTAGTTTCCAGATGCCCACGATGTTATAAATCAGTAATTCCTATCTTCACCTTGGTCATTTCGTAATTACCTGATTGTTAAGAATAACCCCAGAATCTTCGGAAGAATAGGGTTTAGATGACCCTGGAATATATCAAAGATATATTGGAACCTCTCCTGTAAAGGATCTCAAGATTAATACAGTATAGTGGCATCAAAGACAAGTGGATATATATTCAAATTTAAACCTCTTACTTGTTAGCTTAGTACTTATAAAGGTCACATAAACTGTTTGACACTCAGAAGGCTCATCTATAAATTGCATTCATAACATACTTCCTTGGAGGTGTTGAGATTAAATAAAATAATATATGTGAATACACACACACACACATTAAATAAGGATAAATATTAGCTATTATCATCATCCACTTCCAGTACCTAGGAGGTTGATAATTTTACAACTGTTTGAGGTAACATATTGGAGAAAACTGCCCTGAAGAATGGAGAAAGGGAGCAAGTATGGAAACAGGTTTCATTTGAAATATTTATCCCATTTGTTGTGTTGAAATGTTGAATTTTGCCAGAAGGAATAGAATCTTTGGCTTAGTTGTAGAACTATTTTGTAATATAGAAATTTAAAAATCCTGAAATAAGGCCTGTATATTTTTTCAGAACTCTTCGGTGTATATCATTGTTTTTGATGAAATGAGATTTTTATTTTGCATGTATTTCTCTTCAGATTTGGAAGGCTATGTATATCAGAGGTGGTAACCTGGACAATTTGGTGTACTTAGGCTTAGTTGAT